>NC_082707.1:182912160-183512160 GCF_030144855.1 Hypanus sabinus | reverse complement strand
TCCTGATGGAGGGTCTCAGCCTACAACGCTGATTATCTACCTCCCTCCACAGATGCTGCCCGAGTTTCTCCAGCACTCTGTTATGTGTTGGGAGCTGGATAACTCTCAGCATGTAGTCACTGTGCTTGGAATATTCACTGCATTGCAATAGTCTCCGCTGAAAATGAAATGTTGAATACTACAGGGCATGCATTTAAGGTGAGAGGGGGAAAGATTAAAGGGGATGTGTTATAGAGTCGTAGAGTGCGAAAGCACAGAAACAGGACCTTCAGCCTATCTAGTCTGTGCTGAACTGTTATTTTGCCTAGACCCATCAAACTGCATCTGGACTACAGATATCCAATTCATGTAGCTGTCCAAACTTCTCTTAAAGGAAGTACAGGGAAGTTTTTTTTTTAATTACACTGTCTAGAACGGGCTGCAAGGGGTTGTGGTGGAAGCAGATACAATGATGATGTTTAAGAGGCACATTACTGTGGATATGGATTACATACAGGCAGAAGAGGTTTAGTTTAATTTAGCATCGTTTTTGGTGCAGTCATCTGCAGGCCCTTCAGCCCACAATACTGTGCCAACCTTTTAACCTATTCTAAGGACAACCTAATCCTCCCCTCCCACATAACCTTCTATTTTTCTTTCAATCATATGCCTATCTAGTCTTTTTAATGTCTCTAATGTATCTGCCTCCACCACCACCCTGGCATGGTGTTTTACACACCCACCATTGTCTGCATTAAAAACTTACCACTATACTTTCCTGCAATCACCTTAAAATGATGCTCCTCCCCCATAACAGACATTTCAGTCCTGGGAAAAGTCTCTGTCTGCCCACTCTACTTCCTCTTGTCGTCTTGTACACCTCTACAAAGACCTACATTTTATTTGGTTAATGCTGTCTCAGAATAGCAAGTGGGATTTAGGGTTTTAGTTTGTGGGCGTGCTGCCCTTCACGCTTTCAGTCCTTGATTTTTGGTTTTAGCTTTCAATGCTAACCGCCTCCATGATTGCCCTGCACTCTTCACCGCCATCAGACGAGCTCCACCTTCCATCAGGGCTACAAGCTGAATGACTGCTCTCCTCTAAGACATCGGAAGCTGCTAGGAAAGGAAGGGAGGTAACGATGATATCACGCCCAGTAGAAGCAGAGAGAGCAACAAGAGTGGCAGCATTGGCACATAGCAGGATGGGCAAGAAACCGGTCAATCCTGAGACTGGGGAAGGAGAGCACGAGACAGGTAGCTTCATGGGCAACAATCATTGCATTGCAGCTGGCCACTTATAAACATAGGTGTAAGCACAGGTAATGAAGTTCATAATTTGGGGTGAACTTTTTGTTTATAGTGAAACTTGTACACTTTGTGGACTGCAGAGAAGGGTATCGCTTGTTCTCACTTTAGTTGTGTGTTGGGGAAAAATATTCACAGTGAAATGGAGTGCTATTAACCCAGCATGCAAGGCACATGGGAAACTGCTCTATTCACTGTATGGAGCTCTATGGGCACCCAGTCCCCTTATAGAGAGGTTTCCCTGTCACATTGCATGCTGGATAGAAAGGTCCTCCATTGTATCACCAAATTCCATGCTGAGCCACTGACTGTTGTATGTTGTGTATGCCAAGGTTGTCTGTGTTTGTAGGTTGTGTCTGTAGTGTCATGGGGTCGCTTGTGTGCCTTAGTGTGCAACTAACCCACATTTCTCAATAACCACCGGTGTCTATGGGCATCAGGTGTGCGCAGTTTGGGGAACCGTCTTTTCAGTGACAATAGCTGTGGAGAAAGTGGATAAGGATCTTTTTCCAAATCTGTCTGGTGAAGGAGGGAGTGGTGTCTGTCCGAGGGAAGGCCAAAGTCCGTCCGCTGAGCAAGTGCATGGATGCACGTGTCCACCTGGCAGTGTGGGGCGGTCCGTGTTGTTCCTCAGCATTCACTTGTACAAGTTTCACTCTCCAATTAAAAAATGCCAGAAGGGACAAATTCAAAAACTAAAAAGTCATCCCTTTATGACAGTTTTCAGTTCTTACTCCGGAAACGCACCAAATTTGGGTTTGTAAAGGAAACATTAATGCACTGGAGCACAGAAGCGTGTTGTTACTTACATCTGAAATGCTCAGAGACTCAAATGCTCAGTTTAATTCTGTGTTGCACAATCCGGAATCATGGATGACTGGCTCTACTTTGAAATCTTTGGCACCAACGTGCCAGATGTAGTATTTCAATTGATCTGTTTTTAATTTAATTTTTAATTCCTTTACACTTTTGGAGTCAGCGTTGTCATTGACATCGTCACAATCTGTCAGGCAATGTGGCCCCTGGCTCCTCTCCTGTGCCTCCATTCTGTGGTGCCTTTGGGTGGGGATGGTGATGGGACACGAGGAATAGGGGGGGGATTAGAAATTGCCACAGTCAGAGATGTGTAGAAGTGAATCACTGGCAGAGTCCGATGTGTCATTGGAAGACCACAGACGGAGACCCATGGACAGCGAATGGCGATGGTTGCTTGGGCTCAATGGTTTCTCCTGGAGCTTTTCTTTACTTTTACTCCTTAGAAAGGCAAACCTTTTCCGGGTAGGCACTTAAGTGAGGTCAGAAAAGAAATTCCAGCACCCCAGTAATCGGGGGAGCAGAGAAGGAGAAATAAGGGGAAAAAAATGAAATTGAAAACAAAAATTACATTAAATAAAATCAATGCAACAATTCCCCCATCCCAACCAGAGGTAATTTCATTCTGACTAGAATCATCAATGGAAAATGATTTGCTGCATCACTTCAGTAATAATAATGCAAACTTTACAAAAACATTATTTTCTAAATGTAGTCACGAGGAAATCTGCAGATGCTGGAAATTCCAGCAACACACACAAAATGCTGGTGGAACACAGCAGACCAGGCAGCATCTGTAGGGAGAAGCACTGTCGTCGTTTTGGGCCGAGACCCTTCGTCAGGACTAACTGAAAGGAAAGATAGTAAGAGTTCAAATCTCTTACTATCCTGACGAAGGGTCTCGGCCCGAAACGTCAACAGTGCTTCTCCCTACAGATGCTGCCTGGCCTGCTGTGTTCCATCAGCATTTTGTGTGTGTTGCTTTCTAAATGTACTGCTTGGCTCAAATGTCATCCATAAGTTTGCCAGTGACACCACTGTTGTGGTAGAACCTCAGAGAGCAATGAGGTGGCGCACAGGAGTGAGATACGTGATTGAGTGGCGTCACAACAACTGTGCACTCGGTGTCAGCAAGACCAAGAACTGACTGTAGACTTCAGGAGAGGGGTGCAGGGTGAACTCACGCCTGTCCTCTTTGAAGGGTCAGTGGTGCATAGGGTCAGCAGCTTAGAGATCCTGGGCATCAGCACCTCGAAGAATGCCTCCTGGGCCCATCGAAGCAATCATGGAGAAGGCAAGCCAGCAGCTCCAACTTGTTAGATTTAGGTGTCACCAAACACCCTAGCAAATTTCTACTGATGTACGATGATGGAGAGCATTCTGACAATGGAGGTTCCAATGCACAGGATCACAAGGGGCTGCAGAGGGCTGTAGACTCAGCCAGTTCCATCACTGGCACAACCCTCCTAACCACTGGCAACAGCTTCAAAAGGCAGTGCTTCAAGAAGGTGGCATCCATTATTAAGGACCCTCACCATCTGGGATGTGTCCTCCCTCATTACCATCAAGGAGGTACAAGATCCTGAAGACCAGCACTCAACAGTTTAGAAACAGCTTCTTCCCCACTGTGTTCAGATTTCTGAATAGTCCATGAACACCACCTTATCATTCATTTTTACACTATTTATTTATTTTTGCAGTTTATAACAATTTTATTCCTTTGCACTGTGCTTCTGCCACAAAGCAACAAATTACATGTCACATGCCAGTGATAATGCATCTGATTCTGGTTCTAGTAATCTGGCATTTGAAAACTGTTCATTATTAATGAAAACTGTTATTAATCATTTTTATTAATTAAACATGCAGCTGGTTCCACCAGGCGAGGAGACCGGCTGCTTTTACACTTGTCTGACCTGTGTGTGACTCCAAACCCACCCCACACATCTAACAGCCTGGTGGACCTCCCAGTTATACTATTATCACAGCTACACCTATTTGTGACACCAGATCCAATCCTGACAGGTTAATTCCTTGAAACAGACTGGTGGATCTCCGAGCTGTATCATTATCACAGCTACATGACTCCAGACCCAAACATTACAAATAACTCCTTGAAACTGGTGCATTTCCCAGTTGTACCATTACTTTAAGGTTCACAGTTAAACAGCAGCAACTCAAGAAGGCAGCTTCTTGAGATCAGACAGGGCTGGACAATAAACAGGAGACTAGTGGGAGCTTATAGTCTCAGCAAGTCCCAAAGAAATTGGTATTGGTGTTGGAATATTATTGTCACAAGCATGGAGACACACTGAAAGTCTTATCTAGGTGTGTGTGTGTGTGTGTGTGTGTGTGTGTGTCTCTCTCTCTCATCAAGAATATAGCCAAAATTCCTGTTTTTTATTTGGGACTGTGCCACAATAGGGCAAGACTCTGTTACCAATCAGTTTCTAACTAGCATCGGTCATGTGCACTTTTGCGGCCATTAGACACTACACCGTACTTAGAGTGAATGGTTCTTAAATAGCATCAGGTGCATGTGTTCTTTTTCAAAAAGCAGTGATTTCTGTCACTGAATGTTGGTGAGTAATAAACAATAAAACAATTCCAAACTGGTTTGCTTGCTGCAGAAATGGCTGGGAGTGAAAATGAAATTATTTCACTACAAATTAGGAACTATGAAGAATTTGAAGGTATCAACAATCATCCTGAATATTACAATGAAAATGAGGATCTGAAGGATGCAATCGTTGATAGCATTATATGAAAGCACTAGGGATTTTCTGCACTAGATGTCCACACGGATTTTGTTCATTTACAGTCAAACAAAAGAACACAGCAGTGTGCATTGGATGAATTCCTTGATTACTAACTATTAGTAATCAGATTGACAGGTCTCATTTGTTCTGTTTTTCATTTAATATGTAATTTGTTATTCAGACACTAGTTTGTCTTTTTTGTACCTTTTTAACTATTTCTATGAAACTTTGGCTAATTGGGGCAGCCACTTAATTGAGCCAAAATGTACTTTTCCAGTGTGCCCCAATTAACCAGAACATAGAGTAAAAATATATATTACTTACTGTGATTTATAGTTTTTTTAATGTATTGCACCGCACAGCTGGTGCAAAACAGCGAATTTCATGGCGCGTGTCAGTGATAATAAACCTGATTCTGATGTAGTGCGTTGATGCAGAATAAAGCTTCATAGCTATGGAGAAAGTGCAGTGCTGGTAAAGAGTAAGGTGCAAGATCCTAATGAGGTAGATTGTGAGGTCAAGAGTCTATCTTATCACACTCTTAATGGGAACAATTTTTAATCTTATGAAGCAGGAATTGCTGAGTCTCTAAATTCACACCAGTCTCTTCTTTGACACCTTGGTTCAGAACCATCAGCGGTAGCTGATGTTACTCATTACTAAATAAACTTGAGACAGGACTAGGCAAGAGTCACCAACATGTGGCAAAAACTCAACATGATCTCTGGGGATACAATCCCAGTTCAATTTTGACAGAACCCCATCCATAACAAATCACTCACTCCGAAGCAGTGATAGCAGTCTGCATCATCTACAAAATGCACTGCAGCAACTACCAAGACTGCAGCTTTCAAACCCACTACCTCTACCAGCAAGAAGGACGAAAGCAGTCAAAGCATTGTTCTCCAGGCCACACAGCACCCTAACTTGGAAATATATCGCTGTTCCTTCACCGTTTGCTGGGTCAAAATCCTGCAGCTCTCTCCCTAACAGCACTGTGGGCATACCCACAACTCAGGGACTGCAGCGGTTCAAGAAGGCAGGTCACCCCTGTCTTCTCAGGAGCAATTAGGGATGGGCAGTTAAGTACTGACTCGGAGTGTGAAGACCAGACCTTTGAAGGATGGGGTCCTTTCCAATCCCAGCTCCACGAGTTCAGTCTTAAGGCTGCATGGTCAACTACTCAGTGTGTTCCAGATAACTTGGGGCGGTCTAATCAGTGACGTCCATGTTCCGAAAACAACAAAAATAAAATCAATGAACAGTCAAAGTGAACACAGGAAGACTCAGGGTCAATGCAGAAACATCCCTTGGATGACTTGATGAAACTCAGTAATACACTGAACAGGTGACAGCACTGAAGCCAATGAACCAGTCTTAGGTTCAGGCCATTCCATGAAGGATCACCACTCACTACTCCACCTTACCTTTACTGGGTGTACATGGAGGTGGTTCCTCCAGTGAGTTGGACCCTTGTGAGGATCCGTCCAGACTCGCTCCCTGTCCCTGAGAAGCATTCGGCTCAGTCGCTACCTCTGCTGGTTCCGTTTGGCGGGCCTGCCCTTCGACGGCCTGCTTCTTGGCACTCTCCTTTCTTGGTTTCATGAGCTTAACCAATGCCTTTGCAGTCACCCAGTTGTTCCTCCTTGAGGGAAAAAAAACAAATAACTTGTTACCAACCATAAAGAGAATCTTATTTTGCTGCCGGACATAATGAAAGCCTGAAGAAACAGTGGTAATTTCATCACTGCATCCTCTCAGCTGCCTCCACTTCGAAGAAAACACACCCACCCTATCCAGCTGTGCTGTTATCTTTAGGGAACCTTTTTCCTCAATACTTCTCAAGGATGTAACGTTCATTGTGTATACTTTACCCTCAGTAGTACTCCCAAAATCACCCTAAATTTATCAGGATTAGGTTCCATCTGCCAGTATCTTACAAAGTGATGAATATCAAATAGTTGCCTAGTCCATTCTGGTCAGCATGGACCTGTTGAGCCAAAAGGCCTGTTTCCAGTCTGTATGACACTGTGACTATCCTCCTCACTATCAATAACACTGCAGACCATTGTATCATTTGCAAACTTACTAATTTTAGCTCATATCTAGATTGCTCATGCACTGAGGAGCTGCGTTACATTCAAAGGTTGAATAGATTAGGACTTTATTCCCCGGAACATATGAGAGTAGGGGGAAGATGTGATAGAAGTATATAAAATGAAGAGGGGTATAGAGAAGGTAAATGCATGCAGGCTTTTTCTACTGAAGTTGGGTGAAACTAGAACTAGAGCTCATAGGTTAGAGGTGAAAGGTGAAGTACTTGAGGAGAATCTGAGGAGGGAACCTCTTCACTCAAAGGCTGATGTGAGTGTGGATCAAGCTTCTAGTAGAAGTGGTGGATGTGGGTTTGATTGCAGCATTTACGAGAGGGATTGGAGGGATTGCAAAGGGCTCTGGTCCAGGTGAGGGTCAATGCGACCGAGCAGAACAATAGTTCAGCATTGGCTAAGAGCCCTTTTGCACTGCAGTGCTCTATGATCCTGTAACAAACAGTAAGGGACACCAGTACTGATCTTTGAGGTACACCACAGACTTCCAATCACAATAGCAGCCCTCCACCATTACCCTCTACCTTCTGTTACAAAGACAGCTTTGCAACCAATTTGCCATCTTGCCTCGGATCACGTGAGCTTCAACATTTAACCATTTTCCCAAGTTGACCTCATCAAAGGCCTTAGTGAAGTCCAGGAAGACCACATAAACCACACCACCCTCATCAGCAGTCTCGTCCGCATTGAGGGAGGGTTTTCGCTCATTACCCGTGACACAGAGGCACCTCGCAGGCTATTTAATTTTCAATGTAAGGCGTTACCTTTTTGGAGTTGCCTCATAGAATTTATACTGGTCCATTATTTTCTCTTCCAATTTCTCCTTTTGCCTTCGAAGGGAGTTTAACCTGTCTCTGAAAAGGGAAATAAAGTATAACAATGGATTATTACAGGATTCCTGAGGTTTTGATGTCAACCAAGAACAAGCCTCCAAGTTCTGCTCCCTATAGTGGGGGAAATCTAGGGCCAGAGGTCACAGCTTCAGAATAGAAGGATATCCTTTTAGAACAGAAATGGGGAGGGATATCTTTAGCCAGAGGGTGGGAATCTGTGGAATTCATTGCCACAGCCAGCTTTGAATGCCATGTCATTGGGTACAGTTAAAGTTGAAGTTGATAGGCTCTGGATTAGCCAGGGCATCGAAGGTTACTGGGAGAAGACAGGAGAATGGGGTTGAGAGGGATAGTAAATCAGCCTACATAGGCTGAGTGGCTTAATTCTACTTTTAAGCGTAATGGTCTTGTAGTCTTCTGCAATTCCAATTTAGGGACAAGCAGTGCTAATTTCTTGTGAGAGCTTTTCAGTTCATAATTGATTGCATAGGTATTCACCCCCTTTAATATGACACACCAAATCACCACTGATGCAGCCAATTAGTTTTAGAAGTTGCATAATTAGCTAAATGGAGATCACCTGCATGCAGTAAAGATGTTTCAATTGATTGTAGAAAAAATACACCTGTATCTGGAAAGTCCATTTGCTGGTGAGTCAGTATCCTGGCAAAAACTAGACCAAGAAGACAAAAGAATACTCCAGGCATCTCTACAAAAAGGTTGTTAAAAAGCACAAAACAGGAGATGGATACAAAAAAATTTCCACATCACTGTATATCCCTTGGAGTACAGTTACGTCAATCATCAAGAAATGGAAAGAATATGGCTTAGCTGTAAATTGGCCTAGAGCAGGCTGTCCTCAAAAACTGAGTGACAGTGCAAGAAGGGGACTAGTGAGGGAGGCCACCAAGAGATTTATGACAACTCTGGAGGAGTTACAAGCTTCAGTGGCTGAGATGGGAGACTGCGCTTACAACAACTGTTGCCTGGGTTCTTCGCCAGTCGCAGCTTTATGACAGAATGGCAAAGAGAAAGCCACTGTTGAAAAAAAACTCCCATGAAATCTCAGCTAGAGTTTGCCAGAAGGCGTGTGGGAGACTCTAAAATCAGCTGGAAGCAGGTTCTATGTCCTGATGAAACCAAAATTGAGCTTTCTGGCCATCAGACTAGACGCTATGTTTGGTGGAAGTCAAACACTGAACATCATGAAAAGCATATTGTCCATGAAGCATAGTGGTGGCTGCATCCTGCTGTGAGGATGCTTCACTGCAGCAGGCCCTGGAAGGCTTGTGAAGGTAGTGGATAAAGTGAATGCAGCAAAATAAAGGAAATCCCGGGGGAAAACCTGATGCACTCTGCAAGAGAACTGTGACTTGGGAGAAGATTTGTTTTTCAGGAAGACAATGACCCCCAAGCACAAAGCCAAGCTATACAGGAATAGCTTAAAAACAACAAAGTTAATGTCCTGGAGTGGCCAAGTCAGAGTCCAGACCTCAATCCCATTGATATTACTGCTGGACTTGAAAAGGGCTGTTCACTCATGTTCCCCATGCAATCTGACAGGGCTTGAGCAGTTTTGTAAAGAAGAACAGGGAAAAATGTGCAAAGCTGATAGAGACCTATCCACACAGGCTCAAGGCTGTAATTGCTGCCAAATGTGCATCTGCTAAATACTGACTTGAAAGGGGTGAATAATTAAGCAATCAATTAGTTTGTTTAATAATTGTAATACATTTAGACTAATTTGCAGAAATTTGTTTTCACTTTGACATGAAAGAGTCTTTTTCTGTTGATCAGTGTTAAAAAAGCCAAATTAAATCCACCGTGGTTCAATGTGGTAAAACAATAAAACATGAAAACTTCCAAGAGGGGTGAATACTGTTTATAGGCACTGTGCATGCTGCTATTTTGGTATTTATGCACATTTTATTCCACATGTTTATTTTAATTGCTATATTTTATATAATTCTTTTCAATTGTTGAATGTTTTTTGATGAATGTCACACCCTTGATCCTTGACATAGGAGCAGAATTGGCCCATTAAATCTTCTCCAGTATTCAATCACGGCTGATTGAATTTTCCTCTCAACCCCATTCCTCCACCTGCTCCCTATAAATGTTTATGAATCCCAATCAGAATCAGTATTTCTCACTCTTGTATGCCTGCTCGTCAACATCTGAGATTCTACCAACAAAGGTTCTATCCTCAGCAAATTTATAGATGGCAATTGAGCAATGCCTAGCCACATGGTCATGGGTGCAGAGAGAGCAGAGCAGTGGGCTACGCACATGTCCCTGTGGAGCACTAGTGTTAATTGTTAGCAATGCGGAAATGTTATATCTGATCACACAGATTGTGGTCTTCTGCTTCGCAAGTCAAGGATTCAGTTGCAGAGGGAGGTACAGAGGCCCAGGTTCTGTAGCTTTTTGATCATAACTGTAGAAATGGTGAATGTTAAACATTAAGCTATAGTCAATTAACAGCATCCTGATATAGATATTTCTATTGTCCAAGTGATTCAAGGCCATGCAGAGAGCCAACAAAATCATGTCCACTGTAGACCTATTATGATGATTGGCAAATTGCAGTGGGTTCAGATCTTTGCTTAGGCAGGAGTTAATTCTAGCCATGACCTACCTCCCAAACACTTCATCACTTCATGGAGTGCTACTGGGCGATAGTCATTAAGGCAGCTCATACTAATCTTCTTAGGCAATGGTATAATTGTTGCCCTTTTGAGGCAGGTGGGAACTTGTGAATAAAGTTGATTCTTGACCTTTGATCTTGTGCTTTCTACCCATAAAGGTTAAAGCCTGTGGACATGCGATTCAGAGGGGATCCTGAATGTATTTTCAAGGATATTACCACCAGGTTGCCCAGTCAATAGCTCTGATTACGTCCCTACCAGATTCCATGGTAACATGGGGATGCCACGGTTAGTGCAACCACTTCACAGTGCCGGCAATCACTGATCAGATTCCCGTGATTGATTGATTCCCGCTGCTGTCCGTAAAGAGTTTGTACATTCTCCCCTTGACTGTGTGGGTTCCTCCGGTTCCCTCCCATCTTTCTAAGACGTACGGGTTAGGATAAGTGAGTTGTGGGAACACTATGTTAGCACTGGAAGCATAGCAACACCTGTGGGCTGCCCCCAGCATTCCTCAGACTGTGTTGGTCATTAATACAAAACAATGCATTTGACTGTACGTTTCCAAGCACAGATGCTATATATATATATCTAATCTGCCTCTTCATTTGACACCTTGACAGGTTTTCGTGGAATGCGAAGTGTATCTCACCGGTACATCACTGAACCAGTACTGCAGATAGTGGGAATAATGATCCTTTGAAGCGAGTTTAAATCTGCCAATGTGTCTGATGCCTAAGAGCTTTAACTTTTAATCAGTTTCCTGCATGGGTCCTTATCAGAGACCACATAAACCACACTGCCCTTATCAAATATGTCTTGCCTATGGAATTTAAGTTTTACTAAAGAGAAAACAAGAATTTAAAAAAATTTACAAGGGTAATAATGTCCAAGAAGCAATTGGGCTTGTCTGATTCACTGAATGGAAGAAGCTGGTGAGGCCTCTGTTTAACTCCAGATTGTGATTGCCTCATGCACTCTTAAAATGGCCTTATTAGTGACCCAATACAAGGTGCATTAGTAAAACTAAATGTAAATAAATAATATTGAGAACATGAGTTGTAGAGTTCTTGAAAGTGACTCCTTGAAATCAGTTCGAGTTGAGGTGACTGAAGCTATCCACGCTGGTTCAGGAGCCTGATGGTTGAAGGGTAATAACTATTCCTGTAACTGCTGGTATGGGATCTAAAGTTTCTGTACATCCTTTCTGATGGCAGCAGCAGGAAGAGACCATGGCCTGCATGGTGGGGTTCCTTGATGAAAGATGCAGCACTCCTTGTAAATGGGGGGGGGGGGGGAGTAATTTTTGCCTGTAATGAACTGGGCTGTATCCATTAACTTTTTGTAGGATCTTCCATTCATGGGCATTGATGTTTCCATTCTTGTACCATGTCAGGAAAATTCCTACATTCCAGTGTAATCTTGTGCATATGCAGCTGGAGCAGTCACAAGGACTGGAGGATTTGAGAGTGACCTCTCAAAGATCAGGATTTGCTGTTTCTTGTCCTTCCACCAAAACCTATTAAAGGGTGTTCGAACTGGTCTCAAACTCGAGATTAATCTGGGCCATGCCATCTTCTCGCAGCTACCATCGGGCAGGAGGTCCAGAAGCCTGAAGCCCCACACCACCAGGTTCAGGAACACCTACCTCCCTTCAGTCATTTGGTTCTTGAGCCCACTGGCACAACCCTAATCACTACCATGGTGTAACAACTCAATGACCACTCTGATCAATTCGCAATGCAATTGACTTCTTTGTTTATTTGTGTTCTCTTTCTTGTAAAAGTTGTGTATATGAATCTGTTGACAATTCTGCCTACACCATGCTCCATGCAATTTGTTTTGCTTGTGAATGCTGCTTATCTGATGACATATGCCTGTGATGCTGCTGCACGCAAGTTTATAATTGCATCTGTGTGTCACCTACAGATGACAATAAACTCAACTTCGACTCATGATCCAATTACAGTAGTACTTGGAGTAATTGTCTTTTTATGACCTACCATTACAATCTTATTGTTCCCCTACACTGTTGACAATTTCCTTATTTGCTCTGCTCATTCTTGGTGAGTCAATAGTATAATTTCATTAAAGTGATCACTAATTTCTTATTTTTAAGTTCTTCTCACATAGCCTTGCTGGATTCAATATTGTCAGGTTCAGGAATGGCTACTGCCCTTCAACCATTTAGTTCTTGAACTAACCAGCAAAACCCTAATCAGTACAGTTCTATGACCACTTTTCACTAAAATGGACTCCGTTTCTTTTGTTCTTTTTTTCTAAAATGAGTAATTTGTTTACTTTGTGAATGCTGCTTATCTGATACTCTGTATCTGTGATGCTTTTGCAAGTAAGGTTTTCATTGCACCTGTACATTTATGGTCCTGTGCAGACAACAATAAACTTGACTTTGGGAATGTCATTGAACAAGAACAAGAAACGAGGGGAGATACAGAAATCTGAAGTCCCACACCCCAGCTACTGCTCTTCAACCATTTGCTTCTTGATCCAGACCCCAATCACTACAGTTCAGCAACACCACGGCTACTTCCACCACTTTATACTAAAAATTTTTTTGTTCTACTTTTTTTTCTTGTAAAAGTTCTGTGCAATTTGTTTTCCTTGTGAACATGCCTGTGATGTTGCTGTAAGAAACTTTTAATTCACCTGTTCGTATATGTACGTGTGCATGTGGCAATATATTTGACGTGGGAATGTTGTCGCACAGGAAAACTAGGAGAAAAGGAAAAGAGGCCGTGTCAGCCCTTGACTCACATGTACTGCTTCTGTTCCTCGTGGTACAGATCCTTGCTCTCCATGGACCGCTCGAGGAGGTTCTGGTTCTGCTGATTCAGCGTCTGAACCTGACTCAGCAGAAAGTGGTTCTCCTCCTCCAGGTTGCTCTTCAGCTGAGTCAGCAGCTTTGCAAAGACCAGAGAAAGAGAACAAGAGTGAGAAATGGAGGCAGAGACTAGAGTCTGTCTCCCCAGCCCAAACTTGAAGGGTTCTGACAACAAGCGCCTGAGGAAGATTACAAAGTTCTTGGCTCAGAATAGTTTGCTATCAGCAAGTAAACTTATTAACATTCTGGAATATATAAATATAAGATGGCAAATGTTGTTTTGGCCCTGAGGTAATGTCGCAAGCTTATAAAACCCAGGTTAGACCACACTTAGCGTACTATGTTCAGTTCAGTTAATCCACATTATAGGATTAAGAAGGTGCAGAGGAGATTTACCAGGATGCTGCCTAGATGGGAGAACACGTCTTGTGAGGATAGGCTGGGTGAGCTCTTTTCTCTTTGGAGTGAAGGACGATGAAAGTTGGCACGGTCGTGGTGTATAGGTGATAAGAGGCAGAGATCAAGTGGGCAGCCAGAGACTTGTCTCAGGGTGGTAATGGCTAATAGGAAGGGGCACAATTTTAAGGTGATTGAAGAAAAATATAGGGAGAGATGTCAGGATTTTTTTTTACACACACAAAGTGGTGGGTGCATGGAATGCCCTCATAGGGGTGATGGTAGAAGCAGATACATTAGGGACATTTAAAAAACCTCCTAGGCACATGGATGGCAGGGTGTTAATATGTCCCTAGAAAAGGAAGTATAAGGCACTCCTTCCCTCCACTAGCCTTCAGCTCACTATGGGCAAGGTGTAGCACCTGCTTAACCCCCCCACCCCCCTCGATCACAGTTGCCTAAAGCCATGAAGTTGGTGCACATCACAAGTCCTGGTTATGTGACCACTGACAATCCCTGGAGAGTATTGATAGCCGCTGATGTCACCTGTCTTGTAAAGACACTGCCCAGAAGAAGACACTGACAAACCACTTTTGTAGAAAAATTTGCCAAGAACAATCACGGTCTTTTGCCCATGTTATACGACACAGCACATAATGATGTTGACATACATGGAAGGAAGAAAAACAGAGGACTATGTAGGAGGGAGGTGTTAGATGGATCATGGAGTAGGTTGAAAGGCCTGGCACTTGTTGTGGGCTGCTGTGTGGCTCTGTTGTACTCTATACACATTATAGGGGTCACATGAAAGTAGCATTTTGACCTGAAACATTAACAATTCCTTTCCCCCAGAGGTACTGCCTTCCTCGAGCAGACTGTTTGTTGTGTGTGGATCTTTTGTTTTTAATGGCCTGCCTCTGTTCTCTATGTACCAGTTAATAATTTTATAACCATATAACAATTACAGCACGGAAACAGGCCATCTCGGCCCTTCTAGTCCGTGCCAAATGCTTACTGTCACCTAGTCCCACCTACGTGCACTCAGCCCATAACCCTCCAATCCTTATCACCAGATTACCCAACTCAAATGGGACCAAGACACAGTAGGACTGTCACCAGTGGATGAATGGGTGCACTGCTCAAGAATTAATCAAGACGTTTGGACCTGGGAAGGATTTTTAATAGAATTAATAAGGCTAAATGAGTTACATTAGTACAGCACATTAACAGGCCCTTTCAGAACAAAATGCTTGTATGGAACAATGTGCCAAATTAAATTAAATCTCTTGGTTTAGGCAGAGGCTTTATAAAGCATTGGTCACACTGGAGCACTGTGAGAATTTATGTGTCTCCTATTTGAAAAAGGACGTGCTGGAATCTGTGGCAATCAACTCCACAGATTTGCCACCCTCGTCTCCATTCTAAATGGGCATCCCTCTATTCTGAGGCTGTGTTCTCTAGTCCTAGACTCACCCACTAAAGGAACAATCCTCTTCATATCCGCTCCATCTTGGCCTTTCAATGTTCGTTAGGTTTCAATAAGATTCGCCCCCTCCACCCCAGTCTTCTAAACTCCAGTGAGTACAGGCGCAGAGCCAAACGTTAATCCCTTCATTCTCCTTCTGATATTACCTCACAGTGATTCCCAATCTTGGTTTGCGAGATGTCCAGGTTCTGGTGCTTCTCCTTCAGTTCGTGATACTGGGCCTTCCAGTGCTCCAGCTCCAGCTTGCTGCTGTTCAGACTGCTCTTGCACTCCTTGGCCAGGCCCTGCAGCCGGTCATACTCCTCCTTCAGCGCGCTGTTCAGCAAGTGCAGCCTGCAACACAAAGTGCGCGGCCTCCCGGTCAGTTGTGTGAGGGGGTGCAGGAATGGGGAGCTCACGTGGGCACCCCGCTAGAGGACAGCTCAGAGCACTGGGCACCCCACTGCCCAGAGGCAGACATGAGGGCAGAGGAGTCTAACAAGGATTGGAGGTAATTGGTTATAAAGGGAGATTGGTCCGGCTGGAGTGGGCTGTGTTCAAATCAAACTTAACACTCTCAGAGGCCCGTACTGGGGTTGGAGGACTAACTGGTGGGTGGGAGGGAGGAAAGAGGCTTGTTTTGCTGTTGCTTGTTGTGTTCTGTGTTGTCCTGCTCAACACTGCGGGTATGCTACGGTGGCGCTGGAAAGTGTTGTGACACTTCCAGCTGCCCCAAGCACAAACTTGGGCGTGTTAGTCGTTAACACAATCAATGCATGCTTCAGTGTGCATGTGATAAATAAATCTCGATCTTGAATCTTAGTGAGGTAGCAAGGGAGTCACTGGGTGAGGTAGTGAGGGAGTCACTCGGTGAGGTAGTGAGGGAGTCACTCGGTGATGTAGCGAGGGAGTCACTCGGTGAGGTAGTGAGGGAGTCACTCGGTGAGGTAGTGAGGGAGTCACTCAGTGAGGTAGCAAGGGAGTCACTTGGTGAGGTAGTGAGGGAGTCACTCGGTGAGGTAGCAAGGGAGTCACTTGGTGAGGTAGTGAGGGAGTCACTCGGTGGGGTAGCGAGGGAGTCACTCGGTGGGGTAGTGAGGGAGTCACTCGGTGAGGTAGCAAGGGAGTCACTCGGTGAGGTAGCAAGGGAGTCACTTGGTGAGGTAGTGAGGGAGTCACTCGGTGGGGTAGCGAGAGAGTCACTCGGTGGGGTAGTGAGGGAGTCACTCGGTGAGGTAGTGAGGGAGTCACTCGGTGGGGTAGTGAGGGAGTCACTCGGTGGGGTAGTGAGGGAGTCACTTGAATAGACCACAGAGCTCCCTCAAGTCGAGTTCCTTGTGTCCAGTCAATGCTTATTCCTTATCCAGTTTGGCAGTTCGTCACTAGCTTGGTCTGGGAACCTGCTGTGTATGCACTGGCTGTCTAAGCATTTTGTAGAGTGAAATGATTCAGCTTTTAAAAAGGCACCAGGGCAAGCAATGAGCAGTCTTGACTCCGACCAATGCATCCTAAGCAACACCCCTTCTCCTCACACCTTCCCTCATAGACCTCACCCATCAACTTCCTACACAGGAATTTCCCCCCCACCATACCTTCCCTCATAAAGCCCACACCTGAACTTCCTACATAGGTCCCACCCACACCTGAATGTATGGGCCCCAGCCCTCAGCTGTCCTCACACACCTTATCCCACAGGCCGTCCAGAACAGGTCTCACCCTCACCTGTCCTCATATGCTTCACCCCTCACTTCTGCTCACACAGGCCCAACCCCCACCTGTTCATAACAAACTCACCCACATTTGACTGTACAACCTTCTCAGCTCCATTCTAACTTGAATACCAGGCTCTGATCTCGGCTGGCTGAATGAGCCAAGCTCTGCCCCTACCTGTCAGTAGGGGCTCTGGCTCTGCCCGATTTGAATGCTGAGGCTAGGTTCCGCCCTCACATTTGTGAAAATTCTAGGCTCTGCCCCTATTTGAGATTAGGCCCCGTCTCCTCGTGTGCACTCAGCCCCGTTGAACTGTCCACCCGTGTACCCGGCCGCTCACCTGCTCACATCAGCCTTCAGCTGTCTGTTCTCCTCCGTGATGGCTGTGTTCCTCCTGGATTCCTGCTGCAGACTCGCCCTCTGGGCGTGAAGCTCTGAGTCCAGCTGCTCCACCTCGACCTGCTTCTTCAGCAGCCCCAGGTACCTGCGCACAGAGAGGGCAAAGCAGTCACACCAGGGCTCCACTACGGCCGTGGGAGCCAACATGGAGACTCACACTGCAACACCAGCAGGCAGGGTGAGCCTCTCCTTCCCTCTTGAGTGTAATGTACAGAAGACAACAAACTGAGTAAATACAAAATATCTATAAATAAATAAATATCTAGAACACGAGATGAAGAGTCCTTGAAAATGAGTTCATAGGTTATGGGAACAGTTCAGCGATGGGGCAAGTGAAGTTGAGTGAAGTAACCCCACTGGTTCAAGAGCCTGATGGTTGAGGGGTAATAACTGTTCCTGAACCTGGTGGTCTGGGTCCTCAGGCTCCTGTACCACCTTCCTGATGGCAGCAGTGAGAAGAAAGCATGGTCTGGATGGTGAGGGTCCCTGATGA
This sequence comes from Hypanus sabinus, assembly GCF_030144855.1. NCBI lineage: Eukaryota > Metazoa > Chordata > Chondrichthyes > Myliobatiformes > Dasyatidae > Hypanus > Hypanus sabinus. Next base: position 183,494,408 of record NC_082707.1, on the reverse strand, counting down.
TGGATGCTGCTTTCCTACAACAACAATGCTCCTTGTAGATGTGCTCAATGGGGGGCAGGTCTTTACGTGTGATGGACTGGGCCATATCCAGTCTTCTGTTCAAGGACATTGGTGCTTCCACACCAGGCGGTGTTGCAGCCAGTCAATATACTCTCCACCACACCTCTATAGAAGTTTGTCAAAGTTTTAGATGACATGTTGAATCTTTGTAAACTTCTAAGAGAATGGAGGCCCTGCCATACTTTCTTTGTAAAGGCACTCGCGTGCTGAAATGAGCCCTCTGGAACGAGTTGCTGACCCTCTTCAGCTCTGCTCTCCTGATCTGAACTGGCTTATGGACCTCCAGCTTCCTCCTCTTCAAGGCAATAATCAGCTCCTCGATCTTGTGTGAAAGGTTCATCAAGACTGAAGAGTTTTGGCCCAAGACATCTACATAGATACTGCCGGACCTGCTGAGTTCCTCCAGCATTTTGTGTGTGTGTTCCTCTGGATTTCCAGCTTCTGCAGAACCTCTCGTGCTTATTTATTGATTTTATTTAGAGACACAGCACAGTAAATGGCCCTTCCAGCTCAACAAGCTGAGCCTGCGATGCCCAGTTACAACCATGTGACCGATACACCTTACCCACAGTTTGTCTTTGGAATGTGGGAGGAAACCCACACATACAAAGTCCAAACAAACAGCAATGTGAATTGAACTCGGCCCGCTGGTGCTGTAATCTCATTTCATTAACGCCTACGCTACTGGGCTGCCACATTTATTTTTTGTATTTCTTATTGTAACTTCCAGCAAGTTTTATATCAGGCACTGTACTGCTGCAACAAAATGACAAGTATCACAACTTAAGTCAGTGATTATAAACCTGACTCTTGTTATGATTATGGCATTTTAAGTTTCTAGAAACACACCAGATTCTGCAGATGCTGGAAATCTTGAGCATCACACACACACGAGATGCAGGAGGAACTCTGTATGCCTCGCAGCAGCTATGGAGAGAAACAAGCAACTGACATTTCAGACTGAGGCCCTTCATCAGGACCAAAGCAGGATCTTGGCCTGAGACCTCAGGATTTTGCTCTCTTTTTGAATGACATACTTAAGTTTTTATATTTCTTACTGTAGCTGAAAGTAACGTTTTATGTGCTGGACTATAATGCTGCTGCAGAACAAACTTCAATAGATACAGAGTGGAGAGTATCCTGGCTGGCTGCATCATGGCCTGGTACAGAATCACCAATGCCCAGGAACAGAAAACTCTACAAAGTGTGCTGGATAAAGCCCAGTTGATCACAGGCAAACCCTCCCCAGCATTCAGTACATTTATAAGGAGCACTGCCGCAAGAAGGCAACATCCACCAAAGGACCTTAACTGTCCAGGCTCTACACTCTCTTTTCACTTCTACATTACACAGGAGGTCCCACATCACCCTACAACCATCAGGCTCCTGAAACAGTGCGGGTATCTTCACTCACCTAAACACTGAACTGATACCGCAACCTACAGATTCACTTTCAAAGACTCTACACCTCATGTTCTCAGTATTATTTATTTAGGTTTTCTTATTAATATTTGCACAAGATTTGTCTTCTTTTGCACTTGCAGGGAAATGAATCTCAGGGTAGTATATGCTGGCATGTTTCGATCATCACCTTACCTTGACATTACTTTGAACTTCACAGCTCACGTCAGTGAGACGAACCCGATTTGGATGAACTTCACAGCTCACGTCAGTGAGAAGAACCCGATTTGGATTCATTACCTGATCTCCAGATCCTTGTGTTGAGTCTCCAGGCTCCTGTACGATGACTTGAAGGAGGCCTGCTGGGCGATGAGGGCCTCACACTCGGTGGACTGCCGCCCGTTCAGCGCCATTAGCCGCTCGTGGTCCTGTAACAGGGAGTCGTGGGCCACCTTCAGCTCCTCCTTCTGCTGGGCGAGGCCATCCCGCTCGTTCTCCACCGCCGACTGCGCGTTCTGTAGCATTGCATTCTGGCCCATAAGAGCCGCGCTCTGTGAGTTCAGGGTCGAGTTCTCCACCTGTGATGGCAGCACACCACACAACCCCCAGGAGACAGAGGCAACGTTACACCTTGCAAGACCACCAGCCCATAAGATACAAGAGCAGAATTAGGCCACTCTGCCCATCGAATCAGCTCTGCCATTCCATAATGGCTGATCCCTGATCCCATTCAACCCCATACACCTGCCTATCGCCATATCCTTTGATGCCCTGACCAATCTGGAAACTATCAACATACTTAAATACATGCATGGATTTGACCTCCTCTGCAGTCTGTGGCAGAGCATTCCACAGATTCATTACACTCTGGCTAAAAAAAATTCTCCTTGCTTTTGTTCTAAAAGGTCGCCCCTCAATTTTGAGGCTGTGCCCTCTAGTTCTGGATATCCCCGACCATAAGAAACACCCTCTCCACATCCACCCTATCTAGTCCTTTCAACATTTGGTAGGTTTCAATGAGATCCCCCCCGCCCCACATTCTTCTAAATTCCAGTGAGTACAGGCCCAAAGCTGCCAAACGCTTCTCATGTTAACCCCTTTGTTCCCAAAATCATCCTCATGAACTTTCTCTGGACTCTCTCCAATGACAACACATCCTTTCTGAGATATGGGGCCCAAAACTGTTGACAATACTCCAAGTGCAGCCTGACTAGTGTTGTATAAATGCTCAGCATTATCTCCTTCTATTCCCCTTAAAATAAATGGCAACATCGCATTTGCCTTCTTTATCACAGACTCAACCTGTAAATTAACCTTCTGGGAGTCTTGCACAAGGACTCCTAAGGCCACCTGTACCTCTGATGTTTGAACCTTCTCCCCATTTAGATAATAGCCTGCACTATTGTTTCTTTTACCAAAATGCATTATCATACATTTCCCAACACTGTATTCCATCTGACACTTTTTGCCCATGCTTCCGATATGTCTAAGTCCTGCTGTAATCACATTGCTTCCTCAGCACTACCTACCCCTCCACCTATCTTTGTATCATCTGCAAACTTTGCCACAAAGCCATCAGTTCCATTATCCAAATCATTGGCAAACAATGTGAAAAGTAGGGGTCCCAATACTGACCCCTGAGGAACACCTCTAGTCACTGGCAGCCAACCAGAAAAGGCCTCCTTTAATCTCACTCGCTGCCTCCTGCCTGTCAGCCATTCCTCTATCCATGCCAGTTTCTTTCTTGTAACGCCATAGGATTTTATCTTGTTAAGCAGCCACATGTGTGCCACTTTATCAAATGCCTTCTGAAAATCCAAGTAAATGACATCCACTGCCTTTCCTTTGTCCGGCCTGCTTGTTACTTCCTCAAGGAACTCCAATAGATTTGTCAGGCAAGATTTCCCTTTATGAAACCATGCTGACTTTGACTTATTTTATCATTAGTCTCCAAGTACCTCAAAACCTCATCCTTAATAATAGGCTCCAACACTTTCCCAACCACTGAGGTGAGGCTAACTGGCCTATAATTTCCTTTCTTCTGCCTCCCTCCCTTCTTGAAGAGTGGAGTGACATTTGCAATCTTCCAGTCTTCTGGGACCATGCCAGAATCAAGTGATTCTTGAAAGATAGCCAAAGCTCTGAAGTGTGAACTCTGGGTGTCACACCCCATTCCCCCCCGAACAGTGACAGAGGACCAATACCCCCAGACAGCAGACTCTGGGTGTCACACCCCATCCCCCCGAGACAGTGACAGAGGACCAATACCCCCAGACTGCCCACTCTGGGTGTCACACCCCATCCCCCCGAGACAATGACAGAGGACCAATACCCAATGGTGGCAGGGAGGGGTGGAGGGGAGAGGGGTCTAGGGTGTGGGTGAGGGAGAGTGTTCGTGGAGGCTTTTGACTGAAGGGTTGAGGGAGGGGGTAAAAGGTGGAGCCAAGGAAAACTGGGGGGGGTTAAAGGGGGATATGAGGGAGGTAAGGGAAGCAGGGTTGAGAGATGAAAGGGAGAGGGGGAAAAGGTGGGGGACTAGGGAGGCAAGGAGGGGTGAGAAGCAGGAAGAAGGGTATGGGAGTGAGGGGATCATATGACGATTGGAAGGAAGGGGAAGGGACGGATGGGCGAGAGGTTCAGGTTGCAGGCAGTGGGGAGCATGTAGATACCTGCAGCTTGGCGTTCTGGATCTGCAGAGCATTGCTGTGCTCCTGCATGGACGCGGCCTGACGTTGCAACATCACAATCTGAGAGTTGACCGCACTGTTCTGCGCTTCCAGCTGCTTTATCTGCTCCTTCAGTAAGTCCTTCTCCACTTGCAACGCCGCGTTCTGCGAACACAGAAACTTCAGATGCAGCAAGAGAAACACTCGCCAAGCAGCACAAAGGACACACAGGCCATCACGAACATTACAGCACAGCACAGGTTCTGCCATGTTGTGCCAACCCTTTCACCTACTCTGAGTTCAATCTAATGGTTAGACTGATCTTGGAGAAAGGCAGAAGGTCGATGAAAGAAAAATGCAGGGTTAGATTCTTAATCCTTTCCTCCCACATAAACATCCATTTCTTTTTCACTCATGTGCCTATCTAAGAGCCTCTAAAATGTCCCTTATGCTTCTGCCTCGAGCACCCCCCGGCAGGGTGTTCCACACACCACCCACTCTCTCCGTAAAAAAACAACCCCCTCTACATTTCAAAAACTAAAAACACAAAATGCTGGCAGAACTCAGCAGGCCAGACGGCATCTATGGGAGGGGGTAGTGACAATGTTTCGGGCCGAAACCCTTCATCAGGAGTGAAGTAACATGGGATGGTTGAGGGGGGATAAGAAGTGGGAGGAGGGATGAAATAGAGAGCTGGGAAGTGATAGGCTGGAGGGAAATGGGCTGGGGGAAGGTGGAGAATTATGGGAAATAAAAGAGAAAGAAAGGTAGGGCTGGGGGGAGATTATAGTGAGGGGGGAAAGAGAGAAAGAGAACCAGACTAAAATTACAGATAGGGATGGGGGTAAGGGGAGGCAGGGGTATCAAGGGAGGTCTGTGAGTTTAATGTTCATGCCGGCAGGGAGGAGGCTACCTAGGTGGGAGATAAGGTATTGCTCCATTGACCTGCATGTGGCCTCATCTTGACGGTAGAGGAGGTCACGGACAGACATGTCGGAGTGGGAGTGTTCTGTGGAATTGAAGTGTGTGGCCACAGGGAGATCCCACCACTGCTGGAGGTCTGAGCGCCGGTGTTCGGTGAAACGGTCTCCCAGTCTGCGACGGGTCTCCCCAATGTATAAATGGCCACATCGGGAGCACCGGATACAGTATATCACCCCAGTTGACTCGCAGGTGAAGTGGTGCCTCACCTGAAAGGACTGTCTGGGGCCTAGGATGGTGGTGAGGGAAGAAGTGTGGGGGCAGGTGTAGCACTTCTTCCGTTTGCAGGGATGAGTGCCTGGAGGGAGGTCGGTGGGGAGGGATGGGGGGTATGAATGGACAAGGGAGTCACGTAGGGAGCGATCCCTGTGGAAAGCCGAGAGTGGGGGGGGGGAGGGGAAGATGAGTCTGGTGGTGGCACTTATCCCTGCCCCCACGCTTCTTCCCTCACCACCATCTGTCTGTCAAGATGAGGCCACACGCAGGTTGATGGAGCAATACCTTATCTTCCGCCTAGGTAGCCTTCTACCTGCCGGCATGAACATTCAACTCACAGACCTCCATTGATACCCCTGACCCCCACCTTTACCCACCCCTATCTATAATTTTAGTCTGGTTCTCTTTCTCCCTCTTTTCCCCCCTCACTATAATCTCCCCCCAGCCCTACCTTTCTTTCTCTTTTATTTCCCATAATTCTCCACCTTCCCCCAGCCCATTTCCCTCCAGCCTATCACTTCCCAGCTCTCTACTTCATCCCTCTCCCCCCACTTCTTATCCCCCCCTCAACCATCCCATGTTACTTCACTCCTGATGAAGGGTTTCAGCCCGAAACATCATCACTACCTCCTCCCACAGATGCTGTCTGGCCTGCTGAGTTCTGCCAGCATTTTGTGTTCCAGTATCTGCAGATTCACTCGTGTTCCCTCTACATTTCAGGTTGAAACCCTATATCAGGATTTAACATAGAATACCAGGCCATTCAGCCCAAGGTACCGTGTTGATCTTGATGCTAGTTTATACTAAATGCCCTCCCCCATCTATCAACCATATCCCTCCATTCTCTTTATATTCACCTCCTCTTAAACTCCACCAAAGTGTCTGCCTCCACTACTATCCCTGGTGACCCAGTCCAGACACCAGCACAAAAACTCAGCTCTCACGCCACCTTTAAACATCTCACCCTCTAACCTTAAAAGCATGCCCTATGGTGTCTGACAATCAGGGGAAAGGATTCTGACTGTCTGCTCTGTCTATGCTTCTCAGAATTTTCAAAATCCTCCATCAAGTTTCCCCTCGGGGAGAGCAACCCAACATTGCCCAACCTTTGCTCATAGATCATTCCCTCTAGTCCAGCACCATCCTGGGGAACCTCTTCTGCACCCCTTCATGTCCTTTCTGTAGTAGGGCTAAGATTCGCCAAGATTCCTCACTGGCTTCCCCAGCATTGAAGACATCTTCAAAAGGCCATGCCTCAAAAAGGTGTTATCCATCATTAGGGACCGCCGTTACCCAGGATATTCTTATTGCTGCCATCAGGGAGGAGGTACAGGACCTGAAGACACACACTCGATGTTTTAGAAACATTGCATCCCTCCTCCTCTCTGCCCATGCATGATATCCCCAGCCCTTGTGGGGCTACACCTCAGGGCCCCAGCACCTGGACTCACGTTCCTCTCCACCTCGATGACCGTGTCCTTCACTTTCAGCAGCTCCAGCGTGGTCTCCCGACTTTCCTTCTCCCATTTCTCTTTCTCCGCGCTGCTTGGCGGAGAGGTACCTACTGGGGAGTTCAGCGAAAGCTTCTCCTCCTCCTGACGCTGCAACAGCGCTTCCAGATTCCACTTCACCTGGGGAACATGAGGCATGCTGACAGAGTTAGAAAACTTTAAAGGAAGAGGTTTTAAAGATTAGCTTTACTTGAAACATCAAAACATACAGTGAGATGTGTTGTTTGCATCAATGACCAACACAGTCTTAGTCCATCGTCATTATTTATTTAATCACATTTATTTGCCACATGCACATCGGAACGTTGAAATTTGGTGCAATGTTTCATTTTGTGTCAAGGACCAACACAGTCAGAGAATGTGCTGGGGGCAGCCCGCAAGTATCGCCATGGTTCCAGCACCAACATAGCATGTTCAGAACTCACTGACCCTACAACTCTGGGATGTGCGGGGAAACCGGAGCACCCAGGGGAAACCCAAGCAGTCAGGGGGAGAACATACAAACTCCTTACAGACAGCAGCAGGAATTGAACCCCAGTCACTAACACAAGTATTAATTAGTGTTATACCAACTGCTACGCTACAGAAGATAAGTAACCTGTTCAGCAGATACTGAGTCACACTGCAGCTTTGCAGACTAAGTAGCATTAGCATTGAACCCAAGGACAAGCCATTGGGTATATCTAAAGCACAGTTTGATAAGTTTATGATTATTAAGGGTGTCAAAGGTTGTGGGAGAACGTGGGGAAATAGGGGGAAAATAATCAGCCATGATGGAATGGTAGAATAAACTCGATGGGCTGAAAAGCCTAAACCTGCCCCTATGTCTTATGGTCTAAGTTATGAAAAGTTTAGCAACGGGTGATTTTACAAACTATAAGGAAGCATAAAGAAAGCTGAAATTAAACAGGATAAACAGAATAAAAACAACAATCTGGGCCCTAATCCAACAAGAGAGACCTTCCTCCTTACCGCGCTCAGCTCACTACGCAGCTGCTGGTTCAGGTTGCTGGACTCAGCCAGTCGGGACTCCAGTGCCTGGACTTTTTCCTCCTTGATGTCTAGTGTTTTCTTTAGCGTAGATTCAATCCTGGTCTCCAGGAGCCTGTATTTACTGAAGACAACATTAAAAAACAGAAGTATTGGTCTTTGGCATATCAAACTCACACTTGTGACTAATACGTGAAAGAAGCCACGATTTTTATTCTTCAGCCTCCCGACAAATCCCTTCTCCACCAATTGCTCAACTCCAAGCAACTGCTGGATCAGTCCCCTTCTGTGCGGATAAATCGATTTTTTTATTGTCACATGTACCTATGTACACTGAGAAACTGTTTTGCGTGCCGCCCGTACAGATAATGTCATCAGATCACTACATTGTGGAAGTACACAAGAAAACAACAAATGTGCAGAACAGGCCAAGACCCTTCATCAGAACCAACTGAAGGAAAAGATAGTAAGAGAATTTTCAGCCCGAAACATCGACTGTACTTCTTCCGATAGATGCTGCCTAGCCTGCTGCGTTCCACCAGCATTTTGTGTGTTGCTTGAATTTCCAGCATCTGCAGATTTCCTCGTGAGTGTACAGAATAAAATGTTACAGTTATAGAGAAAGTGTACAACAGGAAGATTGCGATGGCTGAGTGTTTAAAGTGTTGGGCTTGAAATCCAATGGGGATCTCCCACGTAGGTTCAAAGCTTGCTCACAAAACTTACACTGCAGGCACCAGGACTGGGCAACCGACGACCTCTAGTAATTTTAACGTGCCACTGTAGCACAGAAGCTAGCGCAATGCTATTGCAGCTTGAAGAGTTCTGGAGATCATTTCTGGCACTGCCAGTAAGGAGTTTGCACATCCTCACCGGGAGCAGAGTGAGTTTCCTCCATATGCTCCAGTTTCCTCCCACAGTCTAAAGACAGACCAGTTAGTAGGTTAATTGGTCATTGTAAATTGTCCTGTGATTTGCAAATGCCCTCTACTCTGTAAGAAGGGAGGAAGGCAGAAGAAACAAAATAATAGGTCTGTTATCCTGACTTCAGTGGTTGGAAAGATGTTGGTTTCTATTATCAAGAATGACGTTTCAGGGTACTTGGAGACATGATAAAATAGGCCAAAGTCAGCTTAGTTTTCAAAAGGCCTTTGACAAGGTGCCGCACATGTCCTTACCCATGGTGTTACAGGAAAGGTACTAGCATGGATAGAAGTTTGGTTGACTGGTAGGAGGCAAAGAATGGGGGAAAGGGGGCCTATTCTGGTTGGCTGCTGTTGACTAGTGGTGTGCTGCAAGGGTCAATGTGGGACCGCTGCTTTTCACTGTGTCAGTGACTTAGATGACACAATTGATGGCTTTGTGCCCAATCTTGAGGATGTTACGAAGATAGGTGGAGGGGCAGATAGTATTGAGGAAGCAGGGTGTCTGCGGAGGAACCAAGACAGATTGGGAGAATAGGCAAAGGAGGGACAGATATAATATAATGTAGCGAAGTGTATGGTCATGACTTTGACAGAAGGAACGAAGATGTGGACTATTTTCTAAATGGGGAGAAAATTCAAAAATCGGAGGTGCAAAGGGACTTGGAAGTCCTTCTGCAGGATTCCCTAAAGGTTAATTTGCAGGTTGAATTGGTTGTAAGGAAGGCAAATGCAATGCTAGCATTTATTTTGAGAGGACTAGAATACAAAAGCAAGGATTAATACTGAGGCTTTATGAAGTACTAGTCAGACTGCACTTGGAGTATTGCAAGCAGCTTTGGGCCCTTTACCTAAGAAAGGATGCACTGGCATTGGGGAGGGTCCAAAGGAAGAGCACTAGAACGGTCCCAGATATGAAAATCGTGACACATGAGAAAAGCCAAAATGGCTCTGAGACAGCACTCGCTGGAGTTTAGAAGAGCGAGGAGGGATCTCATTGAAACCTATTGAATATTGAAAAGCCAAGATAGAGTGGACTGTGGAGAGGATGTTTCCTATAGCGCGGGTGTCTAGGAACAGAGGGCACAGCCTTAGAATTAAGCTAAGTCCATTTTGAACAGAGATGAGGAAAAGTTTCTTTAGCCAGAGGATGGTGAATCTGTGGAATTTATTGCCACAGGTGGCTGTGGAGGTCAAGTCATTAAATAGATTTAAGGTGGAGGTTGGTAGGTTCTTGATAATCAGAGCATCAAAGATTACAGGAGAAGGCAAGAGAATGGAGTTGAGAGGGATAATAAATCAGCCATGATGGAACAGCTGAGAAGGCTCAATGGGCCAAATGGCCTAATTCTGCTCCTGCACCTAGTCTTTTAGGCTAGTGCTAAGTTGGATTGGAAGAGCCTGTTCTACCTGTACCTCAAAATAAATAAAGACAATAAGGTGCAAGGCCATAATAAGGTCAAAAATTCACCTTATTGTACTATTGCTGTTGTAATATACTTAAACAGTGGGATAGAAGCTGTCCTTGAACCTGGTGATATGTGCTTTCAGGCTTTTGTATCTTCTGATGATGGGATGGGGAGGAGAGAAAACGTCCAGCGGGTTGGGTTAACTGCCTCACTGAGCCAATGAGCAATGTAGAGGGAATCCATGGAGGGAAGACTAGTTTCTGTGAAGAGTCCACAACACTGCATTTTCTTGCAGACACAGGCAGAGCAGTTGACATAACAAGCCATGATGTATCTGGATAAGTTGCGATCTAAGGTGCAACAATAAAAGTTGGCGTGCCAAATTTCTTTGGCTACCTGTGGGAGGAGATGTGCTAATGAGCTTATGTGACTGTGGCATCCACATGGTTGGACCAAGAGGAAGGAAGATCAGGGATTTCAGACTGATTGATAAATACTAAAAAGGTGTGCTGGGGATGGGACTGCCGGATGATAAATGAAATGGAAAGCTACAACATTTTTATAGCAGCTTTCACTGTACCTCAATGTATTTTACAATGGAGGAAATCTAATACAGGTGTCCCCCATTTTTTGAACATTCGCTTTACGACAACTCGCTGTTACGAAAGACCTACATTAGTACCTGTTTTTGCTAACCAAAGAGGATTTTCACTTTTACAAAAAAAAGATGCCCGCTTTATACTTCTTACTATTCTGTTACTATCTTTCCTTTCAGTTAGTCCTGACGAAGGGTCTCGGCCCGAAACGTCGACAGTGTTTCTCCCTATAGATGCTGCCTGGCCTGCTGTGTTCCACCAGCATCTTGTGTATGATGCCTGCTTTATATGTGTGTGTACTCCAAGAAAGACTACAATGACCGTGAAGCCTTGTGCAGGCAGTTGTTTGCGCATGCATGTGCGTACACGTGTACGTGCGGATTCTTTTCTCCAAATCGATTTTGGCTTGCTGTCTTCCTCATATTGATAAGTGAAACTACACTGTACCTACAATTTTTCTACTTTATATAGGGTGTATATTTATCATATCATTCCTGATTTTACTATATGTTAGTGCTATTTTAGGTTTTTTATGTTATTTGGTATGATTTGGTAAGTTATTTTTTGGGTCTTGGAACGCTCAAAAATTTTTCCCATGCAAATTAATGGTAATTGCTTCTTCGCTTTACGCCATTTCGGTTTACAAACGGTTTCATAGGAACGCTCTACCTTTGGATTGCGGGAGAAACCTGTACCCAATTTACACTCAGAAAGATCCTACTAACGGTAATCTTTATAATGTCTGGGTAACTTAATTTGGTGTTTTATTCATCCAGGAAAACAAGGTGTTCTTCACGTTGGGATCTTTGACTTTTGCTAGGCATTTTATAGAGATATAAAAGAGTACAGCACAGAACCAGGCCCTTCAGCCCTTCTAGTCCATGCTGGACCATTTAAACTGCCTACTCCCACTGACCTACCCTCCATACCCCTACCATCCAAACTTCTCTTAAACGTTGAAATCGAGCTTGCATGCTCCACTTGTGCTGGCAGCTCATTCCACACTCTCACGACCCTCCGGGTGAAGGTAACAGTGGGGCTGCACCCCTCTCCAGGTGAGTGGAGGGAAGTCTGCCCTTGCGAGGCATGGTGCGGCCAGTGCACGTGTGTGGGTGGGAAGAACGGGACTGGTAGCCCGTCGTGTTTTGTTTGCGTCGTTGTCCTGCTGAGCACGCTGCCCTCCCCACCACTGAGTGCACTTCCACAACTCGACGCCTGAAAAAGGCAGCATCCTTTGTTACGGACCGTCACCACCCAGGCATGTCCTTTTCTCATCGGGGAGGAGTTCCACGTGCCTGGATATGCACGCAATGTTTTAGGAATAACTTCTTCCTCCCTGCCATCAGATTTCTGAACAGTCCATGATCACAGCATCACTCTTCCTCCTTTGCAGTATTTATTTGATTTTATAAGTTGTAATTTTTTCTGTATTGCACTGTACTGCCGCCAAAAAACTAATTTCACAATATACATCAGTGAAAATAAACCTGATTCTGATTTTCCTATGTGCCCAAGAGTGGAGGTTCACAATCTTGAAACTGGAAATTAAAGACTGATTGAAATCCATTCAGTTAAGCAGGTAACTACAGAGTTTAAAAAAAGGTCCCAATCATCTACACAGATTATTGACTGAAGGGTCAAATTGACATTGTGTGTCTTGCCAGCATACTTTGGCCATGTTTCATCAATTCCTGTCAGGGCCACTAGATGGGGTGATTGACCACAGCGAGAACAGTCCCAGCTCAGACACCAGACTGCCAGAGTTACGTCCAGAGCCCGGCTAGTCCTGTCCCCAGGGAGATGCAGCGTCCTGAACAGCTGCCGGCTGCACAGCCACATTTCATTATCGCCTCGCTCACAGTCTCACACCAAACAAGTTCAGCCTGAAATGGACAAGAGGACTAAGGAGATCCCAGTGAAAGACCGAGAAAGAAGTGAACATAGATATTCAGAATCAGATTTATCAGAAGGCATCAAATTTGCAGTATAGTGCAAAAGCATAACCTTACTAGAACAGAACAGTACAGGCCCTTCAACCCATGACATTGTGCCAACCTTTCAATCTACTCTAATATCCCTTCCCTCCAACGTGGCCTCCATTTTTCTTTCTTCCATGTCTTTAAGAGTCTCTTAAATATCAGACAGACATACTTTATTGATCCCGAGGGAAACTGGGTTTTGTTACAGTCGCACCAACCAAGAATAGTGTAGAAATATAGCAATATAAACCCATACATAATTAAATAATAATAAGTAAATTATGCCAAGTGGAAATTAGTCCAGGACCAGCCCGTTGGCTCAGGGTGTCTGACACTCCGAGGGAGGAGTTGTAAAGTTTGATGGCCACTGGCAGGAATGACATCCTCTGACGCTCAGTGTTACATCTCGGTGGAATGAGTCTCCTGTGCCTAACCAGTACATTATGGAGTGGATGGGAGACATTGTCCAAGATGGCATGCAACTTGGACAGCATCCTCTTTTCAGACACCACCGTCCCCAGTGTATCTGCTTCTAACACCAACCCTAGCATCACATTTTACACGCCCACACCTCTGATAAGTCCCTCCCCCAATAATTTCCTCACCCATAAGACATAGAAGCAGAATTTCTTCATCATGGCTAATTCAACCTCATACACCTACCCTTTCACCATATCCCTTGATGCACCGACCAGTCAGGAATCTATCAGCTTCCGCTTTGAATAAACCCATGGACTTGGCCTCCACTGCAGACTGTGGCAGGACATTCCACACATTCACCACTCTTTGGCTATATAAAAAAAAAAGTTCTCCTTATTTCTGTTCTAAAAGGCCCTCTAGTTCTGGATAACCCCATCACAGGAAACACATCCACCCTACCTAATCCTAGTCCTTTCAACATTCGGTTGGTTTCAATGTGATCCCCCCACTCACATCTTTCTAAATTCCAGTGAGTACAGGCTCAAAGCTGCCTAATGCTCCTTATATGTTAACCCTTTCATTCCTGGAATAATCCTCGTGAACCTCCCTGGACTCTCTCCAATGACAAATGGGGCCCAAAACTGTTGACAATAGTCCAAGTGCAGCCTGACTAGTACCTTATAAAGGCTCAGCATTATCTCCTTGCTTTTATATTCTATTCCCCTTGAAATAAGTACCAACATTTCACTTGACTTCTTTGCCAGACTCACCCTGTGAATTAACCTTCTGGGAGTCTTGCACAAGTACTTCCAACTCCCTTTGCACCTCTGATGTTTGAACCTTCTCCCCATTTAGATAATAGTTCACCCTATTGTTCCTCTTACCAAAATGCAGTATCATACATTTCCCAACACTGTATTCCATCTGACACTTCTTTTGGTCATTCTTCCAGTTTGTCTAGGTCCTGCTGCAATTACATTGTTTCCTCAGCACTACCTACCCCTCCACCTATCTTCTTCACCTTAAAATTATGCTCTCTCAAACTAGCCCTTTCTTTCCCGGGAAAAAGTCCCTGGCTGTCCACTTCATCAATGCTGCTTATCATGTTATAGAAAGATAGAAATCTGCAGCACATTCCAGGCCCTTCAGCCCACAATGTTGTGCTGACCATGCAGCCTACTCTAGAAGCTGCCTAGAACTTCCCTAACGTATAGCCCTCTGTGTTTCTAAACTCCATATACCTGTCAAGAGTCCCTGTTGTATCTGCCTCTACCACCATCACCGGCAGTACATTCCACGCACCCATCACTCTCTGTGTGAAAAACTTACCCCTGACATCCTCCTTGTACGTACTTCCAAGCACTATGCCCCCTTGTGTTAGCCATTTCAGCCCTGGAAAAAGCCTCTGGTTATCCACACAATCAATGCCTCCCATCATCTTATACACCTCTATCAGGTCACCTCTCATCCTCCGTCGCTCCAAGGAGAAAAGGCCAAGTTCACTCAACCTATTCTCATAAAATATACTCTCTGATCCAAATAGCATCCTGATAAATATCCCCCGCACCTCATTATTACATTTTTTGAAACTTAGAGTAATTTTAATTTACAAGTTGATAGTGTGGTTAAGAAAGCATATGGCATGTTGGCCCTCATTATTGTGTTCGTTTCTGGTCACCTCGTTATAGGAAGAACGTGGAAGCTTTAGAAAGAGTGCAGAGGAGGTTCACCAGGAGGTGTCTTATGAGGATAGGTTGAGCAAATTGGAGCTTTTCTCTTTGGAATAAATGAGGATGAGCGGAACTTGACAGAGGTGTGTAAGATAACAAGAGGCATTGATCCATTGGACAGAGAGATTTTTCTCAGGCCAGAAGTAGCTAAAATGAAGGGACATAACTTTAAGGTGATTGGAGGAAAGTATGGAGGGGGATGGGTAGGGGAACAACAGTGGTAGGATGTTACACAGAGAGTATTGGAACATGCTGCCAAGGGTTAGTGGTAGAGTATGATACATTAGGGACATTTGGGAAACTCTTAGGTAGGCACATGGATGATAGAAAAATGAAGGGTTATGTGGGAGGGAAGGGTTAGATTGATCTTAGGGTAGGTTAAGAGACTGGCATAACATCACAAACCAAAGGGCCTGTTCTGTGCTGCGTTGTTCAATGTTTATTGATTACCTGCACTGCACTTTCTCTGTGGCTGCTATGCTTTATTCTGCATTCTATTTTGTCTTACCTTGTGTTACCTCACTGCACTGTGTAATGATTTGATCTGTATGAACAGTGAGTAAGACATGCTTTTCATTGTATCTTGGTACATGCGCCAATAATAAACCAACTCCAATTCCAAACTGTCTTAAAATATAAACACAATAGATTCTGCAGATGCTGGAAATCCAGAGCAACACACACAAAATGCTAATCAATGGCCTCAGCCTGAAAACACCGATTGATTATTCCTCTCCTGCCTGACTTGATAAGATCCCCCAGTGTTTTGTGTAAGCTGTCTTAAAATATGCATGTTTCTAATAGTTTGCCAATTTTCTGAAGCCTACCCTGCGACAGCCACCGCCCTCCTTCAGTCAGCTTACATGACATTTCATCTTGCTCGTAAAGGAAATAATTGACCCAAAATGTGTTGGTGGTTTCCTGCACACTTCCTCAGTGGTGGTAAACACTGGGACTACAGGCAGATACGGGGAGTAAAAAGAAGAAGTTTTGTTTCAGAACATCTACCAGTGATTCCCAGAGAAAATCTGACACTGTTTCAAGGGCTAAAGATTATAGTGATGGGGAGAGGCTGCCCAGATGAGGCTTATTTTCTTTGGAACAAAAGGTGTATGAAATGATCTGGGCGGCACAGCACAACACTTTACAGTACAGGCGGCCCAGGTTCAATTCCCGCCACTGTCTGTCAGGAGTTTATACGTTCTCCCCATGTGACTGCATGGGTTTCCTCCGGGTGCTCCGGTTTTCTCCCACAGTCCAAAGACGTATGAGTTGGTAGGTTAATTGGCCATTGTAAATTGTCCTGTAATTGGGCTCAGATTAAAGCGGGGGATTATTGGGTGGTATGGCTCAAAGAGTCAGAAGGGCCTCTTCTGTGAAGCATCTCAATAAATTAATAAATAAACAAACACCGAGACAGCCTGAATATGAAGGATCTATTTTCCTTGACAAAGTGGTCAATAACTAAAGGAAAAGGTAGAACAATTACAGGGGAGTTTTGAGGAAAGGTATTTTTGCTCACTCTCTCCTCAATTCTTGAGAGAAGGAGTGGAATTAACTTAGAACATTATAGCACTGAACAGGCACTTCAGCCAATGATGTTGTACTGACCTTCTACAGTGCCTTCAAAAAGTACTCAGCCCCCACAACTATCTCCACACTTTGCTGTCTTATTTTTGAAACTTAAAATATATTGAAGTAGGACTTTTGAGCTAATCTACAAAACACTGTGCATCATGTCAAATCAAATAAATTATTCCAAAACCTGTCAATAATTTACAAAAAAATTAAAAACCAAACTTGTGAGGCTGAAAAAATATTCATCCTCTTTTGTCGTTACTATGCTGACTTTCATCAGGTGAAATATACAGTATTACCTTACCAACTCACCCAGTTTGCTGTTGTGGAAAACTGGAGGATCACCTGAATAGATACCCCCTATTCCCCTCTCTCTGTAAGGTCCAGTAGTATTGTAGCTTTTCAACAGACCAAGCCAAAATGAAGACAAAGAGCATTCAAGACAAGTCAGGGAAATGATAATGGAGAAGCATAAATCTGGGGAAGGGTACAAGACCATCTCAAAGACACCGAATATATCTCAGAGCTCAATGCAGACCATTGTGAAAAAGTGAAAAAATATAAAAGCACAGCCACACTGCCCAGGCCAGGCTGCCCTCTTAACTTAGTCACTACAGTGATGGTCACTCTGAGGGAACTGCAGAAGTTGACGGCTGCAACTGGAGATGAAGTTTATGACTCCGTAATTTTCAAGGCCTTGCACAAAAAGAATATTTATGGAGGAGTGGCAAGAAAGAAGCCCTGGCTGGAAAAAAAAAGCATATCCTTGCCCACAAAGACTTTGCAAAATGTCACTTAGAAGATACTGTAAAGATGTTGAAGGTGGTCTTGTGGTTGGATGAGACTAAAGTGGAAACTTTTGGCCTCAACACTAAGTGATACTTGTGGCATAAATCCAATTCTGTGGATCAGCGAGATGACACCACCCCTACTGTAAATTATGGTGGAGGTAGCATCATGCAATGGAGATGCTTTTCAGCAACAGGTACTGGAAATCTGGTCAGAATTGACGGGAAGATGACTGCTACCAAATACAGACAGATCCTAGATAAAAATCTGCTCGCCTCTGCCAGAAAGCTTAAACTGGTGAGGAAGTTTGTCTTTCAGCAGGATAACAACCCAAAACACACTGCCAGAGCAACCATGGAGTGGATTTAAATGAAGAAAGTTGATGTCCTTGAGTGGTCCAGTCAGCGTCTTGACCTTCACCCGATTGACCATCTCTGGCAAAACCTCAAGATTGCTGCGCTGCATCACTCCCCAACTAAACTGGCACAGCTTGAACAATTTTGCACGAAGGAATGGACAAGTCTTGTTCCATCATATAGTGCCAAGCTAATTGAGTCTTATCCAAAAAGACCACTGGCTGCAATAGCTTTGAGAGGTGGTTCAACTAAGTGCTAAGCAAAGGGGGATGAACACTTTTGAACTGTTGATATTTCATTTTTGAATTTTAGTTTTTCATGCTTTACATGATTTTTGGGCTCTACAGTGGAAAAAAAGGAGCACGAGACTCACAAATAAAATTCTCAGTTAAACTAATCGAAATCCCTGGTTGTAATACTCATTTATGTGAACAAAGGGGGGTGGGCTGAATACTTTTATAAGGCATTTTATCTGACTCCAAGATGAATCTAATACTTCCCTCCCACATAACCCTCCATTTTCCTCTCACCCATGTGCCAATTCTGTCCCTCCAGTAGCTCTTTTGTTTTGCACCAGATTCCAGCATCTTAATGCTTCACTTCCTAGTGTCTTTTAGTCCGATAATTACCAGGATGTTCTTTACACAGAGAATAATGGATGTGTGGAACACCCTGCCAGGGATGGTGGTAAAGACAGATACACTAGGGACATGGCTCTGAGGCAGGCAGATGGATGAAAGACAAATGGAGGTCGATGTGGGAGGGAAGAGTTAGATTGATTTTGGAGCAAGCTAAAAGGTTGATGGGCCTGTACTGTCCATAAAAAGTCTGAACCTGAAATGTCAGCTCTTCAGTTCCCTTGGCAAATGCCACCCGCCCAGCTGAGTTCCTCCAACAGCTTGTTTTTTTGCCTTTTTGAGGATGAACAATTGATGAGGTCTAACCTACAAAGTTACAAACTGTGAGAATCGGGCAGTTTCCTCTTCTTTTAAAAACCCAGCATGGACACAAAGAGCTTCAACACCACTATCAGCATGAAGAATGATTCTGTTTCGAAGTACATCAACACGAGAAGCAAATAACATAGGCCCTTTTGACCCTGTCTCCAAGATCAACCTAATCCTTCCCTCCGCCACAACCTCCATTTTTCTATCAACCATGTGCCTATCAAAAAGTTTCTTAAATGCTCCTGGTGTATTTGTTTTTACCAGCACCCCTGATGTGAAAGTTCATAGTTCAAACTATTATCGAATATTATGTATAAGTTACCATATTCTACCTTGAGATTCATTTTCTTACGGGTATTTATGGGACATAAAGAAACACAATAATAAATAAACTCTTCTCAGGCTTCCAGTCAGGTGCAGGTATCCGTTTTAAACTGATTAGAGGAGAGTTTATTTGTCACGTACACTGGGAAAGCGCTAGATCCTTTTTCCAATACAATAACATTTATGGAAAACTATGCATAAACAGACAAAGACAGACAAACTAAAAACAATGTGCAAAAGAAGAGAAACTATGCAAATAAAAATAAGGCTGAGAGCGTGAATTCTTGGAAGTGAGCCTGTCAGTCGTGGAATCAGTTCAAAGTTGAGGCGAGTGAAGATATTCACTCTGGTTCAGAAGCCTGATGGCTGTAGGGTAATAACTGTTCCTGAACCTGTCGGTGTGGGACCCAAGGCTCCTGTAGCCCTTGCCCAATGGTTCCAATGAAAAGAGAACAAGGCTTGGGTGGTGACAGTCTTTGATGATGGATGCTGCTTTCTTGCAGCAACACTCTGTGTAAGTGTTAAAGACTTGCCTCCCTGAGCTAGTCCCATTTTCCTAAATATTCTGTGAAGAATTATAATTACAATTAAGAATTATAAAGAATAAATTCGTTGAAGAATTAGGGGATTGCTCTTACTTATCATCACTGTTGTGTTCCTCTTGCAGAAGTCTTTCCTTGGTTAGTCCAATTTTCTCCAACTCCTGATTTAGCTTTTCCAACTCATTAGAGAGCTCCTGGCTCCTCAGCTTCTCGTGGAAGAGTTCCTGGAACAGAGACGTACAGTTCAGCAGTGACCACTGAAACCAGATTACCAACATTTCTAGCACCAGTAATCCAACAACTAGAAAAAATAACCTCGATTTTTCATGTATAAAATGCTGGTGAGACCAAATTTGGAGTAACGTGTGCCATTCTGGTCACCCACCTACAGGAAAGATTAGGAGTACAGAGAAAATTCACAAGGATGCTGTGGGACTGAGGACATGAGTTACAGGGAATGGTTCAATGGATTAGGACTTTATTTCTTGGAGCGTAAGAGAATGAGGGGAGATTTGATAGATAAGATAGAGTGAATGCAAGCAGGCTTTTTCCACTGAGGTGGTCAGGCTCGTTTGAAGAAGCCTCTGCCCAACTACCATGGGCATATAACCTGTGGCACACTAGGTGGCTGCTATACTATGATAAGGAATGCCCACCGTTCCGTGCCCAGATCACATTTCAGGAAATCTGATCACTTGGCCGTCCTCCTACCTGCATACAGGCAGAGGCTCAAGAGCAAAGCTCCAAAGATTATGACAACAAAGAAGTGGTGGTAGGAGGCAGAGAAGCACCTACGGGATTGCTTTGAGTTGACAGACTGCACAATGTTCATGGACTCATCCTAAGGTCCAAATCAATACACCATGGTGATCACGGACTTTATAAAATGAGTCTGCCCCCACAAAATCAATCAGAGCCTTCCTCAACCAGAGGCCCTGGTTGAATCATGAGATCTGGAAAATGCTGAGGGGCAGATCAGTGGCATTCAGGTCTGGTGTCCAAATGAGATACAAGAAATCCAAATACAATCAGCCGAAAGCCATCTCACAGGTGAAGTGGCAAGTCTGGACTAAACTTGAATCAGTCAACAGTTGTGGCAGGGCTTGAATGCTGTCACCTCTTACCAAGAGGAAGCAAGTGACATAGGTGACAAAAGGGATTCAATTCCAGATGAGCTCAATGCCTTCTATGCTCTTTTTGACAGTCAAAACATGGAGAAACCTTCACGAACTCTCACAGCCCCGATGACCCTGTGATTTCAGTCACTAAGAGCATGACATGACTGCATCCTTCAGAGGGAGAACCTATGGAAAACATCCAGCCCAGATGGGACACCAGGGCAAGTACTGAAGACCTGTGCTGAGTAACTGGCTGGAGTTCACTGAGATCTTTAACCTCTTGCTTTGGCAATCTGAGATACACACCTGCTTCAAGCAGGCTTCAATTATATTGGTGTCTAAGAAGAACACAACAACCTGCCTCAATGACTATTGTCCAGTGGCAGTTACATCCACTGTGATAAAGTGTTGTGAGAGATTGGTGTTGAAGCATATCACCGTCTGCCTGAGAACAAACTTTTATCTGCACCAAATTGTCAACAGGCATAACGGATCCACAGCAAGTGCCATTTCATCGGCTCTTCACTCAACCCAAGAATATCTGGGCAGCAAAGGTGCAGACATCAGAATGTTCTTTATTGACTGCAGCTCAGCATTCAATACTATCACGCCTTCAAAACTAATCAATAAGCTTCAAGACCTTGGCCTCAATACACACTTGTGCAATTGGATACTTGATTTCCTCACTTGTAGGCCCTCGTCGGTTCAGATCGGGCACAACAGCATCTCCTTCACAATCTCTACCAGCACAGGTGTACAACGAGACTGTGTAATTAGCCCCCTCTCCATGCACTTTATACTGATATACTGTGCTGCGAGACTAAGCACAGACTCCAATACCATATTTAAGTTTGCAGATGACACCACTGTGGTTGGCTGAATCAAAGGTGGTGATGAATCAGTATATTGAAAGACTGGCAGAGTGGGGGCCATAAAAACAGCCTCTCACTCAATGTCAGCAAGACCAAGGAGCTGATTATTGACTTCAGGAGGAAGAAACCAGAGGTCCATCAGCCATCTCTCATTGGGGGAATCAGAGGTGGAGAGGGTCAGCAACTTTAAATCCCTCAGTGTTATAATTTCAGAGGGTCTGTCCTAAGCCCAGCATGTAAGTGCAATTACATGGCAGCTTAAAAGCTTGCAAAGATTTGGTATGACATCTAAAACTTTGACAAACTTCTATGGTGGAGAGAATATTGACTGGTCACATCATGGCCTGGTATGGAATTGCCAATGTCCTTGAAAAGAAAATCCTACAAAAAGTAGCAGATAGGGCCCAGTACATCATGGGTAAAGTCTTCTCCACCGTTGAGCATATCTAAATGGAGAGCTATCACAAGATGGCTGATCCCTCATCACCCAGATCATGCTCTCTTCTTGCTGTTGCCATAAGGAAAGAGGTACTGGAGTCTCAGGGCTCACACTACCAGGTTCAGGAACAGTTATTACCCTTCAAGCATCAGGTTCTTGAACCCAATGGGATAACTTCACTAAACTGCACTCACCACATCACTGAACTGTTCCCACAACCTAGGACCCACTTGCAAGAACTCTTCATCTCATGTTCTCAATATTTATTGTTTATTTGTTAATTATTACTATATTTTTCTTTTACATTTGCAGAGTTTGTTGTCTTTTGCATAATTGGTTGCTTGTCCATCCTTTGGGTGCAATCTTTCAATGATTCTATTGTGCTTCTTGGACTTGTTTAGTATGCAGCTAGAAAGCAAATCTTGGGGTTGTATATGGTGGCATATATGTAGTTTGATAACAAATCTACATTGAACTTTGACTAGAACTAAAGATCATGGGTTAAGGGTGCAAGGTGAAATACTTAAGGGGAACATGAGAAGGAACTTCTTTATTCCGAGGATGGTGCAAGTGTGGAATGAGCTGCCAGTGGAAGTGGTGGTTGCTGGTTCCATTGCAAAATTTGACATAAGGCTGGATAGGTACATGGATGGGAGGGATATGAAGGGGAGGGGGGGAAAGAGGGGAGGGAAGGAACAGGGGGAGAGGAGCTTGGGAGAGGGGATGAGGGGGAGAGGGGTGGGGAGGGAGAAAGGGAGGGGTTTTAATGTATGAGGACTGTTTGATGGCTCGGGGCTGTACTCACTAGAGTTTAGAAGAATGAGGGGGGACCTCATTGAAACTTATCAAATATTGAAGGGCCTAGATAGAGTGGATGTGGAGAAAATGTTTCCATTAGTGAGGGCATCTAGGGCCAGAGGGCACAGCCTCAGAATATAAGGACATCTCTTTAGAACAGAGTTGAAGAGGAATTTCCTCATATGAATCTGTGGAATTCATTGCCACAGACAGTTGTGGAGGCTAAGTCATTGAGTATATTTAAACTGGATTCTTGATTAGTAAAGATGTCAAAGGTTACGGGGAGAAGGCAGGAGAATGGGATTGAGAGAGAAGATAAATCAGCCATGATGGGATGGTGGAGCAGAACTGGGGGCTGAATTCTGTTTCTATGTCTTATGGGACTAGAGTAGGGTTTGTGTGAATGGGTGGCTGATGGCTGGCATGCACTCGCTGGGCTGTGGGGTTTATTTCTTGCAGTATGACTGTATGAGGAAAGGCCTACTCTGCTGTCGTGTTCTACGTTCTAATGCTGGCATTTCTGCTGAAGTTTGTAGTAACCGAGGGATGTCCTACCTCTCTGAGAGTCGCAAGTGTCCTCGTGTTGATGGTGGACTGCTTGACCACTTCCTTGTAGTCGACCTCCAGCTCCTTCAGTTTGTCGGTGCTTTCCTTGTACCTGTCCACGTCCTTCTCCAGCACTCGCCTCTCCTTCTCCAGGCTCAACAGCTTCTGGCTGTTGTCATCGAGGATTGCGTCCTTCAGCTCTACCTGCTGCCACAGCCGCTTGTTCTCCCTGTCCAGCGTCACCTTCTCCTTCTCCAGCTGCGCCACATCATGCTCCAGCGTCTTGTTGTCCTTCTCCAGCGCCTCCAGCCTCTTGCTGGAGACCTTCAGCTCCTCCAGGTTCCTCTGCAGAACACTGTTCTCATTCTCAACGTCCTGGAGCTCCTTTTCTAGTTGGCGGACTTTAGATTCACTGTTGTCCAGCACCTTTTGAAGTCTCTGATTTTCTGATTCCAGACCTTGGTAGCTTATCTCCAGCCGCTCTGACTTCCGGTTCAAGGACTTCAACAGCTCCACACTTTTCCTGAGTTCATCTTTCTCCTTTTCCAGCTCACGCTTCTCCATTTCCTCTTTGATAAGCTTTGTCCTCGCAAACTTCATGGTCTCCACCATCCTCCTCAGCTCCAAGTTCTCCTCGTCCAGCTGTTTATTGTCCTCCTTCACTGATTCTAACTTGATCAGGGAGTTTTGCAGGCTGTTGAGGGACTTTTTCAACTTGCTGTTCTCCAGCTCGAGGTTCGAAACCTCTTGCTCTAAAGTGCTGACACTCTCACATGTGATCTTCAAGGAGGCAACGTGTTTCTGAAGCTGCTCGTTGTCTTGCTCGAGTCGGTAGACATCCTTCTCCAGTGCTTCCGCCCTCTCCTCCTTCTCCTTGTATTGGAGAATCTCCCTGTGGGCCTGCTTCTTCTCGAATTCCAACTTGGCTAACTGGTTGGTGGTCTCCGAGATGGTCTCGTGAAGGATTTTGTTCTCCTTCTCGATATCCTTCACTCTGGCTTCTGCACTGATTTCCGAACGTTCCCTGAGTGAAGTGATGGCCTGGTTTAAATGTTCATTCTCCTTCTCCAGCGCCTTTACCTGGAGATAAGAACAAGGAGAATGTATCAAAAGGTCACTGCACTACTGAAAGTTATAGAAAACTCACACGTTGAGCAAGATTAAATACAATCTCTATGCATACAATATTCTTTCCTCTCCTTTATACACACAGTGGCTATTTTGTTAGGTACATTAATGCAGATATCTAATCAGCCAAACATGAGGCAGCAACTCGATTATAAAAGCACACACAGTCAAGAGGTTCACACAAAACTTCATGAATATGGAACAAATGTGATGTAAGTGACTTTGCACAAGAAATGATTGTTAGTGCCAGTTGGGGTGGTTTGAGTCTCTCAGAAATATCTGATCTCTTGTGATTTTCACGCACAATCTACTAGTTACAGAGAATGGTGCAAAAAAAAACATCCAGTGAGCAGCAGTTCTGTGGGCAAAAACATCTTGTTAATACGGGAGGTCAGAGGAGAATGGCCAGACTGATTCAAGCTGACACAAAGGGGACAGTAACTCAAATAACCACGTTACCACAGAGACGTACAGAGGAGCATCTCTGAATGCACAACACATTGAACCTTGAAATGGACAGGCTGCAGCAGCAGACGACCATGAGTGTACACTCAGTGCCCTCTTTATTAGGCATCAGAGTAGTCTTAATGAAGGGACTCGGCCAGAAACATCCACTATTTAGTCTTTTCCATAGATGCTGTCTGGCCTACTGAGTTCCTCCAGCATTTTGAGTGCGTTGCTTAAAATGCTCTAGATTTCCAGCATCTGCAGAATCTCTTGTGTTTACACTATACTCTATTATTTTTTTTGCTTTTCCGTTGTACTTTGCCAACAAACTGATGATTTGAAATGATCTGAATGGATCTAATGCATGAGAAGGTTTTTCACTGTATCTTGATACATGTGACAATAATAAACCAATTTAACTTCATCCCTTTGGGGTATGCCCCTAAACGCACTTGACAAAGTGCCGGGGGAACTTCACATGTCTAACAGCATCTATAGAGAGGAATAAACAGTCAATGTTTCGGGCCGAGACCCTTCATTAAACTGGAAAGGAAGGATGAGGAAGTCAGAATATGGAGATAGGGAAAGGAGAGGAGGACAAGAAGGTAGGGATAGGTGAAACCAGGTGAGGGGGAAAGTGGGTGGGGGAGGGAGAATGAAGTGAGAAGCTGGGAGGGTGTAGGTGGAAGGGCTGAAGGAAGAGGAATCTGATAGGAGAGGTGAGTGGACTATGGGAGGAAGGGAAGGAGGAGGGACACCAGAGGGAGATGATAGGCAGGTAAAGTGGGGAGAGGAGAGCCAGAATGGGGGATGGAAAAACAAGGGGGAGGAATTATTGAAAGTTAGAAGAAAAAATGTTCATACCGTCAGACTGGAGACTATCCAACGGAATGTGAGGTATTGCTCCTCAAACCTGAGAGTGGCCACAACGTGACAGTAAACATCACAATGTCAGAGTGGGAATGGGAATGGAAATGGAAAGTAAAGTTAAACTGGGTGGCCATCACAAAATCTCATCTACAGGCAGGCGGAGCGAAGGTGCTCAATGAAGCAGTCTCCCAGTCTGCATCGGCCTTCACCGACGTGGGGAGTCCACACCAGGAGCACCGGATCCAGTAGAGAACCCCAACAGATTCACAGGTGAATTCACAGATTCACAGGTGAATTGCTGCCTCAGTGCTCGAGGTCCTGAATACCTGCTTTTCGGTAATCACATGACACAGCAGAGCATTTACCAACCAATGCAATCAGCTCACCAGTCAGATTCTGCAGCTGCTGGAAATCCAGAGCAACAAACACAAAATGCTGGACAAACTCAGGTCTGGCAGCATCCATGGAGGAATCCTGATGAAGGACGAGGCCCACCAGGCTGCACGAGACCTGTATCCCTCTGTTCCCTAAAACAAGGGATCGTGCTAATGCTGGAGATGTTGAGCATTCCAGTTCTGATGAAGGTCTTGCTCTGAAATGTCGACTCTTATTCCCTTCCATACATGCTGTCTGACCTGCTGAGCTCCTCCAGCATTACGTCTCAGATTCAGAGTTACACCTTGCACATTGAAACAGACAGTGAAATGCTTTGTCTGCATTTCAGCAGGGGCAAGCCTGCAAATGTCACCACACACATCCCAGCACAATGCCGCTCGTGCTTTGTGTTACCTGCCGCTCTCTCTCAGCCTGAAGAACGTCCACGCTCTCCTGTAGCCTGGCCTTGTCCTGCAGAAGTTCCTCACTCAGGGTGCCCATGTCTTGGTTGCTCTGCTTTTCCCGTTCAAGTTCTGTCTGGAGGCTTCCCACCTGAAGGCAAGGCAGAGAATACAAGTCAACTCGGTCCCTCTGGAAGGATGAAGCCAACATCTTTAGTGCCTTTCGCCTAACATCCCGAAGTATCTTAGAACTCTTGTTTGGCATGTGGGAGATAGCAGAAAGGAGGGCTATGTGGGAGGAAAGGGTTAGGTAAACCACTTGGGTTGGAGAAGTCACATAAATGCAAAAAAGTAATGCTGAGGCTTTATAAGGCATTGGTCAGACTGCACTTGGGAGTATTGTGAACTGTTTTGGGCCCCTTGTCTGCTGGCAATGGAGAGGGCCCAGAGGAGGTTCACAAGAATTATCCTGGGAATGAAAAGGTAACATATGAAGAGTGTTTGGTGGCTCTGGGACTGTACTCGCTGGAGTTTAGAAGAATCAGGGGGCGATCTCATTGAAATCAGAGGGGAGAGATTTAAATCAGAGGCAGTTCCTTCACGCGAAGGGTTATGTGCATTTGGAAGAAGCTGCCAGAAATAGTATTGCGGTAGGCACATGAACAACATTTAAAACCTATCTAGCTGGTACATGGACAGGAATGGTTTGGAGTGCTATGGACCAAATGTCAGTAGATGTGGCTAGCTTGTGGAAACACAAGAGTTGGGCCAAATGGTCTGTTCCATGTTAAATAACTGTATGACAATGGACTAAGCACACAAGAGTAGCAGGTATTACTGAAGACTACTGGAATATTGACCCTTATTACAAAGAAGTTGATGTATAAGGCAGGCCTTTCAGCCCAATTTATTTGTGATTCGTCTGTAGATTTAATCCTTACTTTCCTAAGTTATTGTGTGTCATGTTTATTATGTGTACTTCTGTACTTTACACCCTGGTTTTGAGAAACATTGTCTCCGTTGACAGTATACATGTATATAGTTAAATGACAATAAACTTGACTTGATTTCCCAAGCCTATACTGTGTGCATTCACCCTGTCTATAGTCCTTACGACTTTTTACATTTCAATAAAATAACTTCTCGGTCTCCAGTGAATAAAAGGCCTGCCTGCTCAACCTCTCTGCATCACTCATTCCCTCGAGTCCCAGCAACGTCCTGGTGTAGATCTGCTGCATTCTTTTCAGCTTAATGCTATCTGAAGCATGAGGAAGAGTAGTTTTCTAGGAGGTTTGAGGGACTTTGTAACCTAGTCTCAGAGTTCTATGTGGATAGAATCTATCAGTGTATTTAAAGCTGACATCAACAGATTGCTAAGCATTGAGAACCATGTGGCGTGGGGAAAAGGCAGGACAGTGGACCTGTGGAATACATACAAAATGCTGGAGGAACTCAGCAAGTCAGGCAGCATCAATGGGGGGGGGGGGGGGGGGGAGAGAGAATCAACAGTTGATGTTCGGGCTGTGACGCCTCATCAGGACTCTGAAGAATTTTGTATCAGCCACCATCCCACTGACTGGTGGGACAGGCTCAATGGGCCAAATGGCCTTCCCTGCCCCAACTTCTTAAGATCTTAAATAGGGATATAGTCATTTCTTGCTGGAAAGCTTTGAGCAGATTTGGAATTATCACCAAAGACTCTAACGAATTCCTGCATTCTAATTGGCTGCATTACCATCTTGTATGGAGGGGCCACTGCGCAGAATCAGAAGCAGCCGCAGAAGGTTGCAAATCCAGCCAGCGCCATTATGGGCATTAGCCTCTCCAGGATCAATGATCATCTTCTAAAAGACACAGACACACACACACACACACACACACACACACAATCTACCCATCTATCTATTGCAATGCACTGCAGCTGTGAAACAGTAAATTTCACGACAAAAACCAGTGATATTAAAGTTGGTTTTGATTCCTCCCCTCCTGTGAGGAAGAATGACATTAGGAACTTTGTAGACTGTTGGAAACCAGAACATTCAGACCTTGCTGCTGAGAAGCTTGTTCTCTGCCTCCAGCTCAATAACCCTGGCCTTGCTCTCCTCCGCCGATAGTAGGACTTGCCGGAGTTCCTGAACCCCATTTTGCAGGCTCTGGTTTTCCTTCTCCAGTTTCAGGATCCGGCTCGATGCTGACTCGTTCATCTCAAGGACAAACGACTTGCGGCCAGCTGCAAAGGAGATCAAAGCAAAGCCACACTTAGATTATTGTGCTCGGTTCTTGTTGACTTGTTAGAGGAAGGATGTGGAAACTTTAGAGAGGGTAGAGAGGAGATTCACCAGGATGCTGCCCGGACTAGAGAGCAAACTGTAAACACAAGAGATTCTGCAGATGCTGGAAAGCCAGAGCAACACCCACAAAATGCTGCAGGAACTCAGCAGGTCAGGCAGCATCGATGCCAGTCTTGATGAAGGGTTTCAGCCCAAAAGTTCGACTGTATTCCCCTCCATAGATGCTGCTGACTTGCTAAGTCCCTCCAGCATTTTGTGTGGCTTTAGAGAAATCATTTTACGAGGATAGGCTGAACAATCTAGGGCTTTAATCACTGGAGTGAAGGAGGTTGACAGGCGACTTGATAGAGGTGTATAAGATGATAAGAGGCACTGATAGATTGGACAGCCAGAGACTCTTTCCCAGGGTGGAAGTGTTAATACAAGAGGACATAATTTTAAAGCAACTGGAGCAAAGTATAGAGGGACTGTCAGAGGTAGGCTTTTTTTTTACACAGAGAGTAGTGGGAGCATGGAATGCCCTGCCAGGGATGGTGGTAGAAGCAGGGACACTTAAGAGACTTTTAAATAGGAACTTGGATGATAGAAAATGGAGGACTATATAGGAGGGAAGGGTTAAGATTAACCTTAGAGTAGATTAAAGAGTCGGCACAACATCGTGGGCTGAAATGCTTGATTTGTGCTGTAGTAATCTATGCACTAAGCTTGTAAGTGGAGGCTTGGTGGAGGAACTCACGGAAAGAGTGAGAGGAAGGAACTGGGAGTTAAGGGCTTCGAGAGGCAGTTCACTCGCAGATGGAAGATACAGTAATTGGCAAAGGATTGGAACGGAAGTGAGAAGAATCTGATTTTATAAAGCTGGAGGAATGGTAACGGTTAAGCCAGAGATCTCGGCCCATGAGCCAGAGGCAGAGCTGGAACAGACCACTGATGTTGTACTGACCTTTTATCCTACTCCAAGATCAATCTAACCCTTCCCTCCCACATAGCCCTCCATTTCTCTTTCATCCATGTGCTCATCTTAGAGTCTCTTAAATGTCCTTAATGTATCTGGTTCGACCACTGTCACAGCTGCTGAAGACATTTGATGTTGAAGTTGTGTTGACCTGGTTCAAGAGGACAACTCTATTTTTGCTCTTTTTTTGCACTGCTTATCTATATATCCAGAGTAGATAAAACATTATGATATTTCTTATTGAAATTTATAGTATTTTTATGTGTTGCATTGTACTGCTGCTGTAAAACAACAAATTTCATGACATGTCAGTGATAATGAATGTTTCTGAATCACTGTTCTCTAATTAATAACCCACAACATGAATCACGTAACTATTTTCTGATGTGACATTGCAAACATTAGATGGAAACTTCTAAACTAAACACAACAAAGGAGGGAGAAGTTGGCCCATCATTGCTACCCTGGTTCTGTATGTGGGTAATACAGCTGGACCCATCTCCGCACTCCTTCCCAGATCCCATGTGTAAACCATTTGCTTTCAAGTTCTTAACCATGCTCTCGAGAGAACAGCAGTTGCACCTTCCACCACAAAGCCTTCAGGCAATGCATTCCAGACCCGAATCACTCTCCACATAAAAATGAGTCACTCTGACATCCTAAGCATGACTGACTGCTTTAACTGGTTGCATCACCGTCTGGTATGGAGGCTTCAGCGTGCAGGATTGCAAAAGGTGACACAAAGTTGTCGACTCAATCATGGGCACAACCGTCCCGGCCGTCGAGAACATCTTCAAGGGGTGGTGTCTCATGAAGGCGGTATCCCTTGCTATAGATCTTCACCACCTAGGACATGCTCTTTTCTCATTTTTACTATCAGAGAGGAGGTTCAGGAGCCTGAAGTCACATACTCAACATTTTAGGAACAGTTTCTTCCTCCCTGCCATCATATTTCTGAATTGTCCATGATAACTGCTGCGTTTCTCCTATTTACACTTGTAACTTAGACCATAAGACCATGGATATGGCAGCAGAGTTAGGCCACTTGGCTCGAGCCTACTCCACCGTTTCATTATGGCCTATCCATTTCCCTCTCAGCCCCTATCACTTTACAGTGATTTTATGTTTTTGTACTGTACTGCTGCTGAAAAACAACAAATTTTACATCACATAGAGTGAGTCAGTGACAATACATCTGATTCTGGCTCTTTTTGTTGCTAATTACTTTCATTGACTCCTCTGGTTCCTCACCTTGTTGTCAAATGACTTAACTCTCTCGGTATTTCTTCACAGTTCTATATCAGAGTCCTACTCAATCTTCTCCACCACAAGAGAACTACAGCTTCACCAGTCCACCACAAACTAAGCTCCTTCGTTCTTAGAGCTATCCTTCCAACTAGGCTCTGCCTTCAACTATCACTGAGGCAAGTGCCCAGAACTGAACGGCAACTGTGGTCAAGTCTCTATTTTGTAAAGGTTCATAAGACTACGAGACAGAGGAGCAGATTCAAGCCAGTTGATCGATTGATGTGCAGTCGGTCGTCTGACCTGGTATAGAGGTGAAAGAGAGAATTGAACCATCCAGTAGTTAGGGTTCCCTCAGGATAGCTGGCACTAGATCGACATGCGGTTTTATCTAGTAGAACCCTTTTTAAAGCAGAGGTTGATTAGTAACAGCATCATAGGTTATGGGGAGAAGGCAGGGATGATACAAATGCACATTCTCCACCATATCCTCGCTTCATAAGACGCAGGGCAGCATTAGGCCATTTGGCCCATCAATTCTTCTCCACCATTCCATCACAAATTTTTATTTCCCCTCAGAACCCCAGACTTCCCACTGGCAACAGAAGCAACGAAGCCACTCTTTCCTTTGTAACCTGTATACATGAAGTACACATAAGTATGACCTATAATAAATAAACACATTACAATGTTTAAAGTACCAAAAAGAAATACTCCAAGAGTGTTACAGAGCTACAACATTATCTTGTGGCTCTTGAACTCAGTCCCATGACTAATAAAAGGCAACACACCACTCGACTCCTTAACAACCCTATCAACTTGCACAGAAACTTTGAGGGGTCGATGGATGTGGACCCAGGTTGATTGGGGTTGAGAGGGATAATAACTCAGCCATCATGTAATGTCACAGCAGACTCAATGGGCCAAATGGCCCAATTCTGGTCCCATGTCTTATGGTCTAACATTAATAATGAATGAGTATTATCAACTACAAAAAGCAGAAGGTGTAACTGCATCTCTAATCCAGAACCTTTTTTTTTACAATAGTCAGAAATGGACAGGAAAGATATCAATAAGATTGAAAGAGTGCAGACAGAATTTACAAGGATGCTGCTGGGACTAGAGGACCTGAATTATTGGAAAAGATTTGCCCTGGGACTTAGGAGAATGAGGGGAGATTTGACAGATGTATACAAAATTATAGATAGGGTAAACGCAAACAAGTTGGGTGAGACTAGAACTAGAAATCATGGGTATAGGGTTGAAGCTGAAATACTCAAGGGGAACCTGAGGGGAAGATTTTTCACCCAGAGGGTGGTGAGAGTGTGAAACAAGCTCCAGCAGAGTGGTGGATGTGGGTTTGATTTCAAAACTTAAGAGATACAGTATTTGGATAAGTACATAGATGGGAGGGATATGGAAGGCTATGGTCTATGGGTGCAGGTTGATGGGATTAGGCAGAATAATAGTTCAGCACAGACTAGACGGGCCGAAGGGCCTGTTTCTATGCTGTAGTGTTCTATGAGTCTAAGTAAACAGCATTTCCACAGCTAGAAATGTGAGCAAGATAAAGTTTATCTATTTGACTGAGCTAGGCTTGCTTTGTATGAGAGTTTCTATTAAATAAACCAATGGCACCTTCACGATTAAAACCCACTGAAGGTTCGAGAAATTGGGCCACAAATCCATCACCTGATGAAAATTCAGTACTTTTGACCTCGAGGCAGAGGACAATCAAAATGCAAACACTGAGCCTACTTTGAAACGAATTCTGAAGGAAACCAGGTCATGGCTTTTTGAGGAGCTTTTTGTTGTGGAAGTGAAGAGTTCAGCCACTTCCAGATCTACAACAAAATACTCTCTTCTGGGAAGTTACGTCCTTCTCTAGAACTTGTTAATGGTGACTGCTAAAGGGAAAGATTGGTCAGCACTCAATCCATTCTTTCTAAAAGCTCCTGGAATAAAAGGTTTTTGTGCATCGCAGAGTTTTGTTGATTACTAAGCCCGTGAGGCAATAACTTTTAATTAATTCTCCCGAGTTACGAAATACCAATTCTGGCCAGCACTATCCAAATGCTGAGTAACATGGCTCTTCTGAAAAAATATTCTTTGGTCTGCTTTCTGCAGGTTGTTTTTGTTTGTAGAAATTTGTGGCTTGTTGGGCTATCACTTAAGGTCTACCTTAACAGAGTGGAACCAAGTCCCACAATGGACAGGCTGGGGTGTGTGACAGGCATCTTTTATAATACATCGCCACATCAAACTTCATCTCTGGAGGTTTGAGGAATTCAGTGCAGAGAGAGCAGTGCACCATTGAAGGTGCTGGCTTCCAGCTGAAGCACTGAACCACAACCTCTGCTGCCCTGTCAATGCTTTACAACACCAGCCACCCAGGTTCAATTCTGTCACTGTCTGTGAGGAGTTTGTACATGGTACAGCACAGAAACGTGCCCTTTGGTCCACCTAGGCCATGCTGAGTCGGTGGAACATGGGAAAGAATAGGACTGGCCTGGGATTAGAGCAGTTCGGTACTTGATGACTGGCACAGACTCAGTGGGCAGAATGGCCTGTTTCTGGCTCTATGACTTTGTGAGACCTCAATTTAACAGGCAGGCACAAAGGAGGCAAATGCAGTTTAATTAAGAGAAGTGTGATGGGAAGAAAGTGTTGAGGTAAAGAGGGAGGTTTAAGGTTATGACCAAAGTGCACAGAGGGCAGCAGGACAGGTGGATAAAGAACCTGGTGATTGGAGGAATATGGTGGGCTATATCGGAGGGAAGGGGTAAATTGATCTTACAGTAGGTTAAAGGGTTGGCACAACACGGTGAGTCAGAGAGCCTGTACTGTGTTATATTGTTCAATGTCCCATAATGTTCTATGATGCAGTGACACATATGCATCCTGAAAGTTGTCTCACAGGTAGATGGGGTAGTCAAGAAAGCTTATGGGGTGTTAGCTTTCATAAGTCGAGGGATAGAGCTTAAGAGTCGCAAGGTAATGATGCAGATCTATAAAACTCTGGTTAGGCCACACTTGGAGTACTGTGTCCAGTTCTGGTCGCCTCACTATAGGAAGGATGTGGAAGCACTGGAAAGGGTACACAGGAGATTTACCAGGATGCTGCCTGGTTTAGAGAGTATGCATTATGATCTAGGGAGTTAGGGCTTTGCTCTTTAGAGAGAAGGAGGATGAGAGGAGACATGATAGAGGTATACAACATATTAAGAGGAATAGATACAGAGTGGACAGCCAGCGCCTCTTCCCCAGGGCACCACTGTTCAGTACAAGAGGACATGGCTTTAAGATAAGGGGAAGGAAGTTCAAGGGGGATATTAGAGGAAGGTTTTTCACTCAAGAGAGTGGTTGGTGCGTGGAATGCACTGCCTGAGTCGGTGGTGGAGGCGGATACACGAGTGAAGTTTAAAAGACTACTAGACAGGTATATGGAGGAATTTAAGGTGGGGGTTTATATGGGGGGCAGGGTTTGAGGGTCGGCACAACATTGTGGGCCGAAGGGCCTGTACTGTGCTGTACTATTCTATGTTCTATGATGCGGTGACATGTATATACTTTGATAATAAATTTACTTTGAACGTCAAAGTGCATTCTACTCTTTTCTACCCAATTCCAGCCAACTCGATGCAACAATCGCGAGATGATGACTTGCTTCTCTCTGACACTCAGCCGGTCAGTGACCGCCTGAACCAAGCAACAGTTTTGGAAGGGACTTACCGTCCAGCAGGTCGGTACTCTTCGACATCTGCTCCAGCTCCCAGCCAAGATGTGCAGATTCATTCATGCTCTGCTTCTTCTCAATTTCCAGCACCATGTTCTCCTCGACCAGCTCTTCGATACGCTTCCGATCTGCCTCCCGGTCCTGCCCAGAGGAGGAATCAGATATCAGAACTCCCAGCAGCATTCCTGGAGAAAGGTCTCAGCCACAAAAGGCGACTCTTTATCTCCCTCCGTAGATTGCTCCATCAGCAATTTGTGAGTGTGGATCACCAGAGGGCAATGCCTCAGAAAAAGAGGACATCCTTTTAGCATAGAGATGAGGAGGAATTTCTTTAGCCAGAGGGTGGTGAATCTGTGGAATGCATTGCCTCAGATGGCTGAGGAGGTCAAGTCATCGAACACATTTAAAGCAGAAGGTGACAGGTTCTTGATTAGTAAGGGTGTCAAAGATTATGGGCAAAAGGCAGGAGAATGGGGTTGGGAAGGATAATAAATCAGCCATGATGGAATGGTGGAGGAGACTCAATGGGCCAAATGGTTGCTATGTCTCAATGTCTTATGGTCCACGTGAGAGGCAGATGGAGAAAGGGAGAGTGGGGATAGTGACACGGCTGGGAGATGATAGGTAGAGGCAACAGAGGGCTGCTGATGGTGGGATCCATTAGGAGTGGAAATTGGAACCAAAGAAGGGTGGTGGGGAGGGAAGAGCAAATGTGAACAGCGTGGGGAGAGGGCCCAATGGGATGGGCGTGTGGGTGATGGGCAGCTGGAGTGAATCGGAATCAGACTTATAATCACTGACATATCATGAAATTTGTTGCTTTGCAGCAACAGTACAATGCAATACATAAAATAAACCGTAAATTACTGTGAGAAACTTGTGTATAGATAATTCAAATCGTAGCGGAAAAAGAAAGCAAAATAGTAACGTATTGTTGATGGGTTCATGAACAGTTTAGAAACCAGATTGTATTTGGAAAAGTCTCCCAGCCCTTTCTGAGTTTGTGACCATGAGTCTAGGATTGCTTTAGAATGCCATTTGGTTCAGTAACATCTGCCAAGAAGAAAACTGAATGGAGTGATGTCCTTGCATATCACTCAGTCTGAAGACAGATAGGAATGGGTAATCCCTGTCCTAGGCAGTGACGTCAGAATCAGAATCAGATTTGTTAACATGAACATTTGTCATTTTGCAGCAGCAGTACAATGCAATACAAAAAATATATCAAATTACAATGAAAACTATATAAAATAAAAAAGTAGTGCATAAAGAGAGCAAAAATAGTGAGACAGTGGAAACAGAAATGTTTAAAAGGCATTCAGCCAGGCACATGAAAACACAGGGATCAGAGTAACACACACAAAATGCTGGAGGAACTCAACAGGTCAGGCATAATCTATGGAGGGGAATAAATATTCAGTCAACACTTCAGGCTGACATTCTTCATCAGGACTGGGTTGTTTGACATTTCCAGCATCTTTTCTATGTGTGCCGCCGAAAATTTCCAGCATCTGCTGAAACACTTGTGTCTGAGAACAGAAAGTTATAGGTCACTTGCAGGCTGGAGGTACAAGTTTCAACTGGCATCACATTCAGATGTGATTAGCTTAATTTGGCACTGTGGTCAGCACAGATGTGATGGGCTGAAGGGCCTGTCCCTGTCCTGTACTGATGTATGCTCCAAATACCCTATAGGATGTAGAAGCTTTAGAGGAGATTTAACAGAATGCTGCCTTGCATTAATGAGCGTGTCTTAAGAAGATGGGTTGAGCAGGTGAGGGTTTTCTCTTTGGTAGAAAGAGGCAACTTGATAGAGGTGTACAAGATTGCAAGAGGCACAGATAGAGTGGACAGCTAGTGATTTTTCCCCAGCGTAGAATTGGCTAATATGAGGGGCATAATTGTAAAGTGACTGGAGGGAAGTATAGGGGTGAATGTCAATGGTAACTTTTATACAGACAGTGGGTGCATGGAAAGCACTCCCAGAGGTACATGAGGGGCATTTAAGAGCCCCTGAGTCACCCATCAGGGGGCGACTCTTTGTCTGCAGCTCCGATGGGAATCATCATGTATTCCTGTACAGGACTACCACAGCTGAAATCCAGTCACAGCCATAGGTACTTCAGCAAGCAACATCGTTTTAAGGCGTATAAAACGAATCTATCAATACTCAAAACTGATGGATCCTGGACTCAGGTCACAAGTGCAATTCCCCTTTAAAAAATGGAGATGTGGAAACTGAGCCAGTCTACAGGTATGATTGAAACACAGAGGGTTTAGACTCTCACTCCCAACCAACCTGCTGGCAAAAGTGCAGTTGCTGGAAAACAAAACAGCACATCTCAGAGGGAGATCGAGGACTGATGTATGCTTCAGGGAAACATGGCTACTCCCCGCCATTACAGATGCAGCACTGATGACTTCGCCGTTCTCCTCAAAGGGCAGGAGGCAGAGGAGATGGTGTATGCTTTATGATTAACTCATCGTGGTGGGGCCAGTTCTGTCTCAGTCCTGCTCACCTTAACTGGGAATCCCAGCAATCAAATGTCCTCCTTTCTAGCTGCCGATAGAGTTTTCCGCCATCATCCTGGTAGTGGTGTACATTCCACCTCAGGCAGCCACCGGAAGAGCTGAGCTCTGTAACCAACAGGCATGAACCAGTGCACTGTGGGGGATTTCAGCCAGGCCAGCTTGAAGTAGTCCCTGAACAACTATCACCTGTAGAACCAGAGGAACTAACACACTCAAGCACTGTCGCACCACCATCAAGAACACTTCCCCTGCCACCCCACGCCAGCCTGGCTGTACTTCTACTCCCAGCGTAAAGGCAGAGACTAAAGACTGCATCAGTAGTAGTGAGAACCACAGAGATCTAGCCAAAGGAGGGAGAGGAGCACTTACAAGACTGCTTTGAGTTGCTGGACCGGACAATATTCTGGAATTCATCTTTGAATTTGAACACAGACTGTCATTGACTGCATCAAGGCCTGTGTCGATGAGTGTGTGCCTTTGAGAATGTCCTGGACATACCCAAATCAAAACTCCTCAGTGGGTGAACTTGGAGATTGTAGTCTGCTGAGGGCTAGATCTGTGGCATTCAAGACTGGTGATCCAGAACTTTACAAGAAGTCCAGGTTTGACTTAAGAAAGGCTATTTTAAGAGCAGAAAAACAATTCCAATTAGGTTTAGAGACGGAATTGGATGTACATCAACTCTGGCAGGGTTTGCAGGCCATTACATTCTACAAAGCCAAACCTATCATCATGTATGGCTGTGATGCTTCACTCCCAGATGAGCTCAACATCTTTTATGCACACTTTGAAAGGGAGAATAAAACTACACCTGTGCAATCCCTGCAACTTTTGATGACCCTATGATCTCTGCCTCGGAGGCCAATGTCAGAACACCTTTCAAGAGTGTGTATCCTTGTGAGGCGTCACGCGCTGATGGTGTACCTGGTAGGGCTCTGAGAACCTCTACCAACTAACTAGCAGGAGTCTTCAAGGACAGCGTCAATCTCTCACTGCTACAGTCAGAGAATCCCACCTGGTTCAAAAGGGCGACAATCATACCAGTGCCCAAGAAGAGCAGGGTGAACTGCCTCAATGACTATCGCCCAGTGGCACTCACATCTACTGTGATGAAGTACATTAAGAGGTTCGTTAGAGCGAAAATCATCACCTGCCTAAGCAGAGACCTGGACTCACTGCAATTTGCCCATCACCATAATAGGTCTACAATGGAAGTAATCTCATTGGCTTACCACTTGCTCCTTGGATCACTGGGACAATAGTAATACTTGCATCCAGCTGCTGTTTATGGATTACAACTCAGTGTTCAACACAATTCTAATCAACAAGCTCCAAAGCCTGGGCCTCTGTACCTCCCTCTACAACTGGATCCTCACTGGAACACCACAGTCTGCGTGGACTGGAAATAACTCTGCACTGACAATCAACACATGCACCTCCAAGGATGTATGCTCAGGTCACAGATCTACTTTCTCCACACCCACGACTGTGTGGTTAGGCACAGCTCAAACACCATCTATAAACTTGCTGACAACACAACTGGTTGGGTGGATCACAGGATGGATCAGCTGGTTGAGTGGTGTCATAGCAACAACCTTGCACTCAACGTCAGTAAGACCAAGGAACTGATTGTGAACTTCAGGAAGGGGAAGTCGAGGGAGCACGCACCAGTTGTCGTCGAGGACAGACAAGGTAAAACCTGCAGATGCTGGAAATCCAAGCAACACACACTAAATGCTGGAGGAGGTCAGCAGGCCAGACAGCATCTATGGACAATGAGTATCGTCGACATTTTGGGCCAAGACCCTTCTTCAGTCCTCATCGAGGGATCAGCAGTAGGAAGTTCCTGAGGTGTCAAAATCTGTGAAGATCTATCCTGGGCCCAACATACTGGTTCAATCACAAAGAAGGCACAACAGTGGCTATACTTCAGTAGGAATTCGAGGAAAATTGGTATGTTACCAAAGACTTGTGCGAATTTCAGCGGATATACCAGGGAGAGCATTCTAACTAGTTGCATCACTGTCTCATATGGAGAGGATCAGAAAAGACTGCAGAAAGTTTATAAACTCAGCCAGCTTCATCATGGGGACTAATCTCCCCAGCATCCAGGAAATCTTCAAAAGGCAATGCCTCAAAAAAAGGTGACATTCATCACTGAGGAACCCAATCACCCTGTACATGCCTTCTTCTCATTGCCACCATCAAGGAACAGGTCAAGAGCCTGAAGACACACACTCATTGATTTGGGAATGAGTTCTTCCATTGCTCCATATGATTTCTGAATGGATAGTGAACCCATGAACACTACCTCACTATTTTCTTTCTTTTGTTGCACTATTTTATAGCAATTTTGTAATTGGTAGTTTTTATTATTGCAATATGCTGCTGCTGTTAAACAAATATCACAACACATGCCAGTGATATTAAACCTGATTCCGATTCTGACTCTTAGGTAGGCACATGAATGAAGGAAATATGAAAGGCAATGTAAAACATCAGCACAACATATATGGGCTGTTCTCTGTTCCAAATACCCCATGAAATGGGCCATCAAGATCCGTGATGGTCCTCGGGGTGGGTGTATCTCCTGCCAACATGTACAACTTGAAAGCTTTTGAAATCTCTGCACGTCCACTGGGAGGTCAGCGCCCAGTGTTTGCAGGCCCGAGGTTGAAGGCTAGAGGCCTATCCTGGGGTTGAGGGACTGTGTATGTCCATAGTTGTGAAGGGAGAAACGCGGTTTGTTTTTGCTGCATGCCATGTTCTGTGCTGTTTTGCCAAGCACTCTGTGCAGGCCATGTTGGTGCAGGAATGTGAGGCTGCCTCAGCACATCCTCACGTTGTTGGCTGTTAACACGAGTGGCACTTAAACTATATGTGCTGATGTACACTTGATAAATATACTTGAATTATGTAAAAAAAACAGCTGGAAAAAAGACATGAAAATGATATTACAACTGTGGTAAAATGCAACACTCACCGCATGAGAAAGCTTACACA
This sequence comes from Hypanus sabinus, assembly GCF_030144855.1. Taxonomy (NCBI): domain Eukaryota; kingdom Metazoa; phylum Chordata; class Chondrichthyes; order Myliobatiformes; family Dasyatidae; genus Hypanus; species Hypanus sabinus. The sequence goes on along the minus strand of NC_082707.1, from coordinate 183,454,234 downwards.
ACACACTAAAAGATCTTCAAACACATTAATTTTTCATGACTTATTATTTGTTTTGCACTCTGAACAAAGGTGTAATTATAATCTCAACACCATCTTGGCCTTTTGCCCCAGTTCAATGCAGTGGGTGCTCTCTTCAAGCTGAGTACACAGTGAGAAGCAAAACTCACCATCTCCAGGTCCTGCAGTTTGGACTTGAGCTGCAGGTTCTCCTTCTCCAGATCATGCAGCTTATCACAACGAGCCCGCGCTATAATAAGCTGCTCCTCCAGCATGGTCTTTGTCTCGATTAAGACCATGTTGTCCTCACGCAGTTCCTGCAACAAGAGAAGTTCCAGTTAGGCCCCCTTGTATGTTCAATACCCAAACCCTTCCCTCTATTGTTGAATAGGTTTAGAGCTGGGATTCCCAACCTTTCTTATACTGTGGGTCTCCACCATTAATTGAACCCCAGGTTGGGAACCCCTGGCTTAGAGAAGTAGAACCGGTTCAAATAGAAACCTTGGGCCCCGAGGGCCTGTTTCCGTGCTGTAGCTGTCTAGGTCTCACGGTCATACATGCTGGATTAGGGAGTAGAAGTGTCATTTTTCCTGTTGTTTAACTTTCCTATGGTTATTTATAATTTATATATAAACACCTGTATGTATAATTATTCAGTGAATTTTCTCATAATTGTATGTTGCTGTATTTTCCAGAAGCTTCTCAGGTTTCTGCAGCAGGTGTCACACCACTTTAATGTATCAATGGAATGTGTTTCATCTCTAATTTGAGAATGAGACAGTCACAACATATTTGTCTCCTTCTTTGTTCTTGTGTCACTAACAGTGCCTATAAAAAGTATTCACCGGGCTCAGAAAGTTTCGTGTTTTATTGTTTTACAACGTTGAAACAAAGTGGATCTAAATTGACTTTTTGATACTGATCAACAGAAAAACTCTTTTGTGTCAAAGTGAAAACAAATCTCTACAAAGCGATCTAAACTGATTACAAATATAAAGAACAAAATAATTGAAGGCAGGGATAGTGGGTTTTTGATGATGTGTGGTGTTTGGCTTATGCCAAACATAGCTTTTAGTCTGATGGCCAGAAAGCTCAATTTTGGTTTCAACAGACTATGGAAACTTCTTCCAGCTGACTTCAGAGTCTCCCACATGCCTTCTGGCAAACTCTAGCCAAGATTTTATGAGAGTTTTTTTCCTCCAGCAGTGATTTTCTCTTTGTCACTCTCACATTAAGCTGTAACTGGTGAAGCACCCGGGCAACAGTTGTTATATGCACAGTCTCTCTCATCTCAGCCACTGAAGCTTTCAACTCCTCCAGAGTTGTCATAGGTCTCTTGGTGACCTCCCTCACTAGTCCCCTTCTTGCACGGTCACTCAGTTTTTGAGGATGGCCCGCTGTAGGCAGATTTCCAGCTGTGCCATATTCTTCCCATTTCTTGATGATTGACTTAACTGTACTCCAAGGGATATTCAGTGACTTGGAAATTATCTTGTATCCATCTCCTGGCCTGTGCTTTTCAATAATCTTTTCACGGAGTTGCTTGGAGAGTCCTTTTGTTTTCACGGTGTAGTTTTTGTCAGGATACTGACTCACCAGCAGTTGGACCTTCCAGGTACAGGCGTATTTTTACTACAATCATCTGAAGCACCTTGACTGCACACAGGTCTCTGAAAACAGACTTCCACTTAACTAATTATGTGATTTCTAAAACCAATCGGCTGCACCAGTGATGATTTGGTGTGTCATATTAAAGGGTGGCGAATACTTTTGTGTTTAATAATTGTAATACATTTAGACCAATTTGTAGAAATTTGTTTTCACTTTGATACAAGAGTCTTTTTCTGTTGCTCAGTATCAAAAGAGCCAAATTAAATCCACTGTGACTCAATGTCATAAAACAGTAAAACATGAAATCTTCCGGGGTGGGGGGGGGAGTGAATACTTTTTATAGGCACTGTAACTGCTAATTAACCATCAGGTTTTATGACTTATTCTTGACTTCCAAAAAACCTCTGGATCAATATCACCAAATCCAATACATACTCAGTGACCCCCTTGTTTGGAACACCTTGTTAATGCAAATAACTAATCAGCCAATCATATGGCAGCAACTCGATGCATAAAAGCATGCAGACATGGTCAAGAGGTTCATTTGTTATACAGAACAAACTGCAGAATGGGGTAGAAATGTGATCTAAGTGACTTCAACTACGGAATGGTTTTTGGTGCCCGATGGGATGATTTGAGTATCTCAGAAACTGCTGATTTTCTGGGATTTTCACACACAATAGTCTCCGGAGTTTACAGGAAAATGAAAAGATACCGAGTAAGTGGACATTCTGTGAGTGAAAATGCCTTGTTAATAAGAGAGGTCAGAGGAGAATGCCCAGACTGTTTCAAGTTGATAGGAAGTTGACAGTAACTCAAATAACCATGCTTTACGAGCGTGATGTGCAGAAGAGCATCTTTGAATGTATAATATGTTGAACCCTAAAGTGAATGGGCTACATCAGCAGAAGACCAGACTAGGTTCCACTCCTGTATCTAATAAACTGGCTACCGAGTGTATCCAGACTTAGAAATATATTTTCATTCAAACCATCTGTCTGAGGATTCTCTGAGCAATCTCATCAAACTCATTTCCCACTCGTGTCTGAAATCTATTTCTCCCTCTCATACCCACACACAGACTCTTGCTCATTGACACCCCAGTGAATCTCCTACCACCCACTGACACAACAGACAATTAACCCATCAACGTGGGAGGAAACTGGGCAACACTTGGCTGAAATGCATGTGGTGGCAGAGCAGACAGACAACTCCACGTCATCAGCACCAGAGACCAGCGTTCAGTCCAAGTCTCTGAAGCTGGGCCACTGTGTTCCCTTCCAGTTATTGATCTATAAATACTAGACTCTAAAACAGTAATTTCCTCCAGGCTGATCAACACATTAACCCTCCCCAAGAGTCCCCACCACCACTACATCCACATCAGCCACTCATCTCCATGGCCCCTCAGCACCCTTCACCCCCACATCCACTGCTACTTCTAGTCCACACCTCATACCTACTCACAAACAAGAGACAATCTACAGATGATGGAAATCCAAGCAACACACACAAAATGCTGGAGGAACCCAGCAGGCCAGGCAGCATCTATGGAAAAGAGTACAGTCGACGTTTTGGGTTGAGACCCTTCGACAGGACTGGAGGAGGGTCTCCGCCCAAAATGGTGACTGTACTTTTTTCTACTCTACAGTTTTACCATGTTTTCATCTGCCCTGCTGCTACGTATAGGAGCTCCTCTTGCCGAGAGACATTTTGTCACTTTATCATTTCCTGTCAGTCACCTTGTGTTCAGATACTCCTGTACCCAGTGTCAGTTTATGTAAATACTATCAGTCTATATAAACTAACCCCATGTATATAAGGCCACACTCAAACGGTCACTTCTAAATGTGTGGGGCTGAAGTAAGAAGCTGGGAAAGAAGGAATCTGACAGGAGAGTGGACCATGGGAGAAAGGGAAAGAGAGGCATCAGGGTGAGGTGATCAGCAGGTGAAGAGAAGAGGTAAGGGGGAGGTGAAAATGGGGAATAGAAAAGGGAAGGGGGAACTGGAAAATTACCAAGAGTTGGAGAAATCACTGCTCCTGCCATCAGATCAAAGGCTAGCCCGACAGAATATGCTTTTCCAACCTGAGACCGGCCTCATCACGGTAGTAGAGGACGCCATAGACCAACAGGTCGGAAGGGGAACGGCAATTGGCCGACAGAAATCCTGCATTTTGTGGATGGGTCGAAAGTGCTTGACAACGCGGTCCCTCAGTCTACATCGGGTCTCATCATTGTAGAGGAGACTGCACCAGCACCAATGGATACAATAGACAACCCCAAACGATTCACAGGAGAAGTGTTGCCTCACCTGGAAGGACTTTTTAAGGCCCTGAATGGAGTGGAAGGAGGTGAATAGGCAGGTGCAGAACTTCTTCCAATTGTAGGGTTAAGTGTCAGGAAGGAGATTATTGGGAAGGGTCAAGTGGACAAGTGAGTCATGACAGGAGCAATCCCTTGGGAAAGTGGAGAGTGGAGTTGAGGCAAAGGTGCGTTTGGTGGGACGATCCCATTGAAGAAGGCGGAAGCTGCAGAGAATTGTGTGCTGAATGTGGAGGCTCACGGGTGATAGGTGAGGGCAAGAGGAACTCCATCTCTGTTAAGGGATGAGGGTGGATGTCTGGGAAATTGAGGTGATGTGGGTGAGGGCAGCATCAGTGGTGGGAAAGGGATGTCCTGACGAGGAAAGCCTCATCCTGGAAACAGATGCGGTGGAGACAAAGAACTGAGAAAAAGGGAAGAGGTATAGTCAAGGTAGCTGTGTGAGTCAGTCGGGTTATAAAAGATATCAGTAGACAGCTTGTCGCCAGAGGTAGAGACAGTGAGATTGAGAAAAAGCAGAAGGTGTCAAAAATGGACCAAGTGAATTTAAGGTCAGGGTGCAAGTTAATGAACGTGATGAGCTCAGCATAATGAAAGACAGGAAGTAGCACCAATCCAGTCAGAAAGAGTTAGGGAGCATAACTGGTGTAGGCTTGGAGCATGGACTGTTCCACATAGCCAACAAAAAGGCACGCATAGCTGGGGCTACGTGGATACCCAGCCACACTGTGCTTGGAGAAAGCTTGGAGCTGTAAGAGAAATAGTTCAGTGTGAGGACCAGTTGTGCTGGATGGAGCTGGGTGGTGTTGTTGGGCAACTGGGTGTGTCTGCTGTTGAAAAAAAAGCGAAGAACTTCACAGCTTTCTTGATGGGAGATAGAATTGTTTAGGAACTTATAGCATAAATGTATAGTGAACAGGGGAATTTCTTTACCCAGAGGGTGGTGGATCTGTGGAATTAATTGCCACATATGTCTGTGGAGGCCAAGACATTGGGTATATTTGAAGCGGAAATTAATAGGTTCTTGATTCGTAAAGGTGTCGAAGGTTAAGGGGAGATAGCAGGAAAATAAGGTGAGTGCGATTATAAATTAGCCATTATCGAATGGCAGAGCAGCTTGATGAGCTGAATGGCATAGTTCTGCTATGATTTATGGTCTTATCTTGCAAAGTTGGTGTTTTCAACTTCCCGCTGGGCTACCCGATGTTTATCACCTTTCCATGGGTTTCAAAGGTCTCCACAGCCGCCCATCAAACCTCTGACACCTAGCAGTTCAAACCAAACCCTACCCAGCTAAGGAGCAAAAGTCACTAATAAACTCTGTAATCAAAGAAAGCTTCATTATGTAACTAATAAAGAGAAGCTGTACAAACACAGCTTTATCCAAGGAGATAGGAATAGAGAGAGGTACTATTTGTGCTCTTGTGAAGTTGGGTCAACTAGTCTGGTCTTTATGCTATGCTTTTTATGTTAAAGACATACATTCGTACACAGCTTTTACGTTCTATTGTGTCCGACCATCCATAAAGGCAGACAGCTAACTACTTACTTAACTTGGCTCTGAGCCAGTTGATAACAATGTAGCGTCCACACAATAAAGCTGGGAACACCTCAGGCACAAAATTTCCACATCTGTTGATGTTACAATTATGAAAACAAGAACCCATAAAGAGCGTTGGCAAGGATTCAGCCCTCCACCTTAGAGCTGGAAGAACTCACAACTCTACTGTTAATCCACCAGAGACCCCATAACACACTGTTTATCCACCAGAGACTCCATTACCTCACTGTTTAACCATCAGAAACCACATAACCTCACCGTTTAACCACTAGAGACTCCACAGTCACACTGTTTAATAATCAGAGACCCCACAAACAGTTAAAATAGTTGTATACGAGTGAGCCTCGCAAAATTATTCAGTCTACCCCAACCAGAAGACTGAATGAACCACTAGAACCACAATCTGCTGAGGGCCAGGTATGATCTCCAGAAAGCCATCATAGGTGAGGTGGCAAGTCTGGCCTAAACTTGAACCAACAAGAGGAAGCTGGGCAGTTGCGGCAGGGCCTAAAAGCTATCACCACTTATAACTTAAAATCAAGTGACATGGACAACAACAGGGCTTTTTGCTTCCAAGTGAGCTCCAGGCCTCCTTTGCTTGCTCTGAGCATCAAAACGTGAAGGAACCATCACGAACTGCCACAGCCCGCAGTGATCCTGTAACTTCAGTCCCTGAGGCCATGTGAGCAGCCCTCAGGAGGGTGAACCCACAAAAAGCATCCAGCCGAGATGGGGTACCTGGCCAAGTACTGAAAACCTGTGTTGATCAGCTGGCTGGAGTGTTCACTGAGATCTTTAACCTCTTGCTTTGGCAGTCTGAGGAACCCCCCCCCCCCCGCTTCAAACAGGCTTCAATTATACTGGGGCCGAAGAAGAACGTGGTACCCTGCCTCAATGACCACTATCCAGTAGCACTTACATCTACACAGATAAGTGTTTTGACGAATTTGATGATGAACCATATCAACTCCTGCCTGAGAACCAACTTGGATCAACTCCAATTTGCCTACCAGCGTAACAGGTCCACTGCAGGTACGGTCCCATCTCATTGGCTCTTCACAAACAAAATATGCGCACATCAGGATGCTCTTCATTGACTCCAGCTCAGCATTTAACACTATCATCCCCTCAAAACTAACAAGTAAGCTTCAATGGCTACTATATCTCCTTGATCCTCGATTTCCTCATTTACAGACCCCAGTCAGTTCAGACTGGCAACATCTCCTCCACAATCTCCATCAGCACAGTTTCACCTCATGTTTGTGTACTTAGCCCCCGCTCTACAATTATGACTGTGTGGCGAAGCACAGCTCCGATGCCATATTCCAAGTTTGCTGATGACCCCACAGTCGTTGGCTGAATCAACAATGGTGACGAATCAGCATATAGGAGGGAGCCTGAAAACCATGGCTGAGTGGTGCCAATAACAACCACCTCTCTCAACGTCAGCAAGACCAAGGAGCTGATTATTGACTTCAGGAAGAGGAAACCAGAAGTCCACATGACAGTCCTCAATGGAGTATCAGAGGTGGAGAGGGTCAGCAACTTTAAATTCCTCAGAATTTTGGAGGGCCTCTCTTGGGCAGAGCGTATGTACAATTAGGAAGAAAGAATGGCCGAGCCTTTACCTCCTTACAAGTTTATGAAGATTTGGCATGATGTCCAAAACTTTGACAAACTTCTATAGATGTGTAGTAGAGAGTATATTGACTGGCTGCATCACATGGAAAGACCAACGCCTGTGAACATAAAATCTACAAAAGTGGTGGATACAGCACGGTCCATCGTGGGTAAAGTCCTCCCCACCATTGAGCAGATCTACACGAAGAGCTGCCGCAGGAGAGCAGCATCCATCATCCAGGACATGCTCCCTTCTCACTGCTGCCATCAGGAAGAAGGTACAGGCGCCTCAGGACTCACACCACCAGGTTCAGGAATAGTTATTACCCCTCACCCATCAGGCTAATGAACCAGAGGGGATAACACCTGCCCCATCATTAAAATGTTCCCACAACCTATGGTCTCACATTCAAGGACTCTTCATCTCACATTCACAATATTTATTGCTTATTTATTTGTTTATTTTTGTATTAGCATTTGTTGTCCTTTGCACATTGGTTGAACACTCAAGTTGGAGCACTTTCATTGATTCTATTATGGTTATTATTCTATTAAGCCTGCAAGAAAATGAATCTCAGAGTTTTATATGGTGACATACATATACTTTGAACAAACCCACTGTTTGATCACTAGAGGCCCTATAACCTCACTGCTTAAACACCAGAGACCCCATAACCTCACTGCTTAAACACCAGAGACCCCATAACCTCACTGTTTGATCACCAGAGACCCCATAACCTCACTGTTTAAACACCAGAGACCCCATAACCTCACTGTTTGATCACCAGAGACCCCATAACCTCACTGTTTGATCACCAGAGACCCCATAACCTCACAGTTTGATCACCAGAGACCCCATAACCTCACTGTTTAAACACCAGAGACCCCATAACCTCACTGTTTAAACACCAGAGACCCCATAACCTCACTGCTTAAACACCAGAGACCCCATAACCTCACTGTTTAAACACCAGAGACCCCATAACCTCACTGTTTGATCACCAGAGACCCCATAACCTCACTGTTTGATCACCAGAGACCCCATAACCTCACTGTTTAAACACCAGAGACCCCAAAACCTCACTGTTTGATCACCAGAGACCCCATAACCTCACTGTTTGATCACCAGAGACCCCATAACCTCACTGTTTGATCACCAGAGACCCCATAACCTCACTGTTTAAACACCAGAGACCCCATAACCTCACTGCTTAAACACCAGAGACCCCATAACCTCACTGTTTAAACACCAGAGACCCCATAACCTCACTGTTTGATCACCAGAGACCCCATAACCTCACTGTTTGATCACCAGAGACCCCATAACCTCACTGTTTAAACACCAGAGACCCCATAACCTCACTGCTTAAACACCAGAGACCCCATAACCTCACTGTTTAAACACCAGAGACCCCATAACCTCACTGTTTGATCACCAGAGACCCCACAATGCCACTGTTTAACCACATGAAAGCAAGGATATAATGTTCAGGCTTTATAAAGCACTGGTGAGTACTGAGAGTAGTTTTGGGCCCCTTATCTAAGAAAGGATGTGCTGACATTGGAGAGAGTTTAAAGGAGATTTATGAAAATAATCCTGGAAATGAAAGTTATTATATGAAGAGTGTTTAATGACTCATGGAAGAATGATGGGGGAGATCTCATTGAAATCTATCGAATGTTAAAAGGCCCCTCTACAGAGTGGATGTGGAGAGAATGTTTCCTGTGGTGGGAGAGTCTCAGACCAGAGGACACAGCCCTAGAATAGAGGGACGTCATTTTAGAACAGAGTTGAGGAGAAATTTCTTTAGCCAGAGGGTGGTGAATCTGTAGAATTCGGTGCCACAGACAGCTGTGGAAGTCAAATCATTGGGTATAGTTAAGGCAGATGTTGATAAATTCTTGATTAGTCAGGGTATGAAGGGTTACAGGAAGAAGGCAGGAGATTGGGAAATGGACCAGCCATGAAGTAATGGCAGAGCAGAGTCAATGGGCCAAATGGCCTAATTCTGCTCCTATTGGCTATGGTCTTATGACCTCACTATTTAACGACCAGAGGTTCCATAGTCACATTGCTTAATCACCAGAGAGAACACAATCCCACTGTCTGATCACCGGAGACCCCATAAACTCATGGCTTTCTCACCGCATAACCCACGGTTTCACTGTTTAACCATTTAGCGACCCCATAACCTCACTGATTAACCACCAGAGACCCCACAATACCATTATTTAATAAACAGTGTCCATGCAATCGTCCATCTCATCACTGGAAATCCCACAATCACAACCACACTCAAAGTGCTGGAGGAACTCAGTATACCAGGCATGGAGAGGAGTAAAGAGTCAAAGGTTCATTTATTATCAAAGTGTACAACTCTGAAATACTTCTCTGATGTTTCAGGCCACGACCCTTCATCAGGCCCCAAACAGTGACTGTTTATTTCCCTCCATAGATTCTGCCCTACTTGCTGAGTTCCTCCTGCATTTTGTGTGTGTTCTTCAAGATGCATCTGCAGAATCCCTTGTGCTTGTGAACACAACCTCACTGCATTGACTGTGCACCCACATTGCCAACACAGTGCCCCAGTGTTGGACATCTTGTCTTCACTGACCCAAGTTGGCAAGATCACTGAACATCACGTCATCAAACTAATGCCATGCGCTTCTCTGAGCTTGGCTGTGCCATCCTCACACTCCAGTCTGTTGATCTCTTTTGGGGGCTTCTATTTTTACATTTTAGCTCTCTGTTCCCTCAAATTAAATATAATGTGAATTTACCTCCAAAAGGTCCTAATTTACCCCCTTGTTTGATACAGTGCTCGTGTGGGTGTCTGTTTCTCTCTGTGTCTGAGTGTCCTCTTCCTATTATGGTTTGCATTCTAATAAAGCCTATAAATCAGAACATTTTATTTCTGTATGTATTATTAAGGATTCAGTTCTCTTTCCATGGAAAAAGCTGATACACATATATGGGAAGATGCTGTCCAGATATATAACAGTGAATGCACTAGAAAAATAATCCAGAGTACAAACAGGATACAAAGGTCCTGGTAAATCAGTTAGAAAGGTCCTGCTCATGAACTTATCAACATAACTGTGTACGTTTTGGCAGGAGTAAGGGGAGGTTTTATTGAACATTAACTGGAGGATACTGGTCCCAAAACAAAATGCACTATGCATGCATATTATCTAACCCACTGTTCACACACATTATCTAACGAGCACAGAGTCTTAGGCACGTGCAAAAAAAATTCTGTAAAGTGAAATGCTTTCAAAAATAGTGGACTGAAAAACTTTAAAGCATCAAAAATATTATAAAGAGCAGCGACCAGTAAAAAAATGTAAAGCACGTCAATATTTGGTGTGACCACTCGTTGCCTTTAAAATTACATCAATTCTTTTAGGTACACCGTTGTGCAGTTCTATAGGAAAATCAGCTGGTAGGTTGTTCCAGGCATCTTGAAGGACTTGCCACAGTGCTTCTGCAGACTCTGGCTGCCTCACTTGCTTCTGTGTCTCCAGATAATCCCAAACAGCATTGATGCCATTGCGATCAGGGCTCTGTGGAGACTATACCATCTTTTACCATATAAATGATCTAGGGTGCCTAAGACTTTTGCACAGTACTGTAATATAACCCACTGTGTATGCATATAGTCTAACTAACCACTGCACAGGATCAGACAGACAGGGTACACTGACTGCAATTAAGCGTACTTGCGACGACTGAAATTTGCAACGTAATGTAATCCCCTGGTTCATATTTGTTACTGTTATCTGCGTGTTTTTCATTTTGTGCTGTTCTGGGAGTGCAGCCTGTGTTCTGCTAATGTTTGGGTTACAGTTGAAGATAAGGGAGAGGAGGAATGTGTGACATCCGATTAGGATGGTCAGATTTAGGGGGGTTTCTCTGGTAAAGGGGCACTAAAGTTGGGCTTGGGGCTTTTGTTGGAGAGGAGATGAAGAGAGACGACACTGGGGAGAACCAGTTGTAGCATGCCATCCGGTGGTAGACCTGTTTGTTCGAGATGGATTGTGAACAACATTCGGGAAGTGTCCTGACGAAGGGTCTCGGCCCGAAAGGTCGACAGCGCTTTTCCTTATAGATGCTGCCTGGCCTGCTGTGTTCTGCCGGCATTTTGTGTGTGTTATTCAGAAACTGGTGTGTGCTTTCACGTTGACCGAGGGCCCAGTGCGTGAGCGACAGAGAAGTTCAAGATGAGCTCCAACTTGTGCACCTTTAACTGTTTAGTTAGAATGGGCCCTTTTATTTTTGTTATTCTTTACTAACCCTTTGGTTGAGATTCATAAATATAATTCCTTTAATCGTATGCAGTGTACTGTTTATTTTTTCATAAACAGTATCCACACAAACTAGGGTTTGGGGTGGGATCGAGAGCACCTCAAACTCACAAGTTTGTCTTCCCTAGACTTACACAGCCAAGGAAACCGGGGGTTTCAACAGAAAAGTACGGAACAGCAACACATTGTCTGTACTGACTATTATGGCAAATTAAACTAAACCTATCTGCCTTGACATAGTCCATTTCCCTCCATTCCCTTATGGTCCATGTGTCAGTCTAAATGCCCCTTAATCACCATGACCAAGTTCCACTTCCATTTCACTCCTAGCAGCAGGTTCCAGGCACCTTCCACTTTCTGTGCAGAGAAAACTTACTGCAGATAAATGCAAGTTTATTTCTCTACTTAAATGCATTGTACAGAAGCTAGCTAGACAAGTCAAAGGATGCCTACAAGATCAAACCTCTCACTCAAGTCCTGTCAAATTTATTGTCATGTGCACAAAGACAAAATAAATGTATTATCAAAGTACTTACGTTACCATATACTACTTGGAGATTCATTTTCTTCCAGGCATTTACAGAAAAACAAATACAATAGAATTTACAAAAACTGTACATAGACAAAGACCAACAATGTGCAAAAGAAGAAAACCTGTGCAAATAAAAACATTGAGAACATGAGTTGTAAAGGGTCCTTGAACGCGAGTCTCTCAGTCACGGAATCGGTTCAGAGTTGTGCTGAGGTACAGGTGCAATGAGGAACTTACTTACAGCACTATCACCGGCATGTAAACACAGACACCACACAGAATATAAATCCTACCACACAGTGAAAAGATAAAAGATAAAAGAAGCAAAAACAAGACCTCAGTGCATAAAACAAGGACACAATCAGATACAAGTCCATCGCAATGCAAGAGGAGGTCTGTGGTGTTCTGCTGTGGAAACAGGGTGAGAGCTGTACAGGTCGGTTCAAGAACCCGATGGCTGTGTGAAAGGTGCTGTTCCTAAAGCACCTTCTGTACCACCTGGCCAAAGGTACTAGCGAGGAAAGAGCATGACATGGCATAACTAACAGGATGATAACTCACATCCTTTTTGTCTGGGAATGTTAGGAATAAATTAAAAGGGAAAAGCCTTACTTCCATTCTGGCCTTGTAGAAATCCACGTCATGTAGCCTCTCTCTGCACCGTATCAGTTCGTTCTCCAGTCTGTCTACTCGATTCGCTTTCTCACGCAGAGAGTCGACCTCGTCCTGATATGCTCTCACCGAGCGCGCATCTGTGGTCAGCTGCATGTTCTGAGAAGGAATGGAGTTAAACCTTTAATTTTATCTCCTTCACCCCACTACCAGGCTGTGCAAAATTAAACTGGTAAATTGGTTTATTATTGTCACATGTACTCAAATATAGGGAAAAATTTACCTCACGTGCTCTCCATTTAGAACATGGCTTTTCAGATTTAGAGATGCAGCACGGAATAGGGCCTTCCTGCCCTGTGGACCACACTGCCCAGCAACACCTAACAAGCCCGATTTAACCCTAACCTAATCACACAACAATTCACAATGACTAATTGTCTTTGGCCTGTGAGAACCGGGAGAAAACTCACACATAATGTATTGAGGTAGTTAGACAAAAAGCAATAACAGAATGCAGAATGAAGTGTTACAGTGACAGAGAGCATGCACTGCAGACAGGCAATAAGGTGCAAGGTCATAACAAGGGAGACTGTGAGCTCAAGGGTCCATCTTATCAAACTAGGGAACCACTCAACAGACATTACAGATAGAAGCTGTCCTTGAGCCTGGCATACGTGCTTTCAGGCTCTTGTATCTTCTGTCCAGTGGGGAGGGGGGAAGAGAAAGAATGCCCAGGGTGGGTGAGATTGTTTATTACTGAGGCAGTATATCAAAGGTCAAGTGAGAATGAGAACTGAAGCAAGTATTAGCCAGAACAAAAAGAATGAAGAGGATGGTGAGCTTAAAGGCTGATAAATCCCAAGAACCCAATGATGCATGAGGTGTTGTGGGGGGTGGGGTGCTTCAGAGATGGTGGATGCTCTGGTTAACATCTGATGTTACCATCAATTGGAATTTCAGCAGATCATGCTGTACGATGGAGCAGACTCCGAGGATTATGTGGACTACCTCTGCTCCTGGTTCTTAAATCCAGTTTTCTGATAACCTAGCAACATCATCTCATTTCCAAAAACCTACTGAATAACTAACTCCTGACTCCTGATTAATGTCTTCTTCAGCCATCACATACCTTGTGTCAGCCTACATCTCAGAGGGCCAAGTCAAAGTCAAAGAGTTTGAGTCAAGATCTCCAGAGACCATTGAAAATGAAGGCCAGACCTCCAATGTGGAGGGAGCTCAGCATCATTAAGAGTACTATCTTTCACAGCTGTTAAAAACTGAAGCCACATTTGGATGTCAAAGCCAATGGCCACTTTTCTGGGGACAGTTAGGGAAGTTCTAGCCAGTGACTTTAAGCTCATATTCGTAGTGCAACCAACTACCACAGATCAGCCTCTCACTATGAAATTATGGCTGATGGGATGAGACCATGCCCTGTGAAACAACATTTCAGAAAATACTTCAGCAGATGGGAAGGCTTTGGGGTGGCCCAAATCCACTAAAGGTGTACAGAATTGGGAGATTTCTTTGAGATACCCTACTCTTAGCACCATTACACCACCAGTGACTGGGGTTCAATTTCCACTGTTGTCTGTAAGGAGTTTTACATTCTCCCTGTAACCACAAGGTTCCTGTTGGGTGCTGTGGATGGACATAGGGGGGTTAGTAGATTAATTGGTCACATGGGTGTAATCAGGCAATGTGGGCTCATTGGGCTGGAAGGGTCTGTTACCGTGCTGTCTCTAAATCGAAAGCTAATTCGGAGCAGAGAAAATAACCAAATTGGTTTACGCTGGCATCTAAACCCAATGGCCACATTATTAAGTACACGGTTGTGGAGCCCACTGTGGTCTTCTGTTGCTGTGGTCCATCCACTTCAAGTGTCGAAGCGTTGTGCTTTCAGACACGCTCTTCTGCACACCAGTATTGCAATTTGTTGTTACTTGAGTTAACGTCCCCTTCCTGCCAACTTGAACCAGTCTGGCCAGTCTCCTACGAACTTTCTCATGAACAAGGCATTTTTGCCCATGGAACTGCCACTGACTGACTGTTCACATCATTCTCTTTAAACTCTATACAGTGACCACAGTGGGCTCCACAACTGTGTACTTAATAATGTGGCCACTGGGTTTAGATGCCAGCGTAAACCAATTTGGTTTTTGCCCATGGAACTGCCACTGACTGACTGTTCACATCATTCTCTTTAAACTCTATACAGACTGTTGTGCATAAAAATCCCAGGAGATCAACGGTTCCTGAGATACTCAAACTACCATCAGGCACCAACAATCATTCCACAGCCAAAGTCACTTAGATCACTTCCCTACCCCATTCTGATGTTTGGTCCGAACAACTGTACCTCTAGACCATGCCTACACGTTTCTATGCACTGGGTTGCTGCCACATGATTGGCTGATTAGATATTGGCATTAATGAGCAGGTATATAGGTGTACCTACTGAGTGTATGCTCCAATGGTATTCCATTGAGAAATCTCTTCTGTGAGAGACCAGGTATGACTGTGACTTTACACTTCATCTGGAAGACTGCAACTCTAATACCAAAGCAATCCAGCATAGCCTAGACTACACTGTATTCTGTTTTCTTTTTACTATCTTGATGACCTTACATTAGGTATGAGCTGTCTGGATGGCATGCACACAAATGATTTTAGGTCCATAAACATAGGAACAGAATTAGGCTATTCAGCCCATCAAGACTTCCCTGCTTACTGTTCCCCTCAACTCCATTCTCCTGCCTTCTCCCCATAACATTTGATGCCCTTAGTAATCATGAACCATCAACCTCCATTTTAAATACACCAAATTACTTACCATCTGCAGAAATGAACTCCACAGACTGACCACTCCCTAGCTAAAGAACTACCGCCTCATCTTCTCTAAAGCAATGTTCTTGTATTCTGAAGCTGTGCCCTCTGGTCCTAAACTCATTCACTATAGGAAACAGCTTCTCCACACCCACTCCATCTAGCCCTTTCAATATTCATCAGGTTTCAGTGAGATCTTGCCCTAAACTTCAGCGAGTACAGATCCAGAGACAAATGCTCCTCCTATCTTGAAACTTTCATTCTTGGGATTATTCTTAAACCTCCTCTGGGCCCTCCCCAAAACCAGTACATTCCTTCTTAGATATGGGGTACCCAAAACTGATCAGCATCCTCCAAGTGTGGTCTGCCCTGTGCCCCATAAAGCCTCAGTGTTATGTCCTTGCTTCCATCTTGGTTCACATGACAATAATAAACCAACAGACTTCTTGTGCTCAAGTCTCTGGAGTGCGACTCAGGCAAGGGAGCATGTCCATTTAAATCGTGGTTAACGACGTGGGCCGAATGCCTTGGGTTGGAGCAGACCCCTTACCTCCTGTCGCAACCTCTGCAGCTCTGCATCAAGTCGTTCCACTTCATTCCTGGAGTCAATGAGCTGTTCAGCTTTTTCTTCCCTAGGGATGTGTTGAGAGAAAAGAAAAGATATTACTAAAAGCCCAAAGGCCTTATGTTCAACAATTTGTTGTGCATTGTTGAAGCACCTCCAGCTTTTCAAAGACAATCTCTTTCAAATCCTTCAACACAGGAAAAACCCATAATAATGAGCACCGTCACAAGAAAGCAGCATGCATCAACAAGGATCCCCGCCACCCACGCTACGCTTTCTTCTCGCTGCTCCCATCAGGTGGGAGGTTCAGCAACGCTGTTACGTTTTGTTGTATTCATGTATGGTTGAATGACAATTTAAACTTGAATTTGAGCTCCCACACCACCAGGTTCAGAAACAGTTATTACCTTTCAACCATCAGGCTCCTGTACTGGTGCAGATAACTTCACTCACCTCCACTCTGAACTGATTTCACAACCTAAAAACTCACTTTCAAGGGCTCTACAAATCATGTTTGATATTATTTATTATTATTATTTTATGTATTTTTTTCTCAGCTCAAGTTGGTAAAAGCTGAGGTATGGGCAATAGCATTCTCATTTCATAATTGCTAGTAACTTTCGGACTATTCTAGTAGTGTTTAGTGTTGAGACTTTCTGGAGATTTACATAAATTTTGCTGTGTAGGTTTAATTGTTTAATGCTATTGTGTAGTGACTTTGGGATGATACCAGTTGTAGATATTACTATCGGGACTATGTATACTCTGCTGATGTTCCATTGTCTTTAAGTTTCCTCTTTTAATTCAGCATCTTTCTTGGGGGGGGGGGGGGGGGGAGTTCACTTATTGATTTCTGCATGCTGTATTTGTTTGGAATGGCTAGATCTCTCAATTAACTTGCTCTTGCTTATTTATACTCTAATATTGTATCTGACCAGTTATTATGAATTGCCCTGTCTGTAATAATGCATCAATTGTAATATAATTTGCAGAACTCTGACTCTAAAACTGGATTAGGCCTGTATGGTGTCTTTTATGAGTTTGTATTTTAAAGCAAGAGTTTGATTATTAAGTATTATTATTTATTTTCTTTTTTTATTTGCACAGTTTCTCTTGCACGTTAGTTGTTGATCTATCTTTGTTTATGTGTAGTTTTTAGTTGATTCTATAATGTTTCTTTCTATCTACTGAAAATGTATCTCAGAGAAGCATATGGTGACATGGTGACATATATGACATATATGTATGTTCTTTGACAATAAATTTACTTTGAACAACACACTTTCGATTTGGCCTGAAGATAATTTATGTTACACTGTGGGCAACAGGGAATAAGCAGGTGTACACTATTCACTCTTCATAATAATGGCTTTAACTGGTGGAACGGGTCTTTCAGTAACTTAGACATTAGTGCAATTGAGGAGAGATTGGAAATCTATCACCTTTCATTTGCAATCCTAAAATTACCAGTAATGCCGCCTTTTCAATTCCTTTTAAGCAGAGTCAACATAAATTCTGCTCCTTCTATGGCACCTCTGCAGTTCCTAACCAATGAGAATGAGGCTTCAGAAATACCTGTAACCCAACACCATTTCCAGTTAACCACCACTCAACCTCTGATTCAATGTCATAATAATCAAGGAGTCGATTTTCACCCTGCTGAAACAAGAACAGCCTCCTGGTGCTGAGCTGCTAAGACTGAAGGATTTATTTGTGAGTTTCAGATTGTGTCTTTACCTAGCACCTTTCACAGCACCACTGCTGTTTTACAGCCATCTACATTCTTCTGAAATGCGGACAGCGTAGGAAACATGACAGATAACTTCCGCATAGAAACATCCCTGATGAAACTCTTTATTTCAGAGATGTTGGTTGGCTGAACATGAAGGACAAGAATGGAAAACTCCCCTGCTCTTTGGAGAGTATTAAGAAGAACCTGAGGGAGAAGCCACAGACTAAGATGGGCTGAACAGCCTGTTTCCATGCCGTGGCGCTCTATGACTCCTTTGAATTGGTACCATCTGCATGGGAGGACAGCTTGGGGTGGGGGGAGGGCTGGGGAAGGTGGAGGTTCACTTTAACTTTTCAAATGAACAACCCAATCTACCGCAGTAAGTTTGCAGATGATACAAAGAAAGGTTGGTGATGTTTTGGATGGTGTAGAAAGTTGTCTGCTACAGTGGAACATTGATAGAAAGCGAGAGTTGGGCTGATAAGTGATGAAGTTCAATCCAGAAAAGTGTGAAATGAGTCACTTTGAAAGGGCCAACTTGAAGGCAGAGTACAAGGTTAATGTAGAATTCTTAGCAATGTGGAAGAACTGAGGGCCCTATGGGGTTCATATCTATAGATCCCTCAAAGTTGTCACACAAGTTGACAAGGTGGTTAAGAAGGCTTATGGTGTGTTGGCCTTCATTAGTTGGGAGATTGAGTTCAAGAGCTCTATGTGATGTTACAACTCTATAATTTAAACTCTGGTTAAGCCACGCTTGGAGTAAGATGTTTATTTTGAATCGACTCATTATAGGAAGGATGTGTAAGTTTTAGAGAGTGTGCAAAGAAGTTTTACTAGGATACTGTCTGGATTAGAGAGCGTGCCTCATCAAGAAAGGTTGAGCGATCTCGGGATTTTCTCTTTGGTGCAAATGAGGATGATGAGTGTGTAAACTGTCATGAGGCATAGAGACAGCCAGTATGAGGACAACCAGAGTCTCTTTCCCAGGGCGGAAATGGCTAATACAAGAGCATATAATTTTAAGGTGATTGGAGGAAAGTATAGGGGCGATGTCGACGCAAGTCTTTTATACAGAGTGTGTGGAGAGCTCTGCTTGGGATGGTGATGAAGGCAGATACATTTGAGACTTTTAAGAGAATTTTAGACAGGCACATGGATGAAAGAAAAATGAAGGACTAAGTGGAAGGATAGGGTTAGATTGATCCTGGAGCAGGTTAAAAGCTCGGACTGAAGGTCCTGTACTGTTCTACCTTCTATGGATGAATTAGCTTTCCATTACAAAGTTGTTTAAAAAGCTGAATATTGATCTCCCAACTCTCACTGCAGGATCTGAGCTCATATCTTATGACTCCAAGGACTGCTGATCAAGTTACAGAACAACCGTGAAAGTCAGGAAACCCTCTAGACCTGACAAAAGGGCTTAGCCCAAAGCACCGACTCTTTATTCCCCTCCACAGATGCTGCCTGACATGCTGAGTTCCTCCAGCACTTTTTGTGCGTTCTATGAGAACGACACGCCAGCGGGTTACTAACAATTCCTGTCTGATCCTCCTGAGCTTTGCCTTGGTGTCCATCAGGTCAACCGCCAGATGCTGCCTCTCCCCCTTGTCGAGCGTCTCACTGGGACTAGACGGATGTTCGGAAATTGAGGTGTTCACAGGGGTTGGAAGCAGCTGCTGCGACTGCAAGTAGTCACGGTCTTGGGTGAGCTCCACAATCATCTGCCAAAAGAGAAAGAAATTAACCGTGTGGATACTTTGTTTGGTCAGGTGAAAGTCCAAAGACCTTTCAGGGGCACATGTCCAGATCAGTAAATATGCAAAGGGCAGGAAAATAAAAGACAATGGAATGTAGTTCTTGAGACTGGAGCAAAAGGCATTTTATAGATCTGGCTTAAAAAGCATCCATAATCAGAATCGGGTTTGTTATTGTTAATATATATTATGTTGAGAAATTTGTTATCAGCAGCAGTACAGTACAATACAAAAATATGTTACAATAAAGATATATATATATGCAAAATAAATTAATGCAAAAAGAGACCAAAAATAGTGAACTTAGTGTTCATGGACCGTACGGAAATCTGATGGCAGAGGGGAAGAAGCTGTTCCTAAAACATTGAGTGTGTCTTCTCTCTGACGGCAGAGAGAAAGAAGCTGTTCCTAAAACATTGAGTGTGTCTTCTCCCTGATGGCAGAGGGGAAGAAGCTGTTTCTTTAATGTTGAGTGTGTTTTCTCTCTGATGGCAGAGGGGAAGAAGCTGTTCCTAAAATATCGAGTGTTGTCTTCTCTCTGATGGCAGTGACGAGAAGGATGAGGGGCCTTCAGGATTGATGCCACCTTCTTCAGGCATCACCTATTGAAGATGCTCTTGATGCTGGAGACTAGTGCCCAATGAGGAAGCTGGCTGAACTTGCAATTTCCTGGAGTTTCCCCCGATCCTATGCAGTGGCCCTTCCATACCAGTCAGTGATGCAACCAGTTAGAATACTCTCCACAGTACACCTGTATAGATTTGCTATTTGGTGACATACTGAATCTCCTCAAACTCCTAATGAAATATAGGCACTGGTGTGCCTTCTTTATAATTGCATCAATATGATTTTATTTTATTTTATTGAGATACCGCGTGGATTAGGCCTTTCTGGCCCTTTGAGCCACGCCGCCCAGCAATTCCCCGATTTAACACTAGGCCCATGATCAATCGTCTGAGATGTTGACATCCAGGAACTTTCAGCTGCTTACCCCTTCCATTACAGATCGTTTGATGAGGACTGAACGGTGTTCCTTCAACTTCTGCTTCCTGAAGTCCACAGTCTACTGACGCAGACCGGGAGACCGTTTTGCTAAATACTTACACTCTGTCTGCCAGAGAAAGCAGGATCTCCCAGTGGCTATACATTTTAATTCCACGTCCCATTCCTGTTCTGATATGTCTATCCATGGCCTCCTCTACTGTCAAGATGAAGCCACACTCAGGTTGGAGGAACAACACCTTATATTCCGTCTGGGTAGCCTCCAACCTGATGGCATGAACTTTGATTTCTCTAACTTCCGTTAATGCCCCCCTTCCCTTCTTTCTTTCTTTATTTATTCCCCCCTTTTTTTCCCCTTCTTTTCTCTCTCTCTCTGCCCCTCTCACAATCACTCCTTGCCTGCTCTCCATCTCCCTCTGGTGCTCCCCTATCCCTTTCTTTCTCCCTAGGCCTCCCGTCCCATGATCCTGTCCTTTCTCCAGCCTTGTATCCCTTTTGCCAATCAACTTTCCAGCTCTTAGCTTCATCCCTCCACCTCCTGTCTTCTCCTATCATTTTGGATCTCCCCCCCCCCTCCCACTTCCAAATCTCTTGCCATCTCTTCTTTCAGTTAGTCCTGACGAAGGGTCTCGGCCCAAAATGTCGACTGTACTTCTTCCTATAGATGCTGCCCGGCCTACTGCATTCCACCAGCATCTTGTGTGTATTGCCACAATTAATTATTTGGTTTTACGGAAATTGAGTACAAGGTTGTTGCTTAAATGATTTAATTTAAATTAAATTAATAAAGTGCAGTGCTTTGCAGTTAATGATCAATAACCAGAGTGGGACAACATGCTGCAGCCGGTAGAGTTGGTCACTGGAGGCTGGAGACAAATGGCGTTCTGTTCTGGGATCACTGTTCTTTGTGATCTTTACATGACTTAGGTGAGGAACTGGAAGGGTGAATTAGTAAGTGTACAGATGACATGAAAGCTGGTGGTGTAGAAGGGTGGCATAGGTTACAATGGGACAGTGATAGGATGCAGAGCTTAGCTGAGAAGTGACAAACGGGGTTCAATCCAGAGAAGTGTGAAATCGTACACTTCAGAAGGTCGATCCTGATGGAAGCGTACAGGGTTAATGGCAGAATTCTGAGCAGTGTGGATGAACAGAGGGACCTTGGGGTCCACGTCCATAGATCCCTCAAAGTTGCTGCGCAAGTTGATAGGGTAGAGAAGAAGGTTTATGGTGTGTTGGCCCTCATTAACCCGGTGATAACAGTTTAAGAGCGAATAGGTAAAGTTGCAACGCTATAAATCTCTGATTAAAACACTTGGAATAGTGTGTTCAGTTCAGATCCCTTCATTGTAGGCAGGATGTGGAAGCTTTAGAGAGAGTACCAGGATGCTGGCTAGATTAGAGAACATCTTATGATAGGTTGAGTGACTAGGGCTTTTCTCATTGGATCAAACAAGGAAGAGAGGTGATCATCATGATGAGATGCGTCTTATACACCTCAAGTGGACAGCTAGAGACTTTTTCCCAGGGAGGAAGTAACTAATACAAGGGGACATAACTTTAAGGTGAATCTCAGGGGTAATTTTTTTTTTTATTTAGCACGTGCAGATACATTAGGGACATCTAAGAGACTCTTAGATAAGCACATGGATATAAGAAAAATGGAAGGATATGATCTTAGAGTAGGCTAAAGCTTCGTGAAAACCGAAGGGCCTAAACTGCACTGTACTGTTCAATATTCGTAAGCATATTCATTGATGTGAATGTTGTCAGAAGCAGTGTACAGAAAGAAAGATTTGCACATCTATAGCACCTTTACTGACCTCAAAGCATGCCATAGCACTCTCAAGCCAATATAGAGCAGCCATTGCCGGTGGCTTAGCAGGAACCACCACACGGCCAGTCACAAACTCCCTGCTCTTTAAAAGCTTTGTGAATCATTAACTCATCTCTCCCTTCACAGATGGCTGACTTCTCTCAGAGCTGCGATGGAGCAGAAATGACTTGCCAAGTTATAAAGCACGGTGTTGTTTTTAGAAACTGTAAGTGGTTTAGTGGGTGAGTACTGCAGACTGAGAGGCAATGCAAAAAGATTGTTGCAAAACAACTCCCTAACAGGTTCCCCTCTCACCCCTTCTCTTATATCACCGGGCCATCTCTTGTGACCCTTCTCCTTCCCTTTCTCCCATGGTCCCAACTCCACTTCTATCAGATCCCTTCTTCTTCAGCCCTTTATCTTTTCCACTTTTCAACTGCCAGCTTCCCACTGCAACCCCTCCCATATCCACCTTTCCACTCGCCTGGTTTCACCTGTCACACAACAGCTTCTACACGTTCCTCTCCCCCACCACTATCTTCTTCCTCTGGCTTCTACCCCATTCCTTGCCAGTTCTGAAGGGTCTTGGCCTGAAACATCGACTGATTATTCCTCCATAGATGCTGCCTGACCTGCTGAGCTCCTCTGGCATTTTGTGTGTGTTACTCTGGATCGCCAGCATCTCCTGTGTTTGTAATTCGTTCTCTCTCTCTCTCTTCCCCCCCTTCGACTCCCTCTCCTTTACTTTAGAGTTATTCTTTCACCTCTGCTTAGCTGGTGGCTTTTCAATTCCTTACTATGTATTGTTCATCTTCTTCTCCACTGTTCTTGGTGCTTGCTTGCCCATTCATCTCATTTACATTGAGCACAGAATCTACCGGAGATCAAGAAGGAAGAGACACAGATTGTGGTATGTGATAGCCACATGCCATCACCTGCTTTGTAAATGGATCTCCATTCCTGAAGCAATGGAAGGGATTGCAGAAGGTGATTTATGTACAGAGGTGATTAACTCCTCTGAAGAAAGGAGTCTGGATGAAGTCAGGTTGGAAAATCACTCCAAATGACAGGAAGTGCTAAGATATGAGTGCAAATATTTAGGTCAGCATGGACATCAGTGAATTGGGTTAAGTTCCCACCCTTGCCTGCGAGGAGTTTGTGAAATTCTCATGTGACGACATGGGTTTCCTCCAACATTCCAAAGACGTATGGGTTCGTAGGTTAATTGGTCACGTGGGTGTAAATGGGTGGGAAGGTCCTATTACTGTGTATCTTTAACTCGAAGCAGCTGTGTGAACAGTTTTGTGCCCCTTATCTAAGAAAGGATGTGCTGGCATTGGAGGGGGGGGGGGGGGGGCTAGAGCAGGTTTGCAAGAATGATCCAAGGAATGAAAGGGTTAATGTATGAGGTGTGTTTCATGGCTCTGGACCTGTACTCACTAGAGTTTAGAAGAATGAGGGGGGGATCTCATTGAAACCTATTAACTATTGAAAGGCCTAGACAGAGTGGATATAGAGAGGTTACTTCCAATAGCAGGAGGTTCTAGGGCCAGAGGGCATAGACTTAGAATAGGACATCCTTTTGAAAAAAGAGACGAGGAGGAATTTCTTTAGCTGGACAGTGGTGAACCTGTGGAATTTAATGCTACAAACTTGGAAACCAAGTTATTGAGTATATTTAAAACGGAAAATAATAGTTTCTTTATTTGTAAGGGTGTCAAAGGTTACAGAGAGAAGGCAGGAGAATGGGGTTGAGAGGAATAATAAATCAGCCATGTTGAAATGGCGGAGCAGACTCGATGGGCTGAATGGCCTAATTCTGCTCCTGCGTATCATGGTCTTGACCAAATTTCTTAGTGCATCACTGCGGTGCAGCTTGAGACACATGCTTGAACATGACCCCGGGAATCGTCTGTGTGGAGCTTGCACGTTCTATGTGGGGCCTCCTCCCACATCCCAATGGAATTGAGTTATTATTGGGACATGTGCCAAGGTTAAAGAAAAGCTTGCCTTGCATATTGTACAGATCAATTCATTAAAATTATGCATTGATACAGTACACAGTGAATCAAAAACAGAATGCAGAATAAAATGCAACAGCTACAGAGCAAATATAGCACAGGTAGCCAACAACATGCAAGGTCATAACGGGGTAGACTGAGTCCATTTTATCAAACTAGGGAACCATTCAATAACCTTATCAGAGTGGGATAGAAGCAATTCTTAAACCTGGTGGTATTTGTTCTCAGGCTTTTGTATCTTCTCTCTGATGGGAAAGTGGGGAAGAGAGAATGTCTGGGGTGGTAAGGGTCTTTGATTTTGCTAGCTGCTTTATCAAGGCAGCAAGAAGTGTGGTTAGATGTGTGGGTTGGTAGGCTTGTTGGCTGCTGTTGAATGCCCCTGGTGTGGGGATGGGCAATAGAATAATAGGATGGACCAGTGAGAGTGTGGGATTCTAAACACATTCGGGTTAGTGAGCTGTGGGAATTGGAAGCAGGGCAATGCTTGCCGGCTGCCCCCCACCACATCCTTGGACTGTATTGGTCAAGGACACAAAGGATTTCTCTGCATGTTTCGATGTACAAGTAAATAAATGTAAATAAAGCTAACATTTTCAGCTATTCTTTGAGCAGGTGTAGGATTTAAGTAAATGGGTGGTTGAGGGTCAGCATAGACCCAGTGGGTCGAGGAGTCCATTTCTGTGCTGTATCTCTTTGACTTTATCACCTTCAGCAAGATGGACATTCACTTAATTTCTGCCTCAGAGCGATCAACTTCCTCCCGTCCTCTCCACGTAGACCAAATATGCTGGCAGTTAAAATATTTTCCAATATTCTGATTAACATGTGCACGTGCTCACCTCTGAGTACTCATCCCGATCGTCAAGAAGCCTCTTCAGATGAAAGACCATTGATCGTGACAGGTTCTCCAGATCTTCTGCGGTCACTTCAGTCAGTTCCATCCACTGAAGGTCAAACACGTTCTCCTGGTTATGGGTGATCTGCAAGAACATAGTTTAAAACAAACAAAGCTACAAAACAGGAATCTGAATCCAAGTTAATCAGATTTGTTATCATAGAGTCATAGAACACTTCAGACCATTTCACCTTTCACCCTTAATCCATGACCTCTAGCTCTAGTCACACACAACCTCAGCAGAAAAAGCCTGCTTGCATTTACGCTATCTACATCCTTCATAATGTTGTATACTATCAAATCTCCCCTCATCCTCCAGAGAATTTTGGCATGCTGGTTGGCTGCCTTAAGTCAGGACACTAAGTGTAAAATTTGGGAAGTTATGACGGAGTTGTACAGAACTATGGTGAGGTGTCCAGTTTTGGTCACCCTGCTGTAGGCAAAGAGTGTAGAATAGGGTTTACAAGGTTGCTGTTGGGATTCAAATGACTGAGGTACAGGGAGAAGCTGGAAAGACAAGGACTTTATTCACTGGAGTCAAGGAGTCTGAGAGGTGTATAAAATCATAGGGGTGAATGCATCCAGTCTTTTTCCCAGGCTTAAGAAGTTTTTCATTATACCTGTCTATACATATAATTGTGCATGTGACAATAAACTTTGATTTGGAAGTCCACAGCCTAAACAAATAAAGGTGCTGGGGGATCAGAGGGGTTAATGTAAAAGGTTTCTGTGTAACACTAAGGGAGGAATTATCCAGTATTGCATTAATCATAAGGATTACCGAATACAATGGTTCTGATTTGGGCTTCCTATCTCCTCATCTCTGGTCAATTGTAGGTTTAATTAATTAACTTATTTAAAGATACAGCACGGAACAGGCCCTTGTGGCCCAATGAGCCACACCACCCAACAACACCCCAATTTAACCCTTGCCTAATCACAGGACAATCTAAATGACTTATTAACCAGTATGTCCTTGTTCTGTGGGAGGGAACTGGGAGAAAACACGTGTGCTCAGGTGAAGGACATACAAACTTTTTGCAGACGGCATAGGGATTGAATTCCAAACTCCAACTGTGATAGCATCACTCTAATCGCTACTCTACCGTGACACTCCCATGGGTAATGTGTTGTCAGGAAATTAATTTTCAATCAGAACCGCACACATTTCATCAACAACGGCACATACTGTATAATTCATCAGAGTACCATCTAACCGACAGCAGAGAGCCCTCGTCAAGACCCACCTCTTGTATGTGAGCAACGATGGCTGTCTGAGTTGTGATGTCCAGCTGTTTGATCCGTTCAATGAATTCTTCCTTTCGTTCGCACTTGGTTAGGTGGGGAAAAGAATAATTTATTAAAACTGTTGTAATTCCTATTCAAATCCCACCCACTCTCTCCTCCACCACCTCCCACCCCAGTGGGCAGAAAAGCCTGAAAGCACATACCACTAGGTTCAAGGGCAGATTCAACCCCATTGTTACAAGTCTATTGAACTTAACATTTCAATCCTTGTAAAAATCTCTGACTATCCTCACCTCGTAATTCTAAAAACTTCTTTCAGGACTCTGCTCAGTGTCCGACACTCCAGACAAAACAAGTTTGTCCACACTCGCCTTGTTCTCATGCCCTCTAATCCAGGCGGCATCCTGCTGAGCCCTGCGAGTCTCTCGGGTTGACCCCTGGACATCTTCCAGGAGGGTGAATGCACAGATTTTTGTTTTAGTTGCACTCCCTTGTAAAAATTATAACTTACAATTAATTTATGTTTCCCTTCTGAATACTGCTGACGTGATGCCTGCGACTCTGCCACAGGTCATTTTTACAATGCACCTGTGCAACTTGTACTTGTTCATGTAACAATAAACTCATTAAAATCCCTTCTGCACCCTTTGAAAAACCTGCACATCCTTTCTGTATCGAGGCAATCACACTTGCACAAAACACTCCCAGCTGTTAAGCATTTTAAAGGCCAAGGTGAACATAATTTTGAACATAATCAAGGGATATGGGGAAGAACCCAGAAAATTAGAGTCATAGTCATAGAGCACTACAGCACAGAAACAGGCCCTTTGGCCCATCTAGTCCATGCCAACCTGTTTTTCTGCCTAGTCGCATTGACCACACTTGGACCATAAGCTGATTAATGAAGTTCATGTGAACCCACGATCCACTTGAGTGACAATGCAGGCCCAAAGGGATCTTGTGGCTACTCCAGCCCTTAGACAAGAGACTACAGGTGCTGGATTGTAGAACTGCTTGCTGCTCCTGCTTTTATGCCTTCTGTGAGTATGTTCCTTGGTCTGAGTATTGTCAAGTTGGTTTGTTATTACCCTCTGTCTGTATGGAATGTGGGGAGACAATTGCTGGCTGCCCCCAGCACATCCTCAGTTGTTGACGAAAACAGCATATTTCATTGTATGCTTCGATGCTCATGTGGTAGGTGAATCAGAATCTGAATGTACTGAAGTACAGTGGACATAGTTGTCTTGCACACCGATCAATTCATTACATAGTGCATCGTAAACAATAACAGAATGCAGGATCAACGTTACAGTTACAGAGAAAGTGTGGTTCAGGTAGGTGCAAGGTCACAATAAGGTAAACTGTGAGGTCAAGACCTTATTTTAAAAACTGCGGCTGAGGAACTGTGGACTGGCAAGTTTAAAGGAAGGCAATATGCAATTTTTGTGTAGTGGTATGGGCTGGTCTAATATCTTTTCCAAAAATCCACCACAGGAAAGAAAGGACGGGCCAAAAGGCCTCTTCCTGTCTTATACAATTGTGGGAATCCATGACTTAGCACAGAGCCCTGTCATTTGGGATTTACTTGCTTAGAATCCTTTTCAGTATCAAGCAAATGACAAGATCTTGCTCTCCTTTGAAGCTGTTTTTTTTTGGTGATTCTGCTAATAGCACATGCTTCCAAATTGCAGATTGGTTATACACAACTAGGGAGCAATAAATCACTGCCCTGGTAAAGCAACCAGCATAATCAAAGACCCCACCCACCGTGGACGGTCTCTCTTCACCCCCTCCCATACAAAAGACTGAAAGTGCCTACCAGGAGGCACAAGGACAACTTCTACCTCACTAGTAGAATGTGATGGACGTTTGACCTCATTGTGACCTTGCATCTTATTGTTTAACCCACACTGCACTTTCTCTGTAACAGTGACACTTTATTCTGCATTCTGTTACTGTTTTACCTTGTTCTACCTCAATGCACTGTGTAATTAATTAAACTACATGAACAGAATACAAGACAAGCTTTTCACTGTACCTCAGTATACAGTATGTCACAATAATAAACCAATTCCAACATTACCACACAAGCTATGCTACATTCTCAATCAGGAAAACCTGTTTAAGTCTGTTTCAAATTTTGTATCCAAAATTATGAGGGGTACAGATGGGGCAAATACAAGCAGGTTTTTTTCCCATTGAGGTTGGATGAGACTAGAACTAGAGGTCATAGGGGGTTAAGGGTGAAAGGTGAGATATTTAAGGGGAACCTGAGGGGGATCTTCTTCACTCCAAGGTTGGTGTGAGTGTGGAACGAGCTGCCTGTGCAAGTGGTGGATGTGGGTTCCAGTGCATCACTTAACAGACGTACATGAATCGGAGGGAGGGGTGTGGAAGCTGTAGTCCAGTGTGTGTCGATGGGACTAAACAGAAAACCGATTGGCATGGACTGGATGTGTCAAGGAACCCATTGCTATGCTCTAGTACCCGATGACTAAACCTGTGCTTTGAAGCCTATAACAGTCTGTTCTGCTATCACACAACTTCCTGTACCAGGAGGTTTCTTTGGAAAGTAACTAGTACACTATGGCAGAACTCTGTGTACCAGCAAAGGAAAAGCTCACAAACTATTCCCCCCTGCACTCACTCTCATCACAAATCTGTAAGCCCCAGCCCGAGGTTGCAGAAGGCTTTCTGAGGGATCAGACTCTCTCAACAGAATCAGTTGGGAGCCCAGAAGCACACCAGAGACAAATCCCATGCAGTCACGTTGCTCCAGGTGTAAGAGGCCAAGCAGAGCAACTTACCTGCACAGCACAGCCCAGCATGAGTAACAGCACCTTCTTGATTTCATCCATGCTCTTTCCTGAAGGGGGAAGGAGAGGAAAGTACCTCGGTAAAAGACACTTGGCAAATGGAAGCTACAAGCTTTCAATTAAGCATGCTTTGTAAAAGTCATATACAGTAAATAGTCAATTTGCTCCCATCATGATTTCTGAGCAAGGAATTCTGATGGAAAGGATTGTTTTGATATCACACAATAGAAAGAAACAGGATGAGAATGAGGATTATTGATAACCCTGCACGTCCAAAGACCTTTTCCTGACCTCCTTAGGACATGGAAGTGTTTCAATGGTTTCACCTATTAGCGATCAGGGTTCAGTTCCCACTGCTGCCTGTGAGGAGTTTGCACGTTCTCCCCCCGTGACTGTGTGGGTTTCCTCCGGGTGCTCCGGTTTCCTCCCACACTCCAGACGCACAGCGACACTTGCAGGCTGCCCCCGGCACATCCTCAGACAGAGTCAGTCACTGACACATTTCACTATATGTGACAAATAAAACTAACCTTTCAATGCTGGGATTGTGGCAGACAATCTGTGCGGAGAAACATCTCAGAAACAAAACAAATGGACCTGATACATTACGTCCAGTGAGGGATAAACACAAGGGAGAACTCTGGTTTAATGAGTAATGTTAAGGCAGCCATCCTGAAAGGCGACAGTCACTCAGTACTTAGAACAGTACAGCACAGGACAGGCCTTTTGGCCCACGATGTCGGTGCTGATATTTTTCTTCCATCATCTGACACCCTCATAAAGAAGAGCTCTCACCAATGCTTATCCCTCAACTAAAATTGCTGTAAGCAGATCACCTGATTTGGTATCATGTCTTTCACTTGTTTGTGGGATCTTTTCAGACACTCACCACTTTCTACATAAAAAGTTTACTCACACGTCTACTTTAAATTTTCTGTCTCCTAACTTGAGGCTAGGCCCTCTAATATTTGGCATTTATGCGCAGGGAAAAAGACTCCTTATGCTCTGTCTATAACTTCCAAGATTTTATAAACCTAAATTCACCCCACTGCACCCTGGGTTTTGTGCTCGATTCTCAGGAGTGGGACTTGAAGCCTCAACCTCCACATGGCCACTGGCTTCCCTATCATTGAGGACAGCTTCAAAACCAATGCCTCAAGAAAGCAACACCCATCCTGAAGGACCCTCACCACCCAGGACATGCCCTCTCTCATTACTACCATCAGTGAGGAGGTACAGGAGCCTGAAGAGAGACACTCAACATTTTAGAAACAAACCCTGTCTCTCCGCCATCAGATTTCTGAACAGTGCATGAATCAATGAACAGTACATCGCAATTCCTTTTCAACCTTTTTTATTTTGAAATGTTATTGTAATTTTTAATGCAATGTGCTGCTGCTGCAGAACAACAAATATCAGTGACAGCACACCGGATTCTGATTCCAGTGATGCACTGGTAAGTGTAGGCCCTCAGTTAAGGCTACGATTCTAAGAGAGCTACCAAAGTGAGTAATGGAAAATTTCACACTGGTTCACCTACGCCCAGCTTTGGACAAAACAAGTCGAAGTAAAATGTTAGGCCAACAGCAACATTCACAGCTAGAGTGAGGTAGCTCACACTATAAACACCCCACCATGGAAACAGACTCCACCTTGCAACTCAAATCAACAGTGGCCTCTTTTTCCTTTCAGCCTCACTTCCCCTGCAATAAACCAGGCCGCAACAGGCCCGCTGATTACTTCTCATTACTGCCATCAAGGAGGAGGTACAGGAGCCTGGAGGTGCCCACTCAACATCTTAGACACAGCTTAGTCCTCCCTGCCGTCAGATTACTGAACGGTCCGTGAACACCACCTCACTACCCCTCTTCAGCACCACGCACCTATATATTGATAACTTACAGTAATTGTTATGTTTTGCACTGTACTGGAGCCACTAATTTCAGAACAATCATCAGTGATAACAATTAGAACTGCACAATAGGTTAGCAGTTAGCATAACTCCATTACTGCGCCAGAGACCAAGGTTTAAATCTGCTGCTGTCTGTAAGGAGTTAATAGCTGCCTGAGAAAAGTCCACTGGATCCACTGGGCAGAAGTCATCAGCAACACTGATCTATGGCAGGGACCACACCAACTACCAGCGGATGAAGAATTAGGGAAAAGATGAAGATGGATACACCAAGTACCAACATCACCAGACAAGCGGCAGCGTGGAACTCCCAGGGAAATCAGAAGGGAGGCTGGCCAAAGAACACCTCGCAAAACGACCTTGAAGATGATGCCAAGAAGATGGATTACACCTGGGGACAACTTGAAAGACTGGTTCAAGACAGATAACTCTGGCGAGCTGCTTGCCCCAGTTTGGGGCGGGGGGTGATCTTAACTGACTGTAAGGAGTTCATACGTTCTCCCCATAACTACATGTGTTTCCTCCAGGTGCTCCAGTTTCCTCCTATGTTCCAAAAGTGTCTGCTTAGGGTTAGTAAGTTGCAGGCATGCTATGTCAGTGCTAGAAGCTTGGCAATACCTGTGGCTTGGATTGTGTTGGTCATTGACACAAAAGATGCATTTCACTGTATGTTTCGATGTACGTGTGATAAATAAAGCTAATCTTTAACCTTTAACTTGATTCTGATTCACTTAGTTCCGGATTGAGCAACAGGCCTTGCTTGTATGTTCAAAGATAAACCCCTTCAAACAAATTCCCCTCAGAGGGCCACATTAACAAAGAAAGGCTCAGCCTTCTGCCAACACATTAGTGCTGAAGAGGCTTCAAGTGGGAGAATTTGTTTACCAGGAGTCATTGCTACAGCACCAAATAGATTAAACAGCTTTAAATCATCGCCGACACAAGAAGGTTGCAACAAGATTGAATAAAAGGAAGCAAATCAGCATTACAGTTTAACAAAAATGAAGAGATCTGGCAGTTAACTAGTTTCCTGCAAAGACCAAGCAACATATATATCTTTCAATTAAGGTCAAGGCAGTCTTTGGCTCGCTTCTGTAATGCCATTTCCTGTGTTTCAGGCCTCGCAACCTGCAGTTACTGCCTCACGCCCACCATGCAACTCTTCTTGTGCCTAGAAAATAGAACATGAAACAGCACAGCAAAATACAGGCTCTTTGGCCCACAACACTGCACCAACTTTTAAACTATTCCAAGATCTACAGGATCAGAAAAGGCTGCAGAGGATTATAAGATCAGAAAACTCCATCCCGGGCACTAGCCTCCCCACCACTGAGGACATTTTTTAAATCCTATGCCCCATCCATCATTAAGGACCCTCACCATCCAGGACATGTCCTTTTCTCATTACTACCAGGAGCCTGAATGTTTTGGGAACAGTTTCCGTTAGATTTCTGAACCGTTCATGAACCTATGAACACCACCTCACTATTTTGCAGACATTATGCACTACTTTTTAAAAATATATTTCTTATTGTAACGTACAGTAGTTTTTTTGTGTATTGTACTGTACTGCTGTCGCATAAAAACCAAATTTCAAGACATGTGCCAGTGATAATAAACTAATTCTCATTAATAAATCTAACCTTGAATGTTGCATCCAGGCAAGAAAACCCAAGAGGTGAAGAGCTTAGGAAACCAGAAGTCCATAATCACCTGTTCCTTCCAAGCAAAACACAGTTTGCCTAATATCATGCCCCAAATTATTCAAATACTGTGTCATAAATCATAATTTACCATCTTAAAGAATCAGGAAGACAAGAGCTGGATCAGGCTTTCCTATGCCGTGTTCCACAGATGGAACATTTGCTGATTTTCATAACAGATTACTACAAAAAAAACTTGCCTATGATTCCTGTACATCTCTATCAACTCACCTCAGTGAAGGTATACAGAATATTGAAGGATATAGAGCGGGTAAATGCAAGCAGGCTTTTCCCATTGCGGTTAGGTAAGGCTAGCACTAGAGTTCATGGGTCAAGGGTGAAAGGTGAAATGCTGAACCTGTGGGGTAACTCCTTCACTGAGAGGGTGTTAAGAGTGTGGGATGAGCTGCCAGTGGTAGCAGTGGATGCAGGTTTGATTGCAACATTGAAGAGAAGAAGGGGTATAGAACATAGAAATATAGAACAATACAGTACGTTATAGGCCCTTCAGACCACAATGTTGTGCCGACCCTTAAACCCTGCCTCCCATATAACCCTCCACCTTAAATTCCTCCATATACCTGTATGGAGGGCTATGGTCCAGGTGTGGGACAAAGTAAAAGTTTGGCACAGACAAGCTGGGCTGAAAGGCTTGTTTCTGTGCTGCAGTGCTCTAAGTCTAGGTTAAGTGGCAAGTTGCAGTTTCCCACAGCACCAGAGGTCAATCCTGGCCTCCGGTACTGCTTATGTGGATAATTTGGATGCTCTCTTTGTGACATGTGGACTCTCACTGGATCATCTGATGCTCCCCACCCCACCCCCACATCACAAAGACGTGCGGATTGATTGGTCAGCTAGAAATTGCTTTCGGCATGTTGACGAGGGGCGGAATGCGGGGGGCGGATGAGAAGGTAGGGGGAATTTTAAAAATAGGATTAATGTAGGATTTTCTGACTGAGTGATTGATGGCCAGCAGAGAGCTGATGGGCTGAAGGGCCTGTTTTGGTGCTGTGTCTCTCTATGACTGTATATCTCTATGTTGTTTGGACTTTAGGGCCTGAGGGAAAGTTTGGATAAGTTAAGACTTTATTCCCTAGAGTGCAAAATGAGGGGAGATTTCATAAAGGTTTAGAAAAGTTATAAGGAATATAGATAGGGTAACTGGAAACAGGCTTTTCCCTCTGAGCAACACATATAAAATGTTGGAGGAACTCAGCAGTTCTGGAAATGACTAAACAGCTGATGTTTTGGGTCGACACTCTTCATCCGGACAGGAAAGAGAGGGGGAAGATGCCAGAAGAGGTGGTGGTGGGGGGGGGGGGGGGGGAGGATGAGTCAGGAACTAGAGGTCAAGGGTTAAGGGTGAAAGATGAAATATTTAAGGGAACTGAGGTAGAACTTCTTCACTCAAAGGAGGGTGAGAGTGTGGAACGAGCTGCCAATGTAAGCGGTGGATGCCAGTTTCATTTCAACACTTCGAAGTTTGGATAAGTATGTGGATGGGAGGGGTACGGAGGGCGATGGACCAAGTGCAGGTTGATGGGAGTAGGCAGAGTAATGGTTCAGCATGGAATAGGTGGACCAAAGGCCCTGCTTCTTAGCACTGACTGCTAAGCTCAACCTGGTGAATCACAAAGCGTGGTTAGATGAAGGAAAACTGAATCAGACCTCAGACTGGTCGATTATTGCTTAAGGAATGAAGGAACTCACCTGAGAGTGGATCTTTAGCAATCATGAGTACATTTGGCAGAGTCATTACCACCAACTGTTGCAGACACTCCTGTTAATAAAACACATAGCAAAAATGCCCTGATTACACAGAACACAGAACATTGCAGCACAGTACAGGCCCTTCAGCCCACAATGCTGTGCTAACCTTTTAACCTGCTCCACGATCAATCTAACCCTTCCCTCCCACATAACCCTGCATTTTTCTACCATCTGTGTCTATCTAAGATTTTCTTAAACATTCCTAATGCATCTGCCTGTACCAACAAACCCTGGCAGCACGTTCCACGTACCTATCATTCTCCGTGTAGAAAAACTTACCTCTGATATCCCACCATAAACTTTCCTCCAATCCCCCTAAAATTAGACGCTCTATTAGCCATTTCACCCTGGGAAAAGTCTCTGGCTGCCAACTTGATCTACAGTATGCTTATCAGGAATGAATTTCTAGTCAGTATATCAATCTGGTCAATATTGACCATGGCTTAATGACCTCAAACTCTCCGTTGAGACATAATGTGAAGTTATCACACGGTGACACAAGGGGAGACAAGCAATTTCCACAGCAGAAACAACCTCTTTTCTTTATCACATTCTATAGTGCCTTCACAAAATAATATTACTTTTGTTCAAGTACTCTAAAACTGGGCATGGATTCTCCAGACATTTCAGTTAACTGCGGACATGATGGCAGGGCCCATTTGTATACAATGGCTTACTAAGCATATTCCTGTTGAAAACTTCTTCTCTGCTCTCTGCTGCTCAAAATGAACAAGTCACAGATGAAGCTAAAGAATGTGTTAATGGAATTGGAAATGGGTTATTTCTGTCACCAAGGTACAGTGAGAAACTTGTCTTGTATACCGTTCATACAGACCAATTCATTGAACAGTGGTTTGTTGAATCACAAGATTCAGAATAAAGTGTAACAGTGACAAAGAAAGTGTACTGCAGGTAGACAATAAGGAGCAAGACCATAATGAAATAGATTGTGAGGTCAAGAGTCCATCTTATCATACTCATTCAATAGATTTATAACAGCAAGACAGGCACTGCCCTTGAGCCTGGTGGTATGGGCTTTCAGGTTTTTGTGTCTTCTGCCTAATGGGAGAAGGGAGGAGAGAGAATGTCCGGGGGGTGGTGGGGGGGGGGTCTTTGATTACGCTAGTTACTTTACTGTGGCAGCAAGAAGTGCAGACAGAGTCCATGAAGGGGAGATATATTCCTGTGAGGTACTAGGCCGTGTCCACAACTCTCTGCAGCTTCTCACACTCCTGGGCAGAGCAGTTGCCACACCAAGCCATGATGCATCCAGATAGCAGCTTACAGTCGGTGTCAGTAAGAATTGCCAGTGGGCAGTGGGGACATGCTAAATTTCCTAAGCCATTTGAGCAAGGATGTGCTTGCTTGGGGTATTCCCTCAGATATCTAACATAGTAAAACTCTGATTATCAGACCTGCTCAGGAACTGGATGGCTCTTCAGCTTAAAGACAGCATGAGAATTGGACCTCTGTGAGTTTAAAAGGAGGGTGGAAAACAGGCTTCCAGTTAGCCAGATGCTGAACCTTCATGACTTCTGTCTCGCGGGATAGTGATTTGTTGAAGTTTTATTGTAGCTTTTTCCCAGAACAGCCTGTAGGACTCATAAAGAGAGCTTTTACCACATTGGCCTTCATAAATCAAAGTGTTGCATTCACTATGTTGAAGTTGAATAAGACATTGGCAAGGCCAAATTTGGAGTATTGTGTGTAGTTCTGGTAACCTATCTAGAGGAAAGATATCAATAACAGAGTAAATTTACAAGGATGTTGCCAGAACTGGAAAGACCTGAGGTATAGGGAGAGGTTGAATAGGTCAGGACTTCATTTCCTAAAGCAAAGGAGAATGAAGGAAGATTGGATCAAGGTATATAAAATATTGAGGGAATAGCAAGCAGGGTAGATTGAGAGTAAATGAAAACAGGGTTTTTTTTCCCCATTGAGGCTGGGTAAGACTAAAACTAGAGGTCATAGGTTAAGAGCACAAAGTAAACTATTTTCCTCTTCAAGTGAAACCTGAGGGGAAACTTCTTCACTCAGAGGATGGTATGAGAGTGGAATGAGCTGCCAGCAGTACTGGTGGATTGAAATGAATTTATTTCTTACACCCTTCACATACACGTGGAGTAAAAATCTTTACATTATGTCTCTGACTAAACGCGCAATGAGTAATTAGTAATAAATAAATAGTATATAGAACAGGACAGTCAATATAGCATAGAAATTCAATTGTATCACTGTGAATTAATCAGTCTGATGGCCTAGTGGAAGCAGCTGTCCTGGAGCCTGTTGATCCTGGCGTCAATGCTGTGCTTCCATTTCCCGGATGGTGGCAGCTGCAACAGTTTGTGGTTGGGTCCCCAATGATCCTTCAAGCCCTTTTTACACACCCATCTCCGTAAATGTCCTGAATAGTGGGAAGTTCACATCTACAGATGCGCTGGGCTGTCCGCACCACTCTCTGCAAAGTCCTGCGATTGAGGGAAGTACAGTTCCCATACCAGGCAGAGAGATGCAGCCAGACAGGATGCTCTCAGTTGTGCCCCTGTAGAAAGTTCTAGGAATTTGGGGGGGCCGTACCAAACTTCTTCAACCGTCTCAGGTGAAAGAGGCACTGCTGTGTGTTTTTCACCACACAGCTGGTACATACAGACCACGTGAGGTCCTCGGTGATGTGGATGCCCACAAACTTAAAGCTGTTCACCTTCTCAACCCCAGATCCACTGATGTCAATAGGGGTTAGCCTGTCTCCATTCCTCCCGTAATCCACAACTCCTTTGTTTTTGTGACATTGAGAGAGAGGTTGGGAGGTCAGCAGGAGACGCTCATGGAGTGAGCACTGTTTCAGATTCGCTCCATAACCTTTACTTTTCTTAACCTTTGATCACCCTTATTTAACTTACTTTTACCTACAACAAAAGATTTTTGCTACTTTTCTGGACCTATCTTTAAGAGTTTATTGTGAATTTTTGAAGAAATGAATACAGAAATGCCTCTTAGATCTGAAGGGCGAGACCCTGGGAAAGATCCTAACAGGAAGGGGAAGAAGAAAAAGACGGATCCTAAGCGCACTGAATTGACTTATGAAATATTATTGGAGGTTTTAAATGAAAAATTTGAAGAACAATGACAAATCTTTAAACAAGATATAAAGGCTTTTCAAGATTATATGGATAAGACGGATTCAGTAGTTAACCAGCAGCAAGCTTTAATCGCAATTTTGCAAGAGGACGCTCGGAAGCAAGACTTGATAATTGAAAAACTGGAGCAGAAATTACTTTCGACCATTAAACAGGTGGAAACACTTAAAGCCAAGAGTGTCGACTTTGAGAACCAGTCCAGAAGACAGAACTTACGCATACTTGGTCTCCCGGAAGGTATTGAACAAGGGGACCCCTCGAAGTACTTTGCTCAACTTTTAAAGGATGCATTCCCTTCTGTATTCCCAGACAGTCCTCCGTTACTTGATCGCGCTCACAGAATTATGCGTCGTTCACCAAGTGCTTCAGCTAAACCACCGGTTGTAATTGTCCCATTTCACTACGTGCATGTTAAAGAGCAACTTATTCGTGTGGCTCGGCGTGTAGGGATGGTCAAATTTCAAGATCACAATTTTTGATTAGTGGAAGATTTTAGTCCAGAAGTAATGAAGGCAAGGCTTCTTTTTAAAACTCTAATGTCCGAATGTTATGAGAAAAATCTAAAACCTGCGCTCTTATACCCTGCGAAGCTCAGAATCTCACCTTCGAATGCACTTCGGCGTGTTTTCCTTTCTACATCTGAAGCGAGAAGCTTTCTGAATGAGAACTTCCCTACTGCTATGGATTCTCATAAATGAGTGATTTTGATCGTTGCAAGATGGTTTTTGTTTCCAAAACCAGATTTTGTTTCTGGCTATTGGTGTAGGTTTACTCTATATTTTATACTCTAATTAGAGATTTTTTTTGACATACTAATCTTTTTATTTTACTTACTTCAACTACTGTACTTTATCTTTGGTCATTATTATTAATCCTTCAAAGATGAATTTTTTTTTACTAAGATGGCGGTTTCTTCTCCAAAATATTTTTGGCTTTTTGTTCAATTTTGACATTTTTTTTCTCTCGTCTTCTTCCTATAATGCATTTCTTATCACAGTTTAAATTTTTTTTTTGGTTTGTTTGAGTTTTAACCCGATTTATAAGTTACTAGTGATTATATTTTTGTTTTTCTTACCATCAATTATATTAAGAAGTTTGGTTTTAGTATAGTGATTATTATTTCTTTAGAGTTTGGATGGATTTTTTTTAATCCTTTCTATACGAAGTTGTCTTCTGCTGATATGGGGGTAGATTTAGTTTCATCTGTCCTTTTTCCCAGCCGTTTCCTGGCTGGGGTGGTCTTTTCTCCTCTTGGGTGGGGGTGGGTTTTTTTTCTAAATCTTATGTTCCTTATATCAGTTTGTTTTAGTTTCTTCATTTGGGCTGATTTTAAACTACTAAAATGTCCGCGATGTCGTCACTTCCGGGTCTGCCCCTTATTTTTGTTCCTCTTCCGGGTGCATGAGTTCATAATTTGGTTAACCCTTTATATACCAAACGGTTGATTTCAGAAATATGGCTCAGACCATTAATTTTGTCTCTTGGAATACTAAT
The DNA here is from genome assembly GCF_030144855.1 of Hypanus sabinus. Lineage (NCBI taxonomy): Eukaryota > Metazoa > Chordata > Chondrichthyes > Myliobatiformes > Dasyatidae > Hypanus > Hypanus sabinus. The sequence continues at coordinate 183,414,976 of NC_082707.1, read as the reverse complement.
GGCTTAAACCATCCGGTTAAACGGAAAAAGATTTTCAAAGTATTCCAAAGACTTAATGCTCATATTATTTTTGTACAAGAAACTCATGTGAGGAAAGAGGACAATTATCGCTTTTTTGGGTTTTGGAGGGTCAACAGTACCATTCGAATTCGAATGCTAAAGTAAAGGGAGTTTCAATTTTTATCGACCTCTCTATTGCATTTGTCCAACACGATATCTTTTCGGATCCGAATGGTAGATTTTTGTTAATTACTGGCTTACATTTTAACAAAAAGGTTACTAGGGTTAATGTTTATGCTCCAAATGTGGATTGTCCCGATTTTTTAAAGTCCTTATTCACTTCTCTACCTAATCTAAATGAATATAAGTTAATAATGGGTGGTGACTTTAATTGTTGTTTAAATCCTTTGTTGGACAAATCTATATCTACTCAGACTTTACCTAATAAGTCAGCCACTTGTATTAACTCTTTTTTGACTGATAATGGAATTTTTGATAATTGGAGATTTCGGCATTCTAAGGACAAAGAGTTTTCATTTTTCTCACATTTTATCATTCCTACTCGAGAATTGATTATTTTTTTATTGACTCTTGTTTTATTCCATCGGTAACTGGTTGTAATTATGATATTATAGCCATCTCTGACCATGCTCCATTAAAACTTTCTATTAAATTTACGTATACAGCTTCTAGTGCTAGACAATGGCGATTTGATTCTACCTTACTGCAAGATCCGGATTTTATTAAATTTATGAAGGAACAGATCGATTTCTTCTTTTCAACTAATTCCACCGATAATATTTCTTGCGGAACACTTTGGGACACTTTTACAGCATATATACGTGGACAGATTGTCTCCTACTCTGTTGGTCTGAGAAAATGCATTAAGAAGGAAACTCTTTTATTGGTTGATAAAATTAAAGAGATCGACAAGAAATATTTGATTACTCCTAGTAAGGAGCTTTACAAACAAAGGGTTGAACTTCAAACGGAACATAGTTTATTACTTACATCTTCGATTGAAAATCAATTAATGAAAACCAGATCTGATTTTTATATACATAGTGATAAATAGGGCAAACTGTTAGCTAGTCAATTGAAGAATGCTTTGGTTAAACGTCAAATTACTAAGATCCATCAGCAGAATGGGGATCTGACAGTTAACCATGATGAGATAAACAAATCATTTCAAGATTTTTATACCTCCCTGTATCATTCCGAATTCCCTCATGATCATAATACCATGTGTGATTTTCTTGGGAAATTGAATTTTCCAAAAATTATCATCAGATGATCTTTCAGTATTAGAAACTCCTATTACGGATGCAGAAATTAAAGGGGTTATTTCCTCTATGAATTCTGGGAAAGCACCAGGTCCAGATGGGTATACAGTAGAATTTTTAAAAATGTTTTTCCGCTACTCTTTCTCCTTGGTTATGTTTCTCCTTGGTTAAGGTTTCTCCTTGGTTTTTGAAGAAGCAATTAGATTGGGCAATCTGTCACAATCTTTTTATAGAGCTTCCATTTCTTTAATATTGAAGAAAGATAAAGACCCTACTGACTGTGCATCCTATAGACCAATATCTTTATTGAATGTAGATTCCAAGATCTTTTCCAAGATACTGGCATCCAGTCTGGAGAAGGTATTACCCCAAATTATTTCGGAAGATCAAACTGGTTTTATTAAAAATCGCTATTCTTTTTTCAATGTTAGGAGATTATTGAATATTGTTTATACTCCTTCACATAGCACTTCAGAATGTGTCATTTCATTAGATGCGGAGAAAGCATTTGATAGAGTTGAATGGCCATACTTATTTAATATGCCTGAGAAGTTTAATTTTAGTCCGACATTCATTTCCTGGATTAAACTGATATATCATATTCCAGTAGCCTCGGTGCTTACTAACAATCAAAGATCTCCCTTTTTTTGTTTATTTCGGGGTACTAGACAAGGCTGTCCTTTTAGTCATTTATTATTTGATATTGCTTTAGAACCCTTGGCAATTGCTATCAGAGAATCACAGAACATTTTTGGCATTAATCATGGGACAGAAATACATAAGCTATCATTATATGCAGGTGATTTATTATTATTTATTTCTGATCCTGAGAAATCCATTCCTGCAGTTATATTATTGTTGGCTCAATTTAGTAATTTTTCTGGGTATAAGTTAAATCTTAATAAGAGTGAATTGTTTCCTTTAAACAGACAGGTTCCAATTTATGGAAATTTACCTTTTAAATTAGTTAATGACTCTTTTATTTACTTAGGGATTAAAATCACAAAAAACTATAAGGACTTATTTAAGGTTAATTTTTTACCCTTAATCGATCAGATTAAATGTTTGTTTACTAAATGGTCACCAGTATCTTTATCTCTGATAGGTCGGATTAATGCTATTAAGATGGTTATTTTACCCGTTTTTATATATAGTTCAAGCGGTACCAATTTTTATTCTGAAATCTTTTTTTTGCTAATGTTGATTCAAAAGTTTCCTCATATATATGGCAGAATAAAAATCCTACATTAAGTAAAAAATATTTACAGAAGGCAAGGAAGGAAGGTGGATTGGCATTGCCTAATCTTAGATTTTATTATTGGGCAGTTAATATCTGATATTTGATATGTTGGTTAAAGGATTGGGATTTATCTTTTAGCCCTCATTGGGTGAACCTGGAAATTAAATCTGTACAAGGATTTACATTGGGTTCTATTTTACGGACTTCTCTTCCCTTTGCTCTTTCTAAGTTGCTGAAACAAATTGACAACCCGATAGTTAAACATACTTTACGTATATGGTTTCAATTTCGGAAAGTTTTTGGGTTGACTCAGTTTGTTTTAATATTCCTATTGTATCCAATTGCTTTTTTTATCCTTCTATTATAGACCAAGCTTATTCAGCTTGGAAGACTAAAGGATTACTACGATTTTCCAATTTATTTTTGGATAATTGTTTTATGTCTTTTGAACAATTATCTAATAAATATAATTTGCCTAGATTTCATTTTTTTAGATATTCACAGATTAGGAATTTCTTAAATACTGTACTTACTACTTTTCCAAATTTTGTGTCTTCAGGTATTTTGGAGAATTTGTTTGAACTAAATCCTTCTCATAAAGGACTAATATCAAAACTTTACAATATAATTATGAAGATATGTTCAGAGCCCTTCTATAAGATTAAAAATGATTGGGAAAGAGAGCTTAACCTTACTATCCCTATTGAGAATTGGGATAAAATTTTTCAATTAGTTAATACATCATCTATATGTGCTAAACATTCATTAATACAGTTTAAGGTTGTGCATAGGGCTCATATGTCCAAGGATAAATTGGCTCATTTTTATTCCTATATAAATCCTATCTGTGACAGATGTCATTCTGAGATAGCGTCTTTAACTCATATGTTCTGGTCGTGTCCGCTTTTGAAAAAATATTGGAAAGACATTTTTGATATTATTTCTACGGTATTGAACATTGATTTACAACCTCATCCTATTACTGCAATTTTTGGTTTAGCAATGATGGACTCACTCCATTTATCCTCTTCTGCTTGTCGAATGATTGCATTTCTTACATTAATGGCTAGAAGATCTATTTTGTTGAATTGGAAAGAAATTAATCCTCCTACCATATTTCATTGGTTTTCTCAAACTATGTTATGTCTAAATTTAGAAAAAATTAGAAGTGTTGTATTTGATACTTCTATTAAATTTGAAAAGATATGGAGACCATTTATTCAATATTTTCATATGATGTAATATGACCCTGTTCCAAGCCTATTTGATTTTCCAGTTTCGATTTTATATATGTTGAGAGGATCAGAGTTGACGACACTAATAATTTTGTATTTTTGTGATATAGTATAAACAGCCCTTTTTTTCCATTTTTTCTTTTTCTCTTTTTTCTTTTTTCTCCTTATTAGTTATTAGATTATTAGATTAGTTTTTTTGCATAATTTTTTTTTTCTTTTTCTTTTTTCTGTTTTTTTTAATACATATTATGATATACCTAGGTTTGCCTTGTTTATTTGTAAATTGTATCGTCCATGATTTGGGAATACTCATTTATACTGTAACCATTGCTTATGTATTCTTTCATGTTCAGTTGAAATGTGTATGTTTGTAATCCCATTATCTATGTACCAATTTTATTTTGTTGATATTAATAATAATAATAAAAAGATTGAAAAAGAGAGGTTGTTTCCTTGACACCACTGTGTCAGGGTGATGACTTATTTTCTGTAGGCTGCCTTGTTATTACTTGAGATTAGACCAATCAGTGTAGTGTCATTAGCGTTTAATTAGCAGGTTGGAGCTGTGGGTGGCAACAGTCATGGGTATGCAGAGAGCAAAGGAGGGGGCTCAGTACACAGCCCTGAGCTGAGGGGCAGAGGTGAGGGAGCCCACTGTTACCACCTGCCAGCGATCCATCTGCACAAGGCAGGGTGAAGGCCGAATTGCAACATTTAAGAGAAGTTTGGATAAGTACATGGACAGGAGGGGTATGGAGGGGTAAGTGCAGGTCGATAGGACCAGGCAGAATAATAGTTTGGTATAGATTAGATGGGCTGAATGGCCTGTTTCTAGACTGTCACGCTCCATGAGTCTATGACTCCTTGATTTAAGAGGTCATTGTCCAACACGTGCAGCCGATATGAATGGAATGAATCTCTGGATGGGTACATGCTCCTGATATATGGTCATCCAGTACAAAGGAGAAACAGATTACTCAGATCCTCCAGGTCGGCTTGCTCCTGCCACCCTCAGGTCCAGGCAGTGGGCAATTCAGATTTACATTCATGTCTGGGTGTCTTGGAGAGGGAGCGTATGACCTCTATGGGCAATTTCCAAGTGTGATGGGTCGGCCCTCCCAGGGTATTGAGTGTTTTGTAGGTGTTAGTTACAGTATTTTAATTTGAAATTGTAAATAATTTTGTAAATCCCCCATCATTGTGCATATCTTGTCAGTGAATAAACTTTTTGGTTTTGTCAAAATAGAGGCTCCATTATACTGCAGTCCTTGTTTTGTTATTGTTCACAGCATAGCAACCAATTGTCTGAATGAAACATTATCACAGGCAGAGAAGCAACAATGACCTTGCAAAATGATGCAAGGCGAAACTCCCTGAGCTCTAAAACATCCATCACAGTTAGTGCGTGGAAAATGTATTTCCTTAAAAGCAGACTTTCGAAGGTTCCTGGATTTACACAGCATGGAAGCTGCTGCACGTCAGATACAGAGTGAGTACTGGAGTCCTACAAGCAGCAGAGAGGTAAATGTGCAGGCTTTGAGCTTCAGGTAGTATTCTGGATGGATCAGTATCAGGCAACACACCACCTCCTCCTCTTCCTTTGACATTGCTGGGGATTGCCTGCACAGGGTTTTAGCAGCCCCATCACGGATACAAGCCTTCACGCCATGGAGGCCATCTTTAAAAGCAGCATCCACTGTGAGGACTGTCACCATCAGGAACATGCCCTCTTCCCGTCACTACTGTCATGGAGGGGACACAGGAGCATGAAGGCAAAGCGTCAACATTTTACAAACAGCTTCTTTTCTGCCATCAGATGTCTACCACACATTTCTTTTTTTGCACTATTTATTTCTCTAATTTGTTTATCTATTTACTTACTTCCTACTTACTTGTTACTTATTTATTGTGCTGAACTGCTGCTGCAAAACAACAAATTTCACATCACTTTAGTCAGTCATAAGCAACTTGGTTATGGGTAGTACTAAGCTGTGGCAAAGTCTGTTCACAATCTCTCACTGGGGATAATGGTGGAAGCCGACAGATTAGTGGAGTTTAAAAGGCTTTTAGACAGACACACGAATATGAAGGGAATGGAGATAAATGGATGATGTACAGGAGGAGGACAGTATAAACTGACATCAAGATTGGCACAACATGGTGGGCCGAATGGCCTTTCTTGCTCTATGTTTAAGGTGGTTAAACTTGGGAATTCCCTTCACTGGAAAGGCAGTGACCAAGTGCATTTAAAATTGATCTTGGCAGATTCCTGACTACTATGGGCATCAAGGAATGTGAAGATTGACAGGAAAATGAAACCGAGATAGAACGTCAGGTATGAATTTGGTATCAGTTTATATTGTCAAACGTACCAAGATACAATGAAAAGGTTGTCTTGCATCCAGTTCATACAGATCAGATCATTACACAGAGCATTAAGGTAGAATGAAGGGAAACAGTAACAGAACCAGAATAAGGTGTAACAATTGCAGAGAAAGTGCAGTGCAGGTAGACAAAAAGGTGCAGGATATGGGCAACACTGCAGCATTGCAGATAGTGCAATCGATTTACAACGTCAGCAATGATTGATTCCCGCCACTCCTCAAGTTTCCTCCAAATGCTCTGGTTTCCTCCCACATTCCAAAGACGTACTGGTTAAGAGTTAGAAAGCTCTGGGCATGCGAGGTTGGCACAGCAAGTGTGGCGACATTTGCAAGCTGCCCCAGCACACTGCAAAAACAATGATGCAGGTGATACATTTCACTGCGCGTTTCGGTGTACATGTGACAAGTAAGGCTAATTTTCCGACTTTAAAACAAGATAGATTGTGAGGGCAATAGCTCATCTTATCATACTAGGGAATTTTTCAATAATCTTAAAACAGCAGGGTCGAATCTGCCCTTGAGTCTGTTATATGCTCTTTTTCTATTTTTTGCCTAATGGACGAGGAAGGAATTGAGAATAATCAGGGAATGGCAAAGCAGGCTCAAGGGGATTTATGGCCTACATATGCTCCTATTTCTTATGCACCTACCCTTTGATGTCCTTCAACTTCCTTTTTACCAAGGCACCCTGATGCCACACTGGGTTAAATGCTGCCTTGATGTATTGTGGAGTCACGCCCTCTTCACCTCCGGAATCCAGCCCTTTGCTCCGTGTAACAGGGTCCGCGCTCTGCTCCTGGAGCCGAGTAATATGTAAGCCTTTTGTCTGTGTTCAAGTACCATGAATTGTTTGATGGTTTGAAATTTGACCTTTGCAAACCGACTTTCTTAAACCTGTCACAGCAACATCAATGAAAGCATGCATGCTGAGTTCAAGTCAGCACAGTCTGGTGGGAGCCCCACCCCACCCTACTGTACAAACAAAGCACCATCAGTTCTATTGTCTACATTATTCCTCGGATTCACCACTAGAACCACCAAGAGAGACTAAAGAGCAACAGCAGTGGTCAAGAACTCTGCTCAAGGAAAAGGCAACAAATAAATATTTGGCACAACTCTTTCCTTCAACCTTCCTTCCTGGTTGCTTAGAAGAATCCAGGCCAATATTCTAGAATATTATCAAAGGAGTATTAGAGATATGTTTCAATCATCAAGACACTGGCTAAGAACTCATCCATTAAAAGACTCTAAAGTATCATATAGAACACCCATCTGTGTTCTGGCTATATTTACTCAACAATGAACTTCCTATAAAAATAATTACAGTAAACCTCCAATAATATGGCACACTGGAGTCTTGGTTAGTGTTGGATTAGCAAGTTCTCCATACTATTGGACGTTAAACCAAATGTTAATACTTAATATATTTATAATTCAATTTTTTAAGGTGAGACACAGTACTTAATAGGTGACAGGGAGGAGATACATCTCTGCCAAAGGAAGTGTAAGGTGTTCCTTCCCTCTGCTGGCCTGCCAGTCACCCTTGGGCAAGGTATAGCACCTGCTTAGCACCCCCACCCCAATCAGGGCCACTTGGAGCCTTGGGAGCCGCTGGTACATATCACAAGTCCTGGTTATGCGACCACTGATGCCAGGCAGACAATCTCTGAAGAGTACTGATAATGGCTGCTTGGATCACCTGTCTTGTAATGACACTGCCCAGAAGGCGGCAATGGCAAACGACACGAGTGAATCTGCAGATGCTGGAAATAAATAAAGACACAAAATGCTGGCAGAACTCAGCAGGCCAGACAGCATCTATGGGAGGAGGTAGTGACGACGTTTCGGGCCGAAACCCTTCATCAGGAGCGAAGTAACATGGGATGGTCGAGGGGGGATAAGAAGTGGGGGGGGGGAGGGATAAAGTAGAGAGCTGGGAAGTGATAGGCTAGAGGGAAATGGGCTAGGGGGAAGGTGGAGTATTATGGGAAATAAAAGAGAAAGAAAGGTAGAGCTGGGGGGAGATTATAGTGAGGGGGGGAAAAGAGAGAGAAAGAGAGCCAGACTGAAATAATAGATAGGGATGGGGGTAAGGGGGGGCAGGGGTATCAACGGAGGTCAGTGAGTTGGATGTTCATGCCGGCAGGTAGGAGGCTACCTAGGCGGGAGATAAGGTATTGCTCCATCGACCTGCGTGTGCAGGCTGTGCACTCAAATCTATGCTTCTTATAATGACAACATTTTAGAGACCTTTGGACAGGTTCATGTATAGGAAGGGATATGCAGACAAATGGGGCTAACTCAGTGAGGCATTTACATGGTACGCTGCCACAAGAAAGCAGCATCCATCATCAAAGGCTGTCACCATCCAGACCATGCACTCTTCTCACTACCACCACTGGGCAGAAAATACAGGAGCCTTAGGTCCCACGCCACCAGTTTCAGGAACCTACAACCATCAGGCTCCTGAACCAGTTGGATAACGTCATTCAGCACAACTCTAAGCTGATTCTATGACCTTCAGACTCACTTCCACGGACTCTTTACAACTCAGGTCTCAGTACTGTTTCTAGTTATAATGCCTTCTTTTGCACATTAGTTGTTTCAGTCTTTGTTTAGTTTTTCATAAAATTCTATTGTATTTCCTTTCTTCTGTAAATGCCTGCAAGAAATTGAATCTTAAGGTAGTATATGGTAACTGGTATATGGTAGTATATACTTCAATAATAAATTTTACTTTAAACTTTGAACTTGGTCAGCATGAAGTAGCTGGGCCAAAGGGCCGTCACTCTGTGATATTGCCAAATGGCTGTTTCTATGACAGCAAGTTTGGGTCAGAAGATCTATTATGGCAAGGACTTCTTTAAGAATTCCCAGTCACAGGGTACAGATACTTTCAGATGAGAAACATGGAAATATTTGAAGGAGTCCTTTTTGATGACTCCCACACACTGACTGCCAGCTTTCCTTAGTTTTATCCAGAGATCAAAGTAACCAGAATTTACTGATCTGTCGTACAATTGGGTTGAATCCAATATCTCTGCCAATTAGATTTCAATGAACAGCTTGCAAAGAAAAACAAGTTAAACTTGCAAAAGAATCATTCATAACCTGGAAACAAACATTTACGTTTTCCAGTTTGAGAAACAAAGTAAGTGCAAATCTCAAATATTCTTTTATTGTTACACAACTAGTTTCACCAGCATCACTTCACAGTTCGAGATATATAGCATAGAAACAGGCCCCTCAGCCCATCTAATCCATGTTGACCATCAACTGTGTAGATTCTTCTGGGTGTACCTGTTTCACTTTCCAAAAGTCTACGTGTTAGGATTAGTAGCTTGTGGGCTGCTCCCAGCATGACCCTCAGACTGTGTTGGTCTTTGACACAAACTGTGGTTTCTCTGTGTGTTTTGAGGTATATGTGATAGATAAAGCTTACTTTGGCTGCACTAATCTACACCAATCTAATTTGATTCAAACGTTGTCTCATTTTTACTATGTACTGTACCAGCAGATATGGTTGAAATGACAATAAAAGTGACTTGACTTGAACCCCACCGGATTCTACCACTCACCTACACACTCTGATGAAATGGCCACTTAATTTCAGAGGAAAGTGATTACACTCAATCTTGCTGGCGATGCTTTTTGCCTAACACTTGTGGATTGCAAATGTTACTTCCCATTTACTAAGCCATGCATGAGCGTTGCCCAAAGACTAATGTGGCACATCAAGAATCTAAATTTTGTCTCAACAAATGGAATTGCCATTATATAATTATGAAGTTACAAGGCAGCCAGGACTAAACACAATACTCGGAGCATTATAGAAACATAGAAAACCTACAGCACAATACAGGCCCTTCAGCCCACAAAGCTGTGCCGAACATGTCCTTACCTTAGAACTACCTAGGCTTACCCATAGCCCTCTATTTTTCTAAGCTCCATGTACCCATCCAGGAGTCTCTTAAAAGACCCTATCATTTCCGCCTCCACTCTCTGTGTAAAAAACGTACCCCTGACATCTCCTATTATAGATAGGATGTGTAATCTTTACAGAGAGAGATGCGGAGATTTACCAGAATACTGCCTGGATTAGAGACAATGTCTCATGAAGATGGATTGAGTAAGCTAGGGCTTTTTGCTTTGGAGCAAAGGAGGACAAAAGGTGATTTGATAGAGGTGTACAAGACAATAGAGGGATAGACAGAGATGCTTTCACAGGGTGGAAATGGCTAATATGAAGAGGCAGAATATTAAGGTGACTGGAGAAGCATGTGGGGGGGGGTAGCAGAGGCAGATACAATAGGGATATGTAAGGAGCATTTAGGCACATGGATGAACAAAAGTGGAGGGAAAGAAGAGTTAGATTGAGCTCAGAGGAGGTTTAAAAAGTCTGTACTGTTCCATATTCATTGTAAAAATAATGTGTCATGACCCACATGATCAGATTATGAGAAGCTAGGTGTCTTGGTAAATTCAATTTCACATCAGACAAGAGACTACATCCAAGATGCTCTATTCCATGGATTTAAATACAGAACACAGTAATCTGTTATTCTAAGGCAAGAATGCATAAAGGCATCCATCAGTTTTGCATAACTGCTTGTTCATACAAAACCCCAACAACTATTTAAACTTGTCCAAATTAGGAGCATTGACAGAAGTTAGGTCAGTGAGTCAAGTCACACCCAGCTTCTGGGTCAGGAGGATGTGGTTTCCAGCACAACATCAGAACTTGAGAGAGACAAAAGATTCTGCAGATGCTGGAAAACTCAAAATTTCAAGATTCCTTATTGCGTGTACGCTGAAACACAGCAAAACGCAATGTTTGTGTTAACAACATGCACAAAGTGTTGGTAAAACTCAGCAAGTCAGGCAGAATCTCAGGAGGAGGCTGAACAGTCACATTTCAAGCCGACCAGTCTGTTGCTCAGAAAGAAAAAGAAAATTCCATTCAAGTTAGTATTGCTGATGAGTATTTTGTATCTAGAGATAAATGATTACAGACTAGTGTTATTTGTCACTTGTACATTGAAACCTACAGTGAAATATGTTGCCAGTGTACAATGCTTCCTCAGTCAACATCTTCCAGATAGTCCATCAAACTGTTTATTTCACTCTTCCTGCATCTACCTTTTCTCTTAAATGTATTTCTGGGTCTGTTAGAGCCTGCGATTTACAGTTTGGAGAATGATTGAGTGATCTAGCACTTTGCTGTCTCTGAGAAGATTTCAGGAAGCAAACATGAGTGGCTTTGAAATGAAAAAGCTTAGAGACAGAGCACAAACCTGTGATTGACTCCAATTCACTGATCAAAGCATCCATTAATGGCCTATTAAAGCATCAAGGAAGATTGAAGCATTGAGGTTAATGCTGAAGGCGAGCGAGGATTCAGAGCCGACTACCTGTCTCTTTATTGCCGCTGTGACGGATCTCTCTGCTACCGGAGAAGGAATCTGTGAGGTGGCTGCCTACCACTCACTGCTCTGGAGGGGAGGCCTCTGTTTTCAAGTGATATCTCTCAATGCTGTCAGATCAACGGAGAAGCTACCTCAACTAAGTACTCCTGCCCCACCTGGTCCACGTTCACATCTACAAGAGGACCACATTACTTTACCAAAGTGCCAAGGATATTCAGATGTGTTAGTAATAGTTGACAAATTTCCAAGATGGGTGGAAGCTATCCCAGCAATAAAAAAAACTATTGCCCCACACACTCAATCAAAACTCTGATGCAGGACTATATTTTTAGATGGGAATTGCCATGCCACAGTGACTATGACAGGGAACACATTTCAATGGAAATGTTTGTCAAGAGTTATGTCGACTGATGAAGTGGTCTTTTCTCTGCCCACATCATCCAGAGTCATCGGGCCAGGTTGAAAGAATGAACGGCATCATTAAACAACGGCTGACTAACTATCACGAGGAAGGCGTACTATGGCCTACAGCTCTTCCTTTGATATTATGCAGCATCAGGGCAAACCCCAGAGAAGAAAACAAAACCTGAGTCCATTTGAAGTGGTGACAGGTTGACCTATGTCACCGCCGGGAGCTCTCGATCTCAGATGCATACTCTGTCAGATAGTCAGTTGATTACTGTGCTAAACTAACACAAGCTATCCAGTCTGCCACTCAACAGGTTTCTGCTCAGAGTGGTCCATCGGAAGGAGGACACACCCTGATTCCTGGCAAGTGGGTCCTGGTCACGAAACTGCATAAGGAACCTCTGGGAGCTCAATGGGAAGGTCCTTACCAAGTACTGTTAATGACTAATACAGCAGTTAAAGTAGAAGGTAGGAATAAGTGGATACACGCCAGCCACTGCAAACGAGCTAAAATAACTCCAGATTAAGACAAGTACATACTGTGGGAACACTTCCAACATGAATATAATTATTGTACATTATTATCATAATCCACATTTTTGTGTTTGTTTAAAAGCAATTATTACCAGAATAGCTCAAATTCATAAGCATTCCAAGTGTATTCAATCCTGATGCAGAACTATAAATGGTTTAAGCAGTGTTTTGTGATTACTCTGTATTATAGATAATTCTGCCTCTGAATTTTCAGATGTGATTCTGCCAGGGTCTCGTATAGAATCAAAAGTGGGGGACTATTGGAAACCACTGTCCCTTCTTCAACAATATGTTTATTAAGATTTTTGACAAACTCTTTGTGTTTTTCCACAGTCCCTGCCAGAAAGTGGTCTAGCAGCAAAGCTAATGGTTTATCACCTCCCTCGTTTTTCATTGGCTAAGTATTAGCACATTATCCACATAATGCAATTATTTTAATTATATAGCCTATGAATTAATTCATTCCCATCTAAGGCATTTCTTCTATCTTACCCATAAAAGTGATTTATTTTTCAGAAGCGCCATCTCTTTGTCTTACACCCTTGACATTACTTCCCTCTTAGCATTGTTTCTCAGCTCTTTATTTAGTTTGCTCAGTGTTTGTACGTTTGTTCACGCTCTAAAATAAACTGAAATCTTGGAATTAAGACTGCTTGCCATTTTTGACTCCCAGAAAAACCCTCATGATCAGAAATTAAACAGAGATCCAACACTACTAAGCCCAGTGAAACCATTTCTACTGACCGGAGAAGAAGCCAAGACAGGTTATTGGTGCCCTAAAACCTAAGGCAATCCCACATTGAATTCAACGCTGACTGGCAACTCCTGCGATACTGTTGATATCAAACTGTATCGGTCTCTGCCGATTCTTTGGATTCATCAGCTGCGTGGAGAGGGGTAGCTGGCTGCACGGGCAACAGCTTGCTCTCCATATCGTACTGCCCTGGCTTGCGTCTCATGTGGACAGCTGGGATATAATATCCATTGTCGACCCTGCAAGTTGGAGGGCCTCTAACAGAAATAGCAGCATGTATTTACATTATAAAAAGTGGTTTACAGTTCAATGAAGGAAACAAATACTAGTGGAACACAAGCTGCCATGTCCCTGAAGCAGGAGTGCAGGCTGTGAAATCACTTCAGTGCTGAGATAGTGAAGCCAGTTTAGGATCTTGATAACTGCAGGGCAACAACTGCTCCTGAACTTGGCGGCGTCTGACCCAAGACTCCTGCACCTCCCGCCCAATGGTAGCAGTAAGAAGAGAGGCAGAGGGAGTCAAACGCAGGCAGATGGGATGGGCTCAGGTGCAGGATCTGTCAAGATAACATGCAAGTTTATTTCGCCTTTGAATTAAATTTTAATTTGTGATAGTTGATCAGTGCAGGAAAAGGTGAACTTGGAGGGGTTAACATAGCTGCGAGCCAGCCTGGAAACACACACTGAGCTGGACTCTCCCCCTAAACTTACTCTATTCATTCAGAGGTAAGGAACAGCAGCAAGAACCCATTAATCACACAGTCAAGTTTGTGTATTTACTGATTGACACGACCTATAATCAGCTTGTACAGAAAGACCTTCCAGCAGCACCAGACGGCTGTGAAAATTTGCCAAGACCTGCAACAGGGTGTAAACAAGTTTACTTCAGGGTCTGGCGAAAACAGTCTGAGGTCAATGTGTGGGTCTGCCCCACCACAGAGGAATCAGACTGTCAGATCCTCGCCCTGCAGAGCCGGGTGAGAGATACTGCGACACCCTGATGCTATGGCAACTTCCACTGACTGTTGTAACTATAGACACGGAGAGAGAGAGAGACTGTGAAACAATGAATCACGTCAGTAGGTTGAGAAATGATCACAAGCACATTGCAATTCATTATGTCGAGGAAACCACTCCAAACAGCTTCAAAAACATTCTTGAGGAAACTTAGATCGAAAGATTACAGAATAAAATAGAAAATTATCTCTATTACTTCAAACCTGTCAAGTCAAGTCAACTTTTATTGTCATTTCAACTATAACTGCTGGTACAGTACATAGTAAAAATGAGACGACATTTTTCAGGACCATGGTTTACATGACACAGTACAAAAACTAGACTGAACTACGTAATAAAAAAAAACAGATAAAACTATAGTAGACTACAGACCTACACTGGACTGCATAAAGTGCACAAAACAGTTTCGGCATTACAATAAATGATAAACAGGCCAGTAGGGCAAGGTGTCAGTCCAGGCTTCAGGTATTGAGGAGTCTGATAGCTTGGGGGAAGAAACTGTTATATAGTCTGGTTGTAAGAGCCCGAATGCTTCGGAGCCTTTTCCCAGACGGCAGGAGGACTAATCACCAGAGGTGATGAATCCAAGCACCTCCAAAGTTCAAAGCAGATTTATATAAATACATAGAGGTCACAATATACTAGTGGGAGAATCACTTTCTTACATTCACAGTAAAACAAAGAAATACAATAGAATCAATGAAAAACTACACACAAAGACTGGCAAACAACCAATGTGTAAATGACAAACTTCAAATTTAAAAATAAATAAACAATACAAAGCACGTGAGTCTTTGAAAGTGAGTCCATAGGCTGTGGAATCAGTTCAGAGTTGCTGGGTGAGGTTAAATCTGGTTCAGGAGCCTGATAGTTGAAGGGTGCTGTGGGACCTCCATCCCGAGGGCAGCACCCAGAAGATATCTGTGCTGCCCTAGACTGTGGGGGCCTTTGATAATGAACGCTGCGTTTTGTGGCAGTGCTCAACGGTGGGCTAAGACCTGCATCAGGGTGTGAACATGTTTACTCCAGGGGCAGTGTATGGGTCTGCCCCAACGTAGAGGGATCAGACTGCAGATCCTTGCTCTGCAGAGCCGGGTGAGAGATAGGTATCCAAGTACCTCCAGGAAGTAAACAAGCTCATGACCTGGTGCAATCACAACAACTTGGAGCTGAATGTCCTCCAAATCATGAAGATGCTTATCAACTTCAGGAGAAGCGTGTCTCATCTCCACCCACTCATCATCAACACCTCTACAGTTGGCACCATTTCAGCATTCAGGTTGCTAAACATCATTATTTTGCAGTACGTCTCGTGTGGAAGAACCACTTCTCCTTCATAAACAAAAAGACTTGGCAGAGGAGGTAATGCTTGTGGCAGTTGAGAGAATTCCATCTTCCCCAGAACATACTGGTGCAATTCCTCTCTGCCATCACAGAGAGCATCCTCACATCAGCCATTACTGTCCGGTTTGGGGCAGCATCCTCTCTCAATATACAGAAGCTACAATGAACTGTCAGGTCAGCAGAAAAGATCGTTGGCTGCAGCCCTCCATCACTGCAGGACTTGTATATGTTCAGGACAAAGAAGCAGGCAGGAAAAACCATTGCGAAAACAACCCACCCCGCAATCTGCCTTTTCCAAAAGCTCCCTTCTAGAAAGCACTAAAGAGCTATTAAAACAAAAACCATACCATTTCCCTAATTTGATCAACCACTCTGGTTAGCCCCCTACCTCATTCTATTTCCTCTGTCACTGCACTGAAAACACGTTAAACCACTTTTTATAATGTTTGTATTTCTATATTTGCACACATTTTATCCCGAATCTATACTTCAACCTCCGACTTTATTTTCCATACACTTGAATGTTGTATTTTGTTGCATGCCCCACCAGCACACCACAACAAACAAACAAGAGGCACGTGGAGATGAAGGCTATGGGCCGAACTCAGGAACTGGGACCAGCAGGGAGGATCCTCAGTTCAGGATGGACTGGTGGGGCCGAGGAACTGGTCTCCGTGTTGTAGTACCGCACTCTGCTCTACTCTAGACCATCTTGTGAAATAGGGGCACAGGGTACTCAATTCCAAGCTGCATTTTCTTATTATAGTTGCTTTTGATTAATTACATTTTGCAACCTTCCCTCTGGTCAGATTCTGGCTCAGAATCAGTTTTATTGTCACAGATGTGTCACAAAATTTATCGTTCTGCGGCAGCAGTACGTTGCAATACATTAGACAATAAGCAATAGGAGCTGAATTAGGCTGTCTGGCCCATCGAATCTGCTCCATTATTCCATCATGGCAGATTTATTATCCCTCTCAACACCATTCTCCTGCTTCCTCCCCATAACCTTTGTCACCCTCACATTCATCTGAATGCTAGCAAGTATAGTCCCTGGCCGTTCAATCTCTCCTCACAGGTTTTTTAATTTCTATTGAAATACAGTGCAAAGCAAGTTCTACCAGCCCTTCGAGCTGTGCTGCCCAGCAACCCCCAATTTAGCACTAGTCTAATCACGGGGCAATTCAAAATGACCAATTAAACTATCAGCCAATACACCTGGGAGGAAACCGGAGCACCCGGAGGAAACCCACACGGTCACAGGGAGAACGTACAAACTCCTCACAGGTGGCTGCAGGAATTGAACCTGGGTCGCCGGCACTATAAAGTGTTGTGCTAACCACTACGGTACTGTGCTGCCCATTGAGGTTGACCCCCTCATCTCCGGAATCCTCCTCTGCACCACCTCCAGAGCTAGTCCAATAACTTCATCCAGTAATCCTTCCTCTAGTAACCAGTAGAACTGCACGCAGTACTCCAGGTGTGGCCTCACTCGTATCCTGTACAGTTGCAGCACAACCTCCCTGCTCCTAAATTCAATCTCTCTAGCAATGAAGGCCAATATTCCATGTGCCTTTTGGATAATCCCTTTCGTGCTGAGTCTGGATCTGACTGAATGGCACAGTTAGTTCAAGGGACCGACTGGCTGACTCCAGCTGCTGTGAAGTGCACTGGAAAACCACTACTTGACAGGTGCTAAACAATTGCAAGCTTATGTTGCAGGAACCACCAATAGAAACCAGTATGCTTCAAAAGCAGAAATGGAATGCCAAACATCAGTAATTGTACCTGTGACTACATTTAGCAGGTCATCAAACAATAAGACTTGGGTTCATTGTGTTTGAATTTATATGGAATCGGTATAATTGGTGTAACATTTCAGTTGACAAACGTTTTGGGTAATGGGATTGCGTCTGATACACCTACAACATACTTGACCCATTTTTATTGCAACTTTACCAAAGCTTGAGCAGGTACAGTCTCCAACAGGTGACATTGGGTAAATTTAAAACACTGAGATTCTGCAAATGCTGGAACCCCAGAGAAACACACACACACCCACAAAATGCTGGAGGAACTCAGCAGGTCAGGCAGCATCTCTGGAAATGAATAAAGAGTTGACATTTCGAGCTGAGGCCTTTCATCAGGACTCCTGCTCTTAACTTCGTTTGCCACTCCTCTTTCCTTTTCTGCTATGGTCAACTTCTCTTTCCTGTCAAACTTCTTCTTCAGTCCTTCAACTTTTTCAGTGATCTGTTCCCAGCTTCTCACTTCATCCTTTCCCCCCCCCCCCATCACCTGGTCTCACCTGTCACCGACCAGCTTGAACTCCTCCACTCCCTCACTTACTCTCACCTTCTCATTCTGGCTTCTGCCCCCTTCCTTTCCTGACCTGCTGAGTTCCTCCAGTAGTCCTTGTGTTACTGCAAATAAACTGATATTTGGAAGCATCACAAAAACAAATGGCAACATAATGCCCGTGGCCTGTCAAGTCACCAAAATTCTGAGGTGGGGGGAAGGAAGATACCAGAGTCTTGGTTAGAACTCCAAACTTCATCTAGATTCTCCTCATCATATACAGGTTCACCCCAAAAAATATCTTGAAAAGAAAGCTAAAAGCACTGATTTGTCATGACTGGCAGCTGCATCTGAGATTGAATTTCATATCTTGGATCCTTGGGCAAATCCTGGACAGTGGATCTTTTAGATTGAGAACTTGCATCCGGACTCAAGGATGCAGTTGAAGGGTCACGGTCCAAAACACTGTGTGCCCATATTTCCTCCATAGCCTGAGCCACTGAGTTCCTCCAGATTTATAGCCATCTGCAGTCTCTGTTGTGTCTCTCTGATACTAGAGTCAGAGGTATCAGTCAGATGAAAGGAAGACATACAAAACCTCCAGACAGGGGTGCAGAGAGTCTGAAAGAGGATCTGAAAGTGAAAACTTAAAATTAGGAACTGTGGCAAACACAACCTGGTTACAGCAAAGCTGCTCTGATCTGGAATGCACTGCCTGAAGGCAAAATAGAAGCAGATGGCTACAACCTGTAAAAGGAAACGCAGTAAATAGTTAAAGGGGGCATGGTGCAGAACCTCAGGGAAAGAACAGAGGGTGGGACCAGCAAACAATCTGCTGGAGGAACTCAGCAGGTCTATCAACATCTGTGGGTTTGAAATCAAACCAGGGCAGGACTCAGTCATGGAGTCACAGAGCACCACAGCAATGAAAAGGCCCTTCAGCCCATTGAGTCCATGCTGGACTGTTTTTCTGCCTAGTCCCATTGACCTGCACCTGGTCCATAGCTCTCCATACCCCTCCCATCCATGTACTTATCCAAACTTAAATGTTGCAATCAAATCCAAATCCAATACCTCCACTGGCAGCTCACTCCACACTCTCACCACCTTCTGAATGAAGAAGCTCCCCCTCTGGTTGCCCTTCACTTTCACTTACCCCAACCTCAGTGGGAAAAGCCTACTTGCATTTACTCAATCTATACACCTCAAGATTTTGTATACTCCTATCCTCCAGGGTATAAAGTCTTAACTGACTCAACATTCCCCTATATCTTCAACAACCTTGCAAATACTCTCAGCACTCTTTCAATCTTAGTGACGTTCTTCCTAATACTATGAATGGTGAGACACTAGGGAGAGCAATGGAACAGAAGAGACATGGGTGTATAAGTGCATAACTCGATGAAAGTGGCAACAGGGTGGTGAAAAAGGAATTTAACATGCAGGCCTTCATCAGTCAGGGCAAGTATACAGGACCTGGGACATTCTACTGCGGTTACTACTGAGGCCACACTTCGGGTACAGTCAGCCATGATTGAATGCCAAACATACTCAGCCTTAGTGGCTGAATTCTGCTCCTAGATCCTGTGGTCTCGGTTAATATTCCAGCTGGGATGCGGAACACATTACTGTGGATGGTCATTACAGGATTTGAGCCCCTGCTTGGAGAAGAACCCAGAGTCTATGCTAACAGAGTGTCACATTGTCCTATGCGTGCACTGAAGTGGTAACTGCATGTTCAGGTGCTTGATATTGAAGGGAGACCTTAACTCTTCCTTTGAAATCTGGCTTCTCCCAGATTGCTGGCTATTGTCTCACAGCTAATGAATTTGATTAAACTAAAGTGCAACAGAGAACTTACTATTTCATTAACTTGAGGCAGTTGAGCTCATATTTTATTCAGCAATCTGGGGTTGGGGGTCAGCTGCCTTGTGCCTCTGTGGTTCAATACCACGGCCTCTTGGGATCTCTACAAGGACATAATCTGCAAGAGGAGACGTGGGGCCAGGAGATGTTCATGTGTGTCCTCACCATGTTCTTCATACTACGGACATCATGAAGAACCCTTACCATATGAGACATCCTCTCTTCTCATTCCTGCCATCAGGGAGGAGGTACGGAAGCCTGAAGACTCACTCGCAAATGAATCAGGAATAGCACCTTCCCCTCCCTCGGCTGTGGGATTTCTGAATGACCAGTGACCCAAGAACATTCCCTAAATTTTTGCACTATTTATCGTAATTTTTTGTCTTTGTACTGTAGTGCAGCTGCAAGACAATAAAAGTCACATCATCTAAGTCATGACAGGTCTGAGAAATTTGACTTCTCATTGTCACATGTACAAGAAACAGTGAAAAGCTCATCTTGTATTGTGTTCATACAGATCAGATCTTTACACAGTGCATTGAGGCAGAACAAGGTAAAACAGTAACAGAGTTCAGAATACAGTGTTACAGCTACAGATAAATTACAGTGCAGGTAGACAATAGTGTGCAAAATCATAACAGGGTTGATCATACACTGGGGAAAGACTCATGATATAGGTGGGCCTTGATGGTCAGCGTGGATGAGATGGGTCCCATGCTGTTTTACTCGACGGTAAACCTTTGCACTTTGTTGGGACCCATTGGGAAAGATGTTTCCCTGACCACTTGCAGTCTGTCCTAGCCAGGCAGGTGTCCCGCTGATCCTGGTCTCTTGTCCAGGGATTCTCCAGTGCGTGGCCCCAGGCATAGGTTTCCATCAGCTGACAAGGTCCCAACAGAGTGGCAGGACCCTTGGAAGAGCAAGTGGCAAGCAGAGAGTGGGCTTGACTGCTGGCAAAGCCCTGCCCCCTGTCCCCAGGCTCGAGCGTGCTGGATGCCAAAGCTGTCATTGCAGTTGAATGTTTGCGATGTACAAACAGGATTGGTCATGAAAACAAATAGAAGTGTTAAAATATATTTTAAAATTAAGCATATTTAAACTGACAGATGAGTGAATAGGCCAGCTGGGCAGCATGGCAGCTGGGGGTTTAAATTCATTTAAGCAATCTGGAAATAAAACGTTAATTGGTTGCCAAGAAACTACCAGGGTTGTTATAAACACTGATCTGGTTCACTAACGTCTCTCAGGAAATCTGATCCTTTACCTGGCCTGGCCTGGGTTAATCCAGACATGCAGTAATGTCAAAGCGAAGTCCAGCAAATCAGCAATACAGCAGAAACTATTGGACCATGGATATCAGTCTCCCCTCCATGAACCCTGTCTTCACTTCTCACTGCCTCAGTAAAGCAGCCGGGGTAAGCAAAGACCACACCCACTCTACATTACCTTCCCCTCCCATCAGGCAGAAAATAGAAAAGCCTGTAAGTATGTGTGACCAGGCTGATTTATTCTCCCTCTCAACCTCATTCTCCTGCCTTCTCTGCTAACCTTACTAATGAAGAACCCATCAACCTCTAGTCAAGTAATTTAGCCTCCACAGCCATCTGTGGCAATGAATTCCACAGATTCACCACCCTCTGGCTAAAGAAACTCCTCCTCATCCCTGTTTGAAAGGGATATTACGGAATGCTTGAAAAGCAGCAGTTTACTTGAGGAAACACAAAGCCAGTTCCGAATACTCAGCAACTGCGTTAAATTGACCCACTTACAGTATCCCCACCGCAAGTCACCAGGAGTTTTCCCCTCTCCTTTCACTGTCTTGTACCATTTATGTGCAAACTATACTCTGACAGATGCTGGTACTAACGTGCCTATGACGTTGCTGTAAGCAAACTTTTTCCACTGTACCTGTACTTGCACACAACGTATTACGCAACATAAGCTTGGCTCGAATTGACTTGATAAAAGTGGCACCAAAAGAAATTAAAACTGATAAATAAAAATCATTATTAAAAGTAGGAGTGGGGATGGGGGAGGTGGTGGGGAGCCGGAGCAGAGTGTGGAGTGGTGAGCATGGGGTGGGGGGAGTGGGGGGAGGAGTGGAAGTTAATCCTGCTTTTGATATTTTTACATGTCAAAATATACTTTATTCATTACAAATAAACAGCGATAGTTCACTTTCTTACATTCATAGTCAACATGTTCTACTACATTCCTTAAAACCAATAGCACTATTGCCGTTCATTGTGGTACACTACTACGATAATTGAGGGGCTTCCCTGTCCAACCCAGCCCCTCTCGCTCCAGTAGAGGAAGAACCCTACAATGTGGTCTCACTCCCACCGAGCCCCTGCGGTGGCTGCACCAAGCTTCAGTGCATCCCTCAGCACGAACTCCTACCGCCGGGAATGTGCCAGTCGGCACCGTTCATCCTCGGACATCGCGATGTGGTGGCAGAACAGCATGTTTCGGGCAGGCCAAAGGGCGTCTTTCACCTAGCTGATGATCTGCTGTGAATACACTAGAGTTTGTTTACGGACAGCAAACTGTTCTGAGCCATGAACTTTGTAATCTTTCTCAGGTACACATTGTCAGGTCCATTTCAATTTCTGCTGTCTCCATTTCTCACTCTTGTTCTCTTTCTCTGGTCTTTGCAAAGCTGCTGACTCAGCTGAAGAGCAACCTGGAAAAGGAAATCACTTTCTGCTGAGTCAGGTTCAGACGCTCCTGAACCTCCTCGAGCGGTCCACGGAGAGCAGGGAACTCTACCATGAGGAACAGAAGCAGTATATGCGAGTCAAGGGCTGATATGGCCTCGTTTCTTGTTCTTGCCATGCCTTCTTTGTGCGATGCAATTCCCAGATCAAGTTTATTGTCACGGGAACAAGTGCATGTATGTACAGGTGAATGAAAAGTTTTCTTACAGCAGTGTCACAGGTACATTGCTTCAGATAGGCAGCATTCACAAGGAAAACAAATTGGCACAAGGAAAGAATTAGAACAGAAAAGAAAGAAGGCCCATATTAGTGCAAATTGATCACAGTAGCCATAGTGTTGCTGAACTGTAGTGATTAGAGTTTTGCTAGTTGACTCAGGAACCAAATGGTTGAAGGGAAGTAGCTGCTCTTGAACATGACAGTATTGAATCCAGCAAGGCTATATGAGTAGAATTTAAAAATAAGAAATTAGTGATCACTTTAATGAAATTATATTATTGACTCTCAAATAGTCAGCAAGAATGAGAGATATAAATATGGAAATTGTTGATAGATGCAGGTATAATAAGATTGTAATGTAGATGATTTTAAAAACTGCTAGTTACATGGGTGATAAAGTCAATATCCATTTTACTGTCCGATGCACGTCCATGTACGTATGCACAGGTGCAATGAACACCTTACTTGCAGCTGCCTTACAGACACATGGTATTATATAAGCAGCATTCACAAACAAAGCAAAACAAAACAAAACAAAGACTGTTTTAGTGCACCTAAGTGATCATAGTGTTGCTAAACTTCAGTGTTTAGAGCTGTACTGGTTCATTCAAGAACTGGGGGGAGGGGGGAAGGGGAGGTTCGTTTTTATTTATTTATTTACATTTATTTGGAGATAGAGTGCAGCACAGGTCATTCCAGACCACTGAGCTGTACTGCTCGGTAACCCAAAGATTTAACACTAGCCGAAATGAATCACAGGACAACTTACAATGACCAATTAACCCACTAACCAGCACAGCTTTGGACTGTGGGAGGAAACCAGAGCACACGGAGGAAGCCCACATGGGCACAAGAAGAACGTACAGACACAGGATGCTGACATTGAACTCTGAAGCCCCAGGCTGTAATAGTATTGCACTGACCACCTTATTTGTCATGTGTACAACAAAACATGAAAACACACAATGAAATACGTCATTTTGCATAAAATCGAAATTGGTGAGGACTGTGTCAGTGCTGCCACACTTCCGGCGCCAATATAACACGCCCACAACTCACTAACCCTAACCCGCATGTCTTTAAGAAGACTGGAGCACCCAGAGGAAACCCCTACGGTCATGGGGAGAATGTACAAACTCAGTACAGGAAGTGAATCACAACCCATGATCGCTGGTGCTGTAAAGTGGGAAGAACGCACAAGGTCAAGAGAAGGCAGCAACACACCCAAAACGCTGGAGGAACTCAGCAGGTCAGGCAGCATCTAGAGGGGAATAAACATCGGACATTTTGGGCTGAGGCCATTTATCAGGAATGGAAAGGAAGGGGCAGATGCCAGAGTAAGGTGGTCAGGGGAGGGGAAGGAGCACAAGCTGGCGGGTGAGACCAGGTGAGAGAGTTTTTATCATGGTAGGAGAGGAGGCAGTGGACTGATATGTTGGAATGGGAGGTTGAATTGAAATGGGTGGCCACTGAGAGATACCGCGACAAAGACCCTACGTTGGGTCACACTGATGAAGAGCAGCCACACTGGGAAGACCGTATGTCATAGGTACGGCCACTACGTAACAGAATATAATAGAGACGGATGAAAACATCACCCCACCCCCCCCCCCCCCCCAGCTCACTGGCAGTTGTTTTACATAATTAAACCTTGTAAAACTCCACCCACCCAACATTAAACTCCACGAACATAACAGCTAGCTCTCTGGCCTGACAACGTCTGCACAATTAGACATGGCACTGGCCTCTCTCAACACACATGGTGCCAATTCATTCTCCAGAAGCTTGGGCACGGGCCAAGACCATGAAAATTAGACAGGGAAATTATTACACCAGGAAGTGAGACAAAGCCAGTAAACCACAGGGGACAGATTTAAAATGTGCACATCAAACTTAATATTTAATTAAAGGATTTTGGCAATTTACTTGAAATACTAATTTATTTCTAATACACTCATCAGTCCCGTAAATTAAGCTCTGCTCACAAAGACTATGCGCTACCCACTCTGCGTCTACTGTGCCCCATGAAGGCATTAATGAAAGGATGTCATGGTCACTGACACCAACCTACAACTCTATACTCATATTCTCAGTATTATTTATTTACTTATTTTGTATTTACACAGTTTGTCTCCCTTTGCACACTGGTTGTTTGTCAGTCTTTGTGTGTAGTTTTTCACGGATTCCATTGTATTTCTTTGTTCTACTGTGAATGCCTGCAAGAAAACGAAGCTCAGGGTAGTATATATACATACGTTGATATACTTGAGGTAAGTATATACTTGATATACATTGATTTACTTTGAACTTTGAACAATCTGGGTGCAGCCAAGACATCAACGCCAATTGGCTGAACAACATCTATTGCAGGATGCAGTGGAGGCAAGGACTGGGAAGAGGGAGATATACTAGAAGGCGATATGGATAGCATTAGTGCAGTGTTCTACAGCGCCAGCTGTAAGATTGGGGTTCTATAAAGAGTTTGCATGGTCTTCCCGTAACCTCTGGGTGTTCCGGCTTCCTCCCACATTCCAAAATTGTACGGTTTAGCATTAATAACCTATGGTCATGCCATGTCGGTGTCGGAAGCATGGCGATGATTGTGAGCTGCCCCAGCACATCTCAAACCGTGTTGGTCATTGACACAAACAACAAATTTCACTCTATGTTGCAAGGCACATGTGACGAATAATCTCATTTCACTTTCAACAAACGCTTTTTCATCAGAGGCTGCAGTGAGTGAGTCACATCAGCATGAATTCGAGGGTTCCTTGCTCTAGGGCTTTGCACAGACAACCTTGAAATCTTTTGGCAGCAGTCCCTTCACTGACCCAGAGAGCAGGATCCAGCAAACCTGATCCAATGTAGTGCAAGTTTTAGGAAAATTATAAAACAGGAGGACACATTCAATCTCATCTGACCATCCTGGCAGAATAGAATTATCCGCCAATCCTATTACACACTTATTTAACACGTTATTGGTAGATAAAATTTCTTGATACCTCAGTGAAGCAGTCAACATAACCAAAGACCCCACCCATCCATGCTGGAGGGTCCCTCTCCCATCGGGCAGAAGATTCAAAAGCCTGAAAGGCTGTTAGGAGACTAATAAATAGTTCCCCAGTACGATAAAATGGACTCGCGCTCACAATCTTCATATTCTTGCAGTTTACTCGACGAAAGCTGAGAGGACTACTGTCCTCTCCCCACAGGCAGAAGTTACAAAGCCTAAAACCAGATGGCATCTGGTTTAAGGACAGCTTCCAGCTGACATAAGATACTGAATGGCTCCCTAGTACACGTGACAAGAATGAACTAATTCTCAACTCACAGGGGTTCGGAGGTGGCTAACAGGGCCGGCATTGGAACCGCCAACTCTCCTGCAGGTGACCAAGTTTAGACAGGCTAGGATTTGATTCCTCAGGGCGTAGGGGTCCAAGAGGCAAGGTGTATAAAATCTCGAGGATGAATACACTCAGTCTTTTCCCTAGGCTTGGGGAATCAAGAAATAGAGGGCATAGGTTGAAGCATAGAGGGGAGAGACTTAATAGCAACCTGAGAGATAACCTCTCTTTTACACAGAGGATGGAATGTACGTGGAATGAACTGCCAAAGAAAGTGGTTAAGGCAATAACAACTCTTAAAGGACAGTTTTGGAAATGGTTTACTATTATTGATACAGTATCACTATAGTTAGGTACAAAGGTTTAGGATCAAGAACCTACTTTACATTTACATGCATTAGGAGTTTGCTATGTTGTGTTGGTGCTACATACAACAAAATACATGCAGACACTGGCATATAGAACTGTGAAAACAAGCCAATAAGGTGCTCATTAACAGATGGGCCGAAGGACCGTATAACAACAAGGAGAGGCAGGAAGTGCTTGAGATGTCGTTGTGAGGCGGTTTGTTACTTACATTGGGCTTCTGCATGCTGGCAGTGAGAAGACTCAGTGGTGTGGTTCCAGTTCAAATATCCCTCCACCATTCTAAATACTCACCGGCCAGGAGGGGAATGAGGGGAGGAGGAGGAGGTTGAGAGGTCACTTGGAATGTTGCTTTCAGTTCTAGTTACCTCATTACAGGAAGGAAGTGGAAGCTTCGGAGAGGGAGCAGAGGAGAGTTCCCAGGATGCTGCCTGGATTAGAGAGCATGCCGTATCAGGATAGGCTGAGTGAGCAAGCATTTCTCTTTCTGGAGCAGAGGATAAGAACGGACTTGATAGAGGTGTGCAAAGCGATAAGAGGCATATACTGAATGGATTGCCATAGACTTTTCCCCAAGGCAGAAACAGCTAATATAAAGAGGCACAATTCTAAGGTGACTGGAGGAGAATTTTGAGGGAGATGTCAAAGGGACACAGAGTGTTGTAAGTGCATGGAACACCCTGCCAGGTGATGGTAGAGGCAGAATATTAGGGACATTTAAGAGACTCTTAGATAGGCACATGGGTGATAGGGAAATGGAAGGTTATGGGCTATGCAGGAGGGAAGGGTTAGATTGATCTTACAGTAGGTTAAAAGGTCAGCACAACATCATGGACTGAAGAGACTGTACTGTGCTGTACTGCTCTAAGTTCTATAGGTCATTACACATTTTTTCCAAGGAGGCTTTGAAAATAAGCCAATAAGGTGCTCATTAACAGCATTTTTATTGGCTTCCTCTGCGACATGGGCATGCAAGGGGGACAAAGCAATTGTGTCAGCTATGGTTGTTTGGCAGGAGCTCATAACAACCTCGACACCACGACACTGGGTGGTAGAAAGTCACATCCTGCTCCAGGGTCCTGAAAGACTGGCATGGTCGAGGTTGCCATGGAGACATTTCTGCTGTAACAGACAACCCTTCTTCCAGGTAGACAAAACTTTAGTGTTCAGAGTGAGCAGCATTGGATATAAATACAGCAAAAGCATTTGAAATATTCCACTGCTGGCTGTCCAGAAAAATTCTGTGGTACTCCAACTTTAACTAAATTCTTCAGCTTGTATGAAGAAGTTTGCACAGATGACAAAGCACAGTAATAAATGGTTTGTTAGTTGTGTCGGGGGCTGGGCCCTGATTATATAGTGCTATGGTTACAAGGATTATGTGAGACACTCACAGAAGTGTTGTTACTGCTTCTTCCCGGAAATTACTACAGGGCACCAGCTATAAGGGGAGCTTGGACAAACCTGGGTTGTTTACTCTTCAGTGGCGAAGGCTGAGGACAGACCTGATAGAAGCTTCATAGATTATGAGAGGCATAGATTGGGTAGACAGTCAGTATCCTGTTCCACAGGATTGAAACGTCTAAGTAAAAACCATAAAGCATTGAAGAACCAGGACATTTGGCCCATCAAGTCTGCTCCATGATTGTATCATGGCTGATTCATTATCCCACTCAACCCCATTCTCCTGCATTCTCCACCATTACCTCTGAAGCCCTGTAAACTCTGGGCACCACGGTATCGTAGCAGTTAGCGCGATGCTATTACAGCGCAGGATATCGGAATTCAATTCCGACGTCTTTTGTAAGGAGTCTGTATGTCCTCCTCATGGAATGCTTGGGTTTTCTCCGGGTTCTGCAGTTTCCTCCCACAGTCCAAAGACATACCAGTTGGTACGTTAATTGGTCATTGTAAGTTGCCCTGCAATTAGGCGAGGGTTAAATTGAGAGTTTCTGGGTGGCTCCGCTGTGATGTCCATTAGGGCCCATTCCGCGCCTTGTGTTAATAATAATCAAGAACCTAGAAGGCTAGGGACAGCAGATGCACAAAGATTTTATGATATCAACACCAAGATGTACATCTTAAAACTGAACTCCTGAAGGACCAGGATACAATGTCCTTCGAATAGCAATGGTGACATGTCCCCTTCATGTTACTACCATCAGCGAGGGAGCACAGGACCCTGAAGACCCACAATCAATGATCTTGGAACAGCTTCCACCACCAGATTTCTGATTACAGTCATGAAACTGAGAACACTATTTTTCTCTCTTTGTGCACTACTTGTGTGTATTTCTTACTGTAATTTATAGCAATAGCACAGCACTTCTGCTTCACAATAGCACACACAAAATGCTGGCGGATCTCATCACGTCAGGCAGCATCGTTAGAGGGGAATAAACAGTCGATGTCTTAGGCCAAGACCTTTCATCGAGATAAATTTCATGACCTGTGTCAGTGATAATAAACCCGATTCCGATTTGGGATTTGGGATTTGCGGTGCAATTAACCTGAAAAGCACAGAAGTAACTACATCTGCAGATAATAAGGACACAGGCTAGGGTGTCGGCAGTGGACGTGCTGAGACAGGCATTTGAGAGGTTATGGGGATAATGCATGCTGCAGGAATGGTCAGGAAGTTATATTTGTCAATGTTTGGTGCAGCTTGAGACTGCATCCTCACAGGGGAAGAGCATTTGGGGTCCACGATACAACATGGGAACTGCCTTGACTTCATTTCCTGCAGCAGGCATTTCATCCCGGGAATGAAAGGGTTAATGTGAGAGTAGGGTTTGATGGCTCTGGGACTATACCGGCTGGAGTTCAGAAAAACGGGGGTGTAATCTCATTCAAACCTACAGAGTACTGAAAGACCTGGAGAAGACATTTCTGCCTGTGGGGGAGTCTATGACAAGAGCACAGAGCCTCAGAATACAAGGGCACCTCTTTAGAACAGAGATGAGGAGGAATTTCTTTAACCAGAGGGTGGTGAATCTGTGGAATTCATTGCCACAGATGACTAATGGAGGCTGAGTCATTAAAGCGGAGGTTGATGGGTTCGTGTCAAAGGTTATGTGGAGAAGACAGGAGAATGGGGATGAGAGGGATAATAAATCAGCCATGATGGAATGGCGGAGCAGACTCGATGGCCTATTTCTGCCCCCATGTCTTACGGTCTTATTCACCAACAGTATTTCTCACACAACATATGAACGTATCATTCCAAGACATTACTAAGTCACTTATAGCAAGTTTTATGTTTTTGCATTGCAAAACAACAAATTTCATGTCACCTACATCAGGGATAATAAACCTGAATCTGATACCTGTTCCCAGTCTGTTGATATTTAGTTATTATTTTTATATCAAAATATTGTAAAACTTTATTCAGAATAAAATATTTACAGGAATAAACCAGGCATCTCTTTCATTCTTACATTTATAGGCAATGCATTCTGTACATTTATATTCCTTAAAACCACTGCCACTCATATGGCCCCCAAAGTGGTACTCGTCTACAATAATCAGTAATCACTGGCATTAATAATAGCATCATTATTAAATGGCTCTATGCAAACTGACCTATATCACGTCAGGACCCCACATTAGAAGTACTTTGGGAAAGTTCTTGAAGAAGTGCAATGCTCTTAACTCAATAAGCACTAGTTTCAAAGCCTTTGGGAAACCAAGAACTCAACATTATACATGCCTGCAGCTACACTGGCAATCTTACACATCTCACTTGTTTCCTCATTAAATTCTACAATTTGCATAACGCACTATGCAAAACGGATGCAAATGCAAACAGACACTCTAATTTCCATGTTTGATCCTATTCACTTTGAGCTAACTGTGATGTTGTCCCAACCTTGAATGAACCACGAGTAAACAGGCTGGTGCACTGGGTCCCTGTCGACCGACTCCTGTGGGAAATGTACACTTGTGGCTACAAAAAGCAAACAGTCTGCTGCATCGATAGCTGAGGGTTACAACTGTGCCAACGATCTCAATACAATACCTGACCCACAGCAACAGAGCTGAGATCTGCCTGCCCTCCAGGCAACCGCTTGTTTTAAGAGCGGGATACTAATATGAAGGGTGGATGGGATTTTCCATCCTTCCTTGGTTAGATCACACTTGGAATATTGTGTTCAGTTCTGGTCACCTCTTACAGGAAGGATATAGAAACTTTCGAGAGGGTGCAGAGGAGAATTACTAGGAAGCTGCCTGGACTAGAAGCCATGTCTTAGGCAGAGCGAACTTTTCTCTTTGGATTAGAGGTGACTGATAGAGATGTACAAGATGATAAGATGCATAGATCAAGTGGACAGGCAGGCTCCCCCCCCCCCACCCCGGCAGAAATGACTAATATAAGGAGGCATAATTTTAAAGTAAATAGAGGAAAGTATAGAGGGAATGCCAAAGGTAAGTTTGTTACAGAGAGTGATTGTTGTGTGGAAATCCCTGCCGGGGTAGTGAAGGTGACAGATACATTTGGGACACTTAAAGAGATTCTTGAACAGGCATGAAGGTGATAGAAATATGGAGTGTATAGTAGGAGGGAAAGATTAGATTGGTTAAAGTAGGTTAAACAGTCGGTACAACATAGTCCATGTTTGTCCCATGGTCCACTCTCCTCTCCTATCAAACTCCTTCTTCAGCCCTTTAACTCTTCCCACCTATTATCTCCCAACTTCTTACCTCACCCTGCCTCCCCCATCAGCCAGTCTCACCTATCACCTGCCAGCATGTACTGCTTCCTCCTCTCCTTATCTTCTTATCCTGGCTTCTTCCCCCCTTCCTTTCCAGTGCTGATGAATAGTCTTGGCCTGACTGTTTATTTACCTTCATATTCACTGCCCGACTTACTGAGTTCCTCCAGAATGAATGCCTGCGGATATTGAGAGGGGTTACATCTGAGCCTCGTTTAGCAACTGCTCTGCTCTGGGCTGACAGAACTAGCAGAGAGTGGTAAACACTGTCCAGTCCATCACTTCTTTCCATCCAGTTCACCGCTAACATGGATTGCTTAGGGGAGATTAATGCTATTGACAAGGATCCTCCCAGCCTGGACATTCCCTTTTCTCTCTTCTACCTCCTGGAAGAAGATACAGATGCAACAACAGTTTCTTCCCCACTGCTGTCAGACTTCTGAACCAGTCAGCTCTTTCACATCCATTCCCAGTGGTGCTGCCACGTTCTCAGACTCTTCCGTTATTGTCACATAGCAGATCTTTTTGCAGTAGAGGCAATTTATAGTGGAGATAAAGGGAAGGATCTTTTTCCAAAGTCTTATCCTCTTCTTTCCTGCAAAGATTGGCTTAATGCAAAAGGACTATTTGATGGATCTGTCTGTTCTTGACAGAGTTCAGAAGGATGTGGGGGGGGAGGGGGGAATCTCATTGAAAGACCCAGATGGAGTGGATGTGGAGAGGATGTTTTCAATAATAGGAGGGTCTAGGATCTGAGGGCACAGCTTCATCAGGATAAACCGATGTCTCTTTAAATCTGAGATAAGGAAGAGGCAAAAATAAAAAATCTCTTACCACCATCTTGAAGATGTTAGGAATGTGTTAAGAATATGTTCAGTTTCCGTCATTTCATTATAGAAAGGATGTGGAAGCTTTACAGATGGTGCAGAGGAGATATACTAGGATACAGCCTGGATTTGAGAGCATGTCGTGTGAGGATAGTTGACTGAGCTAGGGGTTTTCTCCTTGGAGCGAAGGAAGATGAGAGGTTACTTGATAGATGTGTACAAGATAAGATGCACAGACAGAGTGGACAGCTAGCACCTTTTCCCAGCATGCAAATGGCTAAAACAGAGGGCCAGTGAATCTCAGTGACTTCTGGCTGGTGGCAGATGAATCAAGGAAAACAGCAAAATACTTTGTTAATTACTCTTTTTCTGGCAAATGATCATCACAGCAGTCTGTAACTTCCCTTTGGACTTGGAGGCAATTAGATGTGACAGAACTGAGGCGAGGCAAGACAACGGGCCTGTCACCGAGAGCAAGGAAGGCCCGGGGTTAGATCAATTTAAAAGGTTTGACGGACTTGGAGTCCGCTGCAGTCGGGGCGCTTTCACTGTGTGCTGCGTCTGCAAGGCTGGGTCCAGCGGCGCTTTCATTGTGTGCTGCTTCTGCGAGTCTTGTGTGCTTGTGCTGAGTCCGGCGGCGCCGTGGAAGACCATAGCGGGGGTATTCCGTTCTGCGTGGGATGATGAGTCTATCGGGACCCTGAGGACTTGTGGAAACTGTGTGGTGGTTTCTTTCGAACTTATAGTCTTTTAACATCTTTGGACTATCTTTACTGTGCCCATGGTCTGTTTTTTTTAAATCAATTATGGTATTGTTTGCACTGTTGTAACTATATGTTGTAACTATGTGGTTTTGTGTAGGTCTTGTAGCTTTAGTTTTTGGTTTGTTGGGTGGAGAGCTGGTTTCCTGACTTGGTGTGTCTGGATAGTCTTGTTTTGTCTGGTGGGTTTGGAGCTCCTTTCCAGGGAACGCGCTAAGATGGTAGCGCGATATTAATACGCAGCAGCCTCTCCGGACTCTGGATTTGGGGATTGCCAAACGTTATGCGGATTTTCTGGTATTGTCTGTTTTGTCGTGAGCTTTTCTGATATCATTCTGGAGGAACATTGTTTCATTTTTTAACTGCATTGCAATTATGGTTTCTAAATGACAATAAATCGAAATTCAATTCAATAATACCACAGACTCTTAACTTGTTAAACAGCCTCATGTGTGGCATACTGTCAAAGGGCTTCTGAAAATCTAGGGAAACAACATCCTCTAATTCTAATTTGTCTACCCTGCTTGCTATTTCTTCACAAAATTCCAAAAGATTTGTCAGGCAAGATTTTTCCTTAAGGAAACCATGCTGATTACTGCCTATAATATCAAGTGCCTCCAAGGAAAGATCGGTACAGGCCAAATTGAGGCGGTGGGGTCCAAGCCCCAGAACTTATCAATGTGACAGACCCGATGTTTGGATGACGATTTGAACGCCATGCCGAATCTGAAGGTCAGGTACAGGCCAAATCAGGTCCAGGCCCCAGAGCATACCGAAGCTAATGAACCTGACATTTGGATGACGACTTAGGCACCAGGACTGATGGAAAATGTCAGGGTGTCAGGGCTCGAGGTGAGGGATGGGCCAGTTCAGATCGCTGCTCGGCTCTGTGCTAAGCTAAAGGTCTGTTGACGGACTCTCTTTGTGGACTTCAGTTCAAAATGCTATTTGCTTGTGTTTATTGTTTTCATGATTTGTTTATTTTCTCCACACACTGGGTATTCCTCGGACTTTTTTTCAATGGGTTCTTTTGGATTTCTTTGTTTAACGGCTGCCTGTTTGGAGACGAATCGCAAGGTTGTATAATCTATACATACTTTGATAAAAGTTCTTTGAACTTTTAAGGTGATTGGCAGAAAGGAAAGAGGAAACATGAGAGGGTTTTATTTGAATAGCTGGTGGTGTGTGTGTGTGTGGAGGGAGATACATGAAGGATCGTTAAGGGACTTTTGGAAAGGCACATGGAAGGAAGAAATTGGCAGGGGTATGTGGGAGGGAGGGTTAGACTGATCTTGGAGTAGGTTAAAAGGTCAGCATAACATTGTGGGCCTAAAGCCTGTAGAGTTCTAACGTGACTGAAAAAATATCATCCATTATCGAGTGGTGGAGCAAACTCAATGAGCTGAAAGGCCTAATTCTGCTCCTATATTTTATGGTCCAAAACTAATTCACCAGTTCTTATTGCAAGGTACATGCTTCCACTGAGGTATTGAAGGAGTTAAATTAACTCGGCTGGCAAACTGCTGAGCACAACCTTTGACATTACTGACTTTCCACAGATTATCTCCGATTCCCAGAGGTGTCCGGTTTCCAATAAAGTATTCACCTAGATCCTGTTCAGAATCTCCATTCTGCAGAGCAGCTTACAAGTAGAACAGCCCCGAGTTCAGCTGTTGTTTGAATCATCTGCCAATGATGTGTGATGTAAGGCCCGATAATGTTACAGCACAGCCTCTTGCCCAGATGCAGGCTGGAATCCAGAGCAGGGACCTCATTTCTCTGTCCTTTTGAAAGCACAGGTCTTCGTGTTACCTTCTAGGTCACAAGATTGGATCACACATCTTGGCTAGAAACTTGCTGGCTCGAAATTAGTCATAGTGACTACATTTCAAAAGCATTTCAAAATCTTGCACACCTTAATGAGATCAACTTTCAGTGTTCTAAACTTCAGTAAGTTTGGAGCAAAAAGAAGGCAGGTGATCTTCACACAGTGAAGGGATGTCTTTAGCCAGAGGGTAGTGAATCTGTGGAATTCATTGCCACCAACAGTTGCGGAGGCCAAGTCGCTGGGTATGGTTAAAGCAGAAGTGGATAGGTATTTGATTAGTAAGGGTGTCAAAGGTTATTGGGAAAGGGTTGAACGAGATAGTAATTCAGACTCGATGGAATGGCAGACCAGACTCAAATGGAAAAATGGCCCAATTCTGCTCCTATGTCTTATGGTTTGTTTTATTTAACCTGAAGTGCCCTATCTGAAATTGCTCTCACCACCTCATTTTATCTGTCCAAGCTATTGTCACCTGAAGCACTGAACAATATTGTTCTGTTAATTACCCCACCAGCAGGGACTGCCTCCCTGTACCCAAGTGAGGATCATCCCAATCCTCATTCTTCCATACCTTAGCCAGAAGTCCACCCGCATTCTGCCCCCCTATATCTTACTGGTCCTTCAATACCTTCACAGTCATCGACTTCCATCTGCCTACAACCTAACGCTGTACCTGTGTGTTTAAATCAGTCTCCCTCACTGTATTCTCTTCCAGCCCTCAATTCCTCACCAGCTCTGGCTTTATGGGGCACGAGAAAGCAACAGGTACTGGAACTTGGAGCAATTGGCGCCAGAGGAACTCAGCGAGTCAGTGAGGAGGAAAACAAAGAGTTGACGTCTTGGGTTGAGACTTCTCACCTGGACTGAAAGATGGGAGAGGAGAGTAACTGGGCAGTGCAGGGTCGTTGGGCTTGAAGACTTAGCTACTGTGCTGTATCCCCAACTAAATGAATTAGTTTAGCCAGTGTAAAAAGGTGGAGGGAAGGGGGCTGTAGTGCTCTATGACGCTGTGCTGGCAGTGGGAGGTAGACCCAGGTGGTTTCTCCATAGACACTCCCTGGCCTGTGGAGTTCTTCCAACATTTCACCAGGCAGAGCCCTTCTCTTACCAACACTTCCGCCGCATCACAGCCTGTCATCTCTGGAGTGGGCAGATGGTCTGAGGAAAGACTGGACAGGCAAGGCTGGTGTCTCCTGGACTTTAGAGAGATTGCACGGGATGCGACTGAAACTCAAGATCTTGAGTGGCCTTAGTACGGTGGAGAGCAGGATAATGAGGGCAGATGATATGGAGGTATATACAAAATTTTTTACAGGTAAAACTAAGGTAAATGCAGGCAGCCTTTTTCCCCTCAGGTTGGGTGAGAGGCAAACTAGATATCACAGGTTTAGGGTGAAAGGTGAAATATTTGAGGGGAATCTGAGGAGGAGCCACTCAGAGGGTCGAGTGAGCGTGGAATGCACTGCCAATGGAAGTGGTGGATGCCGGTTCGATTTCAGCACTTGAGAAATTTGGATGGGTACATAGATTAGAGTGGGATGGAGGGCTCTGGTCTGGGTGCAGGTTGACAGGACTAGGTAGAACTAGATGGGGTGAAAGGTCTGTTTCTGTGCTATAGTACACTATTATTCCAAGGTATTTCTCTTGTGTGGGAATATGTGGAGAGCCTGTTTAAAAGGAAACTGCCTAGTAAGTAGGTGAGGCAACTTTTTTCCCCTATCAAGAGGGTTGTGATTCTTTGTCAAAGAACAGTGGAAGGGGAGTCTCTGAATTCTTGGAAGGCAGAGGGAGAGGGATACTTGATAGGCAAGGAATAAGAGGTTATCTGAATGAAGTAGCAGAGTTGAGGCTACTATTAGATCAGCCAAGATCTTGCATTCCCTTGCAGTATGAAATTTAAACCCAATCTAACACTGATGGGGTGATGGAGATGGGGTAGAGATATGGCCCTACCAAAGGGAAGTGTAAGGTGTTCCTTCCCTCCGCTGTCCTGTAAGTCACCCTTTAGCAAGGTGTATCACCCGCTTAGCCCTCTAATCATGGTCACTTGAAGTCACGGGAGCAGGTGGTGGATGGTCCATATCACAAGTCCTGGTTATGTGGCCACTGATGCCAGGCAGTCAATCACTGAAGAGTATTAATAATGGTTGGGGTCACCCATCTTGTAAAGATACTGCCCAGAAGAAGCAATGGCAAACCAGTTCTGGAGCAAATTTGCCAAGAACAATCATGGTCATGGAAAGACCATGATCGCACACATCATATGACATGGTGCATAACAAACAAACAGACAACGAAACATAGTGAAATGCATACAACACACAAAATGATGGAGGAACTCAGCAGGCCAGGTAGCATCTCTGGAAAAGAGTACAGTCACGGTTTTGCTGAGTTCCTCCAGCATTTTGTGTGTGTTGCTTATAGACAACTAAACTCTCCTCGGGCTTCAAGCCAGGTGCAAATATCGATTATACCCAATTATTGAGAAGAAATTTGATAGAGATATACAAAATTATGAGGGGTATAGATAGAGTAAATGCAAGCAGACTTTTTTCACTGAGGTTGGGTGGGACTACAACCACAGGTCATGGCTTAGGGGCAAAAGGTAAACGTTTAGGGTGAACATGAGGGGAAAGTTCTTCACTCTGAGGATTCTTAGAGTGTGGAATGAGCTGCCAGCACAGGTGGTCCATCTGAGCCTGATTTCAGTGCTTAAGAGAAGTTTGGATAGATACATGGATGGTAGGGATATGGAGGGCTAGGGTCCAGGTGCAGGTCATTGGGAGTAGGCATTTTAAATTGTTTCAGCATGGACTAGATGGGCCGAAGGGCCGGTTTCTGTGCTGTTCTTTTCTATGACTCTGTAAGTATTGGTAGTGAGGCCTAACCCTTTCAGTGGCTTGAGTTCACTGGAGGCTGGTGGCCGAAGGTGACAGCCTGCTTTGGGGATAAAAGACTCTGTGTGTGTAGGTGGGTTGGTGGAAAATGACACTTGTTTTTGCTGTTGGTGTTTTGTTGCTTGCTGTGTCCTGTGTTGTTCTGCCGAGCATTGCGGGCAGGCTATATTGGCACTGGAATATGTGGCGACACTTGCAGGCTGCCCCCAGCACATCCGACACGTTTCACTCTATCTTTTGATGGGTCTGTTGATCTGGGAATCTCGAAGTAGGAAATCACACAGGCTCATTGCAGATTCAAAATCTGATGAAACCATTGCCTGATACGTCCCTCGATTTTGTTATAATGTTGTGTACGCCTGAAAACCTAAACATGCACAATTCCATAAATGTATGCACATAAATGGTTGTGTTGTGTATTTGATAAAAACCCACTACAAATTTTAAGAGCAAAAAAATTAATGTTAACAGAAGCCGCTGGTTATCTCTTTATCTATTTTATGACAATGTTGCTCAGATATAGAGATAAACTGGAGCTCATAGCCTGCAGGAGAAATTACAACCAGCATAAAATTAAACCACATGACATCAATTAGACAGCTTTACAAGCAGGGATGCATTAAATGATGGTCCTGGGAATTAACCTGACATTACCTTCCGATTTTTTTTTAAAAACAGAAATTTGGTTAGTTTCTTCAGTTTCCTTGGTTTCTGGAGTTTGAAGCCTCATCAAGAAGTGGGGAGGGAGAGAGGAAGATTGAGGCTCTTTAACCTTTCGGTCAGTGTGACAGTGACTCTAAAACAAAGTGCGCCGAATTTGTAAAATTGTCAGCTGCCTTTATAATACTTTGCATTAAAGTGGTGTTTCACTGGGATCTTTTCTGGGAACCCTGTTCTTTGCGATATTTATAAATGACTTGGATGAGGAGCTGGAAGGGTGGGTTAGCAAGTTAGTAGATGACACAAGGGTTGGTGGAGAGGTGGTAGATGGTTGTCGTATGTTACAATAGGACAGGATGCAGAGCTGAGCTGAGAATGGAAGACACGAGTTCCATCTGGAAAAATGTGAAGGGATTCAGTTTGGAAGGTTGAATTTAAAGGCAGAATGCAGGGTTAATCGGATGATTAGCTGTGTGGGGGAACAAAGGGATATTGGGGTCCATGTTTATTGATCTCTCTATGAGAGAGATTGGCTTATCATCATCAAATGTCAAAAAATACAGTGAAAAACCGTACCATCCATACAGATCAATTCATTACAATGGAGCACTGAGGTGAGCAGAAAGCAGAGATAGCACAAGCAGACAATAAGATGCAAGTTCATAATGAAGTAGCCCGTGAGGCCACGAGAGGCATCTTCCACCTGATGGGAGGGATAGAAGTGGGTAGGGTTTCCTTCCATACTCAGAAGGCGTGCAGTTTGGTAGGATGTGAACACCAAGATCCCTCTGTTCCTGCATACAGCTAAGAATCCTGCCATTAAACCTGCATTCCGCCTTCAAATTTGACCTTCCAAAGTGGCTAAAGAGGATATCATACTCATCAACCATTTGACCTAGTGGTGAGTGTGACCTACTGAATCACAGAAGACAACAGTTCATAACATACAGGAGCAGGATTTTGACCTTTGGCACATTCCATCATGGCTGATTTATCAACTCTCAGTCCCATTCTCCTTCCTTCGCCCAGTGAATGAATCCTTCTTTGCAAATCTATTTAGCTGGTTAGTATTATAAAACTGATCAATTAAAATTTAGCTTTATTTGTCACACGTACATCAAAACATAAAGCGAAATGTGTCATTGAGTCAACCAGCAGCACAGTCCGAGGATATGCTGGAGGCAAGAGTTGCCACACTTCCAGCGCCAACACAGCATGTTCACAACTTAGTGTCCCTGATCGGTACACCTTTGAGGAAACCAGAGCACCCGGAGGAAACTCACAGAGTCACAGGGAGAACATACAAACTCCTTACAGACAGCAGAACTTCAATAAGCTACTTCATTCTTGCAAATGACTTATCCAAACTTCTCTTAAATGTTGCAATCAAACTTACATCCACCACTTCTACTGGCTACTCGTTCCACACTCACCACCCTCTAAGTGAAGAAGTTTCCCTTCAGGTTCCCCTTAAATATTTCACTTTTCACCTTTAACATATGACATCTAGTTCTTGTCTCAACCAACCCCAGTGGAAAAAACTTACTTGCATTTACCATACCTAATCGCCACATAATTTTGTGTACCCCTATCAAATCTCCTCTCATTCTCCTTCAGTCCAAGGAATAAAGTCCCAACCTATTCAACCTTTCTGATAAATTAGTTCCTCTAGACCCAGCAACATCCTTGTAAATTTTCTCTGTACACTGTTGATATCTTTCCTGAAGGTAGGAGACCAGAAATGCACACAATTATCCAAATTTGGCCTCACCAATGTCTTCTATAACTTCAACATAACATCTTAACTCCTGTACTCAATACTCTGATTTAAGAAGATGAATCAAGATGATGATTATTTGAGGATAATTTATTGAAAATTAATTAAAATATTTAAGAACAGATTTATATCTTTAAGGAAACAAGGGAAGCAAAACGCAGGATTATGTGTTGGGCGGTTGTACACAACTAAGACTCTCAAAATGTAGATTAATCTGGTGTTCATTAGATTACAAACTTTAAGATAAACCAATTAAATAAAACTAAGCAACAAACCCTGGGGAATACATTTTCTAACCCAATTAAAATAGGCCATTATAGAGAGCAGAGTTCAAATGCCCAAGATAATTGCATTGTAAGATAATCATGTTTCTTCACAAGGGCAAGAGGAAATCACTTTACCTCCCAGACAACAGGTCACGCATCACAAAAGGCTTTTAATGCCAGCAAGGCTCAGCCACTGATTTCATTTAAAGCAGAGATAAATTTGCAGATATTAAGAAACTAGGGGATAATTCAGGCAGCTGGTGTTTGTAGCAGGTTAGTCGTGTATTCTCATCCAATGGCAGAGCAAGTTGCTACAGGGGGCTCTGCCTCAGGGTGGCAACTTTCACAAACCCCACGATTCAGCCCATGCCATATTCTCACAGTTACCGTCACGTAGGAGGCACAGAAGTCTGGGGTCCCACACCACTAGGTTCAAGAACAGCTCCTTTTCTTCAAATATTCAGCTCTTGAACCAACTGACATAACCCTAATCACTGCTTCAGGAAGATTAGCTTCAATTTGTCACATGTACGTTGAAGCACACAGTGACAACGCGTTGTTTGCATCAACAGCCAAGACAGTCCAAGGGTGACCGGGGCACTCGCACAAGTAGCCATGCTCTGGCACCAGCACAGCACACCAAAACTTACTAACCCCAACATCTCTGGAATGTGGGAAGAAACCACAGCACTCAGAGGAAGCCCTGAGAACAGGCAAACCGGGGGGGGGGGGGGGGGGAGGTTGCTGGCACTGTAAAGTAATGCACTGCCATGCCTCAACAACATTGCACATTGGTTTCTCAGTCTTTATGTTCAGGGCTTTTTCCCCAATAAATTC
This sequence comes from Hypanus sabinus, assembly GCF_030144855.1. NCBI lineage: Eukaryota > Metazoa > Chordata > Chondrichthyes > Myliobatiformes > Dasyatidae > Hypanus > Hypanus sabinus. The sequence goes on along the minus strand of NC_082707.1, from coordinate 183,373,976 downwards.
TAGAGTAGTTCTTTATTTTCCTGTAAATGCCAGCAAGTTAATGAATTTCAAGGTAAAATATGGATAATAAATTTACTTTGGGACTTTCTCTGACAGCTCATTCCACTCTTTTCTGTGGTGAAGACTCAGGTTACATCAGCCTGGACCCTGTGAACCAAATCCACCTCAGGTCAGATCCAAGTTCAAAGCGGGTAGTGCTGGCTTGGAGTGGACCAGTGTGTGAAGTTCAAGTTTATTTACATGGTTCTGAAACTCAAGTTGCACAGTGCTGAGCGATTGTTGGGTCAAATAAGATTCTCATATCTCCTTACCTGGCTTGTTGCGGAACTAATTTGGTAACTCTTCAGTGAAACCCGATGGGATGTCGTGCAGCATCGATAGCTCAAGGTGCATTTGAAGGACAAAATCAGCAATGTGATCTGGGCAGCACTTACTGTCTTTCACTGCTGCGCTTCAATGAGTCAAAGTTGGTCTGTAGTGACCAGAACCCAATTTACTAATAACAGACCATTGTTTTCCACAGTCCAGAATGACAAACACAAACTGCTCAGGCAGACTCCATGGAGGGGAATAAACAGTCAACGTTTTGAGCCAAAATCCTTCATCAGGAGTGGAAAGGAAGAGGGAAGATGCCAGAATGAGAAGGTGGGGGAAAGGGGAAGTAGTACAAGCTAGCAGGTGATAGATGAGACCAGGTGAGGGGGAAGGCAGGTAGGTGTCGTCTAAAACTTTGACAAACTTTGATAGTGGAGAGTATTCTGACTGGCCGCATCACGACCTGGTATGAAGCACCAGTGTCCAAGGACAGAAAAGCCAACAGAAAGTGGTGGATACAGACCAGTCCATCGCAGATGAAGAAAGCCCTTCCAACCACTGAGCACACCTACAAAAAGCATGTCCATCATCAAGGACGTATCATGCTCTCTCCTCACTGCAGTCATTAGGAAGGAGGTATGGGAGACTTGGGTCCATCATTACCAAGTTCTGGAACAGTTATTATCCTTCAAAAACCAGTCTCTTGAACCAGCGTGGATAACTTCACTCACCTCAAATTTGAGATGATTGCGCAACCTATGGGCTCACTTTCAAGAACTCTACGACTCAAGTTCTCAATATTATTTATTTTGTACCTGTACCGTTTGTCTTTGCCTGTGTGTAGTTTTTCATTGATTCTACTGTATGTTTCTTCTATTGTGAATGCCCATAAGAAAATAAGTCTCAAAATAGTATACGGTGACACAGAGGCATTTTGATAATAAATTATCTTTGAACGCATTGGCCTGAAACATTAACTCTTTATTCCCCTCCACAGATGCTGCCTAACCTAATAGGTTGCTCCAAAATTTTGTGTGTCTTAACCACTTTGTGGCTGCCTAGTTACAGATAGAGCAACAGCCTGGATGTCACAGGTTCAGAGTGACATGGTATCATCGCGGCGAGCAAAATGCACAAGGGTCAGCTGTAAGATCAGCACTCAATTCCCACTGTTGTCTATAAACAATCTGTGACTGTGTGGGTTTCCTCCTGGTGCTCCGATTTCCTTCCACATTCCAAAGGCATACGGGGTGAGAGTCAGTGAGTTTGTGCATAGAGTTGGTGCCAGAAACATGGCGATATTTGTGGGCTGTCCGCAACACATCTGATGCAAGTGAGGCTTTGCGCTGCATGTGTCAATATATATGTGACAAGTAAAGCTAATTTTTAAATTGAAAGGTGAAATATTTAAAGTGAATCTGAGGGGGAAATTTCTTCACACAGAGGGTGTGCAAGTGTGGAACGAGGTGCCAGTGGAAGTGCTGGATGCAGCTTTGTGAGAGGTTTGGATAGGTACATGGATGGGAGGGATTTGGAGGGATATGGCCCAGTTTCAGGCAGATGTCCTGCCTAACTCTACTGGGTTAGAATAGACTACATGGGCTGAAGGGCCTGTTTCTCTGCTGTGGTGCACCACGCAAAGACCTGCAATCAATCTTGACCTCAGGCACTGTTTGTGTGGAGTTTTCATACTCTCCCTGTGACCATGCTAGCTTCTTCTGAGTGCTCCAGTTTCCTCCCACATCCCAGAGGTGGGCTAATCAGCCATTGTGAGTTGTCCCTTGCATGTAGATGAGTGGCAGAATCCGGGAAATATTGATGGGAAGAGCTTGTTTCTGTACTGTATCGCTGTATGACTATGACCTGACAGTCTGAACCTCGTTGGCGCTTTGTACAAAGCATCACATAGTCCAAATGGACCTCAAAATCTACCTCATTGTGACCTTGCGCCTGTACGGCACTTTCCCTGCAACTGGTACGCTTTATTTTACATCTGGTTATTGTTTTCCTTTGTACTACCTCAATGCTCTGTTTAATGAACTATCAGTATGGATGGCATGCAAAGCAGATTTTACTGCACCTCACTACATGTGACAATAATAAACAGGTTTACTCACCAATCTACTGTCACTAGGTTTTCATTCCAGATTGTGTCAAATGGGAGGATAAGCAAAGGTGAGGAAACAGAACAGGGAACAGTCCAGAATGTGACAGGCCCTTTTGCCCGCGAGTTCGAACCCTCCCCTCCAATACAGCCCATAACCCTCCATTTTGCTTACATCCATTTCCCTATCTGAGAATTCCTATTGTATCAAGTCTCTTGACATCATTATTGCACTGGAAAGCTGTTAACATTTCCAGGAACCTAACGAGTGCTGAACCCGCCAGTAGCTGGATTTGCAAAGATGACGACTGTGACATCGTGTCTGCACAAACTAGTGATGAAGCATGCATTACCCAGCGGGTAGTGCGACGCTTCACAGTGCACACTATAAAATCAGCGTTCAGTTCCCGCCACTGTCTGTAACGAGTTTGCACAGAACCCCATGACCGTGTGGGTTTCCTCTGGGTGCTCCGGTTTCCCCCCACATTCCAAAGAGGGACAGTTAGGGTTAGTGAGTTTTGAACAAGCTGCACTGGTGCCGGAAGTGTGGCAACGCTCACAGGCTGCCCTCAGCATAATCCCAGCTGATTTGTTTGGAAGCAAATGACGCATCTGACAAATAAAGCTAATCTAATCTAAAAGGCAGAGAACAATGCCCCAGTTTTGAGAGCAAGGCCAAATTGGAACATCTCTCAAAGAGAAGCACCAGGAAACCATCTTAAATAGTATTTCCCTCCTCGGTAAAGAGCAAAATAGATGGTATAAATCTGTTCCCATACCATCCGTGCCAAGCTTCAAGCATTAGGATGGCTCGTACTGATGGATATACAGGTTTTTAATTAAATCATTCTCGGGATGCAATAGCTGATGGCCAAGATTCCACTTACTTGCAACCCTAAATCAATAAATTATTTAACTGCAAAATCTCTTGGTGATATTTGATTATATTAAAGTCATTATATTAATGATCTAGTAGACCATTATAGTGTTGAACCAGCTGCGTTTTTATTACAATCGGATAGTTCCACTGCCTTTTTTATGGAGACAAGAATTATAAACAGAATAAAAATAAACAGAATTCAAATCCTCAAACATCAGCAGATTAATTCCCTTGTCTTTTGGATTATTAGTTCAGGAACATACACCGTACGGTGTTCTCAAGGGAGCAACTTGAATTTTCTATGGCTCTAATGTAATTGTAGAATTAATCAAGACCAACGTTTAACTTAATCGTACACTAAAAGATGGAAAGAAACAGCGAGGAAAATCAATGGGTCAATCAATACTGCAGATGCAGTGCATCACATCACTGGGGAAATCGCACACTGCATACATTAACAAGTTAACAGGGGGTTTTTATGTTGCCCTAACGTATCACACTTTGGAAATGCCACAGTCTCTCAGGTATTCACAGAGTCAACTGCAGGCCATACCAGGGTACAAACTGGTAGTCTCATTAGAAGAAGGATGCAGGGGCTTTAGAAAGGGTACAGAGGAGATTTACCAGGATGCTGTCTGGATTAGAGAGAGTGTCATGAGGAAAAAGTTGACCGAGCGAGCCAAGACTTTTCTTTTTGGAGCAAAGGAAGATTGAGAGCTGGAGGGTGGAGGTCAGCCCTGGAATTAAAGGGCTGTGTATGCATATGGGTTGGAGAGAGAAATGGGTCTTGTCATGCTATTGTTGGTTTGTTGTCTTCTATGGAAGTAACCTAGAAAATGTGCTGTTCTCCGAGCTTAGCAAGCCGTTTGCAAACATCTCAACACCATTCAGTCAGGGTGCTGTTCATTTGTGGTGTGTCCACCAAATACTTGGCCTTTATCAATCAGCCGATTGGTCGCCATTTCAGAAACTCAATTGTCTCATCGCTGATTGGTAGCGTGGCAAACTCCGTGCGTTGTGGTCTGGGATTTTGCACGCACTGACTTATAAATGTTGTATTCTGTATTGTTCTGGAGGCGTGCTATGTTGGTGCCAGAATGTAGACTGTAGACTGCCCCCGACACATCCTCAGGTTGTGGTGGTTGTTAATGCAAACGCCACATTTCACTATGTTTCCATGTATGTGGAAACTTGATAGAGGTGTGCAAAATAGAGTGGACAGCCAAAACCAGGGTGGAGGGAGCGGCTAACAAGAGGGGGCATAATTTTAAGGTGATTGGAGTAAAGTATAAAGGGGATGTCAGGGTGGAGGTGCATGGAACACCCTACCAGTGGTGGTGGTAGATACATTAGAAATATTTAAGAAACTCGTAGATAAGCCCATGGATAATAGAGAAATGGAGGGCAATGTGGGACGGAAGGGTTAGATTGACCTGGAATTAGGTCAAAATGTTGGCACACACAGTGAGCTGAGAAGTCTGTACCTTGCTGTAATTTTCTATGTTCTCTATTCGCCCAACTTAAAGAAATCCCTATATGTGACCGAGCTCCCATAATATTAAACTCGACACACGTTATTCCTATGAACAGGAAAAGAGGTTTTCTCTCTTTCTCTACTGATCTCTCTTTAAAGTCCTATGTGCCTTTATTACCATTCATTACAAAACCAAAAGGAAGATATTAAACTAAAATAACAGATTAGGTTTGTTTGTCACATGTATACATCAAAACAGAGTGAAAAGCGCCAATGACCACAGTCCGAGGATGTGCTGGGGGCAGCCTGAGAGTCTTGCCACACTTCTGGTGCCAACACAGCATGCATAAAGTGCTGAAGCATTCGCTCGCGTGCGGACCTGTGTGCTTCAGCAGCAGATCTGCCTGCTGCATAACTTGTTAATCACTTCTTGTATCACTTCAAATAACCAGATCGTGTCAGTTGATTGCAGGCAAGACTCGTGTGTACGTGTGGTGGCAGGGTCCCAGAGCAACAACTACTATTAAAGCAGAAACAATAACACAGCTGCTCCTCATAAAGCAGCCTCCACCGCAGGAATCGTGCTGAGAGATGATCAGAGCCAGCGAGAGGGGTGGGGAGGAGAAAGGGAGACAGACAGAGAGAGAGACAGAGAGACAGACAGAGAGAGAGACAGAGAGACAGACAGACAGACAGAGAGAGAGAGAGAGAGAAAACGCAGGTGGGGGGGGGGGGGGAGTGAGGGAGAGCGAGAAGGGAAAAAGCCTAGGACTCAGACAGAAATTCTATCTCGATCTTTGGCTAGTGAACATTCAACACATTCCTGGGCTTCTATCTGCTGTTTTAGCCAAATTATTCACCAATTTATGTATGTTAGTGCCTCAACCAGATAGAAGACAAAGAAATGTTATCTTTCACTGCTGTTTTATGAGGCAGATGAGAAGCTGCCAGTAGCACACTAAGGACCACTGATGAGATTGTTGGCTCTGCAGTACTTCCTGCCTCTCCCTGTGGGAAGTTTTCCAGCTGGAGAGGTTGCCAAAGGATATAAGACAAAGGTGGAGAAATTGTGTTGAAGCACACATTATTTTGTGAGCAGATGCAAGGGAGGAGCAGGACATAAGGGTCAAATGTGGACAAAATGACACAGCACTACTACTGAGGGAATTTTAAGGAGGTAGAATAATAGTTGGGCACAGACTAGATGGGCTGAAGGGCTAGTTTTCTTGCTGTAGAGCTCAAAATCACTGAAGATCCATCCTGGGCCCATTGATGCAACTATGAAGAAGGCACACTCGTGGCTATATGTCATTAGGAGCTTGACAGCCTTACTAATCTGGAACATATCAACCTCTGCTTTGAGTACTCAATAACTTGGCCTCTACAGCCGTCTGTGTCAATGAATCCCACAGATTCACCACCCGCTGGCTCGGGAAACACCTCGTCATCTTTGTTCAAAAGCGACCTTCTTGCATTCTGAGGCGGTGCTCTCTGATCCTTGGCCCCCCTGCTATAAGAAACATCCTCTCCACATTCACCCTTTCTGGGCCTTACAATATTCCTATAGGTTTCAATGAGATTCCTCCTCATTCTTCTAAACTCCACTGAGTACAGGCCCAGACGCTCCCCAAAAGTTAACTCTTTCATTTCCAGGATTATCCTGCACCTCCTCTGGACCGTGTCCAATGCCTGCACATCCTTTCTCAGATAAAACTGCTCACAATATCCCAAATGCCGTCTGACCAATGCCTTATGCCTCAGCATTACATCCTTGCTTTTATATTCTAGTCCTTTCAAAGTAAATGCTGTCATTCCTCACCCGTCCAGCTCCTTTCCCGGCTCTGACAAAGGGCTTTCCACCCGAAACACTGGCTCCGTTTTCCTTCCTCAGTTGTGGCTTCAGCTGCTGAGTACTTACAACACGCTCAGCTTGAATTAACAGTCCCAAACACAGTGGAAGGCAAACACCAGTGATAGTGGAAGGGCACAGTGCAAAGCACTCTCGCTCTCAAATTGGTATTGCAGAGTGAACTTCCGATTGAAATTTTCCCAGCATTTTGTGTGTAATACAACAAATGCCCCCCTCTAATTTATGTTATTTTGATTAAAGCCCAACCTCATTACATAGACCAGTTGCTGCCTCAGAGATTTAAAAAAACATAACAAGTGTTCACCTTTCACACTGCCAGTTCTCACCGGACCTTTGAAATCTCTCCATTACTTGTTCCTGAAATAACAGGATGCTCCCGTATGCTCCCTCATGGATTATTTTTGTCTTTTTGTAAGTGAGTAGACAGGAATAACCTGCTGTGAAATATGTTTATTCCCACTGAATGATTAGGCATAAAGCCATAAATATTAAAGCCCTTTATATGATTGGAAATAGAGACCTATTCTTGGGCTTAATGGCAACAATTATCACCAGCCTGAATCAGAAGGAAATTGCATTTCCATCATCCAACTTCAGCACATCCGAGCAACCAACACACACACACGTAAAATGCTGGAGGAACACAACAGGCTAAGAGGCGTCTATGTAAAATAAGTACAGTCAACATTTCGGGCCAAGACCATTCAGCAGGACTGGCGAATGAGTGTGGCAGGGGTTCAGCCCAAAATGTCGACTGTACTTTTTTCCCCATAGATGCTGCCTGGACTGCTGAGTTCCTCCAGCATTTTCTGTGTGTTGCTCCTCTCCTATTATTTCAATCTAATACTCCTTTTGCATTGTAAATATTTGGTCTAATCTGCCAGCTAAGAAATGTACATTAGAATCAGAATTATCACTTCTATGACGAGAGATCAGTTTTGTGGCAGAAGACGACAAAAATTACCATAGATTTCAAAAATAGTTGAAAAACAAGGAAGTGTTCAGAAACCTGAAGGTGGAGAGAAAGAAGCTGTTCCTGAATCATTGAGTGTGTGTCTTCTTCCCAATTATAGTAAAAAGAAGAACAGGGCAAGTCCTGGATGGGAGGGTCATTAATCATGGTTATTACCTTCTCGGTGCACCATCTCTTGAAGATAACTTTAAGAAACATTAAATTGACTTAAAGTTGGTTGGCTTTTGCTCTTATAGAAACATAAACTCCCTAGCAATCTACCAGACTGAGTGATTTGCCTTAAAGCCTGGCTCATTTTTAAAGTTATCACCTGTAATTGGTGCCTTTTCATATGGTGTAAGGTTGTTACAGTATCAACAAACCAGATTCAATTCTGATGCTGTCTGCAAGGAGTTTGTACGTTCTCCCTGTGAGAGATTAGCAGACAAGAGCCCACAGAACAGCAATTCTCCACTGGGAGCAGACCACTCATCTTATGAGGATAGGGTGAGCAAACTGATGCTTTTCTCTTGGGAGCAGAGGAGGATGAGAGGTGATGTGATAGAGGTGTACAAGATAATAAGTTGCACAGATAGAGTGAACAGCCAGAGACCCTTTCCCCAGGGTGGAAATGGCTAATGCAAGACGGCATCATTTTAACGGAAGTATAGGAAGGATGTCAGAGGCTGTTTTTATTTTCAACACAGAGTGGTCAGGGCATGGAACACCCTGCCAGGGGTGGTGGTAGCAGCACATACATTAGGGACATTTAAGAAACTCTTAGAAAGGCATTTGAATGAAAGAAAAATGGAGAGCTATGTAAGGATTAGATTGAGTTTGGAGTAGATTAAATGGTCAGCACAACATCGTGAGCTGAAGGGCTCCTACACCAGGATGCTATTTGTCGACTGTAGCTCAGCATTTAACGCCATCATTCCCACAATCCTGATTGAGAAGTTGCAGAACCTGGGCCTCTGTACCTCCTTCTGCAATTGGATCCTCGACTTCCTAACCGGAAGACCACAATCTATGCAGATTGGTGATAACATCTCCTCCTCGCTGATGATCAACACTGGTGCACCTCAGGGGAGTGTGCTTAGCCCACTGCTCTACTCTCTGTATACACGTGACTGTGTGGGTAGGCATAGTTCAAATACCATCTATAAATTTGCTGACAATACAACCATCGTTGGTAGAATCTCAGGTAGTGATGAGAGGGCATACAGGAGTGAGATATGCCAACTAGTGGAGTGGTGCCACAGCAATAACTTGGCACTCAACATCAGTAAGACGACATTGCTGATTGTGGTCTTCAGGAAGGATAAGACGAAGGAACACATACCAATCCTCACAAGGGGATTAGAAGTGGAGAGAGTGAGCAGCTTCAAGTTCCTGGGTGTCAAGATCTCTGAGGACCTAATGTGGCCCCAACATAGACAGCAGCTATACTTCATTAGGAGTTTGAAGAGATTTGGTATGTCAACAAATACACTCAAAAACTTCTACAGTTGTACTGTGGAGATCATTCTGACAGGCTGCATCACTGTCTGGTATGGAGGGGCTACTGCACAGGACCGAAAGGGGTGCAGAGGGTTGTATATCTAGTCAGCTCCACCTTGGGTACTAGCCTACAAAGTACTCAGGACATCTTTAGTGAATGGAGTCTAAGAAAAGCAGCATCCATTATTAAGGACCCCCAGCACCCAGGGCAAGCCCTTTTCTCACTGTAACCATCAGGTAGGAGGTACAGAAGCCCGAAGGCACACACTCAGTGATTCAGGAACAGCTTCTTCCCCTCTGCCAACTGATTCCTAAATGGACATTGAATCTTTGAACACTACCTCACTTTATTAAAAAAAATACAGTATTTCTGTTTTTGCATGTTTTTAAAAAATCTATTCAATATACATAATTGATTTACTTGTTTATTTATTATTATTCTTATTTTCTCTGCAAGATTATGTATTGCATTGAACTGCTGCTGCTAAGATAATAAATTCCACGTCACATGCCAGTGATAATAAACCTGATTCTGATTCTATGCTGTAATGTTCTATGCTTGATGAGCAGCTGGAAACCATAAATGCCAGCACAGTCTCAAGTGGCCAAATGGCCTCCTTTGATGCAGTAATAATTCTATCCATTTTTAGGTGACAGAGTCAGAGGGATAATTATTGGTCTGGACAATAGGGAGGAACTGCCCTGCCAGTAGTTGAAATGGTGTTTGCGATTATATTGGGACTTTTAACCCTCAATCTTCTGACTCAGCAGGCAAGCAGGCTACCCACTGAGCCACAGAAAAACCACTAATAGCTGTTCCCTGCCAGTCACCATCTGGGCCAAATTATCCACAAAAATAACTGATCCTACTTACAAATGCACTGGGAATCAATAATAGGACAGGCATCAGCAGATGGGTATCCTGCGTGGTTCAGTGGGAGGAGAACAGAAACTCCCAATTAACCTTTTGATGAAATGGATGCTTGACAGTGATTATCAGGGGTTCATTACAAGGAATCAGATTTACTATCACTGACATAAACGACACAAAATCTGTTGTTTTGCAGCAGAAGCAGTCCAATGCAAAGCCATGAAAATTATTATATATTACAAAATAAATGAACAGTACAAAAAAAAAGGAATAATAAGGTAGTGTTCATGGTCCCATGATATGCTTGAGATTTCTAATGCCATCCTTGAACACTGCTGTGGCATCGTCCTTTTTTAAGTCGCTTACAGTGACTCTTTTGCAGGGGATGTGGCATGCAAATGGTGGACAGATCTCCAATCAAGTTCCAGTTATCTCAGGCAATCACAGCCCAATGATGCTGGCCGTCCTGTTTTTACCATATACAAGCCCATATACCATATATTCACACAGGATCTATCTTTCCTCTAGTACAAGTTCTTAGTTGGATATCTGCAGGCTTCAGTTCATTGTCTTTGAAATGCCATTCAAACTAATTTTATGGAACAACTGAAACAGCCGAACTAGTGTCTATTCGATTTTAATTCATTTGCATGCACTTCTGGTGTAAGCCATATTGCTCGTCTCTTGTTAGTTTTCACATTGTAAGACTCAAGGCTACCCATTCATGTGTCATTCTCATCACTAGAGTTTTCATCAACGGATTAGCGCTCTTTTTGGAACTGCAACTTGACTTTTTTCCCCTCTTCCTTGTACAGTCCATTTATTTTTGTCTACCCGAGATGCTCTCTCTATGTGTCTTACTTCATGGCACTTTCCACAAGCTTTGCCTTTAAACCTGCATTGGTCTGGTGTATGGACCTGACAGAGTAAGACCACAGCGATCAGGTCTCTGGCACAGAGCCTGGTTCCGTTGTGCAGAACGGAGAGAGGAAGATGAGGAATGCGGTAGTCGTAGGGGATTCAATAGTGAGGGGAACAGAAAGGACATTATGTCAGGCTGATAATGATACCACATGGTGTGTTGCCGCCCAGGTGCCAGGGTACAGGATGTCTTGGATCAGGTATTCTGAAAGGAGAGTGTGAATAGTCAGAAGTCTTGGTACACGTTGGTACCAATGACATGAGTAGAAAAAGGGAGAAGGGCCTCAAGAGAAAAACTGGACTTCCAGGGTAGTAATCTCAGGATTACTGCCTGTGCCATATGCTAATGAACGCAAGAATACCATGATCAGACATATTAATGCTTGGCTGAGAGACTGGTGTAGGGGACAGGGCTTCGGGTTCCTGGATCATTGGGGCCTCTTCTGGGGGAGGTATGACCTGTACAAAAAGGACAGGTTAAACCTGAACTCAAAGGGGTCCAATATCCTAGCAGGCAGGTTTAATAGAGCTGTTTGAGAGGGTTTAAACTAATTTGGCAGGGGGATGGGAACCACAGAGATAGGGCTGAAGATGGGGAAAACAGGAATAAATCAAAGATAGCGTGCAACAGAGATGATAGAAAAGACAGGCAGGAAATGAGGCATAATCACAGCCAGTGGGATGATTTACAGGGCATTGGAGGCATGGTGCAGTTAAAACAGAAAGCAACAAATACTGGACTGAAAATGTTCTATTTGAATGCATGCAGCATAAGAAATAAAATGGACAATCTTGAAATTCAGCTACAGATTGGCAAGTATGACATTGTGGCCATCTTTGAAACTTGGCTAAAGAATGGCTGCTATTGGGAGCTGCGTGTATTGGAAAGATAGTTTAGTAGGCAGAGGGGGTGGTGTGGCCTTGTGTATAAGAAATAATATTAAATCATTAGAAAAAGATGACATAGGATTGGAATGTGTGGAGTCTCTATGGGTTGAATTTAGAAATAGCAAGGGTAAAAGGACCTTAATGGCAATTGTATACAGGCCTCCAAACAGCAGCCAGGATGTGAATTACAAATTACAGCAGGAGATAGAAAAGACCTGTCAGAAGGGTAATGTCATGATAATCATTGGGGATTTTAGTATGAAAGTGGATTGGGAAAACCAGGCCAGTATTGGACCTCGAGGGAGAATTTGTAGAAAGTCTAAGGGATAGCTTTTTAGAACAGCTTGTTATTGAGCCCACAAGGGGATTGGCCGTGCTGGATTGGGTGTTGTGCAATGATACGGAGGTGATAAGAGAGCTTAAGGTTAAGGAACCCTTAGGGAACAGTGATCACAATACGATCGAGTTCACTTTGAAATTTGAGAAGGAGAGTATTTCAGTGGAAGAAAGGAAATTTCAATGGCATTAGAGGGGAGCTGGCCAAGTTCGACTGGAAAGAGACACTAGCAGGAAGGACAGCAGAGCAGCAATGGCTGGAATTTCTGCGAAAAATGAGGGAAGTGGAAGACAGACATATTCCAAATAAGAAGAAATTTTCAAATGGAAGAAGGATTGACAAGTGAAGTCAGTCAAGCAAAAGAAAAAGAGAGGGCATACAAGGAAGCCAAAGCCAGTGGGAAGATAAAGGATTGGGAAGCTTATAAAAACTTCCAGAAGGAAACTAAGGTGGTCATTAGGGAGGAAAAGATTGATTATGAAAGGAAGCTGGCGACTAATATCAAAGAAGATATTGAAGGCTTTTTTAAGTATACAAGGGGTAAAAGAGAGTTGAACATAGATATAGGACCAAAAGAAAATGACACTGGACATATTGTAATGAGAAATGCAGAGACAGCAGAGGAACTGAATGCATATTTTGCATCAGTCTTCACAGTGGAAGACATCTGCAGTATACCGAACATTCAAGAGTGTCAGGGAAAATTGCAACTGAGAAGGTACTCAGGAAGCTTAATGGTCTGAGGGTGGATAAATCTCCCGGACCTGATGGAATGCACCCTTGGGTTCTGAAGGAAGTAGCTGGAGAGATTGCAGAGGCATTAACAATGATCTTTCAAGAATCGATAGATTCTGGCATTGTACCGGATGACTGGAAAATTGCAAATGTTATTCTGCTATTTAAGAAGGGCAGGAGGCAACAGAAAAAAATCTATAGACTTGTAAGCCTGACATCAGTGGTTGGGAAGTTGTTGGAATCGATTGTTAGGGATGAGATTACGGAGTAGCTTGAGGCACATGACAAGATAGTTCAAATCCAGCATGGATTCCTGAAAGGAAAATCCTGCTTCACTAACCTACTGCAATTTTCTGAGGAAATTACAAACAGGGTAGACAAAGGAGATGCAGCAGATCTGGTATACTTGGATCTTCAGAAGGCCTTTGACAAGGTGCCACATATGAGGCTGCTTAGCAAGATAAGATCCCAAGGAATTACAGGGGAATTACTAGCATGGGTGGAGCATTGGCTGATCGGCAGAAAACAGAGAGTGGGAATAAAGGGAACCTATTCTGGCTGGCTGCCAGTTACCAATGGTGTTCCACAGGGGTCGGTGTTGGGACCACCACTTTTTACAATGTATGTCAATTAATTGAACTACGGGATTAATGGATTTGTGGCTAAATTTTCCAATGATACAAAGATATGTGTAGGAGCCGGTAGTGTTGAAGAAACAGAGAGCCTGCAGACAGACTTAGATAGTTTAGGGGAATGGGCAAAGAAGTGGCAAATGAAATACAATGTTGGAAAGTGTATGCTCATGCACTTTGGTGGAAGAAATAAGTGGGCAGACTATTACTTAGATGGTGAAAGAATTCAAAATGCAGAGATGCAAAGGCATTTGGGAGTCCTTGTACAGGAGACCCTAAAGGTAACCTCCAGATTGAGTCGGTGGTGAAGAAGGCAAATGCAATGTTGGCATTCATTTATAAAGGTATCGAATAAAAGAGCAGGGATGTGATGTTGAGGCTGTATAAGGCATTTGTGAGACCACACTTGGAGTATTGTGCATAGTTTTGGGCTCCTTATTTTGGAAAGGATATACTGACATTGGAGAGGGTTCAGAGAAGATTCACAAGAATAATTCCAGGAATGAAAGGGTTACCATATAAGAAATGTCTGGCAGCTCTTGGTCTGTATTCCCTGGAATTCAGGAGAATGAGGGGGGTATCTCATAGAAACGTTCTGAAGGTTAAAAGGCCTGAATAGATTGGATACGGCAAAGTTATTTCCCATGGTAGGGGAGTCCAGGACAAGACAGCACAACTTCAGGATTGAAGGACGTCCATTTAGAGCAGAGATGCAGAGAAATTACTTTAGTTAGAGAGTAAATCTGTGGAATCAGTGGCTGTGGAGGCCAAGTCATTGGGTGCATTGAAGGCAGAGATAGATAGGTTCTTGATTAGCCAGCGCATCAAAGGGTGTGGGGATGACTGGAAGAATTGGATCAGCCCATGATTGGATGGCAGAGCAGACTTGATGGGCTGAATGGCCTACTTCTGCTCCTTTATCTTTTGGTCTTATGGTATGTGAGCCCTTGCCACAATGGTAATTTGTTCAGCCAGGAAGGTTACAGTTTAGATGTTGCAATTTTGTTCACGTTCACTTTAATTCCTGACTGCAACTCAAGAACATCTCTGGCTGCTAGTCCACTGATACAGCGATTTCAACTGCTCTTTTATATGTGACTTGTGCTTCAGTTAGGAACAGTTTTTGAATGCTTTCTTGTAAAATTCCACAGGCTAAACAATCTCTCAGTGCTACATTAAGCCCACTACTGAACTGACAACATTCACACAATTTCTTCAATTCAGCCACGTAAGCTCAAATGGACTCCCCTGCCTTTTGATTCCACTTAGGAAACCCAAAATTTCTGCAATCAACAATGCCGTTTTGTTCTAAATGGACTCACTTTCAAGGACTCTTCACCTCATGTTCTTGATATTTATTGCTTCTTTATTAATTATTATTATTTATTTTTATATTTGAACAATTTGCTGTCTTTTGCACACTGGTGATTGCCCAAATTGGTGCTGTCTTTCGTTGATTCTAATATGATTACTCTATTATGGATTTATTGAGTATGCCTGCAAGAAAATGAACCTCAGGGTTGCATATGGTGACATATATGTACAGGCAGTCTCCGGGTTACATATGAGTTCCGTTCCTGAGTCCGTCTTTAAGTCCGATTTGTACGCAAGACGGAACAAGTTCATCCGGTATTATTTAGCGTCAGATAGTCAAACATTTGTCTTAGTATATAGTATATATTTTACCTTTCTATGCATATAAAACACTTAAGAATCGTATGTATTCCAATAATTAAACCACTGCATTGCTTAGTAATAATTGTAGCTTTCATTGGGGCAGGGCCTTTCACATGCTCCATTATTCTCACTTTATCCTTTAAAATTGTTCCGATCGTTGACCGACTGTAGCCTAACACTTTTCCAATGACTGACGGCATTTCACCTCTTTCCATACGCTTTATTATTTCCACTTTATTTTCAATCGCAATCGCTTCCCGTCAATGGAACAGGAACACTGCGGGTGGTGGGTCCCAAGCTCTGCTGGCTTCCGAGGTCTGCTGGGTCCTAAGGACCACCGCACTGAGACAGGCTAAATGGGACAAGTGGGGGCTGTGCTGGGTTTGGGTATTTGATCCTCCACAATATTCCACGTGGGAATTTAAACTGGAGGGGACAGTGTTTTTTTTTTAAACAAGGTTGAGTTGTGAGCTCGACATCAACCCGGTACGGATGGTACGGGAGTCACTGGATCGACATCAACCCGGCACGGGAGCGGTCTGTCACTAGATCGAACTCGGGAACCTCCGCTCTCCAGCCCGGTGCTGATCTCACTGCGCCACCAGACAACCGGAATGGGGAGGGCGGTGGGGGGGGGGGGTCAGGGTGAATCTTACTAAGAAAAATTTAAGCCAAATATAAAGTTAAACACTCACAGTGTAAACGGCAACGACTTAAAATGGCGGACGGCATTCTTCTTCCTTGGTTCGTAAGTACGAGTTGTCCGTAAGTCGTTCATAACTCGGGGACTACCTGTACTTTGATAATCTGTGAATTGATGGGCCCCTGGTCTGATTCTGCTCTGATGTTTTTGGACTTGAATCTGAACTGTACCTCAGCAGTAGAATACTGCATCCCACCTCTTGCACAACCATCGACTTGTCTCTACTTGATCATGTGTCTGAGGAGATTTGGTATGTCACGACAGACTCCAGCAAAATTCTACAAATGAAGAGCATTCTGACCAGTTATATCACCATCTGGTATGAAGGGGGGCAATGGACAGGCAATGGGGGGGGAAAAGGGGGTTGCAAATTCAGCCAGCTCCATCATGGGCACTAGCCTCCCCACCATCAAGGTCAACTTCAAAAGGCAATACCTCAAAATGGTGGCATCCATCATTCAGGACCTCCACCACCCAGGACACCCCCTTTTCTCAATGCTATCAGAGGAGCTGCAGGATGCTGAAGACACACACGCTCAACATTTTAATAATAGCTTCTTCCCCTCCACCATCGCTTCTACATGAACACCATCTCACTCTTTTAACTTGTTGTATAGTTTATGGATCGCATTGTACTGCTGCACAACAACAACAATTTTCATAGCATATTTTAGTGATCGCAAACCTGACTCTGATTTCTGAAATTCATTACCATTTCTTTAAATTTGCAAGCGAGAACCTGACTGACCCCAAAGAGCAGGTTTTGTGAGTGGTTAGTGAGTGTGAATCCAGCAGGATTTATCACTTGGTGGTGTGAATCACTGGCTATCACCATTGCCGGGTTCTGCTGCAAAGCATGTGTAAAACATTTCCGTTCACAAGAATAACGCAAGGAAGACGAGCTGAGGGTCGGTTGTTATCAGTTACCATAGCCTGTACCAACTATGCTGCTAATCTGGCCAAACTGCAAACCAATTCTCTTCACTCCAAGCAGCTTTAACACTGATTTCAAAAGGCAATATGAGTGTTCACCCCAAGAAAATGGCCACAAAAGCAGTTGGATTATAAAACCCATCAACTTTCTGATGGGGAGATGACTCAACAAGAGAGTAAAGAGAGCTTTTGCCACGTTGGCTTTTATAAATCGATGCGTTCAATACAGGAGTTGAGATTAAGGAGTACGAGGAGTACAAGACATTTCTGAAATTTGGAGTATTGTGTGCAGTTCTGGTCACCTATCTACAGAAAATATACCAGTAAGTTTGAAAGAGCACAGAAAATTTTTTTAAAGGACGTCGCTGGGAACTGAGCACCCAAAGTTTAGGGAAAGGCTGAATAGGTTATGATTTTATTCTCTGGAGCATAGGAGAATGAGGGAAGAGTTGATAGAGGTATACAAAATTATGAGGGGTATGGATAGGGTAAATGCAGGTACCAGGGACAAGGCACAATAACATTTCAGCATAGACTAGATGGCCCAAAAGGCCTGTTGCTGTGTGTGCAATGCTCTACAACTCTGTATAATTAGCTCACCATCCTCCCCAGCAGAAAACCCGCTGTTTTCACCACATGACTCAGCCAACACCCTGCACTTAAATGTAATTAGAAAGAAAGCCTCTACTTCATTAGAAGTTTGCAAAGATTCAGCATAACATCCAAAACTTAGACTAACTTATACAGATGTGTGGTGGAGAATATATTGACTGGTTTCGTCACAGTCTGCTATAGAAACACCAGATCCCTTGAATGGAAAATCCTACAAAAAGTGGTGGATACAGCCCAGTACATCGCAGGTAAAGGCACTCCCACCATTGAGCACAACTACATGGAGTGCCATCGCAGGAAAGTAGCATCCATCATCAGGGACCTCCACCACCGAAACCATACTCTTATTCTCGCTGCTGCCATCAGGAAGAAGGTACAGGAGCATCAGGGCTCACACCACCAGGTACCGGAACAGTCATTACCCCTCAACCATCAGGCTCTTGAACCAATGGGGATAACTTCACTCACCCCATCACTGAACTATTCCCACAACCTATGGACTCAGCTTAAAGGACTCTTCATCTCATTTTCTTGATATTTATTACTTATTTATTTATTATTTCTTTTTTCTCTCATATTTGTGAAGTTTGTTGTCCTTTGCACATTGGTTATTTGTCTCCACTATTGGATGCAGTTCTCCATTGATTCTGTTTATTGAGTATGCCTGAAAAAATGAATCTCAGGGTTGTATATGGTGATGTATATGTACTTTGCCAATAAATTTACTGTGAACTTTGGGGAAAAAGAGAGGCCCAGTAAAAGCTTCTCAGCTCATTAGCATATGTTTACAGGGTAAATGGCATGAGCCACAAATGGTTTAAACATCACAGTCAAACTCTGCTTCTGAGAGATCTATTACACAGGAAGTTGATGTGAAATGTCTAAATCCCTTCTCACTTTTGAAGGTGAAACATAATCTGGGTTTCACAGCAGAAGAGGATAAAGCAGAAACACTGCCAGCTGAATATCTCACAAGAGAGCAGGACAGAACCAGCCTTTATTACGGAAACCAGCCTCTCCTCCACGGACACCGTCTATACTTCTCGCTGCCTCAGAAAATCAGTCAACATAAAAGGCCCCACCTACCCCTCTTTTCTCCCCAGAAACACAGGAGCACAAGGAGAGATTTGATAAAGGGCTTGTTTCTGCGCTGTAATGCTGTCTGACTTTGAGCTTTGCCAGGATTTTCTGCATCTTGCTTAAACTAGTAATGTTGATTTTGTTTATTCCTTCAAAGAATCTGATGTCAACTCAATTCTTTAAACCTCAGATCAATAGTTAATCTAGACATAAGTGAGAAACAGCACAAATCCCAAGGAGGACAAATGGAGTTGTAGTCGAGATCGGCTTTATAATCTTACTGAAAATAATAGGTATAATGTTCAAAAGGCACCTGGACAGGAACTTGGAGAGGTTTAGAGCGATACGGGCCAAATAATCTTATGATCTTGCACTTTACCATTTACCTACATTGCAGCTTTTTGATAGTTTTTAGCAACTGGGTATATTGTGCTTGATCTTCTCATCGAAGAAAAAACTGCTCGCTGTCTCAGTAAAACAGTCAACATAATCAAGAGCCCCACACATCCGGGGCACTCTCTCTCCTCTCCTCGGGCATAGGTACAAAATCCAAAAGCAAGTACTCTTGAACGGGCTTGTATGGTAAGATGGGATCTTGACCTCACAATCTACTTCACTGATATCTTGCACTTTATCATTTAACTGCAATGCACTTTTTCAGCAGCTGTTATACTTTAATCTGCACTGTGTAATGATTGGATCTGTGCAAACATTATGCACAGTAAGACGAGATTTTCATTTTATCTTGGTACATAGGATAATAATAAACCAATACCAATGTGGGCAAACAGAACAGCCTGGATGGGATGGCATGGACTAGATGGGCTGAAAGGCTTGTTTCCATGCTGTATGACTCTGACTTTATAGGAAGAGTTCTGTAAGGTGAGTAGGAACAAGAGCTTTGAAGGTAATTCCTTGTTATGACATCGGTCTCCAGCTGGAAAGGTTGGAAGATGTGAACCTTCAGAGGATGGAAAACTAGTCTTAATTGTGACAGGAAATGCTTATTCCTGATAAACTTGGTAACCCACAAATGCTGAGTTAACTGTGGCACTGAACCCAGTGGAATTCACTGAAGTGGAATAAACTCCAAAGCTCTTTGATGTGAAATCTCCGGGCCAGCATGCATGGGCCGAGTCGATCCCTTTACTCCAATTATGTGGCTACAGCTGTCTGCACTGAGGAAGAGGCATGCCAAGCAGTCAACACAGCCACTAACAAACCAGAAGCAGCAATTTCTTGCAAACAACAGTTTCATAATAGAAGCATCAGTCTCATTATAGACTTCCAGAATGCAAATAAGCCATTTAGGCGGCCTGCCACTCGGAGCGATGGTAAACACTGAGGCTCTGTTACTTCCTATTGACTATCCAGTTACTTGTGCCCAGCCCCATGAGGATATCATCACAGTCATTCTACTACACTGTGCACCTTCAGAAAACAAGACCAGCACTCCAGTAACATTTCCCAGACTCAACAACACAAAAATGCTCTACAAATATAATTACTCCTTTTTGAGGTGTGATCACCACTGAACATCGACTTCTCTAACTCCCAGTAATTTCACCCCTCCTCCCCTTCTCTCTTTTTCCATTCCCCATTCAGGCTACCCTTCTCCCCACATCTTCTCTTCTCCTCACCTGCCCATCTCCGCCCTTCTGGTGCCCCTCCTCCTCTTTCTCAGATGGTTCACTCTCCTCGCCTATCAGATGCCTCCTTCAGCCCTTTACCACTTCCACCTATCAGCTGACGGCTTCTGACTTCATCCCCCAGCCCTCCGCAATCCACCCACCTTCCCTCTCACTGGTGTCACCATAAGATACAGGAGCAGAATTGGGCCATTTAGCCCATCAAGTCTGCTCCACCATTTCATCACAGCTGATCCAATTTTACTCACAGCCCTGGAGGAGCTTTGGTTTGTTTTTACTGTGTACTGTACCAGCAGTTTATGGTCGAAATGACAATAAACTTGACTTGACTCCTGCCTTTGCCCCGAATCCCTTCATACCCTGACCTATCAAGAATCTATCAACTTATCACCTCTCAGCTCACCTGGTCTTGCGTATCACCTAAAATTCAGGAGGAACACAGCAAGTCATGCAACATCTATGGAGGAGAATAAAAAGTCGATGTTTCAGGCCAAGACCCTTCATCAGGTGCTTATGATTTGCTGCTCCATTGCAGAGTCTCTTTGAATTCTGCCTGACCTGCTGAGTTCCTCCAGTGTTTTGTGTGTGTGATTGTTTTATTGTTCATTTTCCACACTTATAAATTCTGGATAATTCATGCCATTTTAAGTTTACATTAGTTTATATTTGTCCTCATCTTGTAATCCACTGTGCTGCTGCAGTAAGTTAACTTTAATATCATTTATACCCTGTATATATCCACCTATGACAACAATAAACCTGAACATGTTCAGGCTTTATTTCAAATATCCAGAGGAAAATGTGCCCCAGGACTCTCAGCAACACACACCACAGTACGTGGGCAGTACAGTACAGTAGCAGGTCAGGCTATTCCGGAGTCCAAAGTTCAATTCCAGCACCGTTCTGTAAGGAGCCCCTGTACGTCCTCCCCGTGGAATGCATGGGTTTTCCCCAGATGCTCCGGTTTCCACCCACAATCCAAAGACCTACCACACAGGTCAACTGGTCATTGTAAATTGTCCGGTGATTAGCTTAGGGTTAATTAGGGTTGTGGGGTTGCTGGGGCAGCAAAGGTCAAAGGGCTCGAAGGGCCTAGTCCACGCTGTATCGCTAAATAAAAATACCACAACAATGAAGCAACAACTCAGGCTACTTCCCGAACTCCCACAATTAATCCCTCAGGGGGTTCTTTCTTGACTGCTTGCTTCAACACTAATGGTCCTGACTCAGACCTGGTTTTATCCAACACAAGGCAAAGTATCTGACAAGAGATTCTCCAGATGCTGGAAATCCAGAGCAACACACTCGGAATGCTGAAGGGACTCAGCTGGTCAAACAGCACCTACGGAGGTGAGGAAACGTTTGACTGTTTAGGCCGAGACCCTTCATCAGGACTGGAAAGGAAGGGGGAAGAAGCCTGAATAAGGTGGTGGGTGGGAAAGGAACACAAGCTGGCAGATAATAGTTGAGACTGAGTATGGGGGAAGGTGGTTGGGTGGGGGACAGGGATGAAGTAAAAAGCTGCAAGGTGATAGGTGGAAAAGGTAAAGGGGTGAAAAGGAGAAATATGAGAGAAGGGAGTGGACCTTGAGAGAAAGGGAAAGAGGAGAGACACCAGAGGAGGCAATGAACAGGTGAGAAGAGAACCAGAATGGGGAATGGAAAAAGAGACAAGGGAGAGGGGGTTGAAGTTACTAGAAAAAGGAGAAATCGATGCCCACCCAGATGGAATATGAAGTGCTGCTCCTCCAGCCTGAGTAGAGTAAGTAACTGACAATTGATGCTGAGCAACAAAGATGCCAGCATGAGCCCCATGTGAAAACAGAGTCCTCATGCCTGAGAGGGTTTTGGCCAGCAAATCTATTCTACACCTCATGACAACATGCAAGGGCGATGAAGACTAAACAGAAGATATACAAGGTCTCTCCCCATAGTCTACACTCTGGAGAACTGCAAATCCCTCATTCAGTTACTCCTCCTGAACTGGCTTTGCTGTTGTGTGCTGATCTTCCGCACTGGGAGAAACTTGAGACTCCAGGCTGTGCAGAAGTTGCAGGCATTGGGGAAGCAGATTTGCTGGAACATGAACCTGGGCCTCTTATTCTCCATGGCAAGAAGCGGCCACAATTTTATATTCCCTTAGGGAAAGGAAACATGCAATGGAAATCACTCCTTTCAATAAAGTTTTAAATCTGAAGAGAGCTTAAGGTATCGCAAAGGTGAGCACCCCTTTATATTCCCTTAGGGGATAGAAACTATCTCTTCACCTGCCCACCACTTGCTCTGGCCCTTCCTCCTTCCCTTTCGCCCATGGTCCACTCTCCTCTCCTATTAGATTCTCCTAATTCAGCCCCTTCCCTTTTCCACCTATCCTCTCCTAGCTTCTCACATCACTCACCTCCACCTCCCACACCCTCACCCATCGCCTTCCAGCTTGCATTCCTTCCCCTACCCCATCTTCTTATTCTGGCCTATCCCCACCAGTGCTTATGAAAGGTCCCAGTCTGAAAAGCTGACTGTTTATTCCTCTCTATAGACGCTGCCTGACCTGCTGAGTTCCTCCAGCATTTTGTGTTTGGACTCTTGTATCTTAAGATATCTCAAAGATGGGTACATATTTCCCCTTCCCTTAGGGGAGGAAAACTGTGATGGAAATGGTGTGGAGGAAAGAAAAGCAAAGGCTAATAATTAGTAAATAAGGATGCGGGATGTGCTGTTGTGGTAACAGGGAATGGCAGACAAAGCCTAGAAGTAGAGACAGGGAATGCAGCAGTGTGCAACCATTGTTGTAACTGAAAACTGGATTTATTGTTAGACCTGAGAATAATCATTTTATTTTGTAATCAGGACCTAGTCTGTAATTTGATTAAGTCATCCCGTAGTCACCATCCTGATATCAAAATGTAGTTTTACTAGTAATCTCGTCAACGGAGAATACAAAAGTTGTACCAAATTCATGCTCAGATAGATGAAATTTTGGCTGGTCTCCTGGTCCGTACCAATCACCTGCTACTTTGAACACCAGCTCTGTGTGATCTTTCAGTTCACTCCTGCAGAGACATGCCTCTGTAGATAAATTTTTGTATCTTAAGATATCTCTAAGATGGCACACATTTATATTGCCCTGGGGAGTGCTATGGAGATGTAATCACACACATCGAGCTTCTCAAGTAACCAGTGAACTCCAGTGATATAATTTAGTCAACACACTGTACAATGTCGGATGACAAACATGGTCTGTTAAAAAAAACACCAGCTCATTAAAAATAACCAGCGAATAGACACATTGAGTCTCAAAATGACGACAAGCAGCACAACAGGAAATGGTTGGGGGTTGAGAGAGATACTGTGCAAGGGTGAGTGAACAGAGAGAACTAGTATCTTCAATCTGTTCTAAAGATAAAACCACAGTAGGCAGGAAGCTGGGCCCAGCCACGTACCTGGTAGTAGTTCTTTATGTGCCTGACTAATATGGTCAGGTTCTGAATGCGCAAGTTGATGTCATTGTTGACGTGCTTGTTGACTCTCTGATTTGTTGGCCTTGGGTCTCTAAACAGGGAGAAAGAACAGAAATATCATTAAAACTCAGTTCCAACAATCTGACACTTCACTCTCCAATTCTCTCTCCACAGACACTGCCTACCTGCTCCAATAAGTGTTCCCAGCGTTCCATTCTTATTTCTTATTTTCCAACTAAGCAGATTTAGAACGCGGAACAGTATGCACGTAGCAGTTAGTGTACGCTTAACAGTGGCAGCTGGGAGACTGGGGTTCAGTTCCCAAAGCTGTCTGTAAGGAGTCTGTACGTTCCCCCAGTGACCACGTAGGTTTCCTCCCACGTTCCGAAGATGCACTGGTCAGGGTTAGCGTGTTGTGGGCATTAGTGTTAGGGCAATGTTGATGCTGGAAGCACGACAACACTTGCAGGCTGCGCTCGGCATATCTTTGTTGCAAACAGTGCATCACACTCTATGCTTCAATTAGCTGTGACAAATAAATCTAATCTATATCTTAAAATTAATCTTTATAATCTTAACTGTGCACACCGAGCACATATACATGAAACGTTGCCATAGAAAACCAGCATCCATCATCAAAGGTCCTCACCACCCAGACCATGCTCTCTTCTTGCTGCTGCCATCAGAAAGAAGGTACAGATACCTCAGGACTCGCACCACCAGGTTCAAGAACAGTTACTACGCCTCAAACATCAGCTTTGAAGAAAAGAGAGTAACTACACTCACTCTATTCCTGGTGTTCCCACAACCAATGATCTCCCTCTATTGCTCTTTATTCATATCTGCATTTGTACAGTTTGTTGTCCATTGATCCTGGTTACAGTTACTGTTCTATAGATTTCCTGGAGGAAAAAGATCTCAGGGTCATATGCGTTGGCATACATGTATTCCAATAATAAATTTTACTTTGAACTTTGCACAGGAGCAAGCCCATATTGGCCCACCAAGTTGGACCAAGCAAATTGAACTAGTGATTAAATGCCTAACTGAACTAATCCCTTCTGCCCAGACAATATCCCTCCATTCTCCACACATTCTTGCGTCTAACAGTCTCTATCACTTCACCCTCCACCACAGCCCCTGGCAGAGCATTGCAGGTACCCACTGCTCCCTGAGTAAAATGGAACTTGCTCCACGTTTTTTGCTTTGTGAAAACCGTGAGCTCACTTCCAAAAAAAGTAAGGATGATTATAAAAACTCTGAGTAACAGAAGGGTGGACACTTTTTTAAAAAATGTGCAGAGTGAACCTATAGAGACGGGGGAAGAATCCGTTTTGTCTTAAACTCAGTGTGTCCAGGAGATCAACTCCCAGCGAAGCCACGGCCCTGTCAGTGTTTGCCGCTGTGTTATTCATTAACTAACACTAACGTGCCACTGTGAGTGCACGGGAGGCACAAACTCAGGAATCTAATCTCCTTTTCCCATCTGGCTTTGAAGGCGCCACATGCTAACACTGTCTCATGTTTCCTTACAACACAGTGGGAGGGCAATCAGTCAATGGCAGCTCTCAGAACACACCCATTGGTCCCTTCCCCCCCCCCCCCCAACTATCCCTCGACAAGGTTGCATCAGCAACCTGCCAATTTAGTAATGATGCCACTCAATTGTTACGATGTGGAAAAAGTCGATCCTTCCCTCCCGCTCACGACCATCACCAAGTCACCCATCCTGTTTTCTTCAATCAATGGACAACACACACCAGTCCTCTTCAAAGGTCCGGCAGTGCAAAGGGTGAGCAGTTTCAAATTCCTGGGTATCAGTATCTCTGCAGACCTATCCTGTGCCCAACATGCTGAGGCAATCCCGAGGAAGGCACTCCAGAGGCTATATTTCATTAAGAGTTTGAGGAGATTCGGTATCACAAGTCTCTGCCGCGAGCATTTTAACTGGTTGCATCACCACCCGGTATGAAGACGGGAGGCTCCAACGCTCGATGCAAAAGCTGCAGAGTTTTTATAAACTCAGCCAGGCCCATCATGGCACCTGCCTCTCCACCAATAAGGGCATCTTCAATAGGTAATGTCCCAAAAGATGGCATGTGTCATCAGTAAGGAGTTCTACCACCCAGGATATGCCTTCCTCTCATTACTACCATCAGGGAGGAGGTACAGGAACCTGAAGGTACACAGTCTCCCCTCCATCATCAGAGTACTATAGTGACACATAGAACATGCTGGAGTCACTCTGCACGTCAAGCAGTATCTAAGGAAAGGAATAAATATTCAATATTCTGGGCCGAGATCCTTCATCGGGACTGAAGTATTATAGTACTGTGCTGTTCTGTTGCCACAATAACAACAAATTTCATGACACGTGTCAGTGATAATGAACCTGATTGTGATTGTTACTATCTATCATGTGTCCCATTCTCTTCAATCAACGGCCGAAGATTTGGAGGGGGAGCTAGGGAAAAGACTGCACCTTCAAAGACTGGGAACTTGTAGGATTACAAAGCTAGGACACGAGGCTCAAATACACAGAGTAATGGGCTCTGTCTAATACATCACAGACAGACCCCTCCCCACCATCAGTAGTATCTACAGGAGGCACTGCCTCAGAAAGGCAGCATCCATCAAAGTTTTCCACCATCCCGGCCAAGCCATCTTCTTGCAGCTACAATCGGGCAGGAGGTACAGAAGCCTGAAATCTGTGCTGTATTGTTAAGTTCCAGATACATCACCTCACATTCATTGACATTAAAATCCAGCTGCCACACGTCTGCCCACTCCACCAGCCTATTTATATCCTGCTGCTGCTACCATCCCTCTTTCCACTCATTATAATGCAAATTGTGTGTCGCTTTGCAAATTCAGAAATTGTTGCTTGCACTTCCAAGTCTAGGTTATCAAAGCAACAGTTCCAACTCTTAACCCCTGCAACTCAGCATTACTGAATTTCCTCCCGTCCAAGAAACAAACTTTCATCATGCTCTGTTGTAAAGCCAACTTAGTATCTATTCTGTCCCTCTTGTGCCACATGCTTCTGGTCTGCCGCCATGCCTAGTGTATGAAACCTCATCTAAAACCCTGCAGAAGTACACTGCATTACCCTCAACAATTCTACGCTGAGGAGGAGTGAAGATGGTGCTCAAGAAGGCCGTTGCAGCTTCGTGTTTTGGAGGCTTGCCCTGCACTTCTTTTAGTTCAGTAATAATCACAAACAAGAGAAAATGTGCAGATGCCACACACACAAAATGCTGGAGGAACTCACCAGGCCAGGTAGCATCAAAGGAAAAAAGTACAGTCGACATTTTGGGCCAAAAGCCTTTGTCAATTGTACACTTTTCCTAGATGCTGCCTGGCCTGCTGAATTCCTTCAGCATTTTGTGTGTGTTGTTCAGTAATAATGCCTGGATTCTGTAAAATTGTTGAATGTCGGTTTTTTTTGCTGTAAGTCATGCCTTGACCAATGGACCACAGCAAATTTCTACTACAAATATATATATAAATGTAAAATAAAGTTGATCCTTGAATTGATGCCTCACCTGAAAAGGTTATCAAACTGGCCACGGGCACAACCTTCCCCAACTCTGAGGGCCATTGGGAGCATGCCCTCTTTTTGTAGAGGTACCTGGAGATTCACACTTGATGACTTATGAACAGTTTTTTTTTCCCTCTGTCTATGAACCAACGAACACTAGCATCCTCTTCTTTTAAAAATGCACTGTGGATGTATTTTTGTAATTTGTTGTCAATTTTATGTCTTGCCCTGTATCACTGCTACAAAACAACACATTTCACGTCATAAACACAAGAGATTCAGCCAATGCTGGAAGACTACACACACACACACACACACAAACAATGCTGGAGGAACTTAACAAGTCAGGCAGCATCCATGGAGGGGAATAAGCAGTGACATTTTTGGTCCAAGACCATTCAACAGGACTCCTCATACGTCAGTGAAAATAATTCTGATTCTGAACTTAACAGCTTCAAGCACTTTGATCAGGGAACTTCCATTCTAAAAAGACAATCTGAAAAGTTTGTGGAAAAAGATGTACCCTGCTGGCAACACACACAAAATGCTGGTGGAACACAGCAGGCCAGGCAGCATCTATAGGAAGAAGTACAGTCGACATTTCAGGCCGAGACCCTTCGTCTCCTCATCTCCATCCTAAATCTACTCCTCTGAATCTTGAGGCTATGTCCCCTAGTTAGACCTGACGAAGAGTCTTGGCACTTCTCCCTATAGATGCTGCCTGGCCTGCTGCGTTCCACCAGCATTTTGTGCGTGTTGCTTGAATTTCCAGCACCTACAGATTTCCTCGTGTTTGCCCTGTTGGCACCACCAGCATTTACCCTTCCCCCTCCCATCCACCAATCACCCTAAAACTGAAAGTCATGCTCAGAACAATCACTTGGGTTGGTTTGAAGTCACATATGCTAACTGGCTTACTGTCGCGTAAACAATGAAAAGCTTTGTTTGGCATGCCATCCGTACAGAACAATCCTTCAGAACATCAGGTAGCATCCATGAAAATGAACAGTCGACGTTTCAAGCTGACTTTATAAGGACTGGAAAGGAAGGGAGAAGATGCCAAAATAAAAAGATGGTGGGAGGCAAAGAGAGTTAGCTAAAAGGTGCAGAGGGGGAGCAATGAGAGAGGGTCTCACTGAGCACCCAAAGAAATTTAAGCCTTTTTCAGGATAGGGATCCCTCAAAGAGATTTTACAGTGGAGCAGCAAATCACAAACACAAGAGGTTCTGCAGATGCTGGAAATCCAAAGCAGCACATACAAAATGCTGGAGGAACTCTGCAGATCAGGTAGCATCTAAGGAAATGAGCTGACTGTTGAATTTTCAAGCCAAGTACTTGTTCGGGACTGGGAAGAAAGGGGGAAGATGACAGAGTAAAAAGGTTGGGAAGAGAATGTTACAGTTACAGAGAAAGTGCAGTATAGGCAGTGTAGATACTCTCCACTAAAGCACACTTTAGCACAATCCAATGATTTGTCACTCAATAAATCATAAGTAAATTTTTAATGAATACCACGCATTGGAGATACCATGGTGGGATTTGAACTCACATCACCAGCTCAATGGTATAGCACTACAGACAGAAGTTCATTAACCATAATTTCTTTGACCAGAGGGCGGTGAATCTGTGGAATTCATCACTACAGACAGCTGTGGAGGCCAAGTCACTCGGTATACTTAAAGTGGAGGTTGATGGGTTTTTCATTAGTAAGGGTGTCAAAGGTTGCGGGGCAAAGGCAGGAGAATGGGATTGAGAGGGAAAATAGAACAGCCATGATTGAATAGAGGTGCATACTCGATGGGCCAAATGGCCTATTTCTGCTCCTATGTCTTACCTCAATCTAACCCTTCAAAAATGTTATACCAAAACAAATTAAAACAGCCCGGGGTCATCTCAAGGGTTAAAAATTAAAGCTTCCTGGGCACCATTCACTTGGTGTTTTGACACATCAGTAGTCAGTGCACTCAGTCCTGTTCCCCTGCAGACATTAATTACTGAAAGGTGTTGACATAGATAGGCAACTGCATACACGTATGAAATTAAACTGACAGAAGCTGAGTCTGCTATCAGCTGTCAGTATGCCTGAGGAACAGCTGCAGACACCAGTGCTAACTAGTGTTAGAAGAGACTGGAAGGGCATTGTTCTACCGAGGCCAGTCCGCGTTAATGCCTCATCTAATTGGGAACTCGATTATCCACTGCTCCTTCAATGAGGCTCCCTACAACCCCAACTCCCACATTGCAAGTGTCCCCAGTAATGAGCCTGGGCAGAAGGAGCTCCCATTGAAGTTCATTAAATCACAGTCATACCAAGTCATGGTCAGCCCTGATTCAACCAGTAGCACACTCACCTCTGGCTCAGACTGTGGGTTTGAGACTCACGCCAGAGGGATGGGAACATAGATAAGCACAATGGTCTTATTAAAGGCATCAAAGGTTTACTGGAAGAAGGCAGGAAAATGGGGTTGAATGGGTTAATAAATCAGCCATGATGAAATGGCAGAGCAGACCTGTTGGGCTAAATGGCCTAATATAGCTCCTTTGGTTCAGCAACAGCTACTTTCCCACAAACACCAGGTTTCTGAATCGATCTGTACAACCCAAACCCTACCTCAGCAACAGAACTCAACCAACCTCCTCCTGGACACCATGGACCAGTCCTCTGTTGTGTATTTGCTTTCCTTTGCAATAAGGTCTTGGTTTTCCACAGGTTTCCCTGTCACTGTATGGTGTAATTCTGTGTATAATTTATATATTCTGTGTATTCTCTTCATCTATATGACTGTGCTGCTGCAAGTTCTTTATTATATCTGTGCCTCAAAATCATATTTATCATAAAACCATAAGACATAAGAGCACAATTAGGCCATTCAGCCCATTCAATCATGGCTGATTTATTTTCCCCCTCAATCCTATCCTCCTGCCTTCTCCCTGTAACCTTTGATACCCTCACAAATTGAGAACCTATCAACATTCCCTTGAAGCACAGTAGTGTTGTGGTTAGCACAATGCTTTACAGTACCAGAAACCTGGATTCAATTCCCGCTACTGCCTGTAAGGAGCTTGCATGTTTTCCCTGTGACAGCGTGGGTTTCCTCCCACAAAGACATGCCAGTTGGTAGGTTAATTGGTCACTGTAAATTGTCCCGTGATTAGGCTAGAGTTAAGATTGGGGGATTACTGGGTGGTGTGGCTCAAAGGGCTGGAAAGCCTACTCCTTGCTCTATGCCAATAAATAAATAAATATGTCCAATGACTTGGACTACACAACCATCTGTGACAATGAATTCCACAGATTCACCACCCTCTAGCTAAAGAAATTCCTCCTCATCACTGTTCTAAATGGACATCCTTGTATTCTGAGGCCGTGCCCTCTGGTCTGACACTCTCCCTCTATTGGAAACATCACCTCCACGTCCACCCTATCCTGGCTTTGCATTATTTGGGAAGTTTCAGGGAGATTCCGCCCCGACCCCCATTCTTCTAAACTTCACATTGACGTGTGCTGTGAAACTTGCTGTTTTGAGGCATCAGTACAATGAAGCACTTAAAAATTACTATAAATTACAAAAATAAACACTTAAATATGCAAATAATGAGGTAGTGTTCCTGGACCATTCAGAAATCTGCTGGCAGAGGGTAAGAAGCAATTCCCAAAACTTTAGGTGTGGTTCACCTCACCACAGATGTGCATGTGACAACCTCAACAACTTGACAATTTTTGCAGGCACAAACAATTCTTTATTCACCTTCCATCGTTCCCCGCACCCATTCTGGTCACTGGGGCTGTAATCAGCTGAACTTCCACGCTTCCCGTCTGCTTGGATAGAACGCAGAACAGTACAGGATAGGGACAGGCCCTGCAGCCCGCAACATCGTGTGGAGTGGCTGTTGTGCATCTTTGTGCATTGTGCCCCACTCAGCGCACGTCTACTAAACACAGCAAGGCATCTGTGCAGTGGAATTGCCACCTGGTGTTTTTAAATGAC
Source organism: Hypanus sabinus (assembly GCF_030144855.1). Classification (NCBI taxonomy): domain Eukaryota; kingdom Metazoa; phylum Chordata; class Chondrichthyes; order Myliobatiformes; family Dasyatidae; genus Hypanus; species Hypanus sabinus. The sequence continues at coordinate 183,342,854 of NC_082707.1, read as the reverse complement.
AGTTTTACAGTGGATTGGATGGAAGACAAAACTGTTCTAAATTCAAGTGTTCAGATGTCCAGGGAGAACAAAGAAGAGTACAGCAATGTGGTAACCTCCTCCAAGATCAATCAACCCGTTTCCATTCATCTATGTGCTTACCGAAGAGCATCTTAAACGTCCCTAATATATCTGCTTCTACCACTATCCCTGCAGTGCATTCCACAAATCTACTAATCTGTGTTTTAAAAAACCTACCTTTGACATCTTCCCCATCTTTTCCTCCCAGCACCTCCTTATAAAAGCTAATTCCACCCTGGGAAAAGTCTCTGGTTGTCCTATGAATCTATGTCTCCTTGTGCCACCTATCATGCCACCTCTCATCCTCCTTCACTCCAGAGAGAAAAGCCCTAGTTCACAAGACATGCTCTCTAATCCAGGGCACCTGAACAGCAAGACGAGATGGACTCAACCTCACAATATACCTCATCGTGGTCTTGCTCCTTACTGCTTACACTTGCTCTGTGACTGCAACACCTCATTCTGCATTGCTTCCCTTGTACTACCTCAATACACTGTTGTAATGAAATGATCTGCATGACTGGGACACAAAACAAAGTTTTTCACTTGGAACACACTGCAATAATAAACCAATTTGCCAACCGTCTCTCTACCCTTTGTATCAGCGGTTAACTTTAATTATAAAGCAACAAATTTTACGGCAACACTACAAACGTATCGCTATCTCGTTTAAAATGATCAATAGATCAACTGTGCTTTGGACTTTGGATGGGAAGTCGAGTTCAGTACTGACTGAAATCGGAAGGTCTCTCAGCGAGACTGAACCTTGCACTAGCCTCTCAGCACAGCATGTGACTGTGAGGGTCTAGAAAAACTGTTCAGTATGGAGTAGATGGGTCAAAGGGCCTGCTTTGTGCTGTCGTGTTCTATAACATCAGAATCAGGTTTATTTTCTCTGATAGGTCTTGAATTTGCGACAGCAGCACACCATAATCCAATAAGAAATATAATGAGTATTGGAAAAATAGAGCCAAATAGCGAGGCAGTGCTCATGGGCCGCTCAGAAATCTGAAGGTGGAGAGAAAGCAGCTCAACTTAAAAAGTCGAGTGTGCATTTTCAAACTTCTAGTTGGTTTTATCGAGAAGAGGACAAGTCCTGGATGCTGAGGGTTCTTAATAACAGAGACCACCTTCTTGATGCACTGTCTTTTGGAGACGGTCGTCTCCACACCCCCATGCACCCACCTTCCTCCTCAACTGGGCTCAACTATCACGTACCAGCTTGTACTCCTTCCCCTCCCCTCACCTCCTTATTCTAGACCTTTCCTTTCCGATTCTGATGATGGGTCTTGGCCCAAAATGTTGACTGCTTATTCTCCTCTGCAGATGCTGCCTGACTTGCTGAGTTCCTTCAGCATGCTGCGTGAGGCTGTTTGACAATGACCAAAACAATCTGCATATGATTTTTGGCATTTCTGAACCTTGGGAGCTGTGGTCTGGTCTGTCAAAGCCCGCAGTGTTCTTCAGCTTAGAAATCATTCGATGACAAGCAGGAATATATTACTGCATTGAACCAACCAGCAAAACCCTAACTCACTCCAGTTTAGCAATAATTTGATCACATTGCACCAAAATTGGGTTTGTTTTTTGTTCTAATTGTGATCTTTCTTGTAAAAATTGTGCATAACTTGTTTCTCTGTGAATGTTGCTGACATGCATTGACGCTGCAGCAAGAAAGTTTCTCAATACCCCTGTACTTGTGCACATGACAGTAAGCTCGACTATGATGTTCTGCTAATATCCGGTGATTGGAAGCTGATCCCAGGACATTTGGCCTCAGTCTATCCCCTGAGCCTTACAGGGCCGTGTGATAATCACAGTTCCCTTGATGAGTTTTGGCCAAAGCAACAGATGACTGAAATATAATTTCCTTCTTTTTGTCTTGTACTCCCTAACATACAAGCCAACATTTCATGCACCCCCATCCCCTCCCCACCCTGCTTTTTCTTTGAAACTCTGTTATAGCTTCTAGTGACGTACGCACACAGAAGCCCAGATCTGCCGAGCTCACACAAAATACTCCGAGACATGAAGTGTAGGACTTGATAACTAATCCTCTGGACAGGCTGCGGTGGATGGCCTCGATTCAAGTCACTAGACAACAGCCATTAATTCTCTAAACAGCTCAGCGAATTGCTAACCAGTCTGAGGATCAGAGCCATGTCCCCCCCCCCAAAAAACTGACAATAAACCCTTTGTACTTCTCACCAACATTATTTACAGAGCCGTTCCCAGCAAATAAACCCGCCATTTACACAAACAACAAAATGAATCCTTCTATAGTCACACATAGAAAGTTCACTTCCAATGAGGTTAATCCCAGGCAAAAAAAAGACATTCGGAATATTTGTGTTTACATTGCCAAATTTGGTAGAGGCAGATTCATTAGGGACAGTTAAGAGGCTGCTACATGGATGAAAGAGAAATGGGGAGGGGGGTTATGCGGTGGGGGAAGGGAGTAGGTTAAAAGGTGAGCATAATATTGTGGGCTAAAAGGCCTGTACTGTTCCACGTTGTGTGCGAGCTGTGAGCTGAACCAGTGACCCCACGGCTGAGCCACTCTCAATACAGACTGTGTGTCAACACCTTGATACAGGTACACAGGTGATAAGAGGAACAGGTAGAGTGGACAGACAAACATTTCACAGAGAGCATAATTTTAAGATGATTGGAGAAAAGCAATGGGGGGGAAGAGGAGGAGAGAGAGGGTTGGGTGCGTGGAACGTGCTGCCAGCGGTGGTGACAGAGGAAGATACGTCAGGGACATTTGGGAAGCTTTTAGATAGGCACGTGGATGAAGGAAAAATGGGGAAAATGGGGGGCTATGTAGGAGGGGAGGGCTAGCTGGATCTTGTAGCAAGGTAAAAGGTCAGCAAAATATCGTAGGCAAATTGGCCTGTACTGTTCTATGAAAAATTTCAAACTGCACTTCACTCACAGTCACAAAGTGCTGGGGGAACTCAGCAGGCCAGGCAGCATCTAGGAAAAGAGTACAGTTGATGTTTTGGGCTGAAACCCTTCAACAGTCCAGCCAAAGGGTTTTGGCCCGAAATGTCGACTATAGTCTTTCCCATAGATGCCACCGAGCCAGCTGAGTTCCTCCAGCACTTTGTGTGTGCTGCTCGGATTTCCAGCATCCGCATAATTTCTTTTGTTTCTTCACTGACAGTAACAGCTTCAGAATGCTCCAAGTTCGTAAATGACAAACACTACGGAAATGCAGTATCTTACTAAAATTTTGACAGTAAATGGACAGACCAAGGAGGGACAGTGCATTACTTAGCTTCACACCGGGCAATATAGCTGTTCACGTAGAGGGGGAATTAGCAGAGATCATCAAGGAGGCTGAGGGAGTGACAGATTGGACATAGAGAGAGGTAGTTACACCCACTGTGCAGGTTACAGGAGACCGGGTGACAGACAACAGGGGTAAGGGGTTAAACAGCAAGTGCCGAGTACTCCTGTGGCCATCCCCCTCAACAACTGTCACGGGTGGGGTGACCTAACAGAAGAAAATCACAGCAGTCGGGTCTCTGGTACTGAGTCTGACTCTGTGACTCAGAAGGGAAGGGTACAGAAGAGATGAGCTATGGCGATAGGGGAATTGTTACTTAGGGGAACAGAAAGGAGATTCTGCGGATGAGAACGAGTTGCCGGATGTTATGTTGCCTCCTGGGGGCCTGGGTCTGGGATTTCTCAAATCGAGTCCTCAGCCTTCTTTAAGTGAACAGTCAGAGGTCATGGTCCGTTCCCTGTAGGTACCAATGACATGGGTAGGGCAAGTGACAAGGTTCTGCAAATTGAGTTCAGGGAGTTTGGTGGCAAGTTAAAGGACAGCACCTCCAACTTGTGATCTCACGATTGCTACTTGTGCCACATGCTCGTGAGGCCAGGAACAGGAAGATTATACAGTTTAACACATAGCTGAGGAGGAAGGTGTCCAAACTTTGGACTATTGGGCTCTCTTCCAGGGAAGGTGTGAGCCATACAGAAGAGAAGGTTTGCACCTGAACTGGATGGAGACTAATGTGATGGTGAATGGGAACCAGAGTGCCAGAACAGATAGTGGACAGGTTGTGAAGACAAATGTTGTTAAGACCTCAAACAAAATCAGGAATCATGAGGTTGAGCATGGTGCAACTAATGACTGTGTAATAACACAGAGACACCTATAACTAGGAGGCTAAGTACAGCCCAACACCATATTCAATTTTACTGCTGTGGGCTGTAACAAAGAGGACGATGTATCAGCATATATGAGGGAGACAGAAGATTTGGTCATGACAGCAACCTTTCGCTCAATGTCAGCAAGACCAAGCAACTGATTGCAGACTTCAGGAGAGGGCCAGCAACTGAGTGTTACTATTTCATAGGAACTGGCCCGGACTCAGCATGTAAATGTAATTGTGAAGAAAGCACGACAGCACCTCTAATTCCTTAGGAGTCTGTGTAGATTAGGTATGACATGAAAAACTTCGATAGATGTGTAGTGGAGAGTGTACTGGCCAGCCTGGCATGGAATCAGCAACATCCTTAAATGGAAAACTCTACAAAAAGTAGAGGATTTGGCCCAGTACATCATGGGTAAAACCCTCCTAAATATTGAGCACATCTACATGATACATTGCTGTAGAAAAGCAACATCCATTATCCAAGATCCTTACCACCCAGGCCAATGTTCTTTTTTCTCTGCTGCCATCAGGTAACAGGTACAAGGTCCTCAGAACTCGCACCACCAGGTTCAAGAACAGTTACTACCTCTCAACCATCAGGCTCTTGAACAAAAGGGGATAACTACACCCACCTGTCTATCCATTGAGATGTTCCCACAACCAATAATCTCACTTTAAGGACTCTTTATCTTGTTGTTTCATGTTCTCATTATTTACTGCTATTTATTTGTATTTGCAGTTTGTTGTCTTCTGCACTCTGGTTGATCTTTCTTTGATCCCTTTATAGTTACTATTCTAAAGTGTTGCTGAGTATGCCCGTCGGAAAATGAATCCCAGGTTTGTATATGGTGTCATGTATGTACTCTGATAATAAAATTTAGTTTGAACTTTAATGTTCTGTGCTGCATCTATTTCAATGCAAGTAGTACTGTGGGAAAGACAGAGGAGCTCAGGGCATGGATCAACACCTGGAATTATGACACTGCAGCCAGTAATGAGACTTGGTTATAGAAGGGACAGGACTGGTTAGCTCAATATTCCAGGACTCCATTGTTCAGAGTGGGCTTCAAGGCCGCCACCATTGTCCCTGAGCCGAAGAAGTCTTCAGGGTCCTGCCTAAATGACTACCATCCCATGGCACTCACATCCATCATCGTGAAGTGTTTCGAGAGGCTCGTCATGAGGCATATCAAGACCCTGCTGGCCCCCTCACTGGACCCCCTGCAGTTTGCGTACCGTCCCAACCGCTCAACAGATTATGCCATTGTCATCACCCTCCACCTGGCCCTCACCCACCTGGACAAAAAAGACACGTACATTAAATGCTGTTCATAGACTTCAGTTCAGCATTCAACACAATCATCCCTCAGAAACTAATTGGAAAGCTGAGCCTACTGGGCCTGAACACCTCCCTCCGCAACTGGATCCTAGACTTCCTGACTGGGAGACCTCAGTCAGTCTGGATCGGGAGCAGAATCTCCAACACCATCACACTGAGCATGGGGGCTCCCCAGGGCTGTTGCTCAGTCCACTACTGTTCACTCTGCTGACCCACGACTGTGCTGCAACACACAGCTCGAACCACATCATCAAGTTCGCCGACAACACAACTGTGGTGTGTCTCATCAGCAAGAATGACAAGTCAGCTTACAGAGGGGAGGTGCAGCGGCTAACAGACTGATGCAGAGCCAACAACCTGTCTCTGAATGTGAACAAAAGAGATGGTTGTTGACTTTAGGAGGGCACAGAGCGACCACTCCCCACTGAACATCGATAGTTCCTTGGTAGAGATCATTAAGAACACCAAATTTCTTGGTGTTCACCTGGCGGAGAATCTCACCTGGTCTCTCAACACCAGCTCCATAGCAAAGAAAGCCCAGCAGCGTCTCTACTTTTTGCGAAGGCTGAGGAAAGTCCATCTCCCACCCCCCATCCTCATCACATTCTACAGGGGTTGTATTGAGAGCATCCTGAGCAGCTGCATCACTGCCTGGTTCGGAAATTGCACCATCTCGGATTGTAAGACCCTGCAGCGGGTAGTGAGGTCAGCTGAGAAGATCATCGGGGTCTCTCTTCCCGCCATTATGGACATTTACACCACACGCTGCATTCACAAGGCAAACAGCATTATGAAGGACCCCATGCACCCCTCATACAAACTCTTCTCCCTCCTGTTGTCTGGGAAAAGGCACCGAAGCATTCGGGCTCTCACGACCAGACTATGTAACAGTTTCTTCCCCCAAGCTATCAGACTCCTCAATACCCAGAGCCTGGACTGACACCTTACTGCCCTATTGTCTTGTTTATTATTTATTGTAATGCCTGCACTGCTTTGTGCACTTTTTTCTTTTACATAGTTCAGTCTGGTTTTTGTACTGTGTCATAAACACCATGGTCCTGAAAAAATATTGTCTCATTTTTATTATGTACTGTACCAGCAGTTATGGTTGAAATGACAATAAAAGTGACTTGACTTGACTTGAGGGATTATAGGGAGAGGGGTAGCTTTACTAGTCGGGGAAAATGTCATGGCAGTGCTCAGACAGGACAGACTGGAGAACTCGTCTAGTAAGGCTTTATGGGTGGAACTGAGGAACAATAAAGGGACGACCAGGTTAATGTGTTAAGGGGGAGATATTACAGACCACCCGCCAATCTGCGAGATTCAGAGTAACAAATCTGCAGAGAAATCGCAGACTGTTGCAATCCCATACTATAAAAAGACGATGGGATAAAGTTTGTCAAATGCGCTAAGGGAAGTTTCCTTAGTCAGTATGCAGTAGTCCCAAAGAGAGAGTGGACGATCGTGGATCTGCTGTTAGGGAATGAGACAGGGCAGGGGACAGAGGTTGGTGTAGGGGAACACTTTGCACCTAGTGACCACAATGCCATTAGCTTCAAAGTAAATATGCAAAAAATATAGGTCTGGTCCGTGGGTTGAGATTCTAAATTGGACAAAGGCCAATTTTGAAGGCATTAGAAATGATATGGCAATTGTGGATCGGGATAGGCTGTTTTCTGGCGAAGGTGGACTTTGTAAGTGGGAAGCTTCCAGATGAAATTTTGAGAGTACAAAGCTTACATGTGCCTGACAGAATAAAAGGTAAAAATAGCAAGTGTATGGATCTTCGGTTTTCAAGATATTGAGGCACAGGTTAAGAGAAAAAAGGAGGTGCATAGCAGGTATAGGCAGGTAGGAACAAATGTGGTGCTTATGGAGTACAAGAAATGCAAGAGAACACCGAAAGAAAGAAAGCAGGAGAGCTAAAAGAAGGCATGAGGTTGCTCTAGCAGACAAGATTAAAGAGAATCTCAAGGGATTCTACATATATGTTAAGAGTAAAAGGATTGCAAGGAACAAAATTATTTCTCTGGAAAATCAGAATGGTAATCCATACATGGAGCCAAAAGGGGAGATCCTGAATGGATTTTCTTTTCTGTTTGTATGTACTTGGGAGATGGACACAGAGTCTAAAGAACTGAGGCAAAACAGCAGCGAGGTCATGGACCCTAAACAGTTCACAGAGGGTGGATAAATCCCCAGGGCCTGACAAGGTGTTCCCTTGGACCCGGTGGGAGGCAAGGGCAGAAATTGCAGGGGCCCTAGCAGAGACATTTAAATCACCCCTAGTGACAGGTGAGGATCGGAGGATAGCTAATGTTGCTCTGCTATTTAAGAAAGGCTCTAAAAATAAACCAGGAAATTATAGGCCACTGAGCCTGAAATCAGTATTGGAATGTATTCTAAAGGTCCAGGAAAAAATGAGTATTTGGATGGTCAGGGAATGATTTGGGATAGTCAGCATGGCTTTGTTTGTGATAGGTCATGTCTAATCAAATTTACAGAGTTTCTCGAGGAAGTTACCAGGAAAGTGGATGAAAGCAAGGCAGTGGATAGTGTCCATGTGGACTTTAGCAAGGCATTTGACAAGGTTCTGCATGTGAGGTTAGCCAAGAAGTTTCAGTCACTCAGCATTCAAGATGAGGTAGTAAATTGGATCAGGAGAAGCCAGAGAGTGGCAGTAAATGGCTGCTTCTTCAACTTGAGGCCCATGACTAGTGAAGTCCCACAGGGATCAGCACTGAATCTATTGGTGTTTGTCATCTAGATCAGCAATCTAGGTGATAATGTGGTTAACCAGATCAGCCAATTTGTGTTGACAAGATTGGGGGTGTAGGGGACAGCAAGGAAGACTATCAGAGCTTGCAGTGGGATCTGAACGAGGGAGAAAAATAGCTGAAAAATGGCAGATGGAATTTAATGCAGACAAGGGCGAAGTTTTGCACTTCAGTAGGAGGTTACATAGCAGGGTAGGTCTTACACAGTGAACGGTAGGGCACTGAGGAGTGTAGTAGAGCAAAGGGACTTGGAAATACAGGTCCATAATTAACTGAAAACGGTGTCACAGGTTGATAGGGTCATAAGGAAATCTTTTGACACACTGGCCTTCATAAATCAAAGTATTGAGTATAGGAATTATGTTGAAACGTTGGTGAGGCCTAATTTGGAGTATTTTGTGTAGTTTTGGTTACCTACCTACAAGAAAAAAACAATACAGAGAAAATTTACAAGGATGTTGCCAGGTTTGGAGGACCTGAGTTACAAGGAAAGATTGATGAGGATTTTATTCCTTGGAATGTAGAAAATGGGAGGAGATTTGTTAAAGGTCTACAAAATCATGAAAGGTATAGATAGGGTAAATGCAAGCAGGCTTTTTCCACTGAGATTGGGTGGGACTACAACCAGAGGTCATGGGTTAGTGGTGAAAGGTGAAATGTTTAAGGGTAACACCAGAGGAATCTTCTTTACTCGGAGGGCCGTGAGAGTGTGGAACCAACTGCCAGCGCAAGTGGTGCACGTGAGCTTGATTTCAATGTTTAAGAGAAGTTTGGATAGGTACATGGATGGGAGGGGTATGAGGGCTATGGTCCAGGTGCAAGTCAATGGGACTAGACAGTTTAAATGGTTCCGCATGGACCAAAGGGCCTGTTTTTGTGCTGTACTTTTCTATGACTCTGTTAACATCTTTACTTGCCACGTATATATTGAAACATACAGTGAAATTCATCACTTGCAACGACCACTGCAGCTCAAGGATGTGCCCACAAGTGTTGCACTTCTGGTGGCATGCCCACAAATCACTAATCCTAACCCGTACGTCTTTGGAATGCCGGAGGAAACCAGAGCACTCACAGAAAACCCACACAGTCATAGGGAGAACTTACAAACTCCTTACAGTGAATTGAATTGCATCAGGGAATTGAACCCTGATCTTCCGACCTAAAAAGCATCATGCTAGCTGCTACATTGCTGTGACTCCAAATATTTCAAATTGGTACTGGAATTGATTTAATGTCAGAACTCGCACCACTCAAGCCCCTCTTTACATTGGTGAAACGGCAGTGGGAACTGCGAGCATTTTCAAACTCCTGGGAGGGCACATCTCATATAACCTCTCACAGTCCCAGAATGCATCCTACAGTCAGGAAAGCTCACCAATGCCCCTGCTTTCTGAGGAGGTTGAAGAGAGCTGGACGAAACACATCTGCACTCATAACAATCTACAGATGCACAGTAGAGAGCATCCAACCACACTGCACTGGACAGGAAGGCTGACAATGCACTTGACCATGGGTCGTCAAAACTGCCCAACGCATAACCACACCAGCCTACCCACCATCAAGGACATGTATACAGAAAGGCGTTGGTTAAAGGGTCAGTAACATCACGAAGGATCCCACCCACCCTGCTCATGGACTGTCTGTCCCACTCACGTCAGGGAGAAGGCTACATAGCATCTACACCAGGACCATCAGGCTCAAAAAGTTACTTTCCCTAAGCAGTAAGGCTGATCAACACCTCCATCACTAAAACACCCTCCACCACTACTTCTATCATTTCCTGTCAGTCACCTTATACACTCACGTGCCTAGTGTCACTTTATGGACATACAATCAATCTATGCATGCAAGCTACCTTACATATATATATTTATTGTGTTTATTATTGTGTCCTTTATTTTATTGTGCTGCATCAGAAGTGGAGTAACAATTAGTTCCCCTCTACACTTGACACAAAAGAATTTTGAATCTGTTGTCACATGTACCAAGATACAGTGAAAAGCTTGTCTTGCATACTGTTCATACACATCAGATCACTGAGCTAGAATGAGTTAAGTAACAATTCTGAATAAAATGTAAAGGCTACTGAAGTAAAAATAAAATGCAAAATTATGATAAGATGGATCATGAGGCCAAGAGCTGGGGGAGTGGGAGAAGAGAGCAGAGGTCTTTAGTTATACCAGCTACTTTGCAGATGAAGCGAGAAGGTTCGACCATGGAAAAGGGAGTCCATGGAGAGGAGGCTAGTTTCCATAATGTGCGGAGCTATGCCTACAACGCTCTGCGGTTTCTTGTAGTCAAGTGCAGAGCAGTGGTCGTACCATTCCATCATGCGTCTAGACAAAATACTTTATATGGTGCATTGATAAAAATTGGTAAGAGTTGATAGGGACATGCCGAATTCTTTAGTCTCTTGAGGAAGTAGAAGCATTGATAAAGAGGGAGGAGGGCACAGTGAGATTTCTACCCAAAATAGTAGAGGGTGGATTCAAACACTCTTTCTCGGGCATATCCCACCAGGTAGATATCGTCATAAAGACAGCTTTTGGCACACTGGCCTGCATAAATCAGAGTTTTGAGTACAGGAATTGGGATATGGTGTTGAAGTTGCACAAGATGTTGGAGAAGCCCATTTTGGAGTACAGGAAAGATGACAAAAAGATTGACAGAGTACAGAGAAAATTTACAAGGTTGTTATGTTGCTGGGATTTGAGGACCTAAGTTATAGGAAGTTGTTGAACAGGTTGACCAGATTTTATTCCCTGGTGTGTAGTGAATGAGGATGAGTTTTGAAAGAGGTATACAAAATTAGAATGGATATAGTTAGGGTAATTGCAAGCAGGTTTTCTGCTCTGATGTGGGGGTGGGGAGACGAGGATGAAAGTCAAGAAGTTTAGGGTGAGAGGCGAAATACTTAATGGGAACCTGAAGGTGAACTTCTTCATTCAAAGGGTGGTGCTTGAGTGAAACGAGCTGCCAAGTGATGGAAACAGGTTTGGCTGCAAGATTTAAGAGATGTTTGGATAAGTACATGTATGGGAGGAGTATGGAGGGCAATGGTCTAGGTGTGTTGATGGGACTAAGCAGAATAACAGTTCAGCACAGCCGAGATGGGTCTGTATCCATGCAGTATCGCTCTATGGCTACCCAGCCTCCCAGTAAACAGTGTCTTGGTGAGAGTCAAGCTTTCACATAGAGCCAATACTGGTAAAAGCACACTCATCTTGCAGGCTCCTCATTGCCGAGATGGAGCTGCAAGATGTTAGAGCTTTGTGATCTTGTGGTTTGCAATTGAACCCAAAATACTTTTTATCAGTTAGAGCCAGACCAATGAGTTCAATCACGTGTACTTAAATGTAAAAGATCCCAGACTTCTGGGAAGTCCCATGCAAAAAAAATCCGAACCTTTCAGAACAAGCACCAAAGTAGTCAGCAGCAGTAGAAGGCCCACAAGAGATTCTGCAAAGTTATTTCTTAACCTTGTTCCACCTCAATGATTTGATCTGTGTGGACAAGTTTTTCTCCCTGTTAGTACATGTGCTCTCCTATCAGATTTCTTCTTAAGCCCTTCACTACTTCCACCTATCACCTCCCAGCTTCTAACTCAAGCTGCTTCCTCCACCCACAAGAGATTCTGCAGGTTGGGTGAAACTACAACTAGAAGTCATAGGGGTTAAGGGTGAAAGATGAAATACTTACAGAGATGGAGTTAAGAAGGCGCTAAATGGTGACTCCTTTGCTTGCATCTTCAGAAGCAGCTCTATTTCCATCTTTAACATCTGTATTTTTCACTTTCAGGTTTCTTTTGAAGACCCTGACCAGGAGTTACACACTGATTTTGGTTCTTTGCAGGAATGGGACCTGTTCTCAGGGTTTCAGGACCAGCCATTGTTCGGCATGTCAAGGGGTCGGCCTAGTGTTCAGAAGCCTAAGATCTCAGGGTTCTGGCGACGGGCGGATTGTGGGTCGGTGTCACGGCCGGAGACCTGTGCGTCTTCGAGTAGGCCGGAAACATTTTGCTGTGGGCCTTTGCAATTTTCTGGCACAGAGCTCGTAAAAAGCGACGAAACGGACTTTTTAAACATTGCAAACCAGCGGATTGTTGTTATGTCTCCTGCTCACTATGAAAATGGAGGACAGCTTCTTCTCCCTTACTAGGGTGAAAGAGAACCTGTGGGTTTCCGAATGCCGGATGAATTGTGATAGTCTTTGGGGCGACTGCAAGGCCTGTGTCTTTGCTATCGCCCAGCTCATGCTTGTGCTCAGTAGGGGCTGCGCTTTTTGTTTTGCCGGTGGGAGGAGGAAGGATTGTTGTTTGCTGCTGCCTGCATGCAGAAGGGGGAGCTGGGGGGGTGCTTTGGGGCTCTCACATTTAAATGTCGTTCATTCTTTGGGGCACTTCTCTGTTTTTGTGGAAGTTTTGCAAAGAAAAAGCATTTCAGGATGTATATTGTATACATTTCTCTGATATTAAATGGAATCTTTGAACATAAAGGTGGACTTCTTCACTCGGGTGGTTGAGTGTGGAAGTGGTGGGTGCAGGTCATGCTGCAACATTTAAGAGATATTTGGATAAGTACATGGAGGGGAGGGGTATGGAAGGTTATGGTGGAAATAGTGAGGGGCTTAAGGAGGAGGAATCTGATAGGAGAGGACATGTACCAAGAGAAAAAGAAAAAGATCAAGGTAAAACAATAACATTGCAGTTACAGAGAAAGTGCAGTACAGATAGACAATAAGGTGCAAAATGATAACGAGGTAAATTGTGAGGTCAAGAACACGAGGTTCTGCAGATGCTGGGAATCCAGAGCAGCACACACAAAATGCTGGAGGACTCAGAAAGTCAGGCAGCATCTATGGAAGGGAATAAACCGTCAAAGTTGTGAGTTGAAATCCTTCATCAGGACCGGAAAGGAAGGGGGCAGAAGCCAGAATAAGGTGGAAAGAGGGAAAGGTGGCGGGTGGTAGGAAAGATGGGTGGGTGGGGAGGGTAAGTAAAGTGAGAAGCTGGTAAGTCATCGGTGGAAAAGGGACAGGCTGAAGGAGGGGCACCAGAGGGAGGTGATGGGCAGGTAAGCAGAAGAAAACAGAGAGGGTAACCAGAATGGGAATGGGAAAAGAGAGGAGGAGAAGCAGGGAGAAATTACCAGAAAGGTGAGAAAATGTTGTTCCCACAGTCCTCCATGCAGGTCACCAGGCCTTTGGGGCAGTCTAACGATGGCCCTGAGGGGAGGCAGAATGGAGGTTGGAAAGAGTGGGAAGGAAGGAAAGGGAAAATGACCAGAATGTTGAGAAATCGATGTCCATGCCATCAGGTTGGTGGCTACCCAGACGGAATATTGAGGTGTTGCTCCTCCAGCTTAAGTGTGGTCTCATTGTGGCAGGAGAGTATTTAATCACTGCAAGAACCATTGTTCTGGTGTAGCTGCCATTCCACAGCACAGTGTTTACTCCAGATGATGACAATCGCTGGCTGGTTTAGAATGACAGGACAAACATGATTCACTACAACCGTGCCAGTTCTCAGAAAGATCTCTCCAACTACCTCACTTCTTGATCCTGTTGCACTTATGTAGCACATAAAACAAAAGTGAATGATCAGCCATGATCTCAGAATGGCGGCGCAGACTCGAGGGGCCGAATGGTCTACTTCTGCACCTATTGTCTATTGTCTATTGTCTAAAAGCTTTTCACTGTATCACAGTACATTGGGATGAAGGGGCCCTCAGGACCCACACCACCAAGTTCGGAAATAGTTATTACCCCTCAACCATCAGGCTTTTGAACCAGTGTTGATAACTTCACTTGCCCCACCACAGAACTGTTCCTACATCCTATTCAAGGACTCTTCATCTCATGTTCTTGATATTTATTTTCCTAGTGTAGTTGCACAGCTTGTTACCTTTTGCACATTGACTATTTGCATTTCAGGGTCCTATATGTGACATATAGGTACTTTGATAATAAATATACAATTAACTTCAGAACTTTTTAGTAGTTAACTGGACTCTTACCTTAATGAGTAAGAGTGTTAGTAGATGGTTGTCTCCCTGAATGGAGGCCCAGTGGTGTGCCGCAGTTAAGAGGCAGGTTTAAATGCAACATTTAAGAAAAGATTGATAGGTACGTGGTTGGGAGGGGTAATGAGGGCTATGGTCCGGGTACAAGTAGATGGGACTAGGCAGAAAACCAGGTTGGCACAGACCAGATGGAGCGAAGAGCCAGTTTCTGCACGTAGTGTTCTATGACCATACATATGGAATTAGACCATTCAGCCCATCAATTCTGCTCTGCCATTCAACCATGATATGTGACAATAACAAAGAGATACGAAGAGCATAATCACAGCGTCATGTAGTGTTGAAACAGGCCCTTCACCCATCATGTTCACAGACTAACAAGCATCCATTTACACTCATTCCATTTTACTTTATTCTCTTTACATCCGCATCAACCTCTAACTCTCACCCACACAATACATCATAGTTTTCTGCATTAAATTCCATCTAACACACCTGGGCCTATTCCACCCTAACGATAGGCTGTCAAAGAGATCACAAAGCCATGCTGACTAACCCTAATTAGCCCACGTTTTGCCAAATGCTCGAGACCCTGTCTCTAAGATATCGATCATGTTATTAATGTACCTGCCTCAACCGTTTCCTCAAGCAGTCAGCTCCAATTACTAACTCTGTAAAAAAAAAATTGTCCCTCAGGTTCTTATTAGATTGCAATTAATTAAACCTCTGTCCTCTAGGTCTTAAATATCTAACTAGTTGCATCACCACTTAGTATGGAGGGGCCACTGCACAGGATCACAAGAAGCTATACAAAGCTACAAACCTGGTCAGCACTATTATGGACACTAGCTTGCCCAGCATCAGGAACATCTTTAAAAGGCAATGCCTGAAAATGCTGCATTCATCACTGTAGACTCCCAACACCCAGGACATGCACCTTTCTTATTGTTACCATCAGGGAGAAGGTACAGGAGCTTGAAGACGCATACTCAATGTTTCACGAACAGTTTCTTCCCCTCTGCCAACAGATTATATATATTTTTTTCTTATTGTAATTTATTAGATATTCATGTCTTGCGCTGTACACTGCTGAAAAACAACAAGTTCCACAACATATGCCAGTGATAGTAAACTTGGTTCTGATCCTAATTCCCCAACCCTGGGAAAAAGACTGAGTGAATTCATGCTACCACGGGCCCTTGTGATTTTATACACCTCTGTAAGATTACACACTCAGTCTCCTATGCTCCTATGAATAAAGTCCGATCTTGCCCAACTTCTCTATAGCTCAGTCAGTCCCTCTGGTCAGGAAAAAGCCTTTCACTACATTGCTTTGCCAAATTTCTATCTTTGCTTTTCCATGGGTTTCAGTCTTGCTGGCAGGCCTACCGTACATACAAACACACTGACAAGCACTTTTTGGAAGTCCAAATACCTTACAACAAAACCGTTACTTTTTCAAAAAGTCTGACCAAAATTAGGACACAATGAACCCCTTTCCCTTTCATTGTATGTTGCCAGACCAGAAACATTAAACCAGAGAGATTTAAAGGGCACCTGGAGGGCAAGTTTATTCTCCCCCCCCCCCCCCACAAGGGGCGGGGGGGGGGGGGAGGGTCATAAACACCACAGATTCTGCAAATGCTGGGGATCCAGAGTAACACAATCAAAATTCTGGTGGAACTCAGCAGGTCAGGCAGCATCTACAGAAAGGAATAAACAGTCGATGTTTCAGGCCAAGACACTTCATCAGGACTCATGAAGGGTCTGAACCTAATGAAGGATCTTGGCCCAAAACATCGACTGTTTATTCCTCTATAGATGCTGCCTGACCTGCTGAGGGGGTGGTGGGTACAGGGAATGAACTGCTAGAGGTAGAGGTAAGTGCGATTACAACTTTTAAATGACATTTGGACAAGTACTGTACATGCTTAGGTAGGATTTCGAGTGATATGGACCAAATGAAGACAAACAGGACTGAATAGTGGACAACTTGACCAGCATGGAGAAGATGGGCTGAAGAGACTGTATGAATATGCTATATGAAATCAAAGCAGATTGACCCTTCATCAACTGGATGCTACAGATCTCATGACCAATGATTTACCTCTGATGTCCCGGCTGACAGTCATTCTTCAACCAACACCACCAAAATAGACATCTGATCACCAACAGGTTACTGCTGTGGAAGTTAGCCTTGTACCAAACACCATTCCTCCCATCGTACAGGAATGACTTGTAGATCATACAAGGTGTACGCATAAGAATACGGCAAAATAGGAGTAGGCAATTTGGCCCTCAAACATGACCCACCATTCAATACGACCACGGCTGACCAGTCCCAACCCTCAACCCCTCTTCTGTGCCAGTTTCTCATCACCCTCACTTCCCTGATCTTTCAAAACAATTTCTACATTCACATCAGACTCCCTGGATCACCCGACCTCTACGTCTCTCCACAAGAGAGAATTCCAGAGGCTCGCCAGCCTCTGCGAGAAGTTCCTGCCGCAGTAACTCTGAAAGTGCTCCCAAAGTATGGTTGGGTCAAGGGCTCCAGGATTAAGATGGACTGGTGATACACTTCCAAGTCAGGATGACGCGCAATTCGGAGGGATGGCGGGATCTCCTGCACGTAGAGAGCATGTCTTGTGAGGATAGGTTGAGCAAGCTAGGGCTTTTCTCTTTGAAGAGAAGGAGAGATGAGTTGGTAGAGGTGCACAAGATGATAAGAGGCCAAGATCAAGTGGACAGCCAGAAACATTTTCCCAAGGTGGAAGTGGCTAACACAAAGGTGCAGCTGCCTACAGCAATGAATTCCAGAGATTCACTGGCTAAAGAAATTTCTCCTCATCTCCCTCCTAAATTGACATCCTTCTATTCTGAGGCTGCGTCCTCTGGTCTTAGACCCCCTCATCATAGGAAACATCACCTCCACATCCACTCTATCAATAGCTTTTGACATTCGATAGGCTTCAATGAGTTCTATGTTCCATAATTCAGAAGCAAGATAGTTCCAAATCCAAGTTAGTCTTCAATGAGAAGCTCCCAGTATACACCTCAAAGAATAAGCAAACAGCTTGCCAAAATTTCAAACAGCCAAGCATGCAAAATTAGAGAAACCCAGATTTTTATGATCAACAACTGTTTGGTCTCATTTGCTAAGGTTTCTGTCAACGCTCAAACACAAGCAATGACTGTGGTTGTGATGATTATATTCTGGACTCTTGATTTGTTCCCAATTAAATAAAGGTGTACAAGATGACAAGAAGTTAATGAGAGGATTCCTAGCAGTGTGGAGGAACAGGAACTTTGAGGTCCACATCGATATAATTCTCAAATTTGCCATGCAGGTTGATAAGGTTTGGTAATAAGATGTACGGTGTGTTGGCCTTCATTAGTCAAGGCAATTGAGTTCAAGAGCAACTCTATAAAACCCTGGCTAGATCACACGGTGAATATTGTGTTCCAGTTCTGCTCACCTCACTATAGGAAGGATGTGGAAGCTTTAGAGAGACTTACCAGGATGCCACCTGGATTGGAGACCATGTCTTTTGAGGATCAGCTGAGTGAGCCAGGGCTTTTCTCTTCAGTGATGGAAGATGAGAAGTGACATGATAGAGGTGGACAAGATGATGAGAGGCACAGATCGAGTGGACAGCTGGAGACTTCTTCCCAGAGCGGATATGGCAAATATGACAGGGACATAAATTTAAGGTGGGTGCTTGGTGGAAAGGATAGGGCTATGTCAGAGGTAGGATTTTTCAAGATCGAAGTACATTTATTACCAAAGAGTGGAAGCTGCATGGAACGTGCTGGCTAGAGGGTGGCAGTTGCATCAGGGACATTTAAGAAACTCTTAGGGGCATGGATGAAAGAAAAATGGAGGGCTATGTGGAAGGGAAGGGTTAGATTAGTCAGTTCAAGTAGGATAAATCTTAGAGCAAATTAAAGAGTAGTTTGGCTCAACATCATAGGCTGTAGGACCTGCACTGTGCTGTACTATTCTACATTCAGTTCTGACAGAAGTGTAATTGGGTGCCCAGGATTATTAAGCCTAGATCCGAAGTCCCAGAATACCCTCCTCAATCTCCATACCTTCCCTTGCTCTTTCAAGACTATCAGTCTGTCCCAGAATACCCTCCTCAATCTCCATACCTCCCCTCGCTTCTTCATCAGTGTCCCAGAATACCCTCGTCAATCTCCATACCTCCCCTTGCTCCTTCAAGTCCATCAGTCTGTCCAAGCTGTCAGCTAAAAGGGTCCGAACCACCTTGCGACAGATTTACTTCGATAAGCCTGCGTGAATAGGCAGCACAAGGGTGCAGTGCATAGAACCACTGTCTCACCAGAGAACGAGATTCAATCCTCACCCTGTTCTCCCTAACCCTGGGTAATCCCAAATCCTTTCTCCATCTCCCAAATACGCACAGGCCAATGAGTTAATTGGCTACTGTAAATTGTCCCCAGGTGAGGGGGGAGCTGCTGGGAATATGGGAAGGGCAAAATAGAATCAGTGTGATATTAGTGCCAATGGGTGGCTGATGGTCTGTATGAACCCAGTGGGCAGAAGGGCCAGCTTCCATGCTGCATGACTACAAAATGCTTTTCCACAGAAGGCAAATTTGCCAAGTTCCCATTGATCCTCACTAATTTTTATCAATACACCTTGTCTGGATGCATCACTCTCTGCCTGAGGTAAGAATCTGCCGAGAGTTGTGGACACAACTCAGTACATTACAGAAAACAGCCTCCATGGACTCAGTCTAAACCTCTCACTGCCTCGGTAAAGCAGCCAACATAACCGAAGACACCACCTACCCCAGACCTTCCCTCTTCTTCACACTGGCAGAAAATCTCACCTGGTCCCTCAACACCAGCTCCATATCAAAGAAAGCCCAGCAGCGACTCTACTTTCTGCGAAGGCTGAGGAAAGTCCGTCTCCCACCCCCCATCCTCATCACATTCTACAGGGATTGTATTGAGAGCTTCCTGAGCAGCTGCATCGCTGCCTGGTTCATAAATTGCACCACCTCGGATCGCAAGACCCTGCAGCGGAGAGTGAGATCAGCTGAGAAGATCATTGGGGTCTCTCTTCCCACTCTTACAGACATTTACACTACACACATCTGCAAAGCAAACAGCATTATGAAGGACCCCACGCACCCCTCATACAAACTCTTCTCCCTCCTGCCATCTGGGAAAAGGCACTGAAGCATTCGGGCTCTCACGACCAGACTATGTAACAGTTTCTTCCCCCAAGCTATCAGACTCCTCAATAGCCAGAGCCTGGGCTGACACCTTACTGCCCTGTTGTCCTGTTTATTATTTATTGTGCACTGTTTTTGTGCACTTTATGCAGTCCTGGGTAGGTCTGTAGTCTAGTGTAGTTTTTTTCTGTGTTGTTTCTTACGTAGTTCAGTCTAGTTTTTGTATTGTGTCATGTAACATGGTCCTGAAAAACGTTGTCTCATTTTTACTATGTACTGTACCAGCAGTTAAGGTTGAAATGACAATAAAAGTGACGACTTGATCAGGCAGAAGATACAAAAACTTGAAAGCACATACCACCGGCTCAAGGACAGACAGCTCTTATCCCACGGTTATAAAACTATTGAACAGTCTCCTAATATGATAAAATGGACTCTTGACCTCACAGTCTGCCTCATCTCCTTGCACCTGTACTGCACCATCTCTACAATTGTATCACTGCATTTGTTTAATGCTTTTCCCCTGCACCACCTCAATGTAGGAATGTCATGGAATTATCTGTACGGATGGAATGCAAAGTTTTTCACTGTACCTTGGTGAACGCGACAAAAATAATCTCATTTACCAAATCCAAGGCATGCCTGTTGAAAGTGATGGTGCAGGATGTCACATCGGTCAGAGGGAGATATCAGTGCACATGCAGCACAGAAACAGTCCCTTCGGCCCATCTAGTCCATGCCATACTGTTATTCTGCCTAGTCCCATCGACTGGCACCTGGACCATTCTCCTCCCATCCACGTACCTATCCAAACTTCCACCACTTCACCTGGCAGCTCATTTCACATCTTCACCACCCTCCGAGTGAAAAAATTCCCCCTCACACCCCTTGAATATTTCACCTTTCACCCTTAACCTATGACCTCTAGTTCCAGTCTCACACAACCTCAGTTGAAAATGCCCGCTTGCATTTACCCTATTTGTACTCTTCTTAATTTTGTATGCCTCTATCAAATCTCCCCTCATTCTCCTACACCCCAGGGATAAAGTCCTAACCTATTCAACCTTTCCCTAAAACTCAGGTCATCGGTAAAATTTCTCTGTACTCTTTCAATCTTATTGATACCTGTCCTGTGGGGGGGGGGGGGGGGGTGACCAGAATCGCTCAGAATACTCCAAATTTGGGTCTCACCAACGTCTTATACACTCGGACATAACAGCCCAGCTCAAATGGCTTGATTTATGAAAGCCAATGTGCCAAAACCTCTCTTTACCAGATAGCAAGCTTTATACAACAACACACACAAAATGCTGGTGGAACGCAGCAGGCCAGGCAGCATCTATAGGGAGAAGCGCTGTCGACGTTTCGGGCCGAGACCCTTCGTCAGGACTAACCGAAAGGAAAGATATTAAGAGATTTGAGAGTAGTGGGGGGAGGGGGAAATGCGAAATGATAGGAGAAGACCGGAGGGGGTGGGGTGAAGCTAAGAGCTGGAAAGGTGATTGGCGAAAGTGATACAGAGCTGGAGAAGGGAAAGGATCATGGGACGGGAGGCCTCGGGAGAGAGAAAGGGGGGGAGCACCAGAGGGAGATGGAGAACAGGCAAACAACTAAATATGTCAGGGATGGGGTAAGAAGGGGAGGAGGGGCATTAATGGAAGTTAGAGAAGTCAATGTTCATACCATCAGGTTGGAGGCTACCCAGCCGGTATGTAAGGTGTTGTTCCTCCAACCTGAGTTTGGATGCATTTTGACAGTAGAGGAGGCCATGGATAGACATATCAGAATGGGAATGGGACGTGGAATTAAAATGTGTGGCCACTGGTATAAGGTGTTGTTCCTCCAACCTGAATCCTAACAATGAATGAAATGCAAAATGAATCCACACTCAGGTTGGAGGAACAACACCTTATATACCGGCTGGGTAGCCTCCAACCTGATGGCATGAACATTGACTTCTCTAACTTCCGTTAATGCCCCTCCTCCCCTTCTTACCCCATCCCTGACATGTTTACTTGTTTGCCTGTTCTCCATCTCCCTCTGGTGCTCCCCCCCTTTCTTTCTCCCGAGGCCTCCCGTTCCATGATCCTTTCCCTTCTCCAGCTCTGTATCCCTTTTGCCGATCACCTTTCCAGCTCTTAGCTTCACCCCAACCCCTCCGGTCTTCTCCTATCATTTCGCATTTCTCCCTCCCCCCTCTACTTTCAAATCTCTTACTATCTTTCCTTTCGGTTAGTCCTGACGAAGGGTCCTGGCAGAAATGTCGACAGCGCTTCTCCTTATAGATGCTGCCTGGCCTGCTGTGTTCCACCAGCATTTTGTGTTGTTGTTGTTGTTTGAATTTCCAGCATCTGCAGATTTCCTCGTAGAAAGCTTTATACTTGGTGCCATATTCAGGAAGTGGTTTTAAAATCATCACTCTGGTTAGAGGGTGCTTCTTCTTGACGCGCTGTTAGATGATAACAATAGCTCCAAATTACCAGCATTCACACGTGTGCACCCTACCATCGTCTGTTCTGTAGGCAGCGGGCAAGGTTTTTCCCTGCAACCCACTTCCGCCCTATCAATATCATGTCCACAAGCTCCAGGGTTACAAGGCTACATACACACTCTGGCTGTCCCCAACTCGAGCGTTTGATGGGCGCTTCTGATAGTCCGGGAACCCCCGACGCCATCAGCAATCCGGAATCAGAATTCTCATCACCGACATATGTCGTGAAATATGTTGTTCTGCGGCAGCAGTCGGTTGCAATACATAAAATTGTTATAAGTTACAATAAATAAAAAGTGCAAAAGGGGATGGCGAGGTATTCCCGAGGACCACTCAGGCAGGGAGTCTTCATCTACAACTCGAGCAGTTTAACTGCGGCCTGGACGCGGATGTGGTTTTAAAATATGCCGTTAGAACAGTAAAATCAAAGTGAAAGCGAAAAACTCACATCTGCAACATGATTTTGTGTAGGAACACGCCATCCACTAAATCCATGTACATGGTCCCGTTCTCCTCGCTCGTCCCGCCCAGCGGTCCGAAGGTTTTCACCTGGAAGATTTTTTTTAATGCTCAGTCAGAATGTGATAGTTAATGACAGACAAGACGGTTGGAATTGCTCTATAGTATCGAAGCAGGCTGCGAAGTTACAGACACCCGGCGACCATTTGCAATAGTAAAAAGTTCAGAGTCAGTGACAGATCTCTCCTCTCAGCAACCCACCGCCGCCACGGCAGTACCCAGTTTAAAACAGCCATACCCATCCCACAATCTCCTGTCTCTCTCTGCTACCACCCTTCATTTCTCTCTTCCCTTACAGTCAAACACACGTTCCCCCTTTACACGCCTATATACCCCCTTCTCTCCCCCTTCTGTGTGAAGTACCCTCTCTCATCAACACCGTCTAACATCTCTCTCCCTCCCCTTTTCTTCCCTCTCTCACACACCCTGACGCGAAACTCCTTCCCTCCTCCATGTCCTCTCCCCCTCCTTTCTCAATACCCTTCCCCTCTCTCTCCCCCATCTCATCGACCCTCTTCTCTCTGTTCCTCCTTTCTCCATCCTCTCTCTCTATCACACACTCGGCTTCACTCACCCAGGTGACCAGCGGGCTGCTCATGAACTGCTCCAGCAGCTCAGAGATGGTTACATCCATGGTGAGCATCGAGGAGATCCAAGCCAGCCGAGGGGACGGGTAAGGTAGTGCTAGGGGAGGTACTTAGGGCACCGAGAGAGGGAGCCGGGCAGCCCGGCCCCTCATCACCCAGCGAGGGTGAAGGAGCACAGCGGCCGAAGGTCCCCCGTCCCTCTCCCGGGGCGCAGCCGCCGCCGGGACCACGCGAACCGGTCCGCGCCGATTCACCGAGTGCCGCAAGCCAGGGCCGGCACCATGGCAACGCCGCGGGTTACGTTTCCATGGGGAGCAGCGGGCGGGCAGGGGTGGTGGGGGGAGAAGTTGTCCAAGTCGGAGTCACGCCGACCCGCCGCTGGAATCCCGAGACTTCGCAAACTGATACGAAGCGGCGGAACAAAGCGGCGCCCGCAACATTGTAATCAGCGCTTGCAAACCACCACAGAGCGACAGAGCGCTCCGCCAATCGCCGCTTGCAGATCTCTCCACTCGACCAATCCGCTCATCGCTGAGGGTAGTGGGGCGGGGTCTGGGAGCGCGCCGCCCTCTGGCGGGACGCAGTGTGAACTACACGCGCATGGTGAGTGAGTGAGTGAGTGAGTGAGTGAGTGATATTTATTTACACGGAGTGCAACAGGCCCTTCCGGCCGGCCCACCGAGCCACGCCGCCCAGCATCCCACCGATTTAATACTAGCCTAAACACAGGTCAATTTACAATGGCCAATTGACCTACTAATTAATCGCCACGTCCTTGGACTTTAGAAGGAAACAGGCGCACTCGGAGGAAACCTACGCATATAGGGGAAAGGACATACAAACTTTCATACAGAGGACGCCAGATTTGAATACCTAACTCCGACGCCCTAAACTGTAATAGCATTGCGTTGACCGTAAACCTACTATGGCGAGTGAGTGAGTGAGAGAGCCGGTGTTGAGAGGGTGAGGGAGCTGGTGCTGAGTGGGTGAGGGAGCTGTGAGGAAACTGGCTATGACTGCACTCAGTCCCTGCTCAGTTCAGAATACAAACAAAACTGCTGTGGAGACATAAGAACTTAAGTTCAAAGTTCCAAGTAAATTTTATTATCAGAGTACGTATGTCACCACATACAAGCATTTTTCTGCAGGCATAGTCAGCAAATGCATAGAATAGTAACTATAACAGGATCAATGGAAGATCAACTAGAAGACAACAAACTGTGCAAATGCAAATATAAATAAATAGCAATAAATAACAAGAACAAGATAAAGAATTGAATAAACTCCTCTCAGTCTACCAGGCAGGTACAGGTTTTGATTTTAACCGATGTTTCATTGACAAACTCTGCCATCTTCAGCAGGGTTGATGCCTAGGCACGTCTAGTCCAGCTATATATATACCCCCGTTATCTATCCCCCCCCCCGACTGGTTAGTCCTCAACAAATCAGGTTTCCACTGTCCCACTTTGTTTATAATCAAATTCCAGTTTTTACTTAGAGCGAGACCTTCATCGTTGTTAAAATTCCTTTCCTCTAGCTTTATTTCATTGGCTTCCTTCACCAGGCGGTCTCAAAAGCCCAGGACTAGACGGGTATTGGTTAAAATCGATACCAGTAGCCCGAGAAGAGTTTATTCATCATATATGCTGGGAACACAATAGATCCTTTTTTAAGAGAAAGAGTCTTTAAAAGATCATTGGTTGTGGGAACATCCCAATGGCTGGGCAAGTGAGTGAAGTTATACCTTTTGTTCAAGAGCCTGATGGCTGAGGGGTAGAAACTGTTCCTGAACCTGATGGTGCGACTCCTAAGGCTCCTGTACCTTCAACTTGACAGAAACAGCGATTATTAGTTGATTATTTTCACATATATTTTCAGAGGCAGTGAAAAACTTGTCATGCACACTCTCCGTACCGATCATGTCATGACCACAAGACAATGAAATAGTACAAGGGAAAACAATAACAAAATACAGAGAAAGTGCAGTGCAGTGACACCGAGCTTCAAGGGCCATAACCAGATAGTGAGGTCAGTAGTCTGTCTTGTACCAGAGGACCTTGCAACAGTCTTATAACAGTGGGGTAGAAGCTGTCCTTGAACCTGGTGATAAGTGCTTTCAGGCTTTTGTATTTTGGAAAGGTTTGGTGTGGGTGGGGTATTTGATCATGCTGGCAGTGAGGCAGTGAAAAGAGTGGACAGAGTGCAAGGAGGGGAAGCTAGTTTCTGTGATGTGACAAGCCATATCCACTACTCTCTTCAGTCTTTTTGTTATCACAAGCAGAGGAGTCGCTGCGATGTACTCAGATAAGGGACTGCAGGTGCTGAATCTGGAAGTAAAATAAAACAAGATGCCAGAGGAACTCAGCGGGTCAGACAGCATCCGTGGAGGCAGAGGGTTGGTTGATAAAAACAGTTGATGTTTCAGGCTGAAAAGTTCCGATGAAGGGTCTTATCCCAAAACATCGACTGTTTATTGCTCTCCATAGATGCTGCTTGAGCTGTTGAGGTTCTGTCCATGTTGCTCTGGATTTCCAGAAGCTCCTGTGTGCATCAGTTCAGCGATGAGGGAGGGAGTGCCCACACCAAAAGGACTGCAGAGTTCAGAATCAGAATGATCGTCATTGAGATTTGTTGTTCTACGGCAGCAGTACAGTGCAACGACATAAATTACTACAAGACAAGAGGGGACCTGTCCACCACCTCCCCTCAGGTAACTAGGGGCAGGCAATTTAATGCTTCGCAGCCTGTGAAGCCCACATTCCTCGAATAAATAAAAATAAGGTGTGACCTCTGCCACTTTGAGATAGTGGACACAGCCCAGTCCACCACAGGCACAACCCTCTCACCACCACTGACAGCATCCAGCATCAAGGATCCCCGCCATCTTCCCACAGCTCCCATCAAGCAGTTGGTACCCGAGGCAGCCTGAGTCCAACGCCACCAGGTTCAGGAACGGCTACTTCCCCTCAACCGTTCGGTTCTTCAACCAACCTGCACAACCCTAATCAGCTCCTCAGCAACGGAACAATACAGAGCACCATGGACTTCAGAATTAGGATTATTTTCACTGACATATGTGGTGAAATGTGTTGTTTTGTGCCAATAGTATTACCATAAGTTACAAATAAATAATAGCACTAAATTCGATTAATGAGGTGGAGTTTTTGTCTCCGATTGTGTATCTGCCCTAATGTTTTGTTTTAGGTCATAAAGCAGAACAGACTCTGGCTCACGATGTTGTGCCAACCTTTTATCTAACCCTTCCCTCCTACATAGCCCTCCATTTCTCTATCATCATGTGCCTGTCAAATGTTCCTTTGCACCATTGTCTTTCTTCGTAGTTTTGTATAACTTGTATTAGGTGTGCTTTCTCTACCTATGTGATGTTGCTATAAACAAGTTTTTCCTTTTGTATATGTGCCTCACTGTATTTGTACACATGACAGTAAACTCAACTTTCTGACTTGATACTTTGACAGTTTCCAGTTTCCTCATCCCAACCGATACAGGTCCAGGCTTCAGACTTGAGACAATATCCCTGTTCCTCTCCCCACAGATGCTGCCTGACATACTAAGCGTTTCCAGCATTTTCTGCTTGACGGATGAATGCATTTGCTGCAGAAACAGGCTCCATCTGTAGGAACTCATGAACACAACAGATTCTGCAGATGCTGGACACCCCGAGCTTGAGCAACCCACACAAATTGCTGGAGGAACTCAGCAAGTCAAGCAGCATCTATGGAGGGCAATGAATGCCCCCCCAATCCAATTGAGGAAGCCATTGACCAGCTACCAGCAACATGTCACCTGCAGGACCAGGGGAGCCAACAAATTTGACCACTGTTACACCACCATCAAGAATCCTTACAGTGCCATACAATGCCTGCACTTAGGCAAGCCCAATCGCTGGGCTGTAATCCAACTTCCAGCGTACAGTCCACATCACCAGTGGTGAGGGCCACCAAGGTATGGTCAAGGGAGGTGGAAAAGCACCTATACGACTGCTTTGAATCCGTGGACAGGACAACATTCAGGGATTCTTCTTCAAATCTGAATGAATACGCCACAGTTCTCATCAACTTTGTGTGTGGACAAGGGTGTGCCTTTGAGAACATACCGGACATACTAAAGCAAAAGCTGTGGATGAACCAGGCTAGATCCGTGGCATTCAAAACCGGCGATCCAGAACTAAACAAGAAGTCCAGCAATGACCTGTGGAAGGCCATCTCAAGAGCAAGAAAACGTTTCCGATTGAAGTTAGAAACGGAATCGGATGCGTGTCAGTTCTGACAGGATTTACAGGCAAAACCTAACATCGTGAATGGCTGTGATGTTTCACTCCCAAATAGCTCAACACCTGTTATGCACACTTTGAAAGGGAAAATAAAACTCCACCTGTGAGAATCCCTGCAGCACCTAGTGACTGTGATCTCTGTCTCTGTGAAGCTGATATCAGAATATCTTTTAAGACTGTGAACCCTCACAAGGTAACAAGCCTCGATGGTGTACCTGGCAGGGCTCTGAAAACCTGTGCCAATCAACTGGTGGGAGTGTTCAAAGATATCTTTAATCTCTCATTGCTGCAGTCACAGGTCCCTGCCTGCTTTAAAAAGGCGGCAATCATACCAGTGCCCAAGAAGAGCAGGGTGAGCTTCCTCGGTGGCCATCGTCCAGCAGCATTCACATTTACAGCGATGAAGTGCTTTGAGAGGTTGGTCATGGCCAGAGTCAACTCCTGCCTAAGCAAGGACCCGGACTCGATGCAATTTGCCTATTAGGGTCTACAGTGGATGCAACCTCACTGGTTCTCCACTTGGCCTTGGATTACCTGGACAATAGCAACAACTTTGTCAGGCTTCAGTTTATTGATTACAGTTCAGAGTTCAACACCATCATACACTCAGTACGAATCAACAAACTCCAAAACCTCCGTACCTCCCTCTGCTACTGGATCCTTGACTTCCTCATCAGGACACCACAATCAGTGCACATCAGAAATACAATCTCCTCCTTGTGCACCTCAAAGATATATGCTTAGCCCAATGCTCTGCTCTCTCACACCCATGATTATGTGGCTAGACACAGCTCAAACACCATCTATAAATTTACTGACGACACAACTATTGTTTGCAGAGTTTCTGGTGCTGGTGATTAGGCTTCCAGGAGTGAGATACGGTACCTCAGCTGGTTGAGTGGTGTTGCAACAATAACTTTGCGTGCAATGTCAGTGAGACCAGGGAATTAATTGAGGACTTCAGAAAGGGAAAGTCAAGAGAACACACACGGAGGGAGGGGTCAGCAGGGCAAGGGTGAGTAGTTTCAACTTCCTGGGTGTCAACATCTCTGAAGATCCTGGGTCCAACACACTGATACAATTACAAAGAAGGCACGGCAGCAGCTATGTTTCATTAGGAGTTTGACTGTAGAGTCAAAGACTCTAGTGAATTTCTACGGATGTACTGCGGAGAGCAATCTGACTGGCTGCATCATGGTCTGGCATGGAGCGGCCACTGCACAGGATTGGAAAAAGCCGCAGGTACTTGCAAACTCAGCCAGCTCCATCATTAAGGAAGCCCCCCCCCCCTCCCCATTTCCTAGGACAAGCCCTCGTCTCACTGCTACAGACAAAGAACAGGTCTGGGAGCATGAAGGCACACACTCAGCATTTTGGGAACCGCTTCTTCCACTATACAATTAGATTTTCTGAATAGCCAATGAACCCGTGTACACTCCCTCAGTAATTTTCCCTCTCTTTTTGCACTTATTTAATATATTTTTATATACAGTATATATTTCTTATTGTAATTATTATGTATTGCATGGTTCTGCTGCCACAAAACAACACATCTCACTACATATGCCAGTGATATTAAACCTGATTTTGAATCTGATTCAGTTGATGTTTCGGACTGAGATATCAGCTGAAGGGGCTTCCTTCCGCTTCTGTCACCTCCTTCTCTGATGAAGGGTCTCAGCCCGAAATGTTGACTGTTTATTCTCCTCCACAGATGCCGCCTGACCTACTCAGTTCCTCCAGCACGTTGTGTCTGTTCAAAAACATGAGAAAATCTGCAGATGCTGGAAATCCAAGTAATGCACACACAATGCTGGAGGGACTCAGCAGGCAGGGCAGCATCTGTGGAAAAGAGTAAACAATTGACATTTCGGGCTGAGACCCTTCATCAGGACCACCTGCGTTTCTCCAGTTGGACGCAGGTCCCCTCGGTGTGGCAGGCACGCTATCTGCAGGGCATAGCCTGCACTACAACCACAGGCGGATCTCTTTCTCCTATATCCCATACTCATTATCCTCTTGCACCCCTTTACCTTTCTCTCTCTCCACGTCTGTGCCTTCAATTTATGCTCCCGGAGTTTTTTATTTGCACAATTAGTCTTCTTCTTGAACAAACGGCACAACCTATAGTCTCACTTTCAAGGATTCTAAAACTCAAGTTCTCAGTTTTATTTACCTTTTTGTTATTTGCATGATTTTTCTCCTTTTGCACATTGGTTGTTTACCACTCTTCGTTGATGTAGAGATTTTCCATAAGTTCTGTTGTATTTCTTTATTTTCCTGTAAGTGCCTGCGAGAATATGAGGAGTGCTGCATGCTTGTTCCTGCAGAACAACGTGGCCCCAGGACAACATCCCATGACACTCGGGACACAGGCTATATTTTTTTGTGACTAAATTTTTCTGCTATCATGATTATATGTGCTATGTGTGATTGTTGGTACAAGTACTGTGTTTAACACGTTGGCTCCACAGGAACACTGTTTCGTTTGGCTGCATTCATGTATATGAGTGAATCTATCCATCCATATATTACTCAAACTCTCATGCCCTGTTTGTGCATTACAGCGGCACTATTTTTCGCTAAATCGACTTAAAATGTGCTAACTTGCAGAATGCAGGCAAAGTTCAGGGTTATCTATCCATATAAAATTGCTCACTCGCCAAAGTCAACTGCCCCGTTTTCACTCTGGAGTCGACATCAACCATGATGGGAACCGCGACGCGACACCACGGCGCATGCGCGCGGTCAGCCTCAGCAGCGCCTCACGATGCTCACTGCAGCGACACCAAGCGGAGCAAAAGGGCAGGGCAGCTCTATTTCATACTGCTGATCGCCATCAGTATGTGCAGGATTGGGACAGATCTAACCACCACCCATCAATAAGAGATAATTAAATCTTATTGTAATGACGTGCTTCCAAACACCCATCAAACCCTTTGCTGCAGTCAAAGGACAGCAGTGACTATATCACTTCCATTTAGAAGAGCGCCAACCACATCATCAAAAATAATCAGCATCCTGGAGGCTTTAGTGTTATTGCTTCGTATCTCCTATCCAGAATTAGGGTAAAAAAAAAAGGTCAGCCTAATTATGCCGCATGGAAAGAGAAGGGGGACATTATGGTCAAGAGATGACACCAAACGTCGTTGGGAAGCGGGAAGGAGAGGGAGAGAACAAAAATCGGATGAGGCCAGGGCCACACGACTCCAGGATCAAAGAGTCAGGACAAAAAAGATGGGAGAAGAAGATACAGAGGAGGAGAGGCATGCACGTCTCCAGAATGACAACAACTGGCATAGGAGGAGGAGAGAGGAAGAGACGAAGGAGCTGAGAAATGCATGTCTCCAGGATCAGAGACAATGAATAAGCAGTAGAAGAGATGAAGAGATGGCGGATGAAAGGACTGTACATCTCCAGAATGACAGCGAGAGGCACAAGGGTGGCAGATCAACCGGAAATGATACCATCAAAAGTGTCCTTTGTTAAACAAGGAGGAGCTATATTTGCCTTGCTACGCATTGTTCTTCTTTAATAAACCGAGGTTTTCTTCTTCAGTTTCCAAAGCAAAGTGATACCAATAGAATTCAGAAAAATGTAATGTTCATTCTGGTCACATCAGACTGCACTACCCTTCTCTCAAAGGTCACCCTGTTGTCTAGTAACAATTAAATTTGAACATATAGAACTTTGATTATAAATTTTACTTTGAATTTTCCACTCCTCTCACTTGTTTTAACCTCCTCATTATCATTAGTATCCTTCTTGTAAAAATTGTGTATGATTTATGTTTTACTTGTGAATGCAGCTTATCTGATACTCTGCCTGTGATGCTGCTACAAGTAGTTTCTTTTCATTTCACATGTGCAGACGTATACTTGTGCATAGGACAATAAACATGACTTGGATGATTTTGGTGATGCCCAAGCCGAAACACCCCCTCCTCTTTCTCCAGAAGTGCAACAGGCATAGGCCATTTGGCCCCTTTAGCCTTCTTCATGATCTTCCAAACCCCTTGGAACAAGACACTTCCCTGTAGAACACAGGCAACAACAGGATAGGTACCACTGTGTTTCAGCTATTGGGAGATGAAGAAAAGGAGGCATTAAATTCTGGACAAAAGTCTGAAAGTACATACCTCCAAGCTCAGAAACAGTTCCTATGCCACTATTACAAGACGACTGAATGGACTTCTTCCGCAATAGGATGGGCCCTTGATCTCCCAATCATCTCATCGTGACCCTTGTGCAAACTTGTTTACCTGCACCGCACTTTCTCTGGAACTGCAACATGATATCCAGCATTCTGGATTCCTCCTTTTACTACCTCAAGGTATGGAATGATCTGTATGGATGGCACACAACCATCTTCTCACTCCATCTTGTGACAATAATAAACCAAAGATTTAAAGGTAAAGACTTGTTAACACGGACATCGAAATGTACAGTTTGTGTCAACGGCCAACACAGACCAACGATATACTGGAGGCGGCCTGCAAGTGTCGCCATGATTCCAGGGCCAACATAGCATGCCCACAGCTTACTAACCCATACGTCCTTGCAATGTGGAAGGGAACTGGAGACCAGGTGGTCTCAGGAAGAAGACCACCTCTTACAGACAATGTCAGAAATTGAATTCCAATCTTCCGATCGCTGCCACTGTGTGTGTTACACCAACCGTGATACTACTGTACCTTAAATTCCATTTACTGCAACTACGTCCAGCTGGTTTGATTGATTAATATCAGCTCAAAATATCTAAGGACACCGAGATCCTTCCAAATACCGACAGGTTCCACATCGTTAAAACTGAGGGTGAAGTTTACGGGAACATATTCCACCTGGCAGCTTTTTGGTGTGCAACTTCGGGCATCAGACTTCAAACAGCTTTCATATAGCCAATCATCTCAAATATTCCACTTTTCTATGACTTCTGTTTGTTCTTTTTGTCTCATAAGTGTTTCGGAAAATGTTGGGACCTGTGACATGCAGCTTGGAGTTCAAACGAATGATCTCGCGCTCTGCTGTCCCCGAGAGGATTGCGAACACGTGCCACGTCGTGGAGAAGACCAGAGATGGGTCACAGGGCCACGATTGATTCCAATTCAAAGCTTCGAGGAAGATTGAAGCACAGAGGCGAACACAGAGGAGTTCAGCGGGTGGGCGAGTCCACGGGATCGGCCGTCACTCTTCATGGAAGGACTGAGTTCAAGTGGTGGTTCTCCTCTCTGCTGATGGGAGGAGTCTGTGAGGCCACTGTTTTCTCCACAGAAGGACTATGTTTGATCTGTAGCTCTCCTTGATTCTGAACAGGAAGATACTTACAAAATTCTAAGATTTATGTGATTATTGGAGTGTAGCTCATATCAGTCTCCTTCAGTTTTCTGTGTTTTCTTTCTTGTTGGATTGGGGGTTTTGGGGTTCCAGATGGGAGATATGTTAGTTTTTGTGCAAGGGAGGGGATAGGGGTTTGGGGTTTGATGTTCTAGCTGCCATTTTCCTTGTGGTCGATCTGTTAGTTTTTTTATACGAGGTATGGGTTGGGGGGTTTGGGGTTAGTGAGTTTTGACTCTCTCTTTTTCATGCAGGTGGGGGTAGGGGATGATGACTTCTCTTTCAAAGGCTCCCATGGTTTTTCTGTAATTCATGGCTATACCAGAGTTGTGCTGTGTTCCACATGTACACTTTGACAATAAAATGAACACTTTAAGCTTCAACCCTTTTTCTGAACCCCTGTCTGACAGAAGCTCTAAGGAATAGACATGAGACCTGGATGGCCTCTTTGGAGGGAAGAAACAGCCAATGTTTCAGGCAGGACTGGGAAAAGAAGCACGAAGAAGCCAGAATAAGAAAGTGTGGTGGGGGGGGGGGGGGGGAAGAGGAGGAGTCAAGCTGGCAGGGGATAGGCAAAACCAGGTGAAGGGAAGGTGGGTAATGCGGATGAAGTGAGAAGCGGGAGTTGATAGGTGGCAGAGGTAAAGGATAACAGAGGAAGGAATCTGATAGGAGCAGAGTGGACCATGGGGAAAAAGTGATGGAGGAGGGTTAACCAGAGGAAGGTGATGGGCAGGTGAGAAGATAACCAGGAGTGGGAATGCGGGAAAAAAGAGAAGAGGGAGGAAGGAGAAATTACCGGAAGGTAGAGAAAATGGAGTTTGTTATGTTTTGCATCTTTAAAACGTAAAACTAATCAAAAGAAAAACATGGAGCTGGGAATAACATGTGTACTCTGGTTTCATTTTTACTTCAGTGAGGTGTACACTTACAACATGGTGGTGTAATGACATATGGCATTCGTGTACTTTTACATATCACCCATAATGAATTATGTAAACAAAGAATGCTTAATGAAACAATATTTACATTACTGAAATACACAGCAGAGTTCCCACACTCCTCCCTACGGTTTTCCAATCTCGTGTGCTGTCCTCCTCCTCCTGCTCTCTATGACTTTCCTGGTCCACCTTTTGTGCTCTCTATTCTCTTTCATTTCAGGTCTCATGCAGCCCAGTTCACATTTCTTCTTTCACTCAGAGAGTTGTTGCCATAGCCTCCCTTTGCTGAACATCCCTTCCTTTAACAACACACACAAAATGCTGGAGGAGCTCAGCAGGTCAGGCAGCATCTATGGAGAGGAATAAACAGTCAACATTTCGAGTGGAGACCCTTCATCAGGAGTGGATGGGAAGGGGAGGAAGATCCTCTTCTTTAAACTGGTCATCATAGTCAACTGTTCTTAGATGCTATCACTTAATCCACTTCAGTGCTAATTGAGTCCAACACTCGTAAACAGGACCTCCTGTATGTTCCCCTAATTACTGAATCCTCTACCACTACAGTTCACCTCCTATCCCTCTTTCCTCTGAGCCACAGAGCTAGACTCGGATATAGTCACTGCAGCTTTCCATTGGTCAGTCATTTCCCACCTCCCCCAACAGTATCCAAAGCAGCAAACCTTTCATTAAGGGAAATGGCCAGAGAGGTACCTTGCACTTGCTGCCTATCCCCTTTCCCCTTCCTGACAGTCATCCAGTTGCCTGTGCCCTGCCCCTAAGTGTATCTGCCTCCTGTATTGCCTGTCAATCTCACAGATGATCCTGTTCACCCAGCTTCAATTCCATAACCATCCGTAAGAAGCTGCAGCTGGATGCATCCTCTTGCAGGTGTAGTCATCAGGGACACTGGAGGTCTCCCTACCTTCCTACATCTCACAAGAGGGGCTTTCCGCTAGTCTGCCTAGCATTCCCACTGCTTTAACTTGTGGGAATGAAGGAGGGAGAGAGGAAGGACAGAAAGAGACTCAAAATCCCCATTTAAGTTTCTGTGAGCTAAAGCCTTAGCATGCCCACTCTAAGCAACACACACAACACGCTGGAGGAACTCAGCAGGTTGGGCAGCATCCGTGGAAATGAACAGTCAACGTTTCAGGCCAAGACCCTTCATCTATGTACTTTGTGTTTACATGCCCACTCTAACACTGGTCCACTCATACAATGGCCGCTCCACTTAAACTTAACCTCTTTTTATTGGCCCTTGCCTAATTACCTCACAATCTATGGTGTGCAGAATGTCCTGACTGCTCCAATTCACATTTTTTTCCAAATGTTGCTCCGGCTACACACAGTTCAGTGGCTCATGTGGTGTGCAGAAAGTTCTAGAAATAAGTGGGAGAGAAGGGTTAGATTGATTTTAGTAGGTTAAAGGGTTGGCACAACATCGTGAGCCTGTACTGTGGTGTTGTGTTCTATGCTCTAATTGATATATTTTCTTTGGTTGCAGACAATATTGTAAATTCGACCTCACCAATGTTTTATAGAAATTCAACATAACCTCTCAATACTTTGATTTATGAAGGCCAACGTATCAAAAGCTCTGCTTCTCACCCGATCTACCTGTGACATCCTTTTCCAGGAATTATGGATCAGTATTCCAGATCCCTTTGTTTCACTGTGGTCAGTTATCTCACCAACCCACATCATTTCTCCCTCTAGTGTTTGTCCAGCCTTGATTCATCATGCCGATCATTTGCTGTGGGAATGAGATCTACATTCTCACCTCTCCTTGGGTAAGAAGATTCTTCTACATTCATTCATGAATTTCCTAGTGACTAATGTTAAGTTCTTCTGTAAGCTGTCAGCTTTGTACACATCTATAAAATCCTTTCATTAATTTAACGACCTCTGTAAGGACATCCCTCAATGTTAGAACCTGGAACAGTACAGGCCCTTTGGCTCACAATGTTGTGCCAACCTGTCAACCCTTCCTTTCCCCATACCCCTCCATTTTTCTTTTATTCATATGCCTAAGAGTTTCTTAAATGTCCCCAATGTACCTGCTTCTATCATTATACCTGGCAGCATGTTCCACGCACCAACCATTCTTGGTAAGAAAATGTACCTTGGAAAGTATATGATACTTTCCTCCAATCAACACAAGATTAAGCCCCCTCTTGTTAGCTATTTCCACCCTAGGAAAAAATTTCTGGCTAAACTCTTGAACGATGCCTCTTATCCCAAAACCATAAGATTATAAGACATAGGAACAGAATTAAGCCATTAGACCAATCAGGCCTGATATGCCATTTCATCATGGCTGATCCATTTTCCCTCTCAGCCCCAATCTCCTGCCTTCTTTCCATATCCCTTCATGCCCTGACTAATCAGGAATCGATCAACCTCTGTCTCAAATGTACCCAATGACTTGGCTTCCACAGCCACCTGTGCCAATGAATTCCACAGATTCACCACTATCGAGCTAAAGAAATTCCTCTTCCTCTCTGTTGTAAAAGGATGCCCCTCTATTCAGAGGCTGTGTCTTCTGGTCTTAGACTCTCCCACTATAGGAAACACCCTCTCTACATCCACTCTGTTGAGGCCTTTCAACATTTGATAGTTTTCAATGAGGTCACTCCTCTCGTACAAGTCTATCACATCACCTCTCATCCTCCACTCCAAAAAGAAAAGCAGTAGCTTGCTCAACCTATCCACATAAAGACATGTTCCCTAATCCAGGCATCATCCTGGTAAATCTCCTTTGTGTCCTCTCGAAATCTTCCACATCCTTACCATGAGGTGACCAGAACTGAACATACAGCATCCCAAGTGTGGTCTTAAATGTCCCTAATGTATCTGCCTCTGCTACCACCCCTGAGAGCTCATTCCATGCATCCACCACTCCGTGCAAGAAATCTACCTCTCCTATATTTTCTTCCAACCACCTTAAAATTACGTCCCCTGATATTAGCCATTTCTGCCCTAGGAAGTCATCTTGGCTGTCCACTTAATATCATTTGTAGACTATCAAATATTCTGCTACTCCTGAGTTTAGTTACATGTATTTCACCAGTCATCATGGTCTGTGACCTATGACACAGGTCATTACTTTCAAACATGATTTGTGCTCCTTGTGAGAGATCAGGCAGAACATCCTCTCAGTGTTTATCTGCTAATCTTTTTCAGAGTCTTTGATGCTTCAGCATCTTCTGACCCCCACAGGTCTATTCTACTCAATCTTTCCTTGTATGACAATTACTTCCACCTCAAATTAATCTTGTCTGCTCCACAGCTAACCAAGCCTTATAGCAACACTTCCCTTTTTTATACATATCCCTCTGACATTTCCCCTATACTTTGTACCAATCTCCTTAGCATTATGCCCCTATGTTCCAATATTTACACTGGCATGCTGAACAATGGCTCACTGTTGTGGACACCCTGTGGAATGGAAGCACTTCTGTTTCATTAACCATTACTTCTTATTACTATTAAGAAGTATGTTGCCACAGGTTCCAAAACAGCAAAAATTGCTACATAGCAATGCGTTCAAATTATGGCTCTTGGACACGGTGCTCATACAGAGCCAAGCTGACTCAATTCTGTACTTGAACTTTCCCTTGATAGAGTAATTCTAAGGCTTATATTTCCAATGATCAATGACCCTATAATCACTAAATTAACTGTTAGCAAGTTTATGGCTGTAGACTATTGTCTTGATCACAAGTTAAAGCTGCACTGTATGAGGTCCCTTGATCCATGGGCTTAAAAAAAGATCAGTCTAGTGTCCCTGCTCTTTTTCCTTA
The DNA here is from genome assembly GCF_030144855.1 of Hypanus sabinus. Taxonomy (NCBI): domain Eukaryota; kingdom Metazoa; phylum Chordata; class Chondrichthyes; order Myliobatiformes; family Dasyatidae; genus Hypanus; species Hypanus sabinus. The sequence goes on along the minus strand of NC_082707.1, from coordinate 183,305,305 downwards.
ATCCCTCCAATGTTTACTCTTTTTATTATTGTACAAAGAGCTTAAATTTATATCCATGCCTTACCCTCCAGATTGTAATTTTTCATTGGAAAAATAGAGTTGGCATACCTCTGCCAAACATCTATAATAGCCTTTCTCAACCTTTTTGCCCTGGAGGAACCCTTGAAATAATTTTCAGGTCTCAGGGAACCCCTGCTTAAAAATGATTATATCTGCAGGTCATGCTACGTTAGTGTGATCAGCAAGTTATAGGTATAATGATTCAAAATAATTGTCAATGCTCTTTTGAGTAGAGAATAAATTTTTAGCTGACCTTTCTTGAAAAAAAAGCAGGTAGTTAAGGTTAGCTGACTTTTCTTGAAATTAATCTTTTTCTTTCCCTTTCATTAATTTTAAAAACTCATAATAGATTTCTGTTTTCAATAAGACTTGAGACTTTCTGCTTTCCCTCCTCACTCTCAAGCCCAAGCAACAGTGGAAACATTTCAAAAATTCCTTTTCCAACATGATTTTTCCAAAGATTCAGTTTCCTTTTAAATCCAAGAATCTTGTCACTTGAAGTCAAAATATTTTCTCCAGGGCTTTGCAGAGACTTGTTCAACTGGTTCATATGATGAAAAATGTCTGCTAAGTAGGCTAGTTTCTGCAGCCATTTTCATCTTAAAAGAACTCAGCAAAACCTGGCCTACTATTTTCTTGAAAGTACTGATACAATAGGGTCTTTTAAGAGACTTTTGGATAGGTACATGGAGTTTAGAAAAACAGAGGGCTATAGGTAAGCCTAGTAATTTCTAAGGTAGGGACGTGTTCGGCACAACTTTGTGGGCCGAAGGGCCTGTGTTGTGTTGTAGGTTTTCTATGTTTCTATTTGTGCAATTCACCTTTCAGTTCAAACACCCCGATGAGAACTCTTCCTCTGCTAAGCCACTGGATTTCTGTACGCAGTAAGAGATAGGTGTGGTCTTTGTCCAGGTTTTCACACAGTTTTTTTAAACATTCTGTAGTTGATGCACCATCAATAACTCTCAGAGACGTGAGTTAAGGTAGGCTTTTATTGGCTGGAAGAAAGCACTGTCAGCAGCAAGAGACCACCACACAACATCCTGGAGACTGAGCGAGGAGCAATGCCTCCAATCACCTTTATACAGGGGTCTGTGGGAGGAGCCACAGGAGCAGTCAGCGGGGGGGGGGGGGGGCGTGTCCAGACAGGTATATGTAGTTCACCACAGTAGTGAATTGGTCTTTGCTTAATAAAGTTAACTATTTTTGTAGCACCATCCAAGAGTGTTTGACATCAGCACCTCTCTGTGAAGAAAGCGGTGCGTTGTGACATCAGAACTTTCTTATTATTTGACAAGAGAAACAAAATCTTTCATGTATCCAACCATTGATGGGCACCATCAGTACAGATGTCAACACAATTTCTTTGAAACACACCTTTTGTTTCCAGATATGAGGACAAAACATTTGCTTGCTTCAGGCAGCTCTTTGCAATAGAAAGGTTTTCTTGAATTTCACCATCATTTACAAATCTTACAAATGCTACATGACATTTATTGGTGAAATGTGCTGACTCATCAACCTACATAGAGAAGCTGCTGTTTTTCAGTTTACCACACGAAACCTCTTCAGCATCATGTAACGTCATCAATATGTCGAGTTATTGTACTGTTCCAGAGTGAAACCTTTTTCATTTCTCATACTGCATCTTGTCCTAACACACAATAATGAAATATAAAAAACGAACGGCATAATAAATAACTAAGTGAGAAAAATGCAGAAGATACGAAAACTTCACAATACAATTCAGTTCTAACCTACACATTTCACCTTTTGCAACATTTACAACCACCGAAAAGTGGCAGGCCAGCAGCTGAGCTGCATCATGTAAAAATCCCTTCTTTAGAATGAAAATTTTCCTCTAATTTTCAACTACACCAGTAGTAGTTGTTTACTCCCATAAGTCTGTTGGTGGAGTGTAGGGGAAGTTGGGGGAGATAATTCAGGAGGGAGAGGCTGACGTCACAGCCCAAGTTGGACGAGTCTGTTCAATGTTCGGAAAACGCACTACATGCTCCTCATCAGCCTATGTCCTCCCCCCTGTGCCATACAGCTATAGTCCCCGATCTTGCGTCAATGACTGAGAATGGACTTAACCAAATAAACATGGTCCTACTGGATCTAAGACACCTCTAACGGGGCTGCTTGGTCACTGTCCACCACTGTGAGCGCCAGCATCGTGCATTGCGTAAAGTTCAAAAAACAATGTTTTTTTAAAAATCATGATCTCTCACAGAACCCTGGTTGAGAAACCCCGATCTAAAATATCCATGATTTAAAACACAAGATTCTGCAAATGCTAGTAATCTCGCACTATTGGCAGATCATAGACTGCAGGCTCAATTTGCAAGTGCAGTTCCCCTTTTTGAAAACAAACAGGGATGGCGCACTGATGGGTACAATGGAAATGCCTTAGACACACCCCACCGACTATCCTGTTGGTGAGTGCGCAGTAGTGCTTAGCATAACACTTTACGGTACCAGCAAATCAGGTTCAATTCCCATCGTTTTCTGTAAGGGGTTTATATGTTCTCCCTATGACTACATGGGTTTTCTCCAGCTGTTCCGGTTTCCTCCCACTGTCCAAAGATCTACTGGTCGGTAGGCTAATAGATAATTGTAAATTGTCCCATGATTAGGCTAGGGTTAAATCAGGGGTTGCTGGGTGGTGCAGAAGGGCCTATTCTACACTGTATCCAAACAAATAAATATAATTCAAACCTCAGAGCAAGATTGTAGTACCAAAGGGACAACTGGGTCTGCTGTGTACTTTGCTTCACTGAAAGTTGGCTCACTTCCACCATTTCTGACGAGCGCTGCAGCCCAATTGCTTCACCATTCCCTGTAAAGACAGGACAGATTTTCCCTTAAGGAAACCATGCTGACTTTGGTTCATTTCATCACGTGCCTCCAAGTACCTCGAAAATTCATCCTTAACAATTCACTCCACTCCTCCTACTGGCATTGCATGGAGTAGACGTGTTTCTCGAACGGCTCCGTTCTTTCAAAATTACTGAATCCAATCTGCTTTGAAAACCTACTTTTGGAGTATTATGATGTCTCGTGCTAAAACTTCTAAAAAAGAAGAGGATCCCTCTGTGACTACGGAGGCTATTGCGGAGCTAATTCAGAAAGCTCAGAGCGAAACATCCAAACAACTTTCGGATGTGTGTTTAAAAGTTATCACAGAGCTTAAATGAATGGAGATTCTGCTGCAGACTATTCAAAAAACTTTACAGGAACATACTACTCAGATTCAAGAACATGAAGATGCTTTAATGAGACTCTATACTAAGATGGATGAGTTGGAAAAGTTTGGAGATTAACAACCGAAAATCATTGAATCTTTAAGACGAAAGATTGTCGGTTTGGAGAATAGATAAGAAGGAACAATATACAAAATTTGGGTCTTCCTGAGTTGGTTGAAGGCAATCAACCTTCAGAATTTTTTGCAAAGCTGCTGGCTCATTTGTTTTCTGATGTTTTGGATGCTCCACCTAGAATAGACCAGGCACACCGAGCCCCAGAGTTTAAATCCTCTTCTCAACAAAAACCTCAACCTATGATAATTGCTTTTCATGACTTCCAAATAAAGGTTACTATAATTCGCCAAGCTTGTCGGTTAGGTGTGATCAACTTTGAAGACCACAAGATAAGGGTGGTTGAAGATTATTCACCCGAGGTATTAAATAAACAATTTAAGTATAAAAAAATTATGGCCGAGTTATATAACAAAGGCTATAAACCTTCACTAAATTACCATGCTCGCCTCAGGATCATTTTGAAAAATGGATCTCCCAAGTGGTTCCTTTCGATTGAGGAAGTGCACGATTTTCTTCAGGCCGAATCAAGTTTAATAGATTAATTGTTTAATATCGTATTATATAAACTATGCTTCCTTAGCTTGACCGATTCTTTATTGTTGGAAGCTTGCAGCCTAATGGGTTAGTATGTCTTTCTTATTAACAATTCTCTCTTCTATCCTCGTATATTCTTATAATTAGTTTCTGATTTTATTGTCTTTTAACATGTTTTGAATTCTTCTTTAGCTCTTTTGAATAATATTTAGTCTATCAACTCCATAAGTTTAACTGTTTATTTCTGCTTCTTATAACCTTGTTCCCTCAGTTTGACTGATCAATTCATTGCATTTTTGTAGTTTATTTGTTTAGTACTTCTTTCTTTGAACAATTCTTTTTTTGATATATTTTCATAAATAATCCTTTCTTTTTAAAATTTATTTCTGTTTAGAAAATTAATAGACTTAACTTAAGTAAGTTTTCTTTGTAATTATTTTTTGCAAGCACTATGTTTTAAATTTTTTTCAGTTCGTTTGAAGGATATTTAGTCTATGTTGGAATTCGTCTTGCACTAATCTTTTCTTCTCTTGGAGCTCTGCCAGTAGGATGTTGGGGGTGGGATTTATCAGTAGATTAGCTTTCACCCTCTCTTGGGTGATTTTTTTCTTTGGGAGGGGGGTGGGCGGGAGCGGGCTGTTTTCTTTCTTTTTCCTTTTTATCTGCTGTTTGGTTATGCCCGCCTCATCTATTGCTTGGTTACATATTTTGAATTTTAAGGTTTGGATGTTTGGTATATTCCAGTGATTCATATGCTTAACCTCTGTTTTAAACATATTTAAATGGTACATATTAATTTTCTTAGTTTAAATGTGAAAGGTTTAAACCACCCTGTGAAACACAATAAGATTTTTACCTATATTAAGAAATTGAATGCCTCAATTTTTTTTATATACAAGAAACACATGTTCGCAGATCTGACTGTGGATGTTTGTTCAAACGTTGGAATGGTCTCGCTCTTCATTCTTCCTTTCAAGCCAAGACCAGAGGTACTTCGATTTTGATTGACAATTCAGTTACCTTTGTTCAACATGATGTAATGCCTGACCCCAATGAGCAGTTCGTTATAGTCTCAGGGAAATTAGATAACAAACTAATGGTTTTTGCTAATCTCTATGCTCCAAATATAGATGATCTCTGCTTTTTTGAATGGTTATTTTCTTTTTTACCAGACTTAAATTTGTACTTTTTATTTTTGGGAGGTGATTTTAATTGCTTTCGTGACCGTTTTAGATCGTTCATCTTTGAAATGATTGAATATTAGCAGATCTGCCTCCTATATCCAATCTTTTCTAATGAAATGTGACATTATTGATATTTGGCATTTTTTACATCCAACAAGTAGAGAATATTCTTTTTTTCCCCTCATGTTCATCATACATATTCCAGGATTGATTTTTTTGTCGATAGTCATTTGATTCCCTCTGTTCGTATTGTGGATATAAAGAAATTTCTGTTTCAGATCATGCCCGTCTTTTTATCTGTAAATCTTCTGGGTGTTTCTCGATCAAAGAGATTTTGGTGTTTTAATCCAATTTTACTATCAGATAAAGCTTTAAAAATTTTTTTTAGAGAGTCAAATTACTTATTTTCTTTGAAGAGAATACATTAGATGGCACTTCTAGCCTTATTATTTGGGATGCTTTCAAGGCTTATATTAGAGGCCAAATTATTTCTGATACAGCAAGTATTAAGAAAAAAGCTAACAAGGAGAGAACTGATATAGCAAATCAGCTGAAACATTTAGATCAAAAATGTGCTTCTGACCTGAATCCCGTCTTAAATAAAAGATGTGTTGAAGTTAAAACTAAATATGATATGTTCTTAACTTACCCTGTTGAAACTCAACTTTTAAAAGATAAAAGTCAATTTTATGTTTATGGTGATAAAACAGGCGAACTTTTGGCTAATCAACTTAAAACTTTAATAGTTAAATGTCAAATTAAGGAAATCTCCAAAGTGAATGGTGATATAATTTCTGATTGATTAGAAATAGACTATACTTTTAGAGAATTTTACTCTAAACTGTATAGCTCCAATTCTCCTAAAGCCATTTTTGTTATGAATAATTTTCTAGATCGTTTAAATATTCCCTCACTTTCTGAGGTTAATTGAAAATGGTTAGATTAACCTTTTTCTTCTAAGGAAGTTACCCGGGTTGTCCATTCTCTGAGTTCGGGGAAGACTCCCAGTCCTGACAGATTTTTTGGAGAGGTTTATAAGGCTTTTGCTCCTTTACTTAGTCCTCACTTACTTTCTGTCCTTTCTGACTCTTTTAAATTTGGCAAGTTGCCACAATCTTTTTATGATGCCTCTATTTCACTTATTCTCAAAAAGAATAAAGATCCAACTGATTGCTCTTCCTACAGACCTATTTCTTTACTTAATGTTGACACTAAAATTTTATCTAAACTTTTGGCTCATAGGAAGGAAAATATTCTGCCTTCTATTATCTCTGATGACCAGACCGGATTTATTAAAAATTGTTATTCTCATTTTAACATCTGTTGTTTACTGAATGTTATTTACTCTCACTCTAAAGAAACTTTGGAATGCATGATCTCTTTAGATGCTGAGAAAGCCTTTGATCGGGTTGAATGGAATTATTTATTTTAAATATAAGAAAAATTTAACTTTGGGTCCAATTTCATTCAATGGATTAAATTACATTATTTATCTCCCACTGCACAGGTTCTTACTAACTCTCAGAGTTCTAAACCATTTAATCTTCAACGTGGTACCAGACAAGGCTTTGGAGCCTTTAGCCATCGCATTTAGTGAATCCATTGACATCTCGGGTATTTGAAGGAGGGTTATCACTCATAAGTTGTTGCTTTATGCTGATGACCTTTTGCTCTACATCTCTAATGTGGAGTCCTCTCTATCCTCAGTACTTACTTTACTTTCTGAATTTAGTCAGTTCTCAGGATATAAACTTAATCTTCATAAGAGTGAACTTTTTCTTTTGAATAATTGGTATCAGTCAACTCCGACCCTCCTTTTAAAATTGTAAGAAATCAATTTACCTATTTGGGTATAACAATTACGAGGAATTATAAATTTCTTTTTAAAGAAAACTTTATCACTCTTTTGGAATATGTTAAAAAGGTACTATCAAACTGGTCTCTCCTTTCTTTATCACTGATTGGACATATCAATTCTATTAAAATGAATATTTTACCTATATTTTTATATTTATTTCAAGCCCTATCTGTTTTTATTCCTAAGTCCTTTTTCGACTCTTTAGACTCAATTATATCTTCTTATTTATGGAAGAATAAAACCCCCTGATTAAACAAAGTTCACCTTCAGAAAACTAAAAACAAAATGGGGGATTAGCCCTACCCAATTTTTGGTTTTACTACTGGGCAGTCAACATACGCTACCTTACATTTTGGTTATATTAATTGTGATGACTGTTCAGTTTGGGTCTCTTCAGAAGTTAATTCTGTTAATAAATTTTCTATTAATTCTCTTATTGGTTCTTCAATACTTCTATCCTTAAGTAACTTAACTGATAGTTATGTAGTTAAACATTCCAGGATTTGGTTACAATTTAGAAAATTCTTTGGGATATTTGGTTTTTCACTCTCTAGTCCCATTTTTTCCTAATTTTTTAAAAAAACTTTCTTTGACTGATGTAGTTTTTAAAGAGTGGAATTGACTAGGTATAAAATGTTTTCAGGATGGAGATGGTCTTTCCTCATATGAGCAACTATCTATTAAATATAATCTTCGTAAAGCTCACTTTTTAGATATTTACAAATTGAGACCTTGCATTCTCAACTTCATATTTTTCTAAATGTCCAGATAAAAATTTAATCGATACAATTTTAACTCTAAAACCTTTTAATAATGGATCTATTTCTAATATTTATAGTATGTTGTTGGCAATGAGAAACATTCCATTAGATAAAATTAAAAAGCTCTGGGAACAAGACCTACAGACTTCCATTGATGAGGACACTTGGAATGAAATTTTTAAACTTGTTCACACCTCTTCAGTATGTGCGCGTCACTCTGTTACAATTTAAACTGGTTCATAGAGCCTATATGACTAAAGATAAGCTCTCTCGTTTTCACTCAGATTTTTCTCCATACTGTAATAGGTGTAATGTCGAAGAGGCTTCTCTAATTCATGTTTTGGTCCTGCCCGCGGCTTGATAGATTTTGGAAAGAAGTATTTCAAACTTTCTCGGGAGCTTTTTAAAGTAAACTTTAAACCCAACCCTTTGACTGCCTTGTTGGCATTGTTGGAGGAAATGATTTTACTCTTAAGCCAAATGATTTGCATATTTTGGCTTTTATTTCTCTTTTAGCCAGAAGAGTTTTGATGCTTAAATGGAAAGATGCCGATCCGCCTGCTCATGCCCATTGGTTGATTGATGTTATGTCATGTTTAAATCTAGAGAAGATTAGGTGTTCTATTTCTATACCTAGACAAGATTTTTTCACATTATGGGGACCTTTTTGGAACTACTTTCACAATCTTCGATTTGTTCAGCAATGATGATGGCTACTATATGTTTGAATTTATGTCTATATGTCCAAGATTTTTGTTCTTTTCTTTTAACCAAACAGCTGTTTTTTCCCTTTTTTTTGTTATGGGGTTTTGATTTTGCTTTAGATCAGAATAAAATATACCTTTTCAATATTATGGTTAACTTAGATATGGGGCATTTCAACCTTGTTTGTTTCCATAATATATTTTGTTTTCATCTATGAAAGTAATTAATAAAAATATTGAAAAAGAACAATTCACTCCAGCGTCTTTCCAACCACTTGAGCTGGCTAACTGGCCATAATTCTTCTTGAAGAGTGGAGTTACATTTGCAATTTTCCAATCTTCTGGAACCATGCCAGATTCTGGGTGATTCTTGAAAGATCATTACTAATTCCTACGCCATCCCTTCAGCCACCTCTTTCAGAACACATGGTGTAGTCTATCTGGTTCAGGTGGCATATCTATCTTCAGACCTATCAGTTTCCCAAGCATCTTCTTAGTAATAACAACTGTACTCACTTCTGCTCCCTTATAATCTCAAACTTCTGGCATACTTCTAGTGTCTTCCACAGTGAAGACTGATGTAAAATAATTATTTAGTTTGTTTACCAATTCCTTATCTCCCATTATTACCTCTCCAATGGTCCAATATCTACTTTCGCCTCACTTTGTCTTTATATATTTGAAAAATTTTTTGGTATCCTCTTTGAAATCATTGGCGAGCTTACCTTCATATTAGCAAGGCATTTGGAAAGAAACGCATCCATCAGGCAGACACAGCATGGAGTTCCTTGAGGATATAACAAGCACAGTGGATAGAGGGGAATAGATAGACGGTATTTACTTGGATTTCCAGAACATTCGATAAGGTGCTATTTAAGAGTTATCCACAAAATAAGGATGCATAGAGTTTGGGGTGATGTATTAGCATGGGTAGATGATTAGTTAATAGGAAACAGAGTTGGGATACATGGGTGATACTCTGGCTGGCAATCAGTGGTGAGCGGTGTGCTGCAGGGGTCGGTGCTGGGCCCACAAATGTTCACAATTTACATTAACAATATGGAACAGGGGACTGAGTGTAGTGTATCTAAGTTTGCTGATGATATTAATTTGAGTGGAAAAGCAAACTGTGCAGAAGATATGGAGGGACTGCAGAGAGGTATAGATGGGTTAAGAGAGTAGGGAAGGGTCTGGCAGAGGGAGTACAATGTTGGTAAATGCAAGGTCATCCACTTTGGAAGGTAAAATGGTAAATGCTTTGTGCATGAATCACAAAAGGTTGGTTTGCAGGCTGTCAAGAAGGCAAATGGAATGTTGGCCTTCATTGCCAGAGGGATTGAATTTAATGCAGGGAGGTTAGGTTATGCTGCAACTGTGCAGGGTACTGGTGAGGCCGCACTTGGAGTACTGTGTGCAGTTCTGGTCTCCTTACTTGAGGAAGGATGTATTGACTTTGGAGGTGGTTTAGCAGACTGATTCCAGAGATGAGGGGGTTAGGATATGAGGAGAGACTGTGTTGCCAGGTACTCACTGGAATTCAGAAGAATGAGAGATCTTACAGAAACATACAAAATTATGAAAGTGCTAGATAAGACAGAGGCAGTAAAGTTGTTTCCACTGGTAGGTGAGAATAGAACTAGGGGATATAGCCTTAAGATTTGGGGGAGTAGATTTAGGACAGAGATTAGGAGGAACTGCTTCCCCCCCCCCCCCCCCCCGAGTGGTGAATCTGTGGAATTATCTGCCCAATGAAGCAGTGGAGGCTATCTCAATAAATATACTTAAGACAAGGTTGGATAGATTTTTGCATTGTAGACAAATTAAAGGTTATGGGGAAAAAGCAGGTAGGTGGAGACGAATCCAGGACTAGATCAGCCATGATCTTTTTGTATGGCAGAGTAAGCTGAATGGGCCAGATGGTCTACTCTTGCTCGTATTTCTTGTGTTCTTATGTTTCTCTCCTTATGGCATTTTTAGTTGTCTTCTGTTGGTATTTAAAGTTTCCCAATCCTCTAACTTCACACTAAGTTTTGCTGTATGTCCCCTCTTTTGCTTTTATGTTGGTTTTGACTTGTCAGCCATGGTTGTCACCCTGCCTTTAGGATACTGCTACTTCTTTGGGATGTATCTATCCTGTACCTTCTGAATTGCTCCCAGAAACTCCAGCCGTTGCTGCTCTGCTGGTCATCCCTGCTAGTGTCCTCTTCCAATCAACTTTGAACAGTTCCTCTCATGCCTCTGTAATTCCCTTTATTCCACTGTAATACTGATAAATCTGACTTTAGTGCTTCTCCCTTTCAAACTGCAGGATGAATTCTATTATGATCAGTCTCCTAAGAATCCTTTATCTTAAGCTTCCTAATCTTAAACTCCTGTTCATTACACAACACCCAACCCAGAATATCTGATCCCTGAGTGGGCTCAACCACAAGCTGCTTCAAAGAGACATCCCATAGGCATTCTACAAATCCTCTCAGCATCCTGACTTTGCCAGTCGAACTGCATATTTTAATTCCTCTCGACTATTGTAACATTGCCCTTTTGACAAGCATCTTCTAAATCCCATTCTAATTTAGTAGCCCAGATGCTGACTACCAGCTGGACGCCCGTACTTAACTCCCATCAGGGTTGTTTTTATCCTTGCAATTCCTTAACTCTACCTGTAACGATGCTACATCTTCTGATCCTAGGTCACCTCTTTCTAAGGATTTGATTAAATCTTTTTAAACCAACAGAGCCAGCCCACCCACTTTGCCTACCTGCCTGTCTTTTTAATACAATATCTATCCTTGAATATAACTATAATCTTCTTTCAGCCATGACTCAATGATGCCCACATCATACCTGCTAGTCTCCAACTGCACTACAAGATCATCTACATTATTTTGTCTACTGCATGCATTCAAATACTGAATAACATCTCCAGTCCTGTATTTGTCACCCTTTTCCATCTCATCCGTTACACTGCAACTCATTCCACTGACTGCAGTTTTGCCCTATCTACCTCTCACTACACACAGCCTCTGCTTGTATAGCAACTGCTCCATCCTCAACCCTATTACTGTTTCCAGTTATACTGCCATATTAATTTAAGTCCTCCCCAACAGTTCTTGCAAACTTGCCCACAAGAATATTGGTCATCCTCTGGTTCAGGTGTAACCTGTCCCTTTTGTACAGGTCATACCTTCTCCAAGAGAGCTTCCAGAGATCTGAAACCCTGCCCTCTGCACCAGTTCCTCAGCTGTACATTTATCTGGCAAATCATCCTATTCATACCCTCACTGGTGCGTGGCACAGGCAGCAATTCAGAGATTAATACCATGGAGGTCCTGCTTGTTAAACTTCCTAACTCCCTAAATTTGCTCTTCAGGATCTCCTCCCTTTTTCTACTTAAGTAATTAGTGCCAATATCTACCAAGACTTATGGCTGCACCTTCCCCCTTTAGAATGCTGTGGACCCGATCCAAGATGGCCCTGACCCTGGCACTTGAGAGGCAACATACCATCTGGGTGTCTCTATCCCATTCACAGAACCTCATGTCTACTCCTCTAACTACAGAATCTGTCACCACCACTATAATCAGTTCTCCCACCTTCCCTTCTGAGCCACAATGTTCCCACCTGGTAGATCATTGTATTGCCCACCCCACTAGTATCTGAAGTGTTAGAATTATTGTATTGTTGAGGAGAACTGCTACAAGGGTTCTCTGTATTTGCTGCCCATTTCATTTCCCTCTCCTGACAGTCACCCAGGTACCTGCCTCCTGCAACTTTGGAGTAACCATCTCCCTGTAGCTCTTACTTATCACCTTCTTAGTATCCCGTAGGAGCCAATGATCATTGAGTTGCAACTCTAGTTCCTTAACACACTCTCTGAGGAGCTGCAGATATTATTATCTGGGAGGCTGGAGGTCTGCCAGAATTCCCACATCTCACACAAAGAACATAACACAACCCCTGGAGCCATCTTTACTGCTCTAATTATGTACTAACAGAGGAAGAATGAAGAAAACAAGAAGAAACATACCAGATACTTACCTCACCAAGCCTGATGAGCCAAATCCTCCCCACTCCAACACTGGTCCACTGACACAATGGCCACTCCACTTGTCCATGCCTTATTTTTATTTGCCCTTGCTAGTGAATTGTGATTTGATTGAGCCACTGGAAAACATCGAAAGCCCATGAACACTCCTTTCTAAATCTCACTTACGGACCTCTCTCATTCCAGATTCAATTGAGCCGCCAGAAAAATTATGTATTGCAATATACTACTGCCGCAAAACAAGTTTCATGACAATTGCCAGTGATATTAAACGAGATTCTGATTCTGAATCTTAAGCAACACATGCATACAAAATGGAAGAACTCAGCAAGCCAGGCAGCATCTACAGAGGCAAAAGCCAGAAAAAGGTGGAGGGAGGGGGAGGAGCACAAGTTGGCTGGTGAGAGGGATGGTGGGTGGGGAGGGGAAATGAAGTGAGAAGCTGCGAGGTGATAAGTGGAAAAGGTGAAGGGCTGAAGAAAACCGAATATAATAGGAGAGGAAAGTGCACCATGGAAGAAATAGGATGGGCACCAGAGGGAGGTGATGGGTAGATGAAGGAGTAGAGGTGAGAGTGGAACAAGAATGGGGAATGGAAAAAGAGAGAAGAGCAAGGAGGCCGAAATTAGAGGAAGTTAGTAAAATAGATGTTCATGCCATCAGCTTGGAGGCTATCCAGAGGGAATAGGAGGTGTTACTCCTCCAGCCTAAGTATGGCCCCATTGTGGCAATAGAGGAGGCATGTAGGAATGGGAAGTTGAATTAAAATGGGTGGCCACCAGGAGATTCTGCCTTTTGCAGAAGACGAAGCAAAGATGCTCAATGAAGTGGTCCTCCAATCCGCATCAGGTCTCACAAAGGGCACGGAAGATGATCTTCAGATGTACACGTGATGTCACCTCAGAGACCCTGAATGGTACTGAGGGAAGATATGTAGAGATAAGTGTAGCACTTGTCACACTGATTTTAAGCACCTCTTTCAAATCTGTTCGCCTCGCCGTTTTCTGATTCAAGGAAATCACCCTCTATTTATGCATCAGACTGCAATTTCCACTGCTAAAGTTTGACAAGTTTTATACCTGTTGGCCACAATGTGCGAGATATCCCATATATCAGTGGGCTGCTAAACATAATGGGTGCCAGCTCTAAAAACCCGCTACTATTGGGGACTATGGCCGTCATCTTTAGCTGGGAGATCAGCAGCCAGGACAATCAAATTCAGTGCAGGTTAGGGCACTTCTGACCATGGGGATGGTATGATAGCGTAGTGGTTAACACATCACTTTATAGTACCAACTGTTCAATTCCCAGCACTGCCTGCATGTTCTCCCTCTAAACACATGGGTTTCCTCTGGCTGCTGCGTTTTCCTCCTACATTCTAAAGACAGGTCAGTAAGGGACCGATATGTGCTGTATCTCTAAATAAAAAAAAAACTGGATGGTCCTGTCCACAATGTTGCTTTGAGAGCTGTTGTCTGAAGTACTGTCTGTGAAAGCTGTCAATGATATGGAATATTTAACATTCTAATAAGCTCAAAACTCAGAACTAAAATTATAAATAAAGAAAAAAATTACATACACTGTCAAACTCCAATAAATCAAAAAGGAAATGAGTGATAATACTTTGGTATAGTGTAGCCCTCTGGGCAGAGAGCATCACGCTATTCATTATAAAGAACAGATTCATAAACTGAAGTCACAAAGCATCCGTGGTGCAATAGCAAATATCTGTAGATATGACTTTTGCAAACCAAGGTATTCCCAGCTGCTGTTTTCCCCTGTGTTTGCCAGACTTTCATTTCTCACGTCTTCTATAAATTTCAAGTTTTCGGTCTGTATTCCTGTTCACATTATTCATGTGTGTCACAAACAGCTCTAGTAATGAAACTAAACCTCCCAGAAGTCCAAAAATCAGCCATTTACTACAATTCTATACTTGTTAAATGCCAATTTTACATCCATTTCAACGAATAAAAAATATACCTGAGACCATCAAAACATTGGCATATACTGGTCTTTTTAGAAGACCAACCATCCTTCACAACTTAATGTCAATTAATGCAAAAATCAGCACGCCACAAATACACGCATTAAATGGTTCCATACAACAGGTAGAAATACATTACATCAAAGAATTTTTTAATGGTCCCAAATATACTTAAACAACTAAGTGTACACTCAAGAAAAAAATTGAAGAAAATGTAAGATATGAAACAAAAATGATCACATCTAGAAATTCCATTCACTTTTTAGTCAGAAGGGATGAAGGGGATTCCTCAAAAAATTATGCAGTTGTAAAGATCACAGGTTAAAAAGAGAAAATTTGTGTACTCCTAGCCCTCCCCAGAGAGGTTCCTTTAAAATGCCTTCTTTCATCAGGATCAACGATGTCCTGAATACACAACATAAAGGGAAGTCTCTGAACAATGAGAAAAACTGCTGGCACTCCAGGGAGAAATTACTGCTAGATAACACCATGCTCTCCCAGGCTCCCAAAGACCTACCCAACACACCGTTACAGACTCAACCAAAATCAGTCAGACGTGCTAGTTTTCATAGCACTCTAAAACAAAGATCTCTCCACCCTCATAAGCTGCTGTTTTTGTTTCATCCTTCCCTGAGAAAGGGGGTAGAGCAAGGTCAAAGCCTGGACACACATGGGTAAGAACAAGTCCAAATTCCTTTGTTCTGATGTTTTGTTTTTGCATCCTTTCCCGTTTCAATGGATTGGCACTTGATCAGCAGAATTCCATGTGTACATTTATCTGTGAGAGGCAATGGTCCAGACACTTTTTTTGTCTTTGAGTCCGGTGATTTTTGCAGGTCAGTAAGAGTCACTGGGCAAGGTTGAAAGGGATCATCATTAAGATCCAAGCCTGGACTTCTTTGTCAAAGGTGCTGACTGCTCTTTCTCCTCACCATCTTCCTCCTCCTCCTCCTCCTCCTCATCATCGTCATCTGGGTAATCTACAAGACCGATTAGACCACCCTGGACAAGAAATAAAAAGTTACTGCAATCGCAAGAAACATCATTCTAATCTCAAAATATGTTCTGAACATGTGATAGGAAACCTGATGAGAATTATTAGTAAATACAGTGGATTCTGGTTAATTGGGCCATTGGTCATCGGGCAGCTGCTTACACTATACCACTTAATCGGAACAGTGTCTTTTGGTGAACAGTTTCTAACTAGCGTCAGTCGTATGCACTTAGACCATTACGTAAAGGAGGAGAATTAGGTCAATGGCCCACCAAGTTTGCTCTGCCATTTCATCACGGCTGATTCATTTTTCCTCTCAACCCCAATCTGCCTCCCCCACCCCCCAGTATCCCTTCATGCCCTGACCAATCAAGAATCTAAACACACAAAGACTCGGCCTCCACAGCTGCCCGTGACAACAAATTCCAGATTCACCACTCTCTGGCTAAAGAAATTCCTCCACATCTCTGTTCTAAAAGGACACCCCTCTATCTGAGGCTGTGCTCTCTGGTCTTAGACCACCATAGGAAATATCCTCTCCACATCCACCATCAGGGTCTTTCACCCTTTGAAAGGTTTCAATTAGGTTGCCCCTCATTTTCTGAATTATTTTCATGAATCTCCTTAGAACCCTCTCCAGTTTCAGCACATCCTTTCTAAGATAAAGGGTGCAAAACCGCTCACAATACTCCAAGTGAGGCCTCACTAGTGCTTTATAAAGTCTCAACATCACATCATTGCTTAACATTCTTGTCCTCTTGAAATGAATGCTAACATTGCATTTGCCTTCCTCACTATAGACTCAACCTGCAAATTAACCTTTAGGGAATCCTGCACAAGGACACTTGTGTGGCCATTAGACACTACACCATACATGAAATAAACAGATTTTAAATAGTGTCAGTTGCATGTGATAGTGTTCAAAAGCAGTGATTTTTGAAACTGATATTTGGCGAGAAATGAGCCTTAAGAAAATTCAGAACTGTTTTGCTCAGTGTGCTTTCAAGCATTGAGGCTTGCAGATGCCAGAAGTGGCTGGGAGTGAAAATTAAATGATTTCACTACTTAAACAAGTTAGGAACTAGAACCACAAAGAATTTGAAGGTAATGACAATCACCTTGAATGAAAATGAAGATTTGGAGGATGCAATTGTCGAGGTATTGCTTGAAGGCAGTCCATTATCTGTACTAGGTGTCAGTGCTGACTTTGTTCATTTACGGTCAATCAAAAGTACAAGTACACTGGACAAATTCCTCTGTCAATAACTATTAGGAATTATTACAGTTTTGTAGTACTGTAGTAGTATTGGTAGTGCTCTAATTTGTTCTGTTTCATTGAAATACATAATTTGTAACTCAGTTAAATGGTAGTTTGACTTTTTAAAAAATACCTTTTTAAACTATTTCCATGAAACATCGGTTAATTGGGTTAGTTGCTTAACTGGGCCAAAATGTACAGGTCCTGATGTGTTCCAATTAACTGGAATCCACTGTATTAAATATAGCAGTGGTCTTAGAACCATCGTATTCAGGAATACATTACGATAAGGTGTATGAGATTTAGAGGGTTTCTAAGGAAGAATTTTTTTCCACTCAAGAGGGCAGGTGGAACAAATCACCTGATGGAGTGGTGGAGGTGGAGAATCTCATAACATTTAACTGTCTTTGCAAGCACTTGATTTGCCAACACACAGGTCAGACCAAGGACCGGTAAATGGGATTTGCGTAACTAGGATTTGATGGTCAGCATTGAGGTGGTGTTTCAAAGGGCCTGTTTCATTCGTAATTATGGATGAGGTTGGCCATTCAGCCCATCTTTTCTTCTGTATTCCTGAGAGTTCTGAAGTCTAGTCACCAGAGCAGTCACTTTTTCCTTAACCCACTGGATGCATAGTTGGTTGACATTGTTTGAAAGAAAGAAACACAAATTAACTCAATAGACAAGCAAGTATTAATTCCAAGTAGCACTAGTTAAAGATTCAGAGATAATGTGTTTAGTAACACTTCAGTTAATCCCACTGAGCACTGACAGTGTCTTCACCCAGGGGCTTTCTGTCCTTGGCTGAGTCAACCCCAATCTCAATTCAAGATGAGCAATAAGAATGTAGTAATTCAGCCTGAGGTAGCTTTGTGACTTAAGAAATCATTTATGCCCAACATATACCTTGGTTGTAATAGCTGCCATGTGTGGTGTGCTTTTGGCGATTGTTCCAGGAGAGCCAGGAGACCCCGGAGAGCCTGGAGACCCAGGTGAATTGCTTGAGGCTGACTGGCTAGTGAGGCTGGACTTGCTGCTGCCACTGCTGGTACTGGAGAAGGAGAGCTTGAAACTGGGGCTCTGTCTTCCTGTCAGAGTGCTCTTTGTTAGGACCTCCTTCTCATCTCCATCCTTCACTAAAAAACAAGTCCAAAATTTAAATGGAATAAGTTTCCAACAGTACCTTACAGAATCTTTACTACATAATAATAATTAGAACTTTAATACACAAAACATGGATTTGTATGTATTTTAAGGAATCTCAAAACAGAATTGAGACAAATTTAACAATGGAATTCAACCACGAACATTAATGAACAAATCAACTCCATCTTCAATTCAGATCAAGGACCCATATTGCAGCAATGAAGCCAAAAATAGTCTCATGTTCAAAATGAACTGCAAACTTGAATCTGGTTTCAAAAAGAAAAATCTCTGACGTTAGAATTTCTAACAAGTTTCCATACAAAACTTACTGCACTCCTAAAACAATCTTGTAGCATATTTTTCCCCATAAAAGAGAATGACACAATGTACATTAAGTATGATATAAATTAAGGTGAGAGAGGTGAGACGTGTGGGGCAAGTCTTAAAATAAAACACCCAGGGTGGCTGATGCCTGGAATGCACTGCAAACACGATGGTGGCATTTAAGAGGTGTTTAGACAGACACATGAACATGCAGGGAATGGTAGGATTTGGATCATGTGCAGGCAGAAGGGATTAGTTTAATCATCATGAGGTGCTGTTCTTTACCATATTAGAAAGGTGTGGGAGGTGGGAAAGAGGGGAACAGCACTTGCATCACATTCTCAAGAAAGCAGGAAAATAAAATTCCATAGAGGCACAAGGATACAAATCCATCTGTGTGATGACATTTTGTGCATTCTAGGTACAAATACAGCAGGCAAGTGGACTCTGAACCAAAGCAGAATCAGAAACCCCACCTCCCACCACTGTATTAATTAGATTCCTTTCAGTACATTGGCTCTTACAATAATCTGTGCAATTGGTATGTTTGACCTCAACTTTGGTTCAACATATTAAACTTAATTTGAGGTGTAATGTGTGGTTTTACATTTACAGTCCAGAATGGAACTTTCATTCTACAATATCTTGCTTTCCATTTTTTCTCCCAATTCTCCTACTCTTAGGTGCTAATGTGTGCAGTTTGATAGATGACAACAGTATTGCTTGCCAATGACTCACTCAATAGTCAATCATCCCGAAGATAAAGGTTAGTTTTATCTGTCACGTGTACATCAGTGAAGTGTGTTGTTTTGCGTCAAATCCAATCAGAGAGCATTGTGCCTGGGGGCCACTCACAAGGCTCAATAGGTTTCCCACAGCTCACTAGCCATAATCTTTAGGAACATGGGAGGAAATCTGAGCACCCAGAGGAAAACATAGAAACTTCTTACAGACAGCAGCAGGAATTGAATCCAAACAATGGTCACTGGCGTTTTAACTTGATTGCACTAACTGCTGTGCTACTGTGCAGACTTTAACAGGTGGTCAAAGGACTGGGGTTGGGTGTTAAAAAAAATCAGAGCCAAAAAGGGTCTTGGAAGTCCTCGTGCAGGATTCCCTAAAGGTTAACTTGCAGATTGAATCAGTAGTAAAGAAGGCAAGTGCAAAGTTAGTATTCATTTCGAGAATAAAATATAAAAGCAAGAATGTAGTGCTAAAGCTTTATAAGGCATTGGTCAGACTGCACTTGGGAGTGTACGTATGAGGAACATTTGATGGCTCTGGGCCTACGGGGGGTGATTCTCATTGACACCCATTGAATATTGAAAAGGCATAGATAGAGTGGATGTGGAGAGGATGTTTCTTATAGTCAGGGGACCTAGGAGAATGAGTTTGAGAGGAATAGTAAATCAGCCAAGATGGAAATGCAGAGCAAATCTGATGGGTGAAATGGCCCAAATCTGTTCCGATGTCATATGTTCTTAAAACACAATCTCACCCATTGTGTCATGAATTCTGCCACCACCCCCCAGAGATGCGTGGTCAGATTTCCAGGCAGTTTTTCAATGAATTTTTCATTCATGCCTACGACCAAGAGCAGGACATTCATAACCATGAAAGAAATAGACCTGAATAAACTCTGTATTTGGAACAAACATACTGCTCAGATTAATAGACATTTGTATTTTGATGTCAAGCAAACCAAAAAGAAACATTAATTGCCAGATTTTCATACATTTTTTCCTCTCCATAAATTTGCCGAAATGATCCATAATTTCGTCATCATTTTTTGACTTATCAGAAGGTAATAGTACTGGCTCTCCATCTTCCAATTCGTCCTCATCAGTGTTGAACCACATCTCCTCCTCTTCCTCCAGGGTGCGGGCATCTCTTCGGTACCTGTTATTTCGCAAGATGGAACGCATACTAAATTCCAAAGGGGGATAAAAAGAGGCATTAGTGCACTCTTATAAAGAGTGGGGATCACAATTTTAAGACCTGGTTGAAGTATGATTAAATCCATTCAAAATCCCAATCCCACTAATGCAACAAAAATTTCAATTCAGTTGAAAAAGATCTGGAAGTAAACCATTGACATTATAAGAAGGGACTAGACTGCTATATAATATCTGCAATTGGCCTGCTAATACACTTTAGACTAGAGAAGTTATTGCCTTTACGTGGTCTGACCCATCATATTGCTAGCCCAATATAGCTTGGCTTTGACTCTACGTAATACCAATATGTGATTTTGGTTGCATTCAAACAGTTTCTGCCAGCATGCATTTGTATGTTAAATTTTAAGCTATTCCAACTGTATTCGAAATTTCATTTTTCATATCACCTATCTCAACTTTTAACGATAAAACTATAAGACATACAAGCAGAATTAGCCTATTCAGCCCAATGAGTCTGCCCCACCATCCCATTATGGCAAATTTATTCCTCTCAACCCCATTCTCCTGCCTTCTCCCTGTAACCTTTGATGCCCTTTCTAATAAAGAACTTAACAGTCTCCACTTTAAATACAGCCAATGACTTGGCTGTCTGTGGCAATGAATTCCCTCTGGCTAAAGAAATTCCACCTCATCTCTGTTCTAAGGAACAACTTGGTATCTGAGGCTGTGCCCTCTGTTCTGAAACTCTCTGATTCACTTCCCTGGTTCCTTCACTTTTGACCACATTTTTTGCTCTGTGCTTTCTGCCTTTTAACATCACCCATTAAAGAAAATAAACAACACATTTAAGGAAAAGGCTTCACCTGTCAAGTTTTGGATTATCCTGTCTTTCCCTTTGTTGCTCATAACGTAATTTCAACCCTTTGAATGTCTGCACATAATCCACGTCTTCAAGGGCTTTCCAGTAATTTTCTATGACATGAGCTGTTAGGGACTTGATATCTTCCTGTGTATCAGAAGGCACTACTTTAACCAGTAATATAGAATGTATAAACACAAGAGAATGCTGGGAATCCAGAACAACACACAAAAATGCTGGAGGAACTCAACAGGTCAGGCAGCATCTATGCAGGGGAATAAGCAGTTGATGTTTTGGGCCGAGACTAATAAAAAATTCCTGAGTTCCTCCAGCATTTTGTGTGTTGCTCTAGATAAAATATATAACTTTCTAGATTAACAGAATTAAGACCATATTTTGTGCACCAATAAATCATGCAATTTAAGAGGTCTAAGTGGGACTACAAAATTTGGAGACTAACATAATTTCTATATAAAAAAATTACTGAATCTTCTAAAGTACTAAATAGATAAAATTTTAAAATTATAAAAGGCTAAGAAGGGTTATAGTCCAGGTGCAGGTTGATGGGGCAGGCGGAATAAGAGTTCGGCTCAGACTAGATGGGTTGCAGGACTTGTTTCTATGCTGTAGTGCTCTATTACTCAAAACTGTATATTTTTTTTGTTATTCCAGACTAGCAGCATTAATGACATTTTCTCTACTGTTACCATAAAACAAATTTGAATAGAAAGTTCTACCACAAAACTTGTCTTCAATAATGGACAACAAAAATACACACCCCTTAGCTTTTACTCCTGTGTGCCAAGGAGTGCCTCACCTGACTCCATGAACAGAGTAGTGGGCTCAGCCCACTGGGCAGGAGGTACAGAAAACTAAAGACCCAAACCATCAAGTACTAATGAAGGGTCTTGGCCCAAAAATGTCAACTGTTTATTACGCTACATTGATGCTGCCTGACCTAATGAGTTTCTTGGTGACAAAGATGAGGATGGTTTTGCCATTTCCTGATTAACACGGGGCACACAAAATATGGAAAAGACCTGTTTCCTTGGCAGGCTGCTTTCAATGTCTAACTGTGATGGGATAGACAGTGCAACATACACTCAGTGGCCACTTTATTTGGTCCAGAGTGGAATCCATGGTCTTCTGCAGCTATAGCCCATCCACTTCAAGATTTGATGTGTTCTGCATTCAGAGATGCTCTTCTGCACACCACTGTTGTAATGCGTGGTTACTTTAGTTACTGTCTCCTCCTGGCCTTATGGTCTTCTGTCAGTTTAAACAAGTTTGGTCATTGCCTATTAACCTCTTTTATTAACAAGGCATTTTAACCCACAGAATTGCCACTCACTGGATGCTTTTTTGCTTTTTGCATTAATCTCTGTAAACACTAGAGAATGTTGTGCGTGAAGAATAGCAGTTGTCTGAAATACTCAAACCACTCTATGTGGCACCAACAATCATTCCACAGTCACTTGATCACATTTCTTTCCCCCTTCTGATATTTGGTCTGAACAAGAATTGAATCACTTAGCCACGTCTTCATGTTTTTATGCACTGAGTTGCTGCCACATATTTGTATTAATGAGGTGTACCTAATAAAGTGGCCATTGAGTGTTAAATGAGAACATCTTGATCTGGTTTATTTGTTTGTTTGTTTGTCTGTCTGGTTGGTTGGTTATTTATCTATCTACCTATTTATTTATTGAGATACAGCGTGGAATAGGCCCTTTAAGCCACGCCATCTAGTAATACCCCCAATTTTAATCCCAGCAGAATCACAGGACTATTTACAATGCCCAATTAACCCACCAACTGGTACATTGTTAGACTGCGGGAGGAAACTGGAAACCCAGGGAGAATGTACAAACTCCTTACAGGCAGCGGTGGGAATTGAACCCAAGTCACCTGTACTGTAAACAGTTGTGCTAACATAGTGGTCAAACTTGGGCAGAAATCAGGGAGATGAACTCAAGTTATGCAAACCAGTCTCACATCCACTGATACCATCTACACTTACTGCTATCTCAAGAAGACAGTCAATGCAATCAAGGACACTGCCACCTTTCTACCCCTCAGATGGGCTGAAAATACAAAAGCTTGAAAGCCTGAACGACCAGGCTCAAGGATAGATCCTATCCCACTGTTGTAAGTCTTGAACAGACATCTCGAATGCTACCAAACAAACTGACAAAGGTATAGGAGTGATGTAGTGTATATGGATTTTACTAAGGCGTTCAACCAGGTTCTCCACAGTAGGCTCATAGAGAAAGTCAGGAGCCATGGGATCCAGAGAAACTTGGCTGTGTGGATTCAGAATTGGCTTGCCACTTGAAGGCCAAATGTGGTTGCAGATGGAGCGCATTGTGCCTGGAGTCAGCGACCAGTGGTGTTCCGCAGGGATCTGTCCTCAGACCAGTGCTCTTTGTGATTTTTATAAATAATTTGGATGAGGAAGTCGAAGTTAGTAAGTTTACAAATGACACATAGTTTGGTGGAGTTGTGGATTGTGTAGAAAGTTGTCTTATGTTACAATAGGACAATGATAGGATACAGAGCAGAGCTGAGGGTAGTTGGATGTCAATCCAGAACAACGTTCTTTCATTTTGGAAGGCTGAAGGCAGAATAAAGGGTTAATGGCAGGATGCTTGACAGTGTGGAGGAACAAAAGGGTCTGTGTCCATGTCCAAAGATCTCTCAAAGTTGCTGCACATGGATGGAAGAAAAATTGAGGTCTATGTGGGAGGAAAGGGTTAGATTGATGTTAGAGTATGTAAATAGGTCAGAATAACTTCGTGGACCAAAGAGCCAGTACTGTGCTGTACTGTTTTATGACCTAAAATATTAATTCTTAATCTACCTTGTCATGGCCCTTGCACTTAAATTTCCTGTACCAGCAAAACTATATTCTGTATTCTAGAAACATAGAAAGCCTACAGCACATACAGGCCCTTCGGCCCACAAAGCCGTGCCAAACATGTTCTTTACTATAGGAACTACCTAGGGATACCTATAGCCTTCTATTTTTCCTAAGCTCCATGCACCTATCCAGAAGTCCCTTAAAAGACCCCATTATACGTGCCTCCACCACCGTTGTCAGCAGCCAATTCCACGCACTCACCACTCCCTGCGTAAAAAATTTACCACAACATCTCCTCTGTACCTACTTTCAAGCACCTTAAACCTGTACCCTCTTGTGGAAGCCACTTCAGCCTTGGGAAAAAGCTTCTGACTATTCACACGATCAATGCCTCTCATCACCTTATACACCCCGATCAGTTCACCTCTCATCCTCCATCGTTCCAAAGGAAAAAGGCCAAGTTCGCTCAACCTATTCTCATAAGGCACACTCCCCAATCTAGGCAACATCCTCCTCTGCACCCTTTCTATGGTTTCCACATCCTACCTGTAGTGAGGTGACCAGAACTGACCACAGTACTCCAAGTGGGGCCTGACCAGGGTCCTATATAGCTGTAACATTACCTCTCAGCTCCTAAACTCAATCCCATGATTGATGGAAGGCCAATGCACCGTATGCTTTCTTAACACACAGTCAACCTGCGTAGCATCTTTGGGTGTCCAATGGACTTGGACTTCAAGATCCCTCTGATCCTCCACACTGCCAAGAGTCTTACCATTAATACTATATTCTGCCATCATATTTGACCTACCAAAATGAACCACCTCATACTTATCTGGGTTGAACTCCATCTGCCACTTCTCACCCCAGTTTTGCATCCTATCAATGTCCCGCTGTAACCTCTGACAGCCCTCCACACTATCCACAACTCCCCCAACCTTTGTGTCATCAGCAAATTTACTAACCCATCCCTCCACTTCCTCATCCAAGTCATTTATAAAAAATCACGAAGAGTAAGGGTCCCAGAACAGATCCCTGAGGCACAGCACTGGTCACCGACCTCCATGCAGAATATGACCCATCTACAACCACTCTTTGCCTTCTCTGGGCAAGCCAATTCTGGATCCACAAAACAATGTCACCTTGGATCCCATGCCTCCTTGCTTTCTCAATAAGCCTTGCATGGGGTACCTTGACAAATGTCTTGCTGAAATCCATATACACTACATCTACTGCTCAACCCTCATCAATGTATTTAGTCATATCCTCAAAAACTTCAATCAGGCTTGTAAGGCTCAACCTGCCTTTGACAAAGCCATGCTGACAATTCCTAATCATATTATGCCTCCCCAAATGTTCATAAAATCCGCCTCTCAGGATCTTTTCCATCAACTTACCAACCACTGAGGTAAGACTCACTGGTCTACAATTTCCTGGGCTATCTTTACTCCCTTTCTTGAATAAGGGAATAACATCCGTAACCCTTCAATCCTCTGGAACCTCTCCCGTCCCCATTGATGATGCAAAGATCATCGCCAAAGGCTCAGCGATCTCCTCCCTTGCTTCCCACAGTTGCCTGGGGTGATCTTGTCTAGTCCGTGACTTATCCAACGATGCTTTCCAAAAGCTCCTGCACATCCCCTTTCTTAATATCTATATGCTCAAGCTTTTTAGTCCGCTGTAAGTCATCCCCGTGATCGGCAAGATCCTTTTTCACAGTGAACGTTGAAGCAAAGTATTCATTAAGTACCTCTGCTATCTCCTCCGGTTCCATATACACTTTTCAACTGTTACACTTGATTGGTCCTATCTCTCACGTCTTATTGCTCTTCACATACTTGTAGAATGCCTTGGGGTTTTCCTTAATCCTGTCCGCCAAGGCCTTCTCATGGCCCCTTCTGGTTCTCCCAATTTCTTTCTTAAGCTCCTTTCTGCTAGCCTTATAATCTTTTAGATCTCTATTATTACCTAATTTTTTGAAACTTTCCTAAGCTTATTTTTCTTCTTGATTAGATCTACAACAGCCTTTGTAAACCACGGTTCCTGTATGCTACCATCCTTTCCCTGTCTCATTTGAATGTACCTATGCAGAACTCCACACAAATATCCCCTGACCATTTGCCACAGTTCTGCCGTACATTTCCGAGAACATCTGTTCCCAATTTATGCTTCCAAGTTCCTGCCTTTTAGCCTCTTATTTCCTCTTACTCCAATTAAACACTTTCCTAACTTGTCTGTTATTATCCCTCTCCAATGCCATGGTAAAGGAGATAAAATTGTGATCACTATCTCCAAAATGCTCTCCCACTGAGAGATCTGACACTTGACCAGGTTCATTTTCCAATACCAGATCAAGAACAGCCTCTCCTCTTGTAGGCTTATCTACATATTGTGTCAACAAACCTTCCCGATCAAACCTAAACAAACTCCGCCTCATCTAAACCCCCTGCTCTAGGGAAATGCCAACTGATATTTGGGAAATTAAAATCTCCCTCTACGACAACCCTGTTATTATTACACCCTTCCAGAATCTGTCTTCCTATCTGCTCCTTAATGTCCCTGTTTCTATTGGGTGGTCTATAAAAAACACCCAGAAGAATAATGAACTTTTCCTGTTTCTAACTTCCACCCACAGAGACTCCATAGACAATCCCTCCATGACTTCCTCCTTTTCTGCAGCCGTGACACTATCTCAGATCAGCAGTGCCATGCTTCCAACTCTTTTGCCTCCCTCACTAACCTTTCTGAAACAACTGAAGCCTGGCACTCTAAGTAAATATTCCTACCCCTGAGCCATTCAAGTCTCTGTAATGGCCACAACATCATAGCTCCAAGTACTGATCCATGCTCTAAGCACATCCTTTTTGTTCATAATACTCCTTGCAGTAAAATAGACACATCTCAAACCATTGGAATGAGCGCATCCCTTCTCTATCACCTGCCTGTCCTCCCTCTCACATTGTCTACAAGCTTTCTCTATTTGTAAGCCAACCACTTCTTCTTTCGTCACTTCAGTTCAGTTCCCACCCTCCCCACAACTGTAGTTTAAACTCTCCCCAACAGCAGTAGCAACCTCCCTGCCAGGATATTGGTCCTCCTTGGATTCAAGTGCAACACATCCTTTTTGTAAAGGTCTCACCTGCCTCAAAAGAGAACCCAATGATCGAGGAATCTGAATCCCTTCCCCCTGCTCCAATCCCTCAGCCACACATTAATCCTCCACTTTATTCTATTCCTATACTCACTGTCACATGGCACAGGCAGTAATCCCGAGATTACTATCTTTGAGGTCCTGCTTCTCAACTTCTTTCCTAATTCCCTATAGTCTGTTTTCAGGACCTCCTCCCTTTTCCTACCTATGTTGTTGGTACCAATATGTACCACGACCTCTGGCTGTTCTCCTTCCCACTTCAGGATATTGTGGACATGATCAGAAACCACCCCCCCCCCCCCACCCCGACTATGGAGTCCTCTATCACTGCTGCCATCCTCTTCCTTTCCCTTCCCTTCTGAGCCACAGGGCCAGACTCTGTGCCAGAAGGCTCGGCCACTGTTGCTTCCCCCAGGTAGGCCATCCTACCCACCCTCCACAGTACTCAAACAGGAGTACTTATTGTTAAGGGGGACAGCCACAGAGCATGTGACTCTTGCCCTTCCCTCTCCTGTCTCCCAAGGCCTCGGTGTGACTATATGCCTATAGGTCCTATCTCTCACCTCCTCACTCTCCCTGACTAGACGAAGGTCATCAAACTGTATCTTCAGTTCCCTAACTCAGTCCCTAAGGAGCTGCAGCTTGATGCAACTGGCACAGATGTGGCCATCTGGAAGGCTGGGAATCTCCAGGACTTCCCACATCTGACACCGAATACAGAACATCAGCTTCACACACATGGAGTTTGGAAGGACAAGTTCCAAGGCAGAGTACAAAGTAAATGGCAGGATACTTGTAAGTGTGGAGGAGCAGAGGGATCCGGGGGTACATGTCCACAGATCCCTGAAAGTTGCCTCACAGATAGATAGGGTAGTTAAGAAAGCTTATGGAGTGTTAGCTTTCATAAGTCGAGGGATAGAGTTTAAGAGTCGCGGGGTAATGATGCAGCGCTATAAAACT
Source organism: Hypanus sabinus (assembly GCF_030144855.1). Lineage (NCBI taxonomy): Eukaryota > Metazoa > Chordata > Chondrichthyes > Myliobatiformes > Dasyatidae > Hypanus > Hypanus sabinus. The sequence goes on along the minus strand of NC_082707.1, from coordinate 183,277,399 downwards.
CTGGTTAGGCCACATTTGGGAGTACCGTGTCCAGTTCTGGTCACCTCACTATAGGAAGGATGTGGAAGCATTGGAAAGGGTACAGAGGAGATTTACCAGGATGCTGCCTGGTTTAGAGAGTATGCATTATGATCAGAGATTAAGGGAGCTAGGGCTTTACTATCTGCAGAGAAGGAGGATGAGAAGAGACATGATAGAGGTATACAAGATATTAAGAGGAACAGGCAAGAGTGGACAGCCAGCGCCTCTTCCCCAGGGCACCACTGCTCAATACAAGACAACGTGGCTTTAAGGTAAGGGGAGGAAAGTTCAAGGGGGATATTAGATGAAGGACTTTTACTCAGAGTGGCTGGTGCATGGATTGCACTGCCTGAGTCAGTGGTGGAGGCAGATACACTGAAATTTAAGAGACTACTAGACAGGTATATGGAGGAATTTAAGGTGGGGGTTTATATGGGAGGCAGGGTTTAACGGTCGGCACAACATTGTGGGCTGAAGGTTCTGTACTGTGCTGTATTGTTCTATGTTCTATACTTCCTGTCTGTATTGTACACTGGCAACCTACCATGCCTCGACTCATCACTGAAGCCCTGTTGAGCACAGCCGCCCTACTCTGTCTCTCTCTACTCTGTCGCCTGTTCTATAAAGCTGTCTCCTTTAAACTCTTCTCGTTGTTCTAACTGACGTCCACACGCTTGTGCAGTCATGCCCCAATCAAACCGCTGAAGAAATAACCGTCTCCTTTTAAAGTCTTCTCGCTGTTCTAACTGCCTGTTTTCTTTTTGACTGGTGGATGGAATGAACTGTCTGGATAGCATGCAAATAAAAGCACCTTAGTATATGTGACAACAATAATCAATTACATTTATTTAGTTTGTGTCTTTACTTATTCTGCTGGTGGTTCCAGACTAGTAACTGCGCACTAGTACGATTTCAGTGAGCTGGGAGAACTTACCACTCTGATAAATTCAAACATTTCAATAATTGCCGAATTTAGCAAGTTATAGCGGGTCCCATTGTTCAGAAATGCCTTCACCACAGCTTCAAAGAGAAAAGCTTTCATTATGTAGCGATTGTAGAACTCATCTTTCAAACCAATTATTTTTCTCATGAAGCGAAGTGCACCTGAAAGTAAAAGGAAATTTAAGACATCATATAACAGCTAATCTGAGAAAGGTCAATTAAAATAATGGATTAAAAACCATCAGCCTTTGACTTACACAAGGCCACAAAGGCATGCTTTGAGCCCATGAGTACAAGCACTCTCCGTAAAATGTCCTTGTTTATAATATAGTTTTTAATATGATAGGTGTGATGCTCCACGCAGAAGGTGAGCAATTCCAAAATTAAGGCTAAAAGCTGGGCTGTCTGGAAGTCATCTGAAGAACAAAACAAGAATGCGATATGAACAACTTGTAACTTGAACTTTACTCTTAAAAACAAAAAGCAAGCAAGACAAATAGACAAAGATCAGCTTGCCTCAAGCTCTGATTTTTACATTGCTGTGCTGTGAAAGAAATAAAATAGCAGTATAGTTACATTCAAAATGCATAATATAAGATACATTATAACTTTAACAGACATAACCAATTTACAAAATTATAAACCACAGTGAATGGAGATGGTAATACAGCAAGGCTCTTCCTGTAGAGCAGTATAGCACAAGGCCATTTAACTAACCATGCCCTAATCACTAATATACTCCAACCCAGTCAACATCCGGATCTGCATTCTCTCCAAAGTCTCCACATTGTTCCTGCTGTGTGGTGACCAGTTGCAACGACTTCCTGACACAGTGACTTCAACACTGTGACCAATAAAATCAAGCATGCCTTCTTACCACCTATTCTCTTGTGTTGCCACTTTCAGAGAGCTATGGATTTGCATTCCAAGTTCTCTCTGTACATCAATGCCACTATTTTATTACTTTTTTTTGTAATTTAAAAAATCACAGATAGGTCATCTTTAAAGCTTTAGATTATCCCTTTCAAGGAGTCACAAATTAGCCATTTATGATAGTACAGGCTACTCTGGAGTTACAAATGCCCAACTTATAGAACACAGGACATTACACACAGCACAGTACAAGCCCTATGGCCATGATGTTTAGCTGACCTTTGAACCTACTATATCTAAGACATCCCCTCCTACAACGGTCTCTGTTTTTCTATGATCCATGTGCCTATCTAGCAGTTTCTTAAATGTCCCTAATGTACCTGCCTCTACCAGCACTCCTAGCAAGGTGTTCCATGCACCCAGCACTTGCTTGGTAAAACACTTACCTCTGATGTTCCCCCTGTACTTCCCCTCACTCACCTTAAAGTTATGACCCCTTGTATTAGTCTTTATGAATATCTGCAGATATGAACAAGCTCCCATAATTATAGGAAACTTGAATGATTCCTCTGCCTCCACTTTTAATAACTGTTCTTTCTAATCTGCCTTATGTCATTGATTACAATACTGTGGAGGTATAGTCATAGAGTGCTACAGCACAAAACAGGCCTTTCCATACTGAGATATTATATGGTTATCACATTGTGTGATTGTACTTTTTTTTCCAGACATTGACAAAATCAACATACAAGTGGAATCAGTAAAAATGTGCAACTAGTTTGTTTCCCAGGGATGACCTCTTAGTAGTGTCTTTGTTTCATTCAAATCATTACCCAGTTCTTTGAGCAACACTGACTGTTATATTATACTTTTGTCAATGTGAAGTGCCTCAGGATGATTCAGACACCATCAGGGTGTGATATAAACAAGTTAGCAGAGCATCATACACAGGAAGAGCCCATCAATTGTACCTCTAGAAAATAGAGCAGTACCGCACAGGAACAGGCTCTTTGGCCCAGATTTGCCAAATTAAACACCCTACTAAACTATTCCTTTTTCCCAACACCATGTCTTATATTCTATTCTCTGCATGATCATGTGCCTATCTAAGAGCCACTTAAACCCTATTGTATCTGCCTCCATCACCTCGCCAGGAGTATATTAGTCACCCACCACTCTTTATGTAAAAAAAAAGTTGCTCCACAGATCTTTGAACGTACCTTAAAAGAACGTGACGTTGAGAAGAAGATACCAAATCACTATCATATCTATGCCTCTCAATCACAGTAGCATGGTTAGCATAAACGACAGGGGTTCAATTCCTGCCCATCTCTAAGGAGTTTGTATGTTTCCCCTGTAACAACGTGCTTTTCCTCTGGGTGCTCTGGTTTCCTCCCACATTCCAAAGATTTATGGGTTAGGCCCAGCAAGTTGTGGGCATGCTACATTAGCACCAAAAGCATGGTGACACTTGCGGGGCCCCCAGCACATCCTTGGACTGTGTTGGTCACTGACACAAACAACACATTTCACTGTATATTTTGATGTACATATGACAAATACAGCTAAATCTTTAATCTCAATTTTATAAGCATCGCTCAGACCTCCCCTCAGCCTCTGATGCTCCAGAAAAAACAACCCAAGTTTGTCCAATCTTTCCATTTCAATTTTCAACTACTATCCTCTGAGGCCTTGACTTTAGCTGCCAATTAACAAGCAATGGAATTCCAGCCCTTCTTCCTCCTCTTAAGAGGCAGCCTTAAAACTATTCCTGTGCAAAAATACTTTTTGGTCATCTGAATATGTCTGCATTATTTGATGGGTGGCAACTTCCCATGAATGTTTTTGTGAAATACTTTGGTGTATTTTGGAAGATGCAAGTGCTACAGAAAATGCACGCTAAGATAGCAAGGGAATTTTAAATGGTACAATGCATGTCAACTGTTTATTCTCTTCTATAGACACTACATGACCTGTTGAGTTTCTCCATTTTGTGTGTGCTGTTCTCGATTTCCAGCATCTGCAGAATCACTTGTATTTCTGCATTTTGATGTGTTTTTACTTCCTAGTAAGCTGAAAGACATACAATAACTGATATATAGTTACTCTTCCAGTTAGCTGAAATCTGCTTATATGGGGCTATATTGCTCTGCCAAGGAAGCAGCTATCAGATTTTCAGACTTGTCTGCTAGAAGAATTTAGATTCCATCTCCACATAGCTGTATTTCAGCACATTGAGGCTGACATCACAATGCACTACCTCTTTGAAAAAGGGACTACCCACGCTGATGATTAAATATTTTTTAAATCCACATACCTTGCTCAACACTAACAAAAATAAGCTAACCTTTCAGCATGTTGTAATCATCATCATTGTTTAACCATTTGTTCCTTTAACATGTTAAACAAGACATTTAAACTTTTATAATCTCCAAGTAAACCTCAACAAACTTGATCATACATTCAACACACCAATATTAAGAGTCACTCAATGACAACTGTCCAGATGTGATTAACTTTCACCAGATAATGTACATTATAACTGACAATGCATAAATAATCTAACAGATTATTATTACTAAATTCAGCTATATTAAAAAATTCAAACAACATTATGTGCAAGTGATTCCAACAACAGCAACAAGATAAGAAGAAACAGGGAATAAAAATGCAGTTACTAATAAATGGAAATAAAAAAGTAGCTGGAAACGCAGGTGAGACAGCATCCGTGGAAAGTGAATTAGCATTTCAGCTCCTGGTCTATTTGTCAAAATTGGAAAACATAAAAACAACACACACAAAATGCCGGACGATCTCAGCAAGTCAGGCAGCATCTATGGAGGGGAATAAACAGTTGATGCTTTGGGCTGAGACCCTTCATCAGGTCTGAAAAGGAAGGAGGTGATGGGTAGGTGAGGAGAAAAGAAGGGGTTTGAAGGAGCCAGTATATGGATTGTTAAAAGAGAGAAGGGAAAGGATGCAGAAATTACTATAAGTTGAGAAATCAATGTTCATATCATCAGTTTGGAGGCTGTTTATGAGGTGTTACTCCTTCAACCTGAGTTTGGCCACATCATGGCAGTAGAGGAGGCCATGGACCGATATATCAGAATGGGAACGGGAAGTTCAATTGAAATGGGTGGCCACCAGGAGATCCAGCCTTTTGCGGCGGACAGAGTAAAGGTGCTCAACAAAACCATCCACCAATCTGCGTCGGGTCACCGACGTAGAGGAGGCTGCAACGGAAGATTGGATACAATAGATTACCTTGACAGATCCCAGCATTTTGTGTGTGTTGCTCAAGAATTCCAGCATCTGCAGAATCACTTGTGTTCAAAGACAAGTTAGTTTTTAGTAGGGGCTGTAGAGGAGGGATGGTCAGAACAAAAGGAACATCACTGATTGGGCAAGTCCAAAAGGGTTAACGCAGATGGTTTCTAGCATATTAAACTTCATTGTGTAATGTGTTGTAAATGGTGAGGCTATAAGACATGCCCTGCACATCTGACTATACCAAAAGAATTACAAAAGTCAACCAACATAATGGCTGCCTGGTGGCACAAGAGATTGCAGATGATAGAATCTGGAGCAAAAGACAACTGGTGGAGGAACTTCTAGCAATTTCTCCACCCTCCACTTCTCTTTCTCCCCCTCTTACCTCTTTCTCTTTTACTCACCTGCCCATCAACTCCCTCTGGTGTCCCTCCTCATTCACTTTCTCTCATGGTCCACTCTCAGATTCTTTCTTCTTCAGCCCTTTATCTCTTCAGCCCATCCACTCCCAACTTCTCACTTCATCCCTTCTCCCCCACCCACAAACCTTTCCCCTCACCTGGTCTCACCTATCACCTGCCAGCTTGTACTCTTTCCCCTCCCCCCCACCTTTTTATTCTGGCTTCTGCCCCCTTCCTTTCCAGTCCTGATGAAGGGTCGCGGCCTGAAACATTGACTTTTTATTTCTTCTCCATAGATGTTGCCTGACTTGCTGTGTTCTCCCAGCATTTTGTATGTGTTGCTGAAGGAATTCAGTGTGTCAGGAAGAATCTGTGGAGGCGAAGGGATGGTCTACGATTCTGGCCAAGACCTTGCATCAGGACCGAGAGTGCAGAGGGAAGATAGCCATCTTAAAGAAGTGAGAGGAAGAGGTGAGACAGGGTTGGAACATGACTGGCAGGAGTGACCAGTTCTGATAGAGGAAGGGAGAGTGAGCTACCTAAAGGAAAAGGCAACAAACACGTCAATTCTGAAATTGACTGATGTAAACAAAGCAGTTGAACTTCCTTTTGATTAAAGAAAGTACTAACATTTCAACATTTCATTAAATTACTTTAAATAACTTGCCTCACAGCATCACCATGTTCATTTAAATTGTCACAACCGGTACAACTGAAGGTGAATTGCAACATTATAAAACATCACCTCTTTTTGTTAATGGCTGCTGGCTTCTTAATCAAAATCTGTCCTAACTTTGATTGCTTTGAAGATGGCTAAATGCATCAGAGAAATAAAAACAAACTGCTGGAGGAACTCAGCCAGTCAGGCGGCATCTGTGTAAGTGAAAGGGTAATTGACAATTCAGGTCAAGTCCCAACATCAGGACTGATGGTCTAAAAGAGACTGTGGGGGGGGGGGGGGGGGGGTAGGGGTGAAAAAGTGAATCAGATGCTGGTAAAAGGGATTGATGGGCAGATGGATGAGAGAAGGGTAGAAATAGAAACAGATGCTGGGAGGTGATAGGGTGATAGTGGAGCGGGACTGGAACTTATGGAATCAGTTAGGGTGGATAGATAATGAGAGGAACCAGAAGACAGGCAGATGGAACCAGGTGACCAGATGGGAGAATGGTAAAGGTGGTGGTGGTGGTGGTGGGGGGGGGGGGGGTGGGTTGCTGGGTGAGTGTTTAGAATGAAGCAGTTAGGATCTACAGCCTTTTGCATCTTCACTGGAGAAATAGCTCCTAAAACTGCTTTAAATCTGCTATAAGCACACTGCATTGCGTGTACTTATTCCTTCTGTTTTGACAGATCTGAACACAGTTTAATTGCTTTATTCTCTTCCATCAAAACAGCTTTCATTTCTTATAAATATCCCCTAATAATTTCTTAAAGCATAAAGAACCGCTCTTACAAATGACTTGTGACCATGCCAAATATAATGACCCACTACATTATAGTCTAGAGTTGCCCAAGTGCTCTCTAATAAACATTAAGATGATGGGGGGGGGGGGGGGGGGGGAAATACAGTTTATTTCACAATTTTTCAAGATACCTGATAATTAAAGATTCAAATTTATTTATCACACATACTTCAAAATATAGAATGAAATGTGTCATTTGCGTTAACAATCAACACATTGTGCTGGGTCAGCCTGCTAGTGTCGCTATGCATTCTGGCACCAACATTACGTGCTCACAATGCTCAGCAGAACAACACAGAACATAACAAAACACAACATACAAAGAAACAAAACAAACCCCATTTCTCCCTTACACCTACCCTCCCACATACATAGTTCTCCAACCCCTGAACAGGCCGTCTTTGACCTTCAGCAAACCTGGACTCAGAGACATTGGGATTTCAACTTTCCCATACCTGAAAATTGATATGTTAACTAACATCCAAATCTCTAACGATCTCCCCCAAATAATTTACTTCCAATGCATTCAAACCCTTACTAATGTTCACAGTGAATGTCAACCATTACTGATCTTGCCATAAAAACTATGGTTGCCTCTATTTCTACAATGCTAGGACTTTTACTGTAAGTGGAGACTCTCCTTGAGGTACTTCAGTTCTTTACTGGATCCAGTACATGGTCCATATCCAATTCTTGCCCATGGTATCTACTGAAGTTGGTCTACTAATAACTTATGTAAATCCTTTTAGAACTTCATGCACACTTCAACATTTACAATCAGATATTTGAAGATCCATCCTGGACCTAACATATTGATGCAATTATGAAGTGGGGTGCATGAGGTTGTATTTCATTAGGAGTATCAGGCAGTTTGGTATGCAACCAAAGACTCTAGCAAATTTCTACAGATGTTCAATGGAGAGCATACTGACTGGTTGCATCATCAGCTAGTATGGGGTGCCAAAGCACAGTATCAGAAAAAGCAGTAGAGGATTGGAAATTCAGCTATCTCGATCATGAGCACAACTGGGGACATCTTCAAAAGGTGGTGCCTCAAGAAGGAAGCATCTAACATGAAGGACTCACCCCCAACCAGGACATGCCCTCTTTTCATTGCTATCAGGGAGGCAGTACAGGAAGTTGAAAATGCATGCTCAACATTTTAAGAACAGCTTTTTCCCCTGTGCCATCAGATTTCTGAAAGCCCTATGAAAATTACCCAGAAAAAGCAGGATCTCTCAGTGGCCTCCCATTTTAAATTCCACTTCCCATTTGCATTCCAACATGTTAGTCCATGGCCTCCTCTAATGTTATGATGAGGCCACACTCAGGTTGGAAGAGCACACCTTATACTTCCTTTGGGTAGCCTCCAGCCTGATAGCATGAACACCTATTTTTTGAATTTCCGGTAATGCCCACCTCCATTGCTTCACCATTCCCCACTTCCTTTTCCCCTTTCTTACCTTATCTCCTTACCTGCCCATCGCCTCCCTTTGGTGCTCCTCCCCCTTTTCTTTCTTCCATGGCCTTGTCCTCTTCTATCAGATTCCCCCTTCTCCAGCCCTGTATCTATATCACCAATCAACTTCCCAGCTCTTTACTTCACAACTCCCCCAACCCCACTCCCCCGCTTCCTGGTTTCATCTATCATCTTACGTTTCTTCCTCCCCCCCCCCCCCACATCTTAATCCTTTTTCCTGTAGTTCTGATGAAGGGTCTTGGCCTGATACATCAACTCCATAGATGCTGCCTGGCCTGCTGAGTTTCTCCAGCATTTTGTGTGTGTTACTTGGATTTCCAGCTTCTGCAGATTTTCTATTTATGACCTCACTATTTTGCTCTCTTTTTACAATTTTTTTAATATCCTCCATTGTAACTGATAGAAATGTTTATACCACACAAAAAGACAAATAAACAAATTTCATGACATGTAAGTGATAATAAACCGGATCCTGATTTAAAATCCTTTATTAATTTTAGATGGCTCCTCTCTCAAAAACAAGGAAGACAAACAAGCAGCATCTACTCCTTAAGAAAATTACAATTTGTGCATAACAAACATAACTATGTTAAATAACTAAGTTTCAGCAGTTATCTGGAACATCCCTTTCAATAACATTCCTAGCATAAAAATGTGGTTGATGGTGGAAATTAAATTGTAGCGTACTTCCTACTTAAGGAAGGAAAGCAGGTAGTTATACTGAATATCGACTATTGCTTGCTCATCAAATGCAAGCTTGAGTTGATGTCTTTCCTTCCTGAAATAGCATTGAGTGACTCTGTTGTAAAGGAGGAGGAACAGTGAGTTCATTTCTTACAGTTGTGCTGAGCAAAGCAGCTGATGTCAGACCTCTACATACCTATGGCTTTTTAAGGGCAAGGGTGACATCACTAGTTTCTTCTTTGGTACAGCTTAGTGCAGATGTGTCCAGATGAAGTCCTTCACTTCTGGTCTAGCACAGGAAGCACTTCTAGGAGCAGCCAAATAAAAACCCAAAGGTTTGGTATCATTGAAATCATTGTTACGAATGACTGCATAGAATATCAGGGCTCTGTGTGTGTGTGTGTGTTTCTTTTTGGAGTGAGGGAGGAACAGAACCACATGAATGTGGCAACAAGTTTGTTAAAGAGAAAAACTAATGGCATTATCAATTGCCAGTGTACTGAATACATTTTCCACAAGTTCTGACAACAGCAGCTCTGCTCAACTGGAACCATTTTTAAAACAAATTCAAAACTACTAAACAAGCCAGAAGATTGTATACTTTGAAATTCCACATTGCTCCATTTTCTAACACAACATGCCAATCCAGTATGTTTAAACATTTAGAATTATGGAGATGTGATCAACAACAACTATCAAATCCAACAGTATAATACACTGGAATGTGGGAACAACGTGGCTAGGAAGTGGGGTGTGGGGTGAAAAAGTGGGACAGCCATGGGGGGGGGGGGGGGTTCTTAAATCTAAAGAAACGCAAAAGTAACTTAGAAAGAAATAGCAATCTTCTAATTAGCAAAGTTCAGTACTTGCTACAACCTCCTTCAAGGCACTTAGTTAAAATCAGTAATTTGGTTTGCAGCAACCTAGTGGCTTGTTTTCCCAAGAAACTTACCATAACAAATCCAAGCAAATTATGTAGAGAACTTAACATTCAAAAATGCATTCATAAATTTGGCATGTTTAATTTGTACAAATGCAAGTTCAAAGTATACTAAATTTATTCATTATATCTTACATATTGTGCAACTTCATATCCACCAACAGTGCTAACTCTATCCTCTAGTTCTCTGAAGCATGCTTCAGAAGTTCAAACTATACTACAGTATTAATAGAAAGACTTGATGGGTTGCCAGTAGTATCCAATAATGACAGTTAGATTTGTGCAGTTCTTCATTGATGATGCAAACTGCACAATAAAAGCATGTGCCGGAGGGGTTTTAAAGTGGAAAAGCCGTTGCACTTCCACTCTCGACCTTGATTATTAAAAAAACCAGCTAGAAAGCATCCACCTTGCACTGAAGAACATGCTGCTTGATGCTGTCTTGCACCAAAAAAAAATCTCTTTTTAACTGACTGCTATGTAGCCTTCAGGTGCACGGGGTGTCCAGGGAGTGACAGCACCACCAGTGAAGGGGCTCATTGTGTCCCACTCTGGGGATGTTTACTCATCTCTGGAAAGTTCCTACCAGACACTCAGCTTACACCTGTTGCATGCAACAGCTGCCACACCCCAGTATACCACTTCAGTAGCTAGGCTAAACCAGGTGTGGGTAGCCGGATGTCTGTCCTAAAATGTGAAGTCAGACCTGGCAGACTGTCTGGATGAGATCAACAGAAAGATCCAACGGCCAGGAAGGCAGTCCTGTAATGCTTCATGGAGAGCAAAGGGCATGACAAGGCACAGGAGTAGTGTTGGTCATCCACTGCAACAAAGGAGGACCCCAGCTGTGACAACTATCCTAGCACTGGACCTGGACTTACAAGGGTACAGAGTGGAACTGCTCTAGTGCAACAGCTTTTCCACTTTAAAACCTCTCCAGTAAGGTTTTTTTTTTGTGGAGTTCACATATTCGACAAAGAACTGCACAAACCTAACTGTCACCATCAGATACGACAGACAACCAATCATGTAGACTTTAGTGAAAACCCCATGGAATTACACTTAGAGGTGACTTTTTGCATTTTTTAAGACCAAGTGAAATTCATAATTCAGGAAATTAACAATTAAATACAGGAGGAAGCATTCTCTGAATATTTAGAAAATTACAGTAAGTATGGTTACTTTTGATCTGGAATGAAACAAATAACATTTGGTTTATTGACAGCATATCTGGGATGAGGGTTGCATTGTCGGTTTCCATTCCTCAGCTGAGCTATTCTGCCTTGGAATGGACAAGAAAAGCTCTCCAGTCATCGCTGTCTGAGTTTAGAAACAGGCAATGCTAGGAGTTGAGTAGCAGACAAAGTACCTTCATCACCACTCAACATTTTAAATAAACGTGTATTTGCATGCCACAGGCTGAAGATAAGATGATGATTGGTACTGACCATTATACGGAGATGGCTCACCTTTGCTGGGCTTCTCCTCAGTGGTATTCGCCAGCAAGGGGGCAGTCAGGACATGCATGCAGTGTTTGTAAAAGAAACTGAGGAATTCAGTCTTCTCTGTTTTCTGTGCAAGGAAATTAAATATTCCAAATCACAGCAAACTATTCCATGCAAACAGTGCTGATATTGTAAAAAATATCATTTATAATATAGAAAAGAAGATACAGGCAGTCCCCGGTTTATGAAAGAGTTCTGTTCCCGAGTCCGCCTTTAAGTCGGATTTGTACGTAAGTCGGAACAAGTACATCCGGTATTATTTAGCATTAGTTAGTCAAACGTTTGTCTTAATATATAGTATATATTTTACCTTTCTATGCATATAAAACACTTAACAAACGTATGTATTCCAATAATTAAACCACTGTGTTGCTTAGTAATAATTGTTGCTTTCAACGGGGCAGGGCTTTTCACATGCTCCATTATTCTCATTTTATCCTTTAAAATTGCTCTGATCGTTGACCGACTGTAACTGAATTTCAAATTTCCAGTGAATAGTGAGTTTTGTATCCAGCACTGATACTCCCTCTGCCCTGCCTGCCCACTTCCTCCCCTCCACCATTCTCATTCACCATCCTATGTTTATAACTGCCACAGACCGTTTAGCTGCAATGTACAAAATTTTTCCTGTGACCTCAGTTGGCATCACCATCATTTGTGTCATTTGATCTCTCTTGGTCACAGACACTGCATGAGTTCACTCCTCTCCTGCAGCTTAAAACAATGGAACAGAGAGATCTGGGATTTGAGATCCACAATTTCTTTGAGGGATATAGATAGAGTAAATGCAAGCACTGAGATTGGGTGACACTAGATCTAGAGGTCATGGGCTAAGGGTGAAAGATGAAATATTTAATGGGAATTGAAAGGGGATTTCTTCACTCATAGGATAGTGTGAGTGTGTAAGGAGCTGCCAGAGGACATAGTTGATGCAGGTTCGATTTCGACATAAGAAATTTGGATAGGTACCTGGATGAGTGGAGTATGGAGGTCTATGGTCAGGTGCAGGTTGATGGAACTAGGCAGAATAACAGTTCACCATGGACTAGATGAGCCAAAATGCCAGTATCTATGCTGTAGCGTTTGATGACTATGTTAGTTTTCTAAAGTTTTCCCAGTCCTGATGAAAGTCATTGACCTGAAAATTTAACTTTGTTTCTCTCTCTCTACAGATGCTGCTTGAGCACCTTTACATTTTTACAGCATTTTTTTGTCTTTCTTTCAGATTTTAGCATCTACAGTTGTTTGATTTGTGATCAAATCAGGTCAGATCAGAAAAAAATTCTGTGGTTTTGGCAACACTACCAAGAAATGGCCAATAAAGGTCTGCTCTCTGATCCTTTCTAAATAGAATATTAATGATAGGTATCAATGTGCCAAATTAATCAAAATCAAAAAGGGCAGCTGTTTGTTTTATTCCTCAGTTACCCAGCAGAGGGAACTATTGTGATTTTATAGATTAAAAGCACTTCATGAATTTACCCAAGCTGTACTTAAAAATTCACCCTAAATTTACTAATTTTCCCATAAACCCATCTTATAAAATGGACAAATGGTTTGTTAAATTGTGAAATAATTCCTTTAACTAATCCCCCTTCCTATCAGGCAGAAGATACAAAAGCCTAGAAGCACATACCACCAGGCTCAAGAACAGCTTCTATCCCACTGTTATAAGACTTGTAAATGATTCCCTAGTATGTTACGATAGACCCTTGACTTCACGAGCTACTTCACTGTGGCCTTTGCACATTATTGTTTGCTTGTACTCTCTGTAAATGGAATTCTTTATTCTGCATTCTGTTGTATTATCACAATGCACTATGGTAATGAAAAGATCTGTATGGATGGCAGACTAAACAAGAAGTTTCTTACTGTACTTGGCACATGTGACAATAATAAACCAATTCACCAACTTAAATCACCTGAAAAAAATACAATTTAAACTCAATATTTGGCTAGATCACAACTGGAAATAGCTTTATGTAGAGAACAGTTTCCAGGAACAACTACCTGGCTTAGTAATCGCTTAAGGGAATTCTCTGCCTTGTATGATGTGTGCAAGGTCATCACATTTGAACTTTCACATCCAGAAAAAAATCTGGTTGTGTCGGTGGGTACCACAGGTGCTGTTGCCTGACACTAGTGGTCTAACTTGATGTAGCCCATTAGTACAATGGATTAATATGTGTGCTCAAGCAGGGGAACTTATTCTGTATTCCATTCTTTGTCTGACACTTTAAAAAAAAATCACAAAACAATTCCATATCTTGAACTAGAAAGAGGTGGAAATCATGGTGTTTGCTACACAGAACATTACAAGACACTACAGGCCCTTTGGCCCATGGTGTTGTGCCGACCTTTTAACCCATGCTATGATCAATCTAACTTTTCCTTCCTACATTTTCTATCACCCATGTGCCTATCTAAGAGTTTCTTAAATGCCCTTATTTATCCGCCTCTACAATCACCACTGGCAGGGCATTCCATGCACCCACCACTCTCCAAGTAAAGAACTTGCCTCTGACACCCCTCTTCCCTCATACTTCCCCTCCAATCATCTTAAAATTATGCCCTCGAGGCTGTAAGCGTCAGGGGATGAAACTGACACTGTATTAGCTATAAAAATAAACAGATAAAATAGCAAATGCAACGTTAAAAAAAAACACAAGACCTTAGCATACTTACATTGGCCGTGGCCAACATGTTCTCAGGGTCAACCAGAGTGCGGAGTAGTCCCATAAGTTGGACTGCACCACCAAGCTCAGGATCTGGATCACAAATCATATGTTCAATGATGAGATTAATGAGGAGGATATCCTAAAAAAAAGCACAACAATAGCTATGAGTTTCATACTTAAACCAAAATACAAACTGATTTAAGTGACCACATATTTATCCCAATAACATGGATGAATAACCATAATTATACAACAAACACAGCATATAGATTTTTATATAAGAACTAAATTGAATAAAAATGGCACAAGCTCATTCTTGTTTTTCTTGTCATTTCAGTTCACATACGATGACAAATTTAGGTTATTGTACATATGTGTTCTGCTTATTTGTTTGCAATGATGTTTGGAAGTGTCCAAGACCATTGGTTTACAATAAATGAATATTTTGCAACACACACGCACACAAAATGCTGGAAAAACCCAGTAGGTCAGTCGATGTTTTGGGCCAAGACCCTTCCCCAGGACAAATTCTTCAAATGCCCTTTGAAACTTTATCAGCATTCTATCAGTGTTGTTGTGAAACTCAAATATCAAATGATTTTTGTTGCTGAACAGTATTATAAAGATTAGCTTGTTTTCTCACATGTACGTACATCAAAACATACAGTGAAATGCACTGTGTGTACCAAACAACTAACAAAGTCAGAGGATGTACTGGGGGCAGCCCACAAGTATCGCCATGCTTTTGGTGGCAATATAGCATGCCCACAATTTACTAACCCAACCTGTACATCTTTGGAATGTGAGAGGAATCTGGAGCATCAAGAAAAGACATACGGACATGGAGAAATTATACAAACTTCTTACAGACAATGGAGGAATTGGATCAGGGTTGCTGGAGCTGTAATAAAGTCTTGCTAACCACTAAGCTACCATGTTGCCCTATTCCCGATGGACTTCAGGATGATTTGATCATAAAAAACAGAATGAAATGCAATCTCCACGACATATAACTTTGCGAATGTAGATACTAATCATAAGCAGGAGTAAGACAGTTGGGCCATCCACCAAGTGTGGCTGTTTAAAATCTTGGATAATCTGATTATCACCTCAATTAGACATCATTGTTCTCGTGCAGTAACCTTTCAATCCCTTGATTATCAGGAACGTAGCTATTTTTACCCTTAAGTTCAGACTGTGCTGTCACCATCCCTTCAGGAAGAGCATGCTAAAGACCTGTGAACTCAGGAGAAAAAAAACAAGTGACTCAATTGCCTTAAAAAGTGACCCCCTAGCTCCAGATTCTCCCAGAGGAGGAAATATGCTCTCCATATCAACCCTGTCAAGATCAACAAAGTTCTCATATAAATCATGAAACATAGGAGCAGAATTAGGCCATTTGTCCATTGAGTCTGCTCCACCATAACTGATTTATTAGAACATAGAAAACCTACAGCACAATATAGGCCCTTTGGCCCACAAAGCTGTGCCAAACATGTGCTTACTTTAGAAATTACCTAGGATTACCCATAGCCCTCTATTTTTCTAAGCTCCATGTACCATTCCAGGAGTCTCTTAAAAGACCCTATTCTATCTGCCTCTACCACCATTGCTGGCAGCCCATTTCACGCACTCACCACTCTCTGAATAAAAAACTTACCCCTAACATCTCCTCTGTACCTACATCCAAGCACCTTAAAACTGTGCTCCCTCATGTTAGCCATTTCAGCCCGGGAAAGAGCCTCTGACTAAACACACAATCAATGGCTCTCATCATCTTATACATCTTTATCAGGTCACCTCTCATCCTCCACCGCTTCACGGAGAAAGAGAAGAATTCACTCAACCTATTCTCTTAAGGCATGCTCCCCAATCCAGGCAATATTCTTCTAAATCCCTTCTGCACTCTTTCTACAGTTTCCACTCCACTTATTATCCCTCTCAACATTCTTCTGCTTTCTTCTTGTATCCTTTAAAGCCCTAACTAATCAAGAACCGATCAACTGCCACTAACCCAATGTCTTGGCTTCCACAAATGTCTATGACAATGAATTCCATATGTTCACCACCCCCTGATCAAAGAACATTGTACCTGCCTTCCTTACTACCAACTAAAACTGCGAGTTAACCTTTAGGAAATTCTGCACAAGGACTCCCAAATCCCTTTGCACCTCTAACTTCTGAATTGGCTCTCCATTTAGTAAAATAGTCCATGCCTTTATTCCTTTTATCAAAGTGCATGACCATACAGTTTCCTACACTGTATCCATCTGCCACTTATTTGCCATTCTCCTAATCTATCCAAGCCGCACAGCAGACACCCTACTTCCTCAC
The DNA here is from genome assembly GCF_030144855.1 of Hypanus sabinus. Taxonomy (NCBI): domain Eukaryota; kingdom Metazoa; phylum Chordata; class Chondrichthyes; order Myliobatiformes; family Dasyatidae; genus Hypanus; species Hypanus sabinus. The sequence goes on along the minus strand of NC_082707.1, from coordinate 183,260,805 downwards.
ACTACCTGACCCTCCACACCTTTATATCATCTGCAAACTTAGCCACAAAGTTAACAACTCCATCATCCAAGTCATTAACATAAGACGTGAAAAGATGCAGCCCTAACACTGACCCTAGAGGAACATCAGGAGTCAATAGCAGTTAAAGGGCTCCTTTATTCCCACTCTTTGCCTCTTCCAGTCAGCCAATCTTCTATCCATGCTCATATCTTTCCTTTAATACCATGGGCTTTTATCAGCAATTGTCAAAGGCCTTCTGAAAATCCAAGTAAACAGCGCTCTTTCAGTCTTCTAAACTTGAATGTTTACAAATCTAGTTGGTCAGCCAATCCTCATAAAACAGTCCACCATTCAAGTTATCAGTTTGACAAACCTTTGAATTACTTCCAATACATTAATAACCTTCCTTAAGTAAGGAAATAATATACAATGTATTCCATATGCAGTCTGTAAGCAAAGCACAACTTCTCTAACATTTATAATTTCACTTGGAATTATTGATAACCTGAACAAAAGAAACACAAACCAAATCTGCAAAGAAACTCTTTGCAATAAATATCAGAACTTTCAGTTTATAGGCTTTAATGTAAACATTACGATGATATCACTGCATACGGGAACAAAGAATTCTATCAAAGCAAGACTCCTGGTAATTTGCTTATAATTTCTGCTTCTAAACTTTACCTTGTTAATGAAAGAAAGAAACGAGGGATAATCCTGGAAACTATAGACCAGTGAATCTCACATCAGTGGTAGGGAAGTTACTGGAAAGGATAGCATTTACGAGCATTTGGAAAACCATGGCCTAATTAGGGACAGCCAACATGGCTTTGTGCGGGGCAAATTGTGTCTTACTTCACTGAGGTTTTTGACGAGGTGATGAGGATGATTGATGAAGGTGGAACTGTGGATGTTGTCTACATGGATCTGAGTAAGGTATTTGACAAGGTCCCTCATGGGAGGAGCATTCAGAAGATAAAGATGTGTGCAATCAATGATCAATTGGCCTTTTGGACTCAGAACTGGCTTGCCCATAGAAGATAGTGGGTAGTGGTCAAAGTAACTTATTCTAGCTGGAGGTCTGTGATTAAGAGTGTTCCACAGGAATTGCTACTGTATCTCTGCTGTTTATGATGTAAATAAATGCCCAGAATGAAAATGTAGATGTGTGGGATAATTGCAGATGATATGAAGATTGGTGGAGAAATGTCAAATGGAAATTAATCCAGCCATTGTGAAGTCTGGCATGCTGGTGGGTCAGATGTAAAGAGACAGCACACTGTTATGGGCAACAGCAGCTCCATAGCCAAGAAAGCCCAGCAGCATCTCTACTTTCTGCGAAGGCTGAGGAAAGTCCATCTCCTGTCCCCCATCCTCATCACATTCTACAGGGGTTGTATCGAGAGTATTCTGAGCATCTGCATCACTGCCTGGTTCAGGAATTGCACCATCTCGGATCTCCAGACCCTACAATGGATAGTGAGGTCAGCTGAGAAGGTCATTGGGGTCTCTCTTCCTGCTATTACAGACATTTACACCACACGGGGCACCCACAAAGCTAACAGTATTGTGAAGGACCCCATGCACCCCTCACACAAACTCTTCTCCCTCCTGCCATCTGGCAAGAGGTATCGAAGCATTCGGGCTCCCACAAACAGACTGTGCAAGTTTCTTCCCCCAAGCCATCAGACTCCTCGATACTCAGAGTCTAGACTGACATCATCATTTAATATTATATTTTAATTTGTCCTTTACTGTACCTATTGTCTTGTTTGTTAATGATTGTACTGCCCTGCACTGTTTTGTGCAGTTTATGTAGTCCTGTGCAGGTCTGTAGTCTAGTACAATTTTTATGTTGTTTTATGTAGTCTAGTGTAGCCTTGCGCTGTCTCATGGTCTAATGTAGTTTTGTGTTGTTTCATGTAGCACCGAGGTCCTGGAGGAACGTTGTTTTGTTTTTATTGTGTACTGTACCAGCAGTTTATGGTCGAAACGACAATAAACTTGACTTGACTTGAATGGTGTTGGAACCCAAGCCTCGAAAGCAGCTACACAGGTGATAGGGTGGTTAAGAAGGATGCAGTTCTGGTCGCCCTATTATAAGATGTTAAAGCTTTGGAGAGGGCACAGAAAAGGTTTACCAGGATGCTGCCTGGATTAGAGAGCATAAACTATAATGAGAAGTTGGACAAACTTGGGCTGTTTTCTCTGGAGCGATGCAGGCTGAGGGGAGATCTGATAGAAGATTATGAGAGGCATATAAAGAGTAGACAGACAGCATCTTTTTCCTGGTGTTGAAATGTCTAATCGCAGAGGGCATGCATTTAAGATGAGAGGGGGTTAAGTTCAAGGAGATGAAAGAGGCAAGTTTTTTTTTTGCACAGAGAGTGGCGAGTGCTTGGAATGCACTGTTGGGGTAGTGATGGAGGCAGATACATTAGGGAATTTTAAGAGACATTAAGATAGGCACATGAATGTGAGGAAAATGGACAGATATGGACATTGCAAACAAATCTGCAGAAGCTGGAAATTCAAACAACACACACAAAATGCTGGTGGAACACAGCAGGCCAGGCAGCATCTATAAGGAGAAGAACTGTCGACGTTTCGGGCCAAGACCCTTCGAAGGGTCTCAGCCTGAAACATCGACAGTGCTTCTCCTTATAGATGCTGCCTGTCCTGCTGTGTTCCACCAGCATTTTGTGAGACATGGACATTGTACAGGCAGAAGAGTTAGTTTCATTGACCTTTTGATTACTTTAATTGGTTTGGCACAACATTGTGAGCCAAAGCACTTGATCCTATGCTGTAATGTTTTATGTTCTAACTCCACAGATAAGCTATTCTATATAGGCGCCCTCCGTTTTTCGAATGTTCGCTTTACGACAGCTCGCTGTTACGAAAGACCTACATTAATACCTGCTTTCGATAACCAAAGAGGATTTTTGCTTTTACAAAAAAAGACACCCGCCTTATACGTGTGTTTACCCCTAGAAAGACTACAATGACCATGAAGCCTTGTGTGAGCAGTTGTTTGCGCATGTGTATATGTGTGTATGCGTATACGTGCGTATGCATGCGTGTATGTGCACATGTGTGTACATGCTGATTTTTTTTCTCCAAATCGATTTTGGCTTGCTGTCTTCCCGATATTGATAAGTGAAACTACACTGTACCTACAATATTTCTACTTTATATAGGCTGTATATTTATCATATCATTCCTGCTTTTACTATATGTTAATGTTATTTTAGGTTTTATGTGTTATTTGGTATGATTTGGTAAGTTCTTTTTTGGGTCTGGGAACACTCAAAAATTTTTCCCATACAAATTAATGGTAATTGCTTCTTCGCTTTACGACGTTTTGGTTTACAAACGGTTTCATAGCAACGCTCTACTTTCGGATTGCGGGGGAAACCTGTACTTGAAGGAGCTATAATCTAACTTTTTTTTTTGCCTCAAGCAATTTATTCAAAGAAAGGAGAGCAAATAATTGGAACATCCAAATATAGAGTAGTATACCTTATATAACTAGTGTTCAATACTGTAATTAAACTAAAATGAATATTGGTTTACTCTGGAGTACAAAAATGGAGTACACGATAAAATTAACAAATTCAATGGAGCAGAGACCTAGGTGTGCAGGCACAAGTCATGAAAAACGTGACAGCTTCATCAGAAGAATGAAATGAAAAGAAGAACAAGATTTTCTATCCAGAACTGTACAGTTCATAAGTAAGATAATTCCAACTGTGTACAAGTTTTTAAAGCGGAGAATAAGGGTTACAATTACAAAAGGCATATTCAACAATTCTGGGTGTAGTCTTTTTCAGAAAACGTGAAGCACTTAATCAGGCAGATCTACAAGGGAAATGGTCATTTGAAAAGGTTTTGAGGAGGCATAAAAGGGAAACCAGTTATTGGGAGAGGGCTGTAGAGTAGGAAGCTATATTGATAGGGATGCACCAAATAACTGTCAAGCACGTATTCTACATCTGCCACAAAAGGCAGGATCTCCCAGTGGCTACCCATTTTAATTCTACTTTCAATTCCCATTCCAACTACTGGCACAATAAGGCCAATCACAGGTTAAAGGAGAAACACCTCATATTCCATCTGAGTTGCTTCCAACTTGAAGGAATAAACACTGATTTTTCTAACATGGTAATTTTCCCCCCTCCCCTTCTCTCTCTTTCCATTCCAACTCCACTATTACCATTTCTGTTCTCACCTGCCCATCATTACCATTCTTCTTTTCAGCATGGTTCACTGTCCTGTCCTATGAGATTCCTTCTTCTTTAGCCTTTTACCTTTCTCACCCATCACCTTCCAGCTTCTGAGTTCATCCCCACCCTCCCCAACCCACCTTCCTTCACACCAGGACTCACCTTTCACCTCTCAGCTTCTACTCCTTCCACTCCTGTCACCTTATTATTCTAGCTTCTGCTACCTTTCTTTCCAGTCCTCATGAAGAATCTCGGCCCAAACTGTCAACTGCTTATCCTCCTTCACAGATGCTGCCTGACCTGCTGAGTTTCTTCAGTATCATGTGTGTGCTGCTCTGGAGTTCCAGCATCTGCAGCACCACATATTTAGAACGTGTGTTAATCTTGTGTCTCTATCATAAGCTTTGGTAAATTTTAAGTTTCAATTGCTTCTGAAAGTGAATTGAGTTTAATAAGATTTAGAATCAGGGCTTACAAAAAGACCAATTCTAAATTATATGATACCCAAAGGTCTGCATCCACATCAGCCTTCTCCTGCATTTCTTCATCTAACACTATCAACATCCTTTTGTGTGTTTCTGTCACATGCTTTCCAAACTTCTCCATAAACACGTCCTTTTCACATCCTTGTGGTAAGCACCACACTATTTAATAAGTTTTGAGAAGCAGTGGCAGTTTTTGAAAAGCATATTATCCAAGGAGAAGCCAACATATATGTGGCATCATGTAGGATGTATTGCTCCAGTCCTTCAATTGTTAGCCAAAGCATTTCCTTTATATAGTTCGATGACTGGGTATTATGCCAATCCCAACACAAATATTGTCACTGAGCCAAATACTTAAAGAGGGCTATTCCAAGTATGCATTGTTCAAGCATCAAGATGGTTTTCCCTGTTTAATTTTATGATCAACAGCAACTATATAAAAGTGTATTTATTCCCTCAATTAAAAAAAAACTAAGTAATAGATATAAAGAACACACAAAATGCTGGTGGAATGCAGCAGGCCAGGCAGCATCCTTAGGAAGAAGTACAGTCAACATTTTGGGCCAGGAGGGTCGACTGTACTTCCTATAGATACTGACTGGCCTGCTGCATTCCACCAGCATTTTGTATGTGTTGCTTGAATTTCCAGCATCTGCAGATTTCCTCGTGTTAAGGAATAGAAATGACTGATGTTCATATTTCAGAGTAGTTTCTTTTTCCATTCAAGATCACGTCTGTTGAGATATACTCGGCATTAATCTCCTTAGACCTCGCTGCACTGCAGAAGTACTACAGAATTGACTTAAAGCACCAATAATTTTCTTGCATTGATTCAACTCCCTTAATTTACCAACCCACAATGACAGCAATGTGCGTTTGAATGGTTGGGGAGGGGGAAAGATGGAAGGAAAATGAGATTTCCCCTTCCTAAATAAAACAAAATACACTGATGACTCCTTACACTACCATTTAATAGATCTATGTCCACTTAGCAATATTCTGTGAATTTATATTATATATATATATATATATGAATTTATATCATCCTTAATACGCAAGCATTCAACCACATAATTAATGATCCTTCTCATGCAATATTTTCAGAACGATACATTAGTTCCACAAAGAACATCTTTTGGTGTAACATCTTTTAACGTGAGATTGTCTATTGAGAGACATAAAATTTTCTTCCATGAGAAATGTTTTATTCAGAAATTAATGAATGTTAAATTGATACTTTTTGGAGTTAAAATGGCCCAGGTTATCACTCAGAAGGCTGAGTTGGTTCACGAGTGGACATTATTATTGGCATTTTACAGAAATTAATAATTGAGGGCTGTAGACGGCTGCATAGGTTGTAGACCCAACAAGCTCTATCACAGGAACAACTCTCCTGACCATCGTGGACATCTCCAAGAAGTGGCGGCTCAATTAGGCAGCAACCATCACCAGCAACCTTCCCCATCTGGGTCAATGCCGTTTTCTCGTTACTACCAATGGAAAGGATGTAGTGTTGCAAGAAGAAGTTTGCAATTATCTGATTTTCTGTATTAATTACTCAAATGTGGTCTGATCGTCATCTAAGTCACAATAATCTGCCTAAACTAATAACACACAAAGAACTATGCTTCTTGTCAATACAGAGTACACCATTTAAACAATGACAGTCTAGGTTCAAAAAAATATGTGAACCTCTCGGGTAATGCCTTCTAAAAAAGCTATTTGCAGTCAAGTGGTTCCAATCAATGAAATGAGATTGAAGGTGTGGGTGGCAGAGGTACCCTGTCCTATAAAAGACATAAAGTCTGGTTACTGACAGAACCTGCTCTTCTCAAGAAAGATCTGTTATTGTGCATCATGCCTCAATCAATACAACTTTCAGAGAACCTTAGAAGAAGAATTGTAGAGATGCATGAAACTGGAAAAAGCATTTCTAAAGACCTGAGCATTCAGCAGTCCACAGTAAGAGAAACTGTCTACAAATGGAGGAAATTCAGTACTGTTGCTATTCTCCCTAGGAGTGGGCATCCTGCAAAGATCACATAAAAAGCACAATGTGCAGTGCTGAAGGAGGTGAAATGGAACCCAAGGTAACAGCAAAAAGGTCTGCAGGAGTCTCTAGATCTTACTAAAGTCTCTGTTCATGTGTCCACTATAAGAAAAACACTTAACATGAATGGTGTTCATGGAAGGACACCACAGACACTGCTGCTCTTCACACAAAACTGCTGCAATGTATCAAGTTTGCAAAAGGCCACGTAGGTGTTACACAGTGCTTCTGGATGATGAGACAAAAAGTTGAACTTTTTGACAGAAATGCACACAATTATGTTTGGAGGAAGAAGGGCACTGCACATCAACATCAAAACCTCACCTCAGCAAGGCATTTGATAAGGTACCCCATGCAAGGCTTATTGAGAAAGTTTAAGGAAGCATGGGATTCAAGGGGATCTTGCTTTGTGGATCCAGGATTGGCTTGCTCACAGAAGGCAAAGAGTGGTTGTAGATGGATCATATTCTGCATGGAGTTTGGTGACAAGTGGTGTGCCTCAGGGATCTGTTCTGGGACCCCTGCTCTTTGTGATTTTTATAAATGACCTGGATGAGGAAGTGGAGGGATGGGTTAGTAAATTTGCTGATGACACAAAGGTTGGAGGTGTTGTGGATAGTGTGGAGGGCTGTCAAGAGGTTACAGCGGGACATTGATAGGATGCAAAACTGGGCTGAGAGGTGGCAGATAGAGTTCAACCCAGATAAGTGTGAAGTGGTTCATTTTGGTAGGTCAAATATGATGGCAGAATATAGTATTAATGGTAAGACTCTTGGCAGTGTGGAGAATCAGAGCGATCTTGGGGTCCTAGTCTTTAGGACACTCAAAGCTGCTGTGCAGGTTAACTCTGTGATTAAGAAGGCATACGGTGTATTGGCCTTCATCAACTGTGGGACTGAGTTCAAGGGTTGAGAAGTAATGTTACTGTTTTATAGGACCCTGGTCAAACCCCACTTGGAGAACTATGCTCAGTTCTGGTCAGCTCACTACAGGAAGGATGCGGAAGCTATAGAAACGTTGCAGAGAAGATTTGAAAGGATGTTGCCTGGATTGAGGAGCATGCCTTAGAAGAATAGGTTGACTGAACTTGGCCTTTTCTCCTTGGAGTGATGGAGGATGAGAGGTGACCTGATAAGAGGTGTATAAAATGATGAAAGGCAATGATTGTGTGGATAGTCAGAGGCATTTTCCCAGGGCTGAAATGGTTAACATGACAGGGCACAGTCTTAAGGTACTTGGTAGTAGGTACAGAGGAGATGTCAGAGGCAACTTAAAAAAAACACAGAAGCTGGTAAGGGCGTGGAATGGGCTGGTGACGGTGATGGAGGCGGATATGATAGGGTCTTTTAAGAGACTCCTGGATAGGTACATGAAACTTAGAAAAGTAGAGGGCTATGGGTAACCCTAGGTAATTTCTAAAATATGTACATTCAGCAGAAGGGCCTATATTGTGCTGTAGGTTTTCTATGTTTCTAAGCAACTGTGAAGCATGTGGAAGGAGCATCATGGTTTGGGGCTGCTTTGCGGCCTAAGGATCTGGACAGCTTGCAATCGTTGAGGGAACAATGAATTCAAAATTGTATTTAGACACTTTACAGGTGACTATCAGGATAGTGGTCTCCTGGAGCTTAATAGAAGTTGGATGATGCACCAAAGTGATCTGAAAGAAGAGTAAATTGACAACAGTAAACAAGAGAGAATCTGCAGATACTGGAAATCCAAGCAACACACACAAAATGCTGGAGCAACTCAGCAGGCCAGGCAGCATCTATGGCAAAAAAAGTACAGTTGATGTTTCAGACTGAGACCCTTCTAACTGACACTGTTTTGTACAGAGAAATGGTCTAAAATTTTTTATCACCGTTGACAAGTCTGATAAGCAGCTACAGGAAACATTTGGTTTCCTGTAGAGGTTACTGCTGCTAAAGGAAGTTCTACCAGTTATTAAATACAAGGGTTCACATAGTTTTTCCAGCCTGGACTGTGAATGATTAAACAATATTCAATAAAAGACGTGAAAAGAGCAATTGTTTGTGTGTTATTAGTTAGGCAGATTGTGTTTGTCTATTATTGTGACTTAGATGAAGATCAGACCACATTTTATGAGTAATTAATGCAGAAAACCAGGAAGTTGCAAAGGGTTCATGAACTTTCTTGCAACTGTATATACAGGGGCCCAAAGAGCAATATTCAACAATTCTGACCATTAGATTTCTGAACAGTCTATGCTCACTATGCCATTATTCTTTTCTTTTTACACAATTTATTTTTGTAATATACAATAATTTTGTCTTTGCACTGCACTGCTGTTGCAAAATAAACTTCACATTGTACAAGTCAGTGATGACAAATCTGATTGTTTTCTTTTTTCAGAAATATCAGTAATTTTACCAAAAAAATCCAGAAATAAACTGATTCTACAGTTACACACAAAATAAATTTGAATGGCATAAGTTCAATGCCCTCATCAAACCCTTACATATTTTACTGACCCTAAATGTTACTTCAGTATATTACATCACTCAAGTTGGCTCTCAAAAATCTGTCATGTTACAGCGAATAAGAATGATTGTAATGTGGTTGCTAGAGATATTAATCCAGCCACTTGGATAAATCACCCAATCATAGTAACAGGATTCTAAATTTAGAGAATTAAATAGTGAAAAGCTAGCAGCAATAATGGCGATCTTGAAATGACCAGGTTGTAATAAATCATAACACAGCAACAGTACAGCAGACTTCTAACCGTCCGTTGCAACGGTACACTCAGCTAGACCACAGTGCTAAGTCTAAACCTAAAAATGAAACTGGAAGGATCAGCTAGCACTGAACTAGGGACAGGCTGCACACACAGACCCGCTGGCCCCACAAATCCTCCTCCAAAGCAAATGGAGATTGATATGCATATTGGGAGAACTGTTCCACATTAGAAAAGCAATTGACTGAGGAAGCAATTAAGAGACTTAGCCAACAATCTATTCTCTACTGTTAACCTAGGCTGGTTTTGCCCAACTGGTTGATTATACCTCCAGAGTAACTGCACCCCCGTGGTAAACAACATGAAGGAGAGAGGAGGAAACTCCGTAGTGTTAACTTCAGACCCAATGGCATCTCATGTCTTCAGGTGAAGCCTGAGTAAAGAAACCACCTATTTACAATCTACTGCCCTTCCCTCAGCTGCTGTATTAGCACGCCTTCATGTTGAACACCATCTGGAAGAAATACTGAGTAACAAGAAGAAAGAAAACACTCTGGCTGTGGACCAAATCTGCAACAGTTGATGAACGAAGGAAACTTCATATAGCACCAGGGTCCTGGAGGAACATTGTTTCATTTTTACTGTGTACTGTACCAGCAGTTTATGGTCAAAATGACAATAAAGCAAAACTTGAACTTTACTCCAACTTCACCTCAGTCTATTGCAGATGTACCTATACATGTTGGTACTTATAAGACTGACTACTACACAGACAAAGTTCCATCTTCATAAATTCTACTACAAATGGCAATGCTAGAGGCTGTTACAAAAAAAGACATTTAAGAGACAGCTAGAAAGGGTCATGGATGTAAGAAAAATGGGGGTTATGGGCTGTGTAGGAGAGAATTGTGATCATGGAGTAGGTTGTGGGTCAAACTATGTTGTATTGTTCTATGCTCTATGTGTTCAAATACTTAAGGATATGGTTATGCCATCGTCTTCAAGTTCCCCTGAACATCATATGCCATCCTGTTACATCAGTAATGTTTATATCACGTGCAATTTAAAGCACAAGTTTGAAACAGCAGAAATGTATTGCCTTCAGCTCGCAAATGCAAGACATACCACTAATCAACTTAATACTAGACACAGGTAGTGTTCATGGACTTTTCAGAAAGGATAGCTTGATGTTTATGAATAAACATTGCTTCAATCTCTACTACAAACATCCCCTGCCTTAATATGCACAAGAACAGAGAAAATTTAAATTATTTACATTCAAAGAATAGAAACAGTACCACTCAGAAATACCTGATAATTATCCTCTGCAAGGACAGGAACTGTAATCCTAACTTGTTCCTATATGTCTAACTTGTGCCTTTATTTCAACTGCCAATTGAATAGATATCTAGATATCAACACTTCTTCACTTATAACTTCACTTATGTACACTTCAATCTCAATTCTATGGATATAAAAATTGTTTCCTTTTTAACAATTCAGGGAGCACCTCTCCCTTTATTCTTTGTTGTTTGGGTACAATTTCCATTTAGAGTCATACAATATAGATTGGGCACATGAGCCAAGGACCATCAAACACCCAACTACACTAATTCCATATCACATACTTTTATTCTCCCACATTCCTATCAACTTTCCTCAGATTCTACCATTCAACAACATACCTGGGGAAATCTGCAGTGGCCAATAAACACACTTATTGTCTACCATTGGGAGATAGATGGAAATTGGAGCACCTAGGGGAAATGTACCTGGTCATAGGATGAAGGTGCAAATTCTACACAGACCATTGAGGCCAGGATCAAATATGGGTCAATGAAACTGTAAGGCAGCATCTATGGAAGGAAATGAACGTTGACCTTGCAGGCCAAGACCCTTCATGATGCTTGCAACGTTGACTCTCATTTCCCTCTAAAGATGCTCCCTGACCGCTGAATTCCTCCAGCATAGAGTTTATTATTCAAGATTTCCACCAGAATACTGGTCCCATGAGTGACTTGAACTGCCAGTGACTTCAGACAGATTAGGAGGAATTTATTCTCTTCTGAGGTTACAGTTATTTGGAATTTTCCATCCAGAGCAGTGTCAAAAGGAAGTATCAAGTATATTTAATGCTACAAAATATTTCTTTAGAGTGCAGTTAAGGGCAAAAGACCATGACTTAAACAGGGGAGTATGCTCGATGGACTTCAATTTTCAATGCCAAAACCCCACTTCCCATTCACTAACTGCTCGCATACCTTTGCAGATTATTTGCACTGTCAGAAAACTTAATATAATTTCATTTGGTTCCTTTGTCTGACATCTGATGGAAGAAAAAAAATATCCCAGGAAACAGGAGGAATTTTCCACTTCACTCTGCAGTTTTTTTTTGTAATAGGAATTTCAGGAGAGGATAGACCTTTGAATAACATCTTCTTTGAAAGACAATGCTGCTAATCCGCTGTTCTGGATTATGTGCACAATTCTCTTAAGTAGTATTGTAGCCACATTCTTTAATAATAAATCACTTTATCTTGATACTTTCAATGCACTGATATCTCAATCTAAAATAGGCAGTACATTTGTAATAATCCATCTAATGGAACAAAGACCATCCCAGTGGAGTTCAAACTTTTTTTTTCGCAATCGGAGTTTCCAAATACTCACATCATCATTTTGTTGAGCTTCCTGCATGACAAACTCTCGTACCATGGAGGGATTATACTCAACCAAATAGGAAAATATGTCAGTGGCTGCACTTCGAACCTGAACGTCATCCATACCCTGCAAGTTAATATTTGCAAAATTATTAAGGTACACGGTTACCGGACAACAAGGATGTTTGGAAAAGAAACAATACTTTGACCAATGTACAATTATCAGAGCCTTTACCACTGTTAGTGCAAATTAAGTAGTGCAATATAGTAGAGTGATGATAAAATAATCATATGCCTGGCAATTAGTCCAGTTAGCAAATCTAGTTTCTTTGTTACAACTTGAGAACATACTATCCTTCATCTTATTTCCTTAGAGAAATTCTTCCAGTCAATATCTGGAAGAAATACTGCCATCCTTTATATTGTCTCCTTCTTGGGTGACATACCTCAATGTTCAAAGTAATTTTTTAAAATCAAAGTACATATGTGTCACCAGATACAACTCTGAGATTCATTTTTTGTGGGCATTCACAGTAAATACAAAGAAACATTATAGAATCAAATACCACACAGAATAAGACAAACAAACTATGTGTAATAGACAACAAATGTGCAAACACAAAAAAAAAGAAAAAGAATTAGCAATAAATATCGAGGACATGAGATGAAGAGTCTTGAAAGTGGGCCCATAGGTTGTGTGAGCAGTTCATTGTTGGTGAGGGTGAAGTTGAGTGAAATTATCTCCTCTGGTTCAAGAGCCTGATGGTTAAGGGGTAATAGCTGTATTTGAACCTGGTGGCTTGGGTCCTGAAGCTCCTGTACCTCTTCCCTGATGGCAGCAGTGAGAACAAAGAATGGCTTGGATGACAGGGGTCCTTGATGATGGATGCTGCTCTCCTGTGACAACGCTCCATGCAGATGTGCCCAATGGTAGGGAGTACTTTAACAATGATGGATTGGACTGTATGCACTACTTTTTGCATACCTTTCCATTCAAGAGCAATAATGTTTCATACGAAGCCTATGATGGTGCAAGTAAGCTTTTCATGGCACCTGTGTATACATGTATTTCTGTCTCTGACAATAAACTCAACTTTGACTTCACACTTCAACCATCCTTGCTATAACTGCTGGATACTACCCACCCTGCAAACTGCTTTTTCCATAAGCACCCTTCTGGAAAGCAGAAGAGGGCTATTAAAACAACAACTTTGCACCATCTTAAGTTTCTTCCCTCAGGGATTTGATTTTGTTATTCCATCTCCCCCCCCCCCCCCACCTATTACCTCAGAGACTGCACTGTACACACTTTAAACCACTTTTTATAATGCTATTTTCATTGTAAGTACATGCTGGTATTTACATATTTTTGTATATTTATTCCATATCCATACTTCTAATTTTATTTTATAATTCTTTATAATTGTTGAATGTTATTTTTTTTTGCTGCATGTTGCATCATACAACACAGCAAATTCCTAATATATGCAAATGTATATGGAGAATTAAGTTTATACTTGATTCCTGACATTTCATAACCCAATCTTAGCCAGCACTTCTCCTGGAACGTGGGAAACAATATAACTTATATTCCAGATGCAATTTCACCAGGCTACTACTTCCACATCACTTCCTCAGGCTTGGAAGCTGGTATCATTCCCCGAAAAGTCCAAACATTTCTAATAATAGAGGGCATTCATTTAAGGTGAGAAGGGAAAAGTTCAAACGAGATGTGTGGAACAATTAAAAAAAATACAAGAGTGTTAGGTACCTGGAATATCCTGGGACAGAGGAGGCAGATATGACAGAGGCTCAGTGATAAGTACATGAACATGCAGGGAATGTGGGAAATTGACCACATGCAGGCAAAAGGAAATGGGTGTTATTAGCTTGATTAGTTTGGCGCAACGGGCCACATGGGCCAAAGGGCTTGTTCTTTTGCTGTACTGTTTTTTTTTAAAAGCATGGTGGAATAAGGGGAAATGAGTAGATGCAGTGAACTTGGATTCCAGAAGTCACTTCATGAAAGCTTGCTGCATAGAAGAGTGGTCAAGATTGAGAATAATGTACTGTATTGTAATCCTGTAATTCCTCATTCAAATGTGTGTGAGTCAAGTGTGAGCAGAAGTGGGTTTCCTTTCATCTACCAATTTGTCCACAGTCATCATCTGACTCCATTAGAAATCTAGTCTGATAAGACACCAAAAGGCTACTGTTGGGTGTGGAAATGCAACCCATAGCAACTCAATGCACTTTAATAATAAAACTCACCAAAATGACCTCCAGGGCTGGCAAGATGCCCATATTTGATAATGTCTTGAAGAACGAATCTCTGTTTTGAGGTTGCAAAGTTTGAGAAAATGCACAAAATTCTTTCAGAAAATTCACCTGAAACAAAAACATGTTATGCTTCGCTGATCAATGAGTTAAAATAGTAACATTCAGTCCACTCATCCACAAGAAAGTAAATTTGCTTCAAGTATCACAAACATAATTCTTAATTCCATGTTTTTGCAACTTCTGAATATAATTCACGAGTGATGGGATATAGAAGAGTTTCTGCATTTGTTAATTAGATTGTGATTTCAAATCCCTTTTCGTAGGTCCTTGTCACATGGTGTTCCTTTGTAGAATGGGTCAGAGAGCTGCATGCTGAGCCAAGGCAAGTTTGTTCAGGTCTTCACAGGCAGGGTGGACCATATGGCAGTCTTAGGTCATCCTGAAGTTCCACAGTACCAGGTTTAAGAACAATTATTTCCTTCCAACCATTTGATTATTAAACCAATTGACACAACCTTAGACTAGTAATACCAAGTCCACTTTAAAATGGACACTTTTTGTTCCAATTGTGTTCTTTCTTGTAAAACTTGTTTAAGTTTTAAGAATGCTGTTTATATGATGCTATGTGTCTATGATACTGATTCCAGTTTTCAATGCACTTGTGCATATATGTACTAGTGCAAATGACAATAAACTCAACTTTGATTTTCTTCTTTGCAAAAGAATTTAATTGAAGTGGTAATTCATGGTTTTATGCAGTACAGATATTGGCACATATGGATTATAAAAGACAATCTTTCAGTACTTGTATTTGAGAGATTAAAAGATGATTTTAAGCACAAGTACATCCAGATTCATAAATGTAGTGCATACAGCCATAAGATAAACCACCACAAATGTTCAAATATTTAAAAAAATTAAAATGTTATTCAAAACTGTAACCTTTTTTGTTTTATTGAAGCACTGCTGTAGGCAACTTTTGCCGAAGTCTTACCAATGAGCTGAAACAGAAGACAGCATCATGTTAGGCACTCAAAAACGGATGCCTACCGATATATGTGGTTTTATGATAGATCTTTCCTGCCTTTTAATGTTCCAGATAGGGGCTGGTGGAACATGAGAATTTTGCTTACTTCTGGGACATTTGGGGACTGTATGTATTTGAGTGGGAATTACTAGTGCTGGTGCATCAGTGCAATTCTAATTTTTGGCAGCCATAGAGAGAAAATAAACTAGCTCTGGATACATCCATGTACAGAACTAGATGTTTGTTCCAGGAAATCAGATGCATGTGAATTTAATTTTCTTGGTTTGTAGAAGATATTACTTTTCATAGATTATATACGAACACTGTTATTTCGGGATCTGAGGAAAATTCTCTCCCGTAACACCCAGAGGGTGGAATTTGGAATGCACTGCCTGAATGGGCGGTGAAGACATTTGTCTTAAACAAATTTTAAATATGTAGAAGAGAACTCAAAATTTCCAAATACAGAAATACAGAATGGATGGATCAAGCACTGGTAAGTAAGATTAGTACAGGTGGAATCAAAAGCAAGAATAAATTTATCATTGACATATGTCGTGAAATGTTTGTTTTCAGACAGTACAGTGCAATCCATAAAAAATTACTACAAGTTAGAATAAAAGCTATATTATAATAATAAGTTAGTAGTGCAAAAAGTGAGGAAAATTGTGAGGTAGTGTTAATGGACTTTTCAGAAATCTGATGGCAAAGGGGAAGAGTCTGTCCTTAAAATGCTGAATGAGTGTCTTCAGACTCCTATACCTCCTCCCTGATGTAGCAATGAGAAGAAGGCATATCCTGGATTGTGGGGAGGGGGGGGGGGGGGGTCCCTAATGATGGATTGAGACATCATCTCAAAGATGGGTACTTGATGTTTGGTGTCGACACTGTAACCAAAGGGACTGTTTCTGTACAATTCTGTATCTACAACTCCATTACCTAATTATATTTTAGGCCTGAGAGGTAAATGTCAGCCCAAAATGCAGATACGAGAGCATGCTCAAACCCCGTGGATATCCCAAGTGAGTCTTACATACTTTTGATCACATTTGTACTTACCAGTTCCTGTCTTTTGTCATCATCTGTGCTATCGTCCGTTAACTGTGCAAAAAGTTCTGTCAGGAACTTCTCATCTTCCTGGAAGTTGTTAAAAAGAAATTCAAGATACACTAAACAAACAGACAGAAATCTACATCTAATGTGCAGAATTGGGCATTTTGTACTGCAGGAAAAAATACATAGATACAACAAGCCTACACGACCATTAACTAATTCAACACTGAGAAATACACAAAAACGATAATCAGTGTGACAATAGATTCTATCATTCAATGCAATAAATAAGTTTGACCGTGGTTGTCTAGTTCAGTTAGTTATATAGATTTTCAATTAGATTAATTTAGAAATACACTGAAGTCTACTTGCATACAAACAGGTAGGATAACAGCAACAATGAAGTTACAAGCTTGAAATGAATTTTTAAAAAAAGTGATTTTTGAGAAATCAGATTTTTTAAAAAATCATATAACCACCAACATAGCCAAATTATCATAGAGTATTTTCATTAATGTTTATTTTTGGAAACTGACCCTCTTCACCTGGTCCAGTTTATGTATGAATGCATGTGAACTTTGAGACAGCTAACTGACAAACACACAAGAAGGTGGGATTATAGTCATGATACAAAGCAATTACATATTTCATGAAGAACCAATTATGCTTCTACTGCACTTGCTAATAGCTTTACATATTCATTCATTAGCAAATCCAAACCTGAGAATATACAGTACTTAAGATTTTGTAATTATCCATGTTGCTCAGTACTGTTGCTATGATTTTAACAAAGTTCAATAATGTGAGAGAAAACAGAAAAGAAAAATATTCATATTATGTTCATTTATTGCTTATAAAACACTCAGCAATACAAATTGTTGATTTAGTTTCCTGCAACTATAGGCAATATTATGTGACTGAAGAAATTCCTAATAAGGAAGTAATGGTGGTTGGTATTTATGGAAGGAATTAAAGCTATGGTCGGGGTGACTCCTTCGAGCTCATCCGTGGAAGCAGCTCTGATGTCTCTCTTTTCCCTTTTCAAGGTGGATGGTGCTCTGTCGAAGACCCTAACCTAGAGCTACACACGAACTTCAGTTCTTTAAGGAGATGGAACCAGCTACCAGGGCCCAACAGCCAGCCAATTTGATATCCCTGGTAAGCAGCCTAGAAGATAGATGAGCCCACCTCTGGGGTTCCAAGGCTTTGCAGTCCTGGAGACAAGCCATTTCTATGCTGAATGAAGCATCGCAGGTGAAAATGGAACACTGGGGGCTCTGTACTCTGTATGTTCTCTCACT
Organism: Hypanus sabinus; assembly: GCF_030144855.1. Classification (NCBI taxonomy): domain Eukaryota; kingdom Metazoa; phylum Chordata; class Chondrichthyes; order Myliobatiformes; family Dasyatidae; genus Hypanus; species Hypanus sabinus. The sequence continues at coordinate 183,243,025 of NC_082707.1, read as the reverse complement.
TTCTCTCATTGGTCAAGAAGAGTATGTTGCCAATTCTCGAGTTGGAGAACTCGGGGGGGGGGGGGGGGGGCGGGGAGCCATGCAACTAACTTTAACACCATTAATCAGCAGGTTGTTTGTCTTTGTGGGTCTCCCCTCTCGCTGCGAAATGGGGGCACCTCTCTGATCCCTTTTTTATTAGGGAGAGAGAGAGAGCCTGTGGTATGTTGAATTGCTGGGCAAATAATTAGTTTTTATTATGCTGCAGATCATAGTCTTTCTGGCATCTTTGCTACTGTTTGCTGGTGGGTGGTGGGTGCTGATCTAAGTAGGGGAGGAGGAGAGTCATTTCTTTGTTGCTGCTTGTGCATGATGATCGAGTAGGGGGTGCTTTGGAGTTCTGATGTTTATAATGTCATTCAATCTTTGGGGCACTCTTCTGTTTTTGTCGATGTCTATGAAGAACAAGAATTTCAGGTTATATATTATTTACATCTTCTAACAATAAATGGAACCATTGAACTACTGAGTTTCAAAATGCATGAATTTATGTAAGCCTAAGGCAAAGGTTTCTGCATATCATAAACACAAGAGATTCTGAAGATGCTGGCAACATAGATAAGTCAGGTAGCAACTATGGAGGGAAATGAACAATTGACGTTTCAGGCCATCCTGATGAAGGGTGTCAGCCTGAAGGGTAAATGTGTCAGAGCACTCACCGCCTTCCGATGAAAAAAATTTCAAAGGTACATTCCAGTTAAAGAGAGATTTTCTTATCTCAGTCTCAGATAGCAAAATTCTTATTCTGAGAATAGAATAAACAGTCTGATATCTACTCAGCCAATCTCTGTCTCTGTTTCAGAGATTATAGAAAGTATATGTAATAGAGAATGCATATAATTCTTCCAAAAACTAGGTGTAGATCAATCTCAATCTCGCTTCATCAGACAAGCCTTGAATTCAGAAATCAAAACAGCAAATTTAAGCCACACTGAATCCAAAGCAAATGTTTCTTTTGTTTTAGTTAGGGAAACAAAAATTGCACAAAGAACATTGAACATGACAGCACAGTACAGACCCTTTGCCCCACAGTATTGTTTAACCTACTCCAAGATTGATTTAACCCTTCTCTCCCACATAACCCTTTATTTTTCTGTCATCCATGTGCCCAAGTCTCTTTACTGCCCCTAATATATCTGGCTCTACCACATACCCAGCAGTGTGCTTCACATACCCACTACTGTGTAAAAAAACGATATCCGACATCCTTTCCTGCAATCACCTTAAAATTATGCCCCCTTGTATTAGCCATTTCTGCACTGGGAAAGAGGTGTTGGCTGTCCAGTTGAACTATGCCTATCATCATCTTGTTAACCTCTAACAAGTCATCTCTCATCCTCCTTTGCTCCAAAGATAAAAGATCTAGCTCACTCAATCTATTCTCATAAGACATGCTGTCTAACCAGGTAGCATCCTGATAAATCTCCTCTGCTCCCTCTCTAAAGCTTTCACATCATTCCAATAATGAAGTTACCAGAACTGAACACTATGTTCCAAGTATGGTCTAAACTCAGTTTTATAGAACTATAATATTAACTTGCATATATAACTACAAATAAATTAATTCTTGCCAATGCTTAGTACTCCTTTGGGAAAGCTTGCTTACTTTTGAACTTCTCCAAATCACCTCACACTGAAATGTATTTCAATCCACTTCATTGAACACGGTTCTGAAGATAGTTGCCCTGCAGGCAGACAGTGTAGCTGTATTTCGCACAAGGTACAGAAAACAGAGAGAATGACTGGTCAATCTGTTTACTAGCTGTAAAAACATAGAATACTGACTGGGGCATGGAGAAGTTCAGGCTTCTTTGAAATTGTCAGTTCAGAAATTAGAGACATTTATGAAAGGAGAAAATGTGATTTTCATTATTCACAAAGGACTTCTGGCAACACAGCTAAATCAACAACCAAATTATATCTCATTTACAGGATTTAGCTTGAGGGATGCTGTTCATATAAAAAATAACTTTAGAACATCACTTGGCAAAGCTTTAATTACTGACTGTTTGAAGATAGAGGTTTATTTTGGTGATTTTTGTTACTGTATCTTGAAGTATCAAATTAAAAAGACTAGTATTGTTGTGAATACTTCTGCAACAGAATGCTAGAGGACAACAGCATAGAAACAGCTGTTTCAACCCATCATAGACCTCCAATCAAACAAAACACCCCTCTGCCACTACCCTCTATCTTTTGTGCCCAAATCAATTTGAATCCAATCTCTTCAGTAACTTAATGAAATAGCATCCAATGATCTTGAACATTTTTAAAACATTAAAAATATAGCAAGGAACAACTAATCTTGACAGCACATGCAATGTTGCACAGATGAGCTGTAACTTTACCTTCATGTACTGAACTACGCACAAAAATTATGAAAATCAATGGCAGAAGATTCTTGATAAGGAAGTAAACACCTAAAAAGCCACGAGCCAAAGGAAAACATGCTTTTATAGATATATTACTGCATCATGAGATTTTGCAGACACAATGTTCTTCACTACTTCATCAGTTGATTAAGAATAGTGGACGAGGACTCTTGAAATAATAGGATTGTCATTGCTTGTTTAGTGGGTGGAGGATGCTGATGCAATTTTTTTTGTTGAAGTAGGTAGGGAAGGAGAAGGTTGTTGCTTTGCTGCTGCTTGTGCTGGGGGGAGGTGGGGGGCTTTAGGATTCTAAAGTTTTTACTGTCACTCATCCTTTGGGGCCCTCTTCTATTTTCATAGATGTCTGTGAAGCACAAGAATTTCAGGTTGTGTATTGTATACATTCTCTAATATTAAATTGAACGATATTATCACCACCAATTACCTCAAGAAATCTATGCATTAGCTTTTCTGTAAAGCCTCAGCAGCCTTGACACTATGGTAAATTATTATTTTTCTAGATTTCATAATTCAAATATATTATTGAAAGGGAATAAATAAGCTAAGCACCTACACATATTGTTGTTTACAAAAGAGACACATTTCTGTTAAGTCTCCAACATTTTCATTGTCAAAAATTGACTAAGACCAGGCCTAAGCCTGTTTTCTTTTGTAAATTCATACAGCACCTAGTCAAAATACAAGTTAAACTGATCTGTCATTACTCTGAAAGAATTTCTTTTCAGGATGTCTTAAAGCTCTTAATATTCAGGCAGCGTTCTCTGAAGTCAGAATGATAGACAACCGACTTTAGTGGTGCTAATTATGGTTTTGGGATGCATGCTGGTCAAGGAATAAGAGCATCAGAATTGGTAACAACATCTATCTCTTGAAGACTGCATATTCACATATCAAACTACTGGTTCCATTTTGCTGAACTATTCACATAAATTTCTGAATACAAAGAGAATTATGGTCCATTTATTTTGAATAAACTATATAATGGAGCCACCACAGCTCTCTAGGGTACAGATTTCCAAATATTTGCCAAATAATTCATTTCTTCAGTCCCAAATGGCCTCCCTTATACTGAGACTGTCAGCAGGTTTAACAGTTTAACAATTATAATACTAAAATACCCAGGAATAACATGCTCCAATGGTGCAGCAGTGGTTAAATATAATATCTAACAAGTTTGGTTTTGGTTTGGGAGGAACAAAACATATTTTTTCAACTAAATACTAGGATCAATTATATTAAGTTGACTTTCAACATAAATGAAGCCAGATGCCAGAATACTTCTCAGTTTAGATATCAGCTGGATATGTACACTCCAAAGGCAATGTTGTAAGTTTGGATAATTTTGCATCATTTATGCATAATGTAGTTCTCATTCTGGTCATTGTTACTAAAATTTTATACATTTTACACAGTAATGTGAGGTTTAAGATGAAAAGTTGGCTGGAAAAAGCAAGGTTAATAAAAGGCAAGTACATAAATTATATGTTCAAACTACAAAAGGTGTACATTTTAACTTTTTTACAGAAAGCAATTAAATTTTGTAAAATGGCAATAAAGCTGGTGATTCTGGATGACGTGAGTTTGGATCCGTAGTGGTGTTTTTTAAAAATTGGTCATGGAAAGTTCTCAAGGAACTGAAGTACTAGCAATGTTGTCAGAATAAGATTCTGTACAAATATTTAAGTTTTCCTCTCCTCAGATGAGCATAACATATCACTTTTGTTTTGCAGTCAAAGCTTCATGTTCCAGATACAAGCATTTCTCTGTGTTCAGCTATAACCAATCCCCCAAAACTAAGGACGATCTTTAGGCAAAAGATGTAATACTGCAAAATCTATAATAATAGGTTGAGCATGCTAGGGCTATTTTCCTTGGAGTGAAGGAGAGAGAGGTGACTTGATATAGGAGTACAAGATGATAAGAGGCATAGACAGAATAGATAGCCAGGATTCCATCACCCCACCCCACCCCCCAAAGGATGGAAATGGATACAAGATGGCATAATTTTAAGGTGCTTCAAGGAAAGGATGTCAGAGGTGGGTTTTTTAAAACTAGAGAGTAATAGGAGTTTGGAACATGCTGCTAATGGTGGGGTAGAGGTAGACACACCTGGGACATTTAAGAGGCTCTTAGATAAGCACATTGATAAAAGAAAAATAGAAGGCTAAGGGGAAGGAAGAGTGAGATTAACCTTAGTGTAGATTAAAAAGTCAGGACTATATTGTGAGCTGAAGGATCTGTACTGTACTGTGTTCTGTGCTCTAACTCACAGAATATTATTGCCCAGGCTGCATTATATAATGACAACAAATAACAAAAGCATCAATAGTGTTGTGGCCCAGATCAATAAACAATCTAGGCCTGCCCATTCCACTGGAGATGCAAGCTCAAATTATGGATAGCCTGATCCTCTACTCCTGGACCTACAAGTAAAATATTCTTCGAGAGTCAATCATCCTCAACTCAAAGGGATTGTCTGTGAATGAATAATCAATTCACGTAACTAACTTCAATAACTGAAGGACAGTTTAATTAGTCAGTACAGATGAAAGATTAACTTTTCAAAGTTCTATAGGGCAGAATCTTTCTACAAGCCCCTTAGATAGCTAGGAGACTATTCATGTAAGTTAGCTGCACAATTATATACTCCAATCCAGAATGATTCTTTATTACTTCAATGTAAAGTCCTGAACTACTAGCAAGGCAACTTGATGTTTTCTAACGAGTATCAATCTCCTCATTCCACACCAAACTGCTTATGACAAATCAAAATTTGAATTAATAGACCAATAATCTCCTCTCCTATTCTCCCGCTTCCATAAAGTTCAGCTCAACCAAACCACTGACTGTCCGTCCCCTGTCAAGTTGCAAACACCATTATTAGTGACCTAGAAATATGAGCAATTAGTCTCTTTTCACCATCAATTGCACCACATCAGAACCTGACCCCTCCCTTCACCTTCAACCCTTTACTGAAGACCTTGTTTAAAATTTCTTATGGAAGTTCTTTGTGAACTTGCCTTTGCACAACCTACATCTTTCCAACCCCATGATGTCTATAACATTTCCATGTTGGTGAGATGGAGAGTGAAGAGCAAAACCTCATGTTAAAAAAATCAGCAATCTTCTGAGGATGGGTATATACACAGAACAGTACCGCACAATGTTGTACCAATCTTGATGTCAAATTATACTAAATGTCCTCCTCCTATGTATCATCAATACCCCTTAAATAGGTTAAATAGGGATAGATTTTATGTGGCTTCTCAATTTAGAATAAATGTGCAAAAATTTACTACTGTTCAAGATAAAAATTTGCACTGATATCAATACATGTCAATACATTTTTAACATGGTGTGCTACTTTTAATTTAATGGCACAAACTGGACTCAATATTCATGAAATCCATTACTTAATTCCATAATTAAAACAGGTCAAAAGTGATCACTCCAGAGTAAGTTTGAAAAGACAAAAATCTGCATTTGCATTGCTGAGTGTTTAAAGCTTGATTTGAAAAGGTTTCACAAACATTAAAGTCCAGTGAAATAACTGCAAGGAAAACAGTATCAAAGCTTAGTCACATCTCTATGCCGCACTTGGCCAATTTTTCCTTCGTGCGATGAAAGAGGCATTTTGCTTACCTGAAGCATACCAACTATTTCAACTTTATTAAAAAAGATGAAGGAGTGAAGTGTTGATAACATGTTTTCCTCAAATACAGAGGGAGTAGGTAGAACCATATCCTGTATGTACTGCACTCTGTACGTCTGATGGATTTTCTGTTTAAGTTCTGGATCAGATATGGGAATCACTTCTTTAAATTTAGCTGTCTTTGTCAGGAATTCTCTGTGTTTTCTTGGCAGGGATATAGAAGGGTCATATTCTAGGCATCCTATTACGTCCATTATACATTCTTCTGAAAACATTACTTCAAAAAGTGCAGTTCTGTTCAAAAGGAAAATCCCCTTGATTATTTCATACAAGTGGTGTAGTCCTTCAACATTTTCCAAGTCCTCACACACGTGAAAAAGTTCCAAGAGTTTTTTAATGTAGCCCTCGTTTTCCAGTGCAAGTGCAAGCTTTTCCCGCCGCAGAGGTGAGGGCAGCGACGCAGCAACCAGCTCTGCCAGCTCTTCCAGCCTGCTCAACTCACAGGGTGGAAGCTCCAAACCAGGAGATGACATGTCATCGAAACGCTCCTCTTCAGACTCGTCTACGAGGTCCTGTGTGATGTCCACTGAGGGATCCTTACCTTGAACCTGTTGGGGAAAAAAAGCCATAGAAACTTTAAAAGAAGGATGCAAGAGATAACAACATTCATTGTGACAAGAATATCAACTTAGAACACAACTTTTGTTACCCTGTTACAGGAAAGACATTGTCAAGCTGGAGAGGGTGAAGAAGAGGTTTATGAGGAAGCTACTCAGACTCGAGGGTCAGGGTGATAGACCACCCATTATTATCAAGGACTTCTTCAAAAAGCAGTGCCTCAAGGCAGTGGCATCCATTTTAAGAATCCAACCACTCACGACATGCCCTCTTCTTCTTGCTACCACAACAGAGGAGACACAGGAGCCTGAAGACATACACTCAATGTTTTAGGAACAGCCTCTTAGGGTTAGTGAATTGTGGGTATGCTATGCTGGTACCAGAAGAGAGGCTGCCCCTAAACACATTCCTCGCTGATTTGATTTAACACAGATGACACATTTCACTGTGTGTTTCAATGTTCATGTGACAAATAACACTATCTTCATCTTTATCTGTTAATTGACCATTACTACTCACATCTGACTTAGTCTGAAAAGCTTTAATTTGATTATGATTATTACATGCCTTCACCTCCTACCCCAACACCTCCACTTCACAAATTTAGCTTGTGTGTGGCTTTACCAGGTTCGCAGCTCATTTCTAGGTATCCCTGGTACTGCATTCCTCATTGAATATAATGGTATACTGGGCTACAATGCTATGAATTGCAATGGTATATATTTCTGCTGCAGCAGATCGTCAAAGAGCATCAAAGATGGGCAATTTTGAGTTGGTCTCATTTAATACTCCAAATTATTTTTTTTTAAATGAAAGATGCTCTCAGTGAGAAGACAGGACATTGCCTCAACAAGGACTGTGCTTTGGGGTCACTTCTTCCAGTGCTGTCATGAACAAATTCAAGTGCCACAAGAAGTCTGGCAAGGCTGAGGTCAAGTTGCTTTATGCATCACATTGAATTATTCACATGTAAACCAATTTTAGGTGTTGTGTTCTGCAGGATTGGCTAGATAAGTCAGTGGTGACACTACCAGGTCATTGTAGGTTATGGATACTAATATCCCCTAATACAAAAATACATTTCACATCCTTGCCACTTCCTGAGTTATTCATTGTACATGAATAAGAAACAACATAACTAAGACAACAAGTGCTAATTTAGCAGACTAAGTTAACTTTATTGGAAACACATTTCAACAAATTTAAACCTTAAATTAACTTCTTCCAAAATCTGTAAAATGACCAAAGCAGACTTATTTACAAACTTGCACAGGGGAAAAACAATCCAGTTGTGGTGTCAGTGTATATTATAGGAAGCAATTTCTTAGCATAAAATTTTGAATTTCTGTCAATTTACTTTGTTTTCATTAGCTCTACATATTATATCCTACCACAGCACTATTTGCTTTGAATATAATATCATAATTAGTTAGAAATGATCTGAGGTTATTAGTTATTAAAATACCTTTGAAAGGTAGTGAGTGCTATAATGTTTACAAACACAAACTCAACAATTACTTTATGTTCAGTCAGTAAATTTATGAATTCAATTAATTGCTTATGGCCTCTTCAGTTCATAATCTCACCCAAAAACAAAATTTCTGCAGAACTTCAATGAATGCCATTATTAATTTATATTCTCAAACTCTAAAATGCTGTTGAAAATTAAACATGTTGGCTAGAGGGAAGAATGGTGCCGCCTGAGTTATACCAAAACTATCATTTTGAAATGCTTATTTCCTTATCAGATGCTTCAAATGCAAATTAACTAAATTCAGTAGGTTATCATGCTGTGGCTAAATACAAGAAACTGCTTATCATTTGTAATTAGTCATTGCCAATTTCTCCACAGGTGCCAGAGAGAAAATGGGTACTCTGAGATAACCCAATAACCAGGACTGAACATGTGGGATAATGACTTCAGTTGTACCATTTTTCAATTATAAATAGTGCCACAGGCACCATTTACCACCTATCTAATTTCCTCCAACTCCAATCCATTTCAAAAGGCCAATACTCTTCAGTTAACTACAGTGTCATAGACCACACATAGCCAAGGAGATTAAGATTTACTTTCCCAAAAGGACACTAATAAGTAAGATTAGTTTTTTGACAATCCAGAATTCTCACATTCATTGTCGATGATATTTGCTTTTTAATTCACAAATCACTTAGCTTCTTGGAACTGTTGGGATTTTATACTCTCCAGAAGATACTTGGACAAGGACTCAGACTTCAGGCCTCAGGATGCATTACTGTCTTCCAAGAATTCCCCATAATAGACTTCACTGTAATAAAACATGGATAAGAGAAGACTGCAGAGGGGGTGGGGGTGCGGGTGTGACAGTTTTTTTTATATAGATATGGGAGGAGAGTTCAAATAATCAACTTTAAAGAGTCATCCTTACACATCTCTTAAAATGTTTCAGCTTCTGAATGCCAAATAGCAAACCTCAGCATTCCTGAAGTTGAATGGGGCAACCCCAAAACAGGATTTCAAAATTCTGGATGTCATATTAATAGAAATACAAGACTACCACATAGTTATCATATAACAATAAGGCATACAATAGCATATCTTATCTGGTTATCTAGCATATCTGGTTGAGCGAGCTGGGGGTTTCTCTTTGGAACAAAGGAGTTTGAGAGGTGACTTGACAGAGGTATACAAGATGATAAGAGGCATACAGTTGCAAGAAGAAGTTTGTGAACCCTTTGCAATTTCCTGGTTTTCTGCATTTACTCACAAAATGTGGTCTGATCTTCATCTAAGTCATAACAATAGACAAACACAACCTGCCTAAAATAATAACAAACAATTGCACTTTTCATGTCTTTATTGAACATTGTTTAATCATTCACAGTCCAGGCTGGAAAAAAGTACACAAATCCTAGTATTTAACAACTGGTAGAACCTCCTTTAGCAGCAATAACCTCTACCAAATGTTTCCTGTAGCTGTTGATCAGACTTGCACAACAGCGAGGAAGAATTTTAGACCATTCCTTCATACAAAACTGATTCAGTTCATCAATATTTCTGGGATACCTTGCATGAACAGCCCTCTTCAGGTCATGCCACAGCATCTCAATTGGGTTAAGGTCTAGACTCTGACTTGGCCATTCCAAAACACGAAATTTTCTTCTTTTTAAAACGGCCTGTTGTTGATTTACTCTTACGTTTTAGATCATTGTTTTGTTGCCTCATCCAACTTCTATTAAGCTTCAGGCGATGGGCTGCATTCTCCTGCCTTAATAAAATTTTGAATTCATTGTTCCCTTAAAAAATGCAAGCTGTCCAGCCCCTGAGGCAGCAAAGCAGTCCCAAACTATGATGCTCCTTCCACCAGGCTTCACAGTTGGGATGAGGTTTTGGTGTTGGTGTGCAGTGCCTTTTTTTCTCTAAATATAGTGGTGTGCATTTCTGCCAAGAAGTTCAACTTTTGTCTCATCTGGCCACAAAATATTTTCCCAGAAGCACTGTGGAACATCCAGGTGGTCTTTTGTAAATTGAGAGGTGAAACAATGTTTTTTTTGGAGAACAGTGGTTTCCACCATGGTATCCTTCCATGAACAGCATTCTTGTTCAGTGTTTTCCGTATAATAGCTATGTTAACAGAGACTAGCAAGTTCTAGAAGTCTTTTGCTGTTACTCTTGGTTTATTTTCACCTCCTTCAGCACTACACATTATGTTCTTGGTGTGATCTTTGCAGGATGTCCGCTCCTAGGGAAAATAGCAACAGTAATGAATTTCCTCCATTTGCAGACAATTTCTCTCACTGTGGATTGCTGAATGCTCAAGGTCTTTAGAAATGCTTTTGTACCCTAATCCAGCTTCATGCATCTCTACAATTCTTCTTCTAAGGTTCTCTGAAAGTTGTACTGATCGAGGCATGATGCACAATAACAGATCTTTCTTGAGAAGAGCAGGTTCTGTCAGTAACCAGACTTTGTGTCTTTTTTTTAAAAATAGGATGGGGCACCTCTACCACTCATACTATCAATCTAATTTCGTTGATTGGAACACCTGACTGCAAATAGCTTTTGTAGAAGGCATCACCCCAGAGGTTCACATACTTTTTTCAAACATAGACTGTGATAGTTTAAATGGTATACTTGGTATAGTATAATTCTTTGTGTGTTATTAGCTTAGGCATATTGTATTTATCTATTATTGTGACTTAAATGAAGATCAGATCACATTTTAAGAGTAATCAATGCAAAAAAAAAAATTGCAAAGGGTTATCCCAGAAGACATAGGAGCAGAATAGGTCATTTGACCCATCGAGTCTGCTCCGCCATTGAATCATGGCTGATCCCTTTTCCCTCACCTCAGCCCCACTCCCCCGCCCCTGCCTGTAATCTTTAATATCATGGCCAATCAAGAACCTATATATCTCTTCCTTAAATACACCCAAAGATCTGGCCTTCACAGCTGCCTGTGGTAACAAATCCCACAAATTCACCACCCTCTGTCTAAAGAAATTTCTCTGCATCTGTTTTAAATGGACACCCCTCTATCCTGAGACTGTACCCTCTTGTCTTAGACTCTTCCACCATGGGAAACACTGTCTTTGCCTTTCAACATTTGAAAGGTTTCAATGAGACCCCCCTCTCATCCTTCTCATTTTCAATGAATACAGGCCCAAAGCCATCAAATGTTCTTCATATGATAACCTTTTCATTCCTGAAATCATCTTTGTGAACCTCCTCTGAACCTTCTCCAAAGCCAGCACATCTTTTCCTGGATAAGGAGCCCAAAATTGTTCACAATACTCAAGGTAAGGCCTCACTAGTGCCTTATAAAGCCTCAGCATCACATCCTGCTTTTATATTCTAGTCCTCTTGAAATGAATGGTAACATTGCATCTGCCTTCCTCACCACTGACTTTATCTGCTAGTTCTACATATGGACTCCCAAGTCCCTTTGCATCTCAGATTTTTTGATTTTCTTCCCGTTTAAAAAATAGTCAACTGTAGTGGAGGGGTCGTGACTGTCATGTGACAGCACTGCCCATTACCTGGTTGAAAGACATGCCACCTGCCAATCAAGGTTTGACCCCTCCTCACCCACATGATGCGCACCTAACCATTGGCCCTTTTAATTAGCCTTGTACTTGTCCTCAGGTAATTGGCCTTTGTAATCGACTTAACTCTGCTGGCACTGAGCCATTGGCCTTCCTGTGAATTACCTGGGTGGGATCCTCCAGTCCCGCTGCACTATAAAGGGTGCCACGTGTGCTAGACCCTTTTTTTTTTGCAATCCCCAAGGGACCACCCCGCTTCATTACAGGCCAAGAACCATAGCGGCGCTGGAGAAACTATTGGTGAGTTGTGCATTGAATAGGGTTGGAAGTGTTGATAATTATCCCTAGTAGCACAAGAGCCATCCTTGCACAGAGTTTTGCGGGGGGGGGGGGGGGGGGGGGGAGAGATATCATATTGACTTTTCCCTTGGTCGTATGTGTACTTTGTTCCCACGTGATTTTCCCACGTTCATTAGTAATTGTCCGTGTATTTTATTGCCTATCCCACTGCTGCAAATTTTGTGTGTGTGCGCGCGCGCATGTTGCTTCTGTTGCCATTTTCCCACGTTTGCCTTCTGTAAATAAAATCCTTTACTACCAAGGCTGCATGTCCAGAGTTCTTGTCCTTGAGACCTATCGAATCTGTTTCCTCACTTACAACATCTACACATTTATTTCTTCTACCAAAGCAGATGCCCATGAATTTTCCAACATTGTATTTCATTTATCACCTCCTTGCCCTTTCTCCTTATCTGCAGCCTTCCACAACTTTCCTGTTACCTCAGCCCCTCCACGAATCTTTGTATAATCTTCAAACTTGGCAACAAAGCAATCCATTCCATCATCTAAATCATTGATATACAGCATAAAAAGCAGTTCCAATATCGACCCCTGTGGAATACCACTAGTCACTGGTAGCCAACTAGAAAAGGATCTTTTTATTCCCACTCACTGCCTCCTACCAATCAGCCAATGTCCTAACCATGACAGTAACTTTCCTGTAGTACCATAGGCTCTTAACTTGGCAAGCAGCCTCATCTGTGGCAACTTGTTAAAGACCTTCTCAAAACCCAAATATACAACATCCACTGCATCCCTTTTATCTATCCTACTTGTAATCTCTTCAAAGAATTCCAACCAGTACGTCAGATAAGATTTTCCCTTAAGAAAACCATGCTGACTTTGTCCCATCTTGCCCTGCGTCATCAAGTACCTTAATACCTCATCCTTAACAATTGACTCCACCACATCTTCCCAACCACCAAGGTCAGGCTAACTGATCTAAAATTTCCTTTCTACTGTTCCCTCTTTTCTTTAAGAGTGGAAGGACTCTTCCCAGTTGCAATTTCCCAGTCCTCCAGAACCATGACAGAATCCAATGATTCTTGAAAGATCATTACTAATGCCTCCATAATCTCTACCGCTAACTCTTTTAGAACCCCATGGTGCAGCTCACTTAGTCCGGTGACTTATGCACCTTTAGGTCTTTCAGTTTTTCTGAGCACCTTCTCCCTTGTAATAGTAACTGCACCCACTTCTTTTCCCTTGCACCCTTCAACACCTGGCACATTGCTGGTGTCTTCCACAGTGAAGACCGATGCAACATACTTATTTAGTTCATCTGCTATCTCCTTGTCCCACGTTATAATTTCTCTGGCCTCATTTCCTAGTGGTCCTATATCCACTCTCACCCCTTTATTGTTTTATATATATTTGAAAAAAGCTTTGATATTGTTTGCTAGCTTGCTATCTTCCCACTTACTTTTGCTTTGTTGTATGCTCTATCTTTTGCTTTTACATTAGCTTTGACTTCCCTGGCCAGTCACAGTTGTACTATTTTTCCATTTGAATTCCTGTGTTTTTTGGAATATATCTATCCTGTACCTTCCCCATTTCCCCCCAGAAACTCGTGCATTGCTGCTCTGCTGTCATCCCTGCCAGCTTCTCCTTCCAATTTACTTTGGCCAACTCTTCTCTCATACACCTGTAGTTTCCTTTACTCCACTGAAATCCTCCCTAATGCGAGGCCACTGCACAGGTACAGTTTTTACTCCACTGGCTGAAAAACAATTGTTTCAGTATTAGGAAGAATTTATTGCCTTGCTGAACCACCTTCAGGATCACTGAATACATTAATTTTGTGTATTCATTCCTCTAGAACAGCCATCACGTGCCAATTTCCTACTTCACCTGGGACAGATCCCTAGGCTTTCATTGGTATTGCACATTCAAAGTAGTTTACACAGGGGGCTGCTGAAAACAGCCAGATGAAGTGGGTCTTGATCAGTAAAAAAAAAAGAGATTAATGATCATTCTCAGGTCTCACTGCCAAGATCGCTGTTCAACAATGATCATGAACTACCGGAGGAACCACAATCTTCAAAGGAAAGAAGGGGATATAGGCACTGAATGGTCCATCAAAATACTCCACAGACACCATAGAGGACATCTTAAAAAGGTAGCATCTATCATGAAGGATCCTCACCATCTAAGAACTGCAATCTTCTTGTTACTACTGTCTGGGAGGAGGTTAAAGGTCTGAAGACCCACACACAATGAAACAGGAATAGCTCCTTCCCCTCTGTTATCAGACTCCTGAATTGCCCATAGACCTCATTGTTCCTCTTTCTGCAGTATTTATTTTGCTATTTATAGTAATGTTATGTTTTTGCCCTGTACTGCTGCCACAAAAGAACAAATTTCCATGTCATATATGCCTGATAATAAACCTGATTCTGATACCTGATGGTGCAGGAACGTGAGCAGCTTGTCAGGTTAATATGGAAAAACCATCTGCATTGACTTGCAACTTGGCAGCAAGATAAAAAATAACTACAAGATAATTAAAAACCATGAAGAGTCAAGGTACTTTATGCATATGCATAAGCATATAAAGGCATGAAAATATTCCCCACAGAATGGTAGAATTCACTGCTCCTCATTCTTAAAATTTTAATCCCAATAATCTACCTGATGAACCTACCAGAGTCTCCTAATCACAATATGGTAGAATAACTTAAAAAGATGAGAGACAGGCCCAGCTCCTTTACAAGGAGTTAATGCTGGTAGAGTGGGCCAGGTGGATTGAGCTGTAGCTATTTGATTCTAACTGTACCTAATAGACCCACAACCTTCAACATAGATTTGTAGCTGGAATTTAAATCTATAGTGTATCATTTAAGTAATAATTCTGAATCTCTTCTTTGGATGTGGTTTTCAAAAATACCCTACCAAAAGCAAAATATATTTAAGCCAGCACAGTGGTATTAATATTGAAAACTAAACTTTATTTTCAGCAGCAATTGACACCTATGACCTTTTATAAAATGTCTCACTTTGCAGAGCAAATTCAGACAGACTTAGTGAAAAAAAAAACAGGCTGTCGTAATTGATAGCCTGGTCACTGAGGATTAATGGAATTCCTAATTCTAAAACAAAAATGTTTCATGCAGTAAATCAATACTATTCTGAAATTAAACCTCTTAATTTGGAATTTACAATATCTTGAAAAGTTAATGCCAAACAAAGAGGAATACTGTGTTCAGAAAAACATTGAATTAAAAGGTCTATGGTGTCACTACATTAGCATGATTAAATTAAAAAGACAAATTGAACAAGCAATTTGTAAAATTTGTACTTCTAGCACATTTTTAAAACATATACATTATGGGGTTATGAATACACTGGAAACAGAAATATTCAGGGACAACATGCAACCAGTAATGCAAGTAGAAACAAGAGTAAGCTATATGGCTACATGTGTCTGATATGCTATTCAGCAATGCTATAGCTAATTTTTACCACCCTGACACTTTGTGGCACAAACTCCATTTTGAGTCCTTTAATACCTACAACTCATTTTCTGGAATATGTTCTGTGACTTTCAACTAATTGCAAAGATTTATTACATTCTGAGTGAAGATATCTCTTTTCATCATCTTGAATGGATGTTCTCTTTATTTTGTACATTGTGATTCCCAGTTCCAAAAGGGAAACATCGACCACACATCAACCTAGTTAACCTGCTTAAAAATTATGCTTCAAGATCACCACCTATTCTTTTAAACTCAAGAGTGCTCCACCACTCCTCATCCATCAAAACTGCAATTGATCTGATGAACCTGCTGCCCAATCACAAGTAGATACTTCCTTGGGTAGGGAGGCCATGCTTGCCTACAAAATTCCAGATAAAATTTTACATGGCCTCATAGAACTTGAATATCTCTACTTTTGTACTCCAAGTTCCTTCAATAAAGACCAATATACTGCTTCCCATCCTAATTGCTTGTTATTATCTGCATATTAACATCAAGGATACCAGAGTCCCTCTGAAAAGCAATACGATCTAACTAAAAGAAAACGTAAGTAATTTTTTCTTCTATAAAAAGTGGATAACCTCACATTTAACATACTATAGGTAGCCCGAGTTACCAACGCCTGACTTACAAACAACTCGTACTTATGAACCGAGGAAGGAGAATGCTGTCCGCCATTTTAAGTCGTTTGTGTTGAGTGTGCAACTTTGTATTTGGCTTAGTTTTCTTAGCAAGATTCACCCTGACCCCGCCCTCCCATTTTCCGATCGGCTGGTGGCGCAGTGAGATTAGCACCAGGCTCGAGAATGGAAGTTCCCGAGTTCAATCCAGTGACAGACCACTGCTGAGCGCACTCTCCATCCGTGCTGAGTTGATGTCGAGCTCGTAACTCATCCTCGTTTAAAAAACAATACACTGCCACCTCCAGTTTAAATTCCCACGCAGAATATTGTGGAGGATCAAATACCCAAACACAGCACAGCCCCCACTTGCCCCATTTAACCCCTCTCAGTGCGGTGGACTTTAGGACCCGGGGAATTCAGTGCAGTGGTCCTTAGGACCCGGTCGAGCTCAGGATTCAGGACACACCACCCACAGTGTTTCTGTTCCATTGATGGGAAATGATCATGATTGAAAATAAAGTGGAAATAATAAAGCGTTTGGAAAGCGGTGAAACGTCATTGGTCATTGGAAAAGCGTTAGGCTACAGTCGGTCAACAATCGGAACAACTTTAAAGGATAAAGTGAGAATAATGGATCATGTGAAAGGCCCTGCCCCGATGAAAGCTACAATTATTACTAAGCAATGCAGTGGTTTAATTATAGGAATATACATTTCTTAAGTGTTTTATATGCATAGAAAGGTAAAATATATACTTGAATACTAAGGCAAACGTTTGACTAACTGATGCTAAATAACACCCGATGTACTTGTTCCGACTTACATACAAATCCAACTTAAAGACTGACTCAGGGACGGAACTCGTTTGTAACCCGGGGACTGCCTGTATGTTCAATCTTTGGAATTCATGTTAGATTTTATTATGTATAACTGTTCTTCCCAAATGTTGCTGTATGCAACAATCACCAGGACTAAGTAACACAAGAGCTATTGACTACTAGAAGTAGCCAGAATTATTCTACACAGGAAAAGAATACAGTGGGAAAATTTTACAGGCATTGGACAACTGCTATTTTTATTATTTACATTATTAAATCTAAAGGATAATAGATGAGAAACTGCCACATGGATCAAAAGGGAAGTTGCACTGGCAAAATTGAATATCCAATGAATGACATTATCAGCTTGGAAGTATAATTTTCTATTTTATAACTAAGACACCATTCACTTAATTTCCAATACCAAAATAGCCATCTTCTGCATAAAACTACAGAAGGTAGAAATTAGGTGCAAACCATTATTGGTAATTATATTTAATTTGGTTCATACTTCTAGGTAGCAACGCAGCATAAGTCCTGCCCTAGTTGCTCTGAGGGAACGAAGTGTCAAACTTCAGAATTTGGACTTCCATAAATGCATAGACTTGACTTAACCAGAAATCTTTGAAGGGCATCAATGAATTTCAAATAAGTATTTACTTAATTCAAATTTAAAGTCAATGACAGGCTCTAATTTAATTCCAGCAAGCTTCGGTAATTTCTCTTAGATTCAGCCCCGGAAATATAACCAGAAGAAACAACATTGCTCCACAGCACTGCTACATTACTTGATTTGAGTCCATTCCACTCAATGATGAGGAATGCCCTGTCATTAATCCCAAACTTGCCTTCAATGAGCTTAAGCTCAAGAGCATTTATCACATTCTCACAATTTAAAGAGTAATTAATGAACTAATTCCAGTTGTCTCCACTATTGATAGTTATGCCAATTCAAATCTCCGCTGCATTTAAATTCAGCTGAACAAATACGTCTATAAATTTATACACACAACAGCATGTTCATGGCCATTCATATTATGGAAATTTACTCTGAGAATTCACAAATTGCTGATCAAATCTGAGTTATGGAATAAAATTTGCTCTCACAGAATTTAAGTGAAAAAAACTTTTTTTCGAACGTGTTTCTTGACACACAGATAACATGGATTTACGTAACGTAAAATCACAATATAAACTATTTTCTAGGACCCACCATGACGCAGGGTATGGCAAGTGTGACGAATAAGTACTTAGTAAGAGTTTGATTTAAAAATACATTAACTTGTGCAATAAAGAGAAAACTGGCACCTAAAATATCAAAGGAGGTGAGACTCCAGCTGCTGGCATGCATGAGGAAATGTAAATAGTAAGATTTTTTGTAGGAATTGAGTAGGAAACAAAGGTTGTTTCTTAGAATGAAGGCTGGCGACTAGTGGTGTGCTGCAAGGGTTGGTGTTGGAACCCCATTTTCTGATCCACAGATGATAAACTTTACAATAGAATCCTCCAGTGATATATATAAAAGGCCAAGACTAAATAATGTGGTCTACCAATTCATCATAAAAATAGATACATATTTAATAGGATTTGATTAAAATGGTATTTGTAGCAATAATATAAAATCAGCACCTTGTTTTTACCTAAATTAACCATTTTAAATGCAATATTGAGCTCTTATAAACAAGAGTCTGAATTTGACAGTAATCCACAAAATTAGTTAGGACAAAATTTGTGTATATGGCTTTTCAAAAAAAGTAATGGTACAAACTCCATCAACATCTTGAGATGCTCACCTGGCATATCTTTTCCCATATTTCATCACAGCCTGCCTTTTCTTGAAAGCTGAGGGCCAAGTCATAGTTTTCCGCTTCTGACCACACAATCAAAGTATCCTAAAATGTATTACAATTAAGAAAATCAAAAAAAAACCCAAAATGCACAAATATCAGTACAATTATGCTACCCATTTCTGTATTTTGAATTATCGCAATAATAATTATATTGAAAGTTAAAAGACACTGAGTAACTCCCACAAATGAAACTATACATCCTGCAAGCATTAAGGTATTACGGGTCACGTCGGTATATGCAAGTTTATATTTCTGTTCTTTTTGCTCATATCCCAATGAATCAACTAACATGTCAGCCTTTGGCTAGATTGTTCTCCCTCTTGGATGTCAACCTTCTTATCCCTTTCAAACTTACCTCACTAAAAAGACGCTCATTCTTAAATTATGGTTCAATGTACATTAGTAGGTTCCTAGAAGCAAGTTATTTGAGCACATGGGTGAAATTTTGGTAAACTAAAAGATAGTGGATGCTAGAAAAGACAAAGGACAACCAGGTACTTTATTGTTCTGATCACCACTGGAAGCATGAAGGTAATAACCCATGTATTTATATATTTAGTTTTCTTCAACTCTACATTACACCTTCCAAAATTCTTCAAATTAAAAAAAGCATATAAAGTGTAACATGTGTAGTTGTTGTGACTGCATTGATTATCCAGGCTCCAAATGACTGAAGCAAGGAGCTGGACAACCACCTGCTTACCTATTGCTAGTTTGTTTAGTCTGAGAGAGATTAAGATAAATTTTCCATAATACTCTACAAATTAACTAACTGCCCCCCAACAAAACAGGAACACAGGGTTAAAAGTAATTAACAGCTGACGCATACATATACACTATTTTGCCAAATGATCATTATTTTAATTGAACAGCAATGTACAAATAAGCAGCACACTGATATGGCTTCCGTACTTTTGGAGCATCATCATCATCATCATCATAAAAACAGTAAATCTATTTATAACTATTCTAATAAACTCACTGGCGTAGGCGAAAGTAGCAACAGGAGAAAATTATTCTTCTGTGGGAGTATTATTCAAACCTCTTAATCATGAACAATTTTTATACTAGATGTATTCCAGAGTTGTGGACAGCAACAATATACGCAGAGTGGGTTAGTAATTAGAGTTTCACTAATATTGCAAATGTGAAATTAAATATACAGGTGTAATATGAATTAAATAAGAATAAGGCGGGGGGTGGGGGGAGATCACTGAATCCAATTGAATATTGAAAGGCCTAGAAAGAGTGAACGTGGAGAGGATGTTTCTTTTAGTGAGGGAATCCCGGTCAAGAGGGTACAGCCTCAGAATAGAAGGATGTCCATTTAGAAAAGAGATGCGGAGTAATTTCTTCAGCCTTTAGGCTGTGAATTTGTGGAATTCATCGTTACAGGCGGCTGTAGATGCCAACTCATTGAGTATATTTAAAATGGAGGTTGCATTAGACATTTTGAAGATCTTTTTATTGATAATTGCTTCACATCTTTTCAACAGCTCTCTAAGTTCAATCTGCCTAATGCTCATTTTTTTTAGATATCTCCAAATTAGATACTTTATTAATCCTTTAATTCCTAACTTCCCTGAAATGCCTGAGAAAAATGTTATAGATTTCTTTCTTTCTATTAATCCACTGGGTAAAGGTTTAATATCATTTATTCATGATAAATTAGCATTCTTACGGCATGCCCCTGTGGATAAAATCAGAATGGCTTGGGAGCATGATTTAAATATCTCTTTATCTGATGAGACTTGGGACTCGATTCTCAAATCGGTTAATTCAACCTCTTTGTGCTCGCCACTGCCTTTTACAGTTTAAGACTGTTCATAGAGCCCATATGTCTAAATCTAAACTATCTCGATTTTACCCTAATATTAGTCCTCTTTGTGATAAATGCAAAAGGGGCGAGGCCTCTCTTATTCATATGTACTGGTTCTGTCCTAGCTTGGAGAAATTTTGGAAAGATGTCTTCATAACTTTATCTTATATTCTGAACCACCACTTAGAACCTAACCCTTTAATTGCTTTGTTTGGTTTTTTGGGTGAGACAGATTACGTGTGAGTTCGACTAAGTGTCGAATATTATCTTTCTCTCCTGGTTAGATGTTTAATCCTCCGATGTTGCCCTGCCCACGCATGCTCAATGGCTTAATGATATTATGTCCTGCTTAGACCTCAAAAAAATTCATTATTCAGTTCTTAATTCAGATATAAAGTTCCATAAGGTCTGGGGACCTTTTATTGAGTACTTTCATATCCTTCCTCTTAACTAAGGTTTTTTTTCGGTCCCTTGCTTTCAGCTTTTTTTTGGTAGTAAGCATTATTATCTTCTGTTTTTAACTGTTTACAGTTTTGGGGGTTTGAATGTCCTGATTTATATTCTCTATATTGTGCTGTGGTTGGTCTGGAGTTCTTTTTTGTTGCGGGGCTTGGGGAGGATACTAATTTTACATGTCTTCAATTTCGGTGCTTTCTCAATTATCTTTTTTGTATTATAGTACTGTACGTTTATTTTTGCACTGTATTAATTTTCTTCATTTTGATTTGGGGTTTTTTTTCTGTCTGTAGTAATGTAGAAAATGCATAAAAAAACTACTTTAAAAAATGGAGGTTGATGGGCTCTTGATTAGTAAAGACAACAAAGGTTACGAGGAGAAGGCAGGAGAATGGGGTTGAGAGGGATAATAAATCAGCCATGATGGAATGATGGAGCAAACTCGATAGGTTGAATGGCCTAATTCTGCTCCTATGTCTTATGGTCTAAATCTGGGCAAGCAGCGGCAGCATCTGCTCCCCAATATAATTGTATTGAGTCCCCAATTTTCCAAGATGTTTTTCCTTAACCTAATTCTTAACTGGATTTTAAGTTTTTTGTTGCTTAATGTATTCAATTTTCATTTCTTCCACCACCTATCACCTTAAACACCACCCTCTAGAGCAGGGGTTCACAACCTTGTTAATGCCATAGACCCCATGTTGGGAATCCCTGCTCTAGAGCATACAGCATTGAAACAGAACGTCCAGCCCATCAAGTTCATGGCAAGCTATTACTCTGCCTAGTCCCAGCAATCTGCAGCTGGAACATAGCCCTCCATACCTCTCCCATCCATATATCTATCAAAACCTCCTTTAAATGTTAAAATTGAACTCATATCCACTATTTCTGCTGGCAGCTTGTTTTTTACATGCACCACTCTGAGTGAAGTGTCCTCTCCCCCAGGTTCCCTTTAAACATTTCAGCTCTAGTTCTTATTTCCTGAACCTTACAAAAAAGATTGAGTGCAATATGATTTTAGACATCTGTAAGATCATCTTTCAGACTCTTATGCAACATAAAATAAAAAATTTTGTGTCAATCTCTCAAACTCATGTTACTCAAGTCCTAGCAACATCATTTCTGTACTCTTTCTGATTTAATAACAGGGCCTCTTCAGCATCCAGTACAACCCACCATGACCTCCAAACTGTTATATTTAATGTACTGGCTTATGAAAGCCTTCGTCACCACCTTGTCTGGTTGTGATTCCAATTTTCAGGGAACCATGTACTTGCATTCTCAAGTTTCCCATGGTGCACAACACTTCCCAGGCCCTGCCACTCACTGCGAAATTCTTACCTGGATTTGACTTTCCAAAATGCACCTTCTACTCAAGACCACAAGACCATTTGGCCCATTGAGCCTGCTCCACCAATTCATCATGGCTGATCCAATTTTCCTGTCAGCCCAATATCTTGCCATCTCCTCGCATCCCTTCATGACCTGACCAATCAACAATTGAATCAACCTCTGCCTTGTACATAAAGTCTTGGCCTCCACAGTTGCCTTGACAAAGAATTCATAGGTTCATCATCCTTTGGCTAAAGAAATTCCTCCTCAGCTCCGTTCCAAATTCTGAGGAAGCAACACTTTTGAAAAAATTTATTGTCCTGTGTTATGAGACTCTCCCGTCTCTGGAAACATCCTTTCCACATCCACTCTATCAAGGCCTTTCACCATTCAATAGGTTTCAGTGAGGTCATCCTTCATTCTCCTGAATTCTAGTGAATGCAGGCCCAGAGCTATCAGATGCTCTTCATATGACAAGCTGTTCAATCTTGGAATTATTTACGTGAATTTCCTTTGAACCCTCTCCAGTTTCAGCACATCCTTTCTAAGATAAGGGCCCAAAAACTGCTCACAATATTCCAAGTGAAGCCTATTCAACATTACATCCTTGCTTTTATATTCTAGTCCTCTTGAAATGAAAGCTAACAATGCATTTGCTTTTCTCACCATAGACTCAACATGCAAATTAATCTTTAGGGAATTCTGCACAGACACTCCCAAGTCCCTTTGCCCCAGTTTTTGTACTTTCTCTCCATTTAGACAACAGTCAACCCTTTCATTTCTTCTACCCAAGTCCATGACCATACACTTGCTGACGCCGTATTCCACTTTGCCCTTTCTTGTAATGTGTTTAAGTCCTTCTGTAGCCTCTCTATTTCCTCTAAACTACCTGCTCCTCCACCTATCTTAATATCATCTGCAAACTTTGCAACAAAGCCATCAATTCCATCATTCAAGTCATCGACATATAATGTAAAAGGAATCAGTCCCAACACAGACCCCTGCAGTACACCACTAGTCACTGGCAGCCAACCATTAAAGGCTCCCTTTATTCCCACTCCTCACCTCCTGCTAATTAGCCACTGCTTCATCCATGCTAGAATCTTTCTTGTAATTCCATGGACGCGTAAGCTTGTTAGCAGCCTCCTGTGTGGCACCTTATCAAAGGCCTTTTGAAAATACAAGTGCATGACGTCAACCAATTCTCCTTATCTAAATCAAACTCCATTTGCTATTTCTTGAACTTAGCTGATCAAGACCCCCCTGTAATTTAATAGCTTACTTTATAATTTTTAAGTGCCACCTGGAAATTTATTAAACATACCCTGTATATTCTTACCAACCATTGATATAGATGACAAATAACAATAGGCCCAGCACCTACACTAGGAACACCACTAGTCACAGTCCTCCAGTACAAGGAGAACCTTCCGAATACTAAATTTGCTTCACCTTCTGAGGCAGTAGAGGTGTTGGTGTGCTTACTTGGCTATAGTGTTTACATGGTTAGCTATTGCTTATGCTTACATTTAGGTGTTGAAGGAGATGCTTACAGACTGGGCAGGTAGTTGGTTTCAAAGATGGGTGCGTTTTTCTGCAACTTGCTCTGGTGCATACTCAACATTATCTCTGTGACATCCCAACTGTTCCCTAAATACTTCTGAACAATCATAGGCCAGAAATACCAAAAAGTCAGTGGGAGTGGTTCACTTTTTCCAAGGAGATATTGAAAGCATCCTTTAATTGTTTCACTACCTATATGGATCTGACATCAGTTTGTTTACCCTGCCTGTATATTCTAGGAATCCATATCATGCATACAGCATTGGTATAATTTTTCCAGAGCTTTGAGAGAGTACTCCAGACAAATAGCAGGGCACAAGTCACTGTTGCCCAGTAGACAACAAACCTTGTGCCAGGTTTGGAGGTCTCAATTCTCAATTACATACTTCCTCAGATGACCAAAGAAGGCAATGGTGAATTTTATCAATGATGTTTGGATTCACTGAAAGGCATGAGAAGTGGATCACATTTTCCAGGATGAAATATAGACTTGAACTCTGGAATCTCAGATTAGAATTTTAATATTCTATTGACCAAGTTATGAAGGCTCTAAAACCAAGTTTTGGGTAGCTGAAAACAAGGCCTATAATTAAAAATATAATGTTGTAATTTAAAGTACAAATCAAAACTATTAGAAAGCCATAGTAGAATATTAACATTCATTTCACTGAAAACTTAATGAAAATGGTATACATTAATACATTGAAATCAATTACATTGTCATCAGCCTAGTCAAAAACATTTTTTTTCACATTTGTTGATGGGCAAAGAGTTGACAAATGCAGAGTACAGACAAAACTCTACAAGTAAGCCCCAAGACTGAGGATGATTGCAACATGTAGTGCATCCTTCCTTCCCCCATCCCTCTTAAATCTGGAACTACCTTTCAGAACTCTTCCTCAGCTCTCCCTTCAACGTTACCTCTTCTCCTCCCTCCCCAAAGAAAATGTTGTCAGGTTAGAAGTATAATCAATATTTGTTTGTGGGTTACATCACTGCCAACAGTGGGGCAAAGATGCAACCCAAAAACAAATCAGGAATGTAGAATAGGACACAAGTATTGGGATGCAGGAATTTGACTCTAGAGGACAATACACATGACATGAACTTAAAACATCATTAGCTTAATAAGGCACCAAACTTACTATTGGCCCAATTAAGATTTAGAATCAAATAGAGCATTAAAAAAACACTGATATTCTATTATTTGCATACTGTGCAAGTTGAGCTGCAATGCGAGATTCTTTTCCCAATCCATATTCTTCAAAAATTAATCACTTGCCAGCTCAACTAAAATGCACCAGTCAACTGTAAACTTCCTGTGAGCTAAATAAAAAGCTTTGTGTAAGTGTAAATAATATGCTGGAACATCATGATTTCAGTACTTACACTAACTTGTTTAGTTTTGTTAACATTACTTACTGAAATTTTAAATTTGATATTTAATTTTACTTTATGTCAATTTAAAAAAATTCAAATATAGGTGAATATTTGCTTGGAAATTCTGATCCTTCTTGAGTAAAACTGTTTGTGAATCTATGTTGTACCAGTGACACTGGTGGGACTTGTGCAACACAGCAGGCCCAGAAAGAAGATATGATAATATGTGCTTGTTATAGTATACAGTATGTGCAGTTTGCTATGTAATGGAGATAGGAATCTGATGAAAACTGCCTCTAGCCAGCCACCAGTTGTTTAAAAATACATCAAAACAGCTGTGCAGTCACACTAAGTGCATGACTGTAACCATAGCAACTCCCTCATTATGGCTATCCTTTCAGCAGAGAAAAATATTTGCTGCTACTTCACTGCTGATTAACAGTTCAAAATCAGCACCTAAATTAAAATCAAACCTCCTGACCACAATCTCCCGTACCAATAAAAATTCTGACAGGATGACATTCAGCAATTCAATCTACAGACCAAAACCATATTTTACTTTTGGTGGGTGAAGGATACATAGGGAGGGGGTGGCGAGAAAAATGAATAAAAAACTGTTGCCATGAAGTGCTTCAGCAGAAAATGCACTTCAATGATTTAAAAAAAACACTTAAATTGCTAGGCTTTTTCAAAAATAGAACTAAGAACAAACAATGTTTTTATCTGCAGAGCTTCAGAGTGCTGTAAGATCGGGGTTCAATTCCCATTGTTGAGTGTAAGGTGTTTGTACATTCTCCCCATGACCATGTGGTGCTCTGGTTTCCTCCCACATCCCAAAGATGTGTTAGTTAGGGTTAGAGTCAGTAAGTTGAGGGCATGCCAGATTAGAGCCAGAAGCATGGCAACACTTGCAAGCTGACCCCAGCACATCCTTACACTTGGCTGGTTGTTAACGCAAACAGCACATTTCACAGTGTGCTTGAATGTTTTGATGTACAAATGTCCAATTAAAGCTGATCTTTAGTCTTTAACAAATTGACACCATTCATTATTAATTTCCTCATGCCAGAATACACAATCAGATTTAACAAATTCATTTTCACAACTTGCCAAAGCAATATTTGATCCATATTCTGTTTTACACCATGAATACTAAATATAATATATGCTAAAAATCAAATTGTGAAATTCATACTTAATTCATGGCACCAACTTCAAGCATGATTAATCCTCATAAAATGTGTGATCCCTATATTTCATATTTTCATGATTATAATCCATAGCAACAAATAACAAAAAACATACAATGTCCACAGTGAAATGGAAATCCTATGGAAAAGCCAGAATGTCTGAATAACTTGAATTTCAGTCAAATTGTTTGGGCCATTCAACACATGGTGTCCATGCTGGCTTCTTATAATCTATACAATCCCATTCCCCCTTCTTTTCTTGCAGCACTATAAATGATTGCAGATACTATATGTGCTTAGTTTATAGTCATAAAAATAGGCCCTTTTGTCTAACTAGTTGATGGCACCAAAGATTTCCACTCAAGTTTGTCCTATTTGCCTACATTTAGCTCCTATTTCTCAAAAGCCTTTCCTATCCATATATCTTTTAAATGCTTCAACTACCCTCCTCTGGCATCTCATTCCAATTTTTCCACCCTCTCAGTGAAAAAAGTCGCTCTTCAGTTTCTACTAATTTCTCCACTCTCATCCCGATTCCTCAGCCCTAAGAAACAGACTGCAGATTTACTACTATGCCTCTCATGATTTTATATAATTCAATCAGAGCACCTCTCATTCTCCCATGTCCTACTTATGGAAGTCCTAACTTACTCAACTTCTTCCCGTAACTAGTTGCTCAAGTCCTGGCAACATCCTTAAATCTCCTCTGTACTTTCAATTCCTCGTCAACTGTTTCAATCACCCTTAGAAGAACTGAGCTTTGGATAATTACAGCAACATAAAAAAGACTTTCATCACATACTGACCCCAGTCCTTTAAAACTATGTCTCCTAACTTTTGGGTAATCTGCTGATGGCAATAACTTTATTCTATTCATCCACTTTTGCACATGATTGAGATTGCTACTGATTAAGTTTCAATTTTGTATGCTTCAATCAAATCTCAAACTCTGGGAGAGAACCGCCAGGCAGGAAGAACTAACGCTTGTTCTAAGATAATGAGCATGAAATTGAAAAACGAATTAACAAAAGCAAAGCTGGACTGGAAGTATCATCTTAACTGAGAAGAAAAAGAAATTTAAAAAAATACTTTAAGACAGGGGTTCAGTAGAAAACCCAAGACTAAAGAATAGATGTGAAAAGGGAGGCTTAGCAACTTGCTGATAGTCACAATATACAGTTTTTTCAGTGCTGCAAAACTCACTACAGCACCTACATGCAAGGCCACACCCCAGTATGAGACATGGGGGTGAATGCTTCAGGGACTGAGAAACAGTTGACACCCACTGAAAAGGACACATTAAAGATCTCCTCAAATATGATAGTCTTTGAGATGACTGCATTCAACTCCATTCACAACAGCCAATGTGGACCAGCATTCCTACTATTCCAGTCAAGAATTCAAGATGATTACAACTAAAAGAAAATAACAAGGGCTCATGAAATCCTATAACAAGATTCAGTCTCAAACACA
Organism: Hypanus sabinus; assembly: GCF_030144855.1. Lineage (NCBI taxonomy): Eukaryota > Metazoa > Chordata > Chondrichthyes > Myliobatiformes > Dasyatidae > Hypanus > Hypanus sabinus. The sequence goes on along the minus strand of NC_082707.1, from coordinate 183,214,980 downwards.
TTGCCTGGGAAGAGGAAGATATTCCACGGTATCTCAGAGATGCAGTTATCATGGCCTTTTTCAAGAAACAAGACAGTCAGTGTCTGGAAACTACAGAGAGGCCTTACTGTTCTCCAAAACATGGAATTTCACTGCCAGTATCTGCCTTAACTACTTCCTCCAAGTGGCAAAATCACATTGTAGATTCTGTCCACCAAGAGGTATAGTGGATACTAATTTCACTGCACAGTAACCCAAAGAAAAATGTAAAGAATAGCACCAACCACTATACATGGCCTTTTTAGAACTTGCCAGAACTTTTGATCGTGGAAGTGCGTCATCAAATATGTCTTCCCACAGAAATTTGCCCATTCTTGCTCCACAATGGCAAGAAAGCTATGATTAACTAATAGCAAGAAACAAGATGCTGGAAAAACTCAGTAGGTCCTCCAGCATTTAGTCTGCTGCACCATATTTGAGAATCTGCAGTTTCTTGTGTCTTCATATTAACCACTGGGTTTACCACAATTCAGTGTGCACTATCCTCAAACTCCAATTGCCCCAACATTTTTCAGTATTTCTTGCTGCAATGTTTCAGTTGGCTTCTAATGGGAGTGGAGCCATTCTTCAAAACTAACATGTAGCTAGTCAGTTCATGGCAACTACATTCCAGGAATAAAGATATCTGAACCTTAGTACTTGAGCTGCAATATTCAGTTGAAGTTCATGTTTGCACAAGAGGCCAAGTGCCAAACAACTGCCAATATTTTTACTAATGCCAAGCAGAGGACTGGTATTAACAGTTCTGGATATCTCTGAACCCATGACAACATAAAGTGAAGCAGCATTGATAAATGCAAGGCCATATACTGAAACACACCAGAGGCATGGGCCACCTCCCAATCTATTCACTTGCCTGCCCCATCAGCCTCTAGATTCGTACAGCTGAAAAGAATGGGAACAAACCACGGTAGCTTACTAGCCCAACACTTGACAGTACAAGTGAATGGAAGATCATGGCTCAATTCCTGCCACTGTAAGGAGTTTGATCATTCTCCCTGTGACAGCGTGTGTTTTTTCCAGGAGCTCTGGTTTTCTTCCACATTCCAAAGACATACAATAAGGATTAGTGAGTTGTGGGCATGGTATGTTGGCACCAGAAGCATGGTGACACTTGTAGGCTGTCCCAGCACATCCTTAGACAATGACGCAAACAACATATTGCACTGTATGTTAGACTTTCAGTGTACATGTGATAATAATTTTTGTTGGATGACTACTGATATGCCTACACGGCAGGTCTCACTTGCCTGCATTTGGCTGATAACCCATCAAACTTTCCTAACTCCTTCCCTGCCCAAATATTCTTCAAATTTCATAATTATTCATGCCTCTACCACCTACTCTGCAGCTCATTTCTTAAATGCACCACCTAGTGCATAGAAAAAAATCTTGATCCTCAAGTTCCTTTCAAATCTTTCCACTCTCACTTTAAATCTAAGCCCTCTAGTTTTAACACCCCTACTCTAGGAAAATGATGGTAATTACCTATTACTCTATACTCTCATAAATTTATAAGCCATTATTAAGGTTACCCTAAGCTTCCTCCTCTCTGGGGATAAGGAGCCCCAGCCTATCCAATCTTTCTCTAATCACCCATGGACCCCCAAGTTAAAGAGTCAGATTTTATGAAGTAGCTTAACACAAGATCTAAACATCCTGATAAGGAATTCAAAATTTTGGCCCTAACAGCTGAAAGCACCAAGAGTGAGGAAAGGAAAAAAAACTACATAAACAGAAATGAAAGAGCACAGAAAACTTACAAGGTCATAAGAGGCTAAAGACAGAAACAGCTGCCCAAGTTGGATAGATACGAACACAAAAGCAATGATAATTTTCAAGCAACTATAGTGCCTTGTAAAAAGTATTCAGCCCCCAATCCTTTGTTCACATAAATGAGTATTACAACCAGGGACTTTGATCAATTTAACTGAGAATTTTTACTTGTAAATCACATGCTCCTTTTTTCTCCCCCACAGTACAGCCCCCCCCAAAAAATGAGTATTGTAAAGCATGTAAAACTAAAAATTTTAAAACCAAAATGTCATCAGTTCAAAAGTATTCATCCCCCTTTGCTCAGTACTTCATTGAACCACCTCTCGCAGCTATTACAGCTAGCAGTCTTTTTGGATAAGTCTCTATTGGCTTTGCACAACGAAATGGAACGAGATTTGCCCATTCCTCTTTGAAAAATTGTTCATGCTGCACCAAGTTAGTTGGGGTGAAGGTGGACAGCAATCTTCAGATCTTGCTAGAAATGTTCGATTTGGTTAAGGTCAGGACTCTAACTGGGCCACTCAAGGACCAATTTTCTTCATTTGAAGCCACTTCATGGTTGCTCTGACCCATGTGCTTTGGGTCAACCTGCTGAAAGATGAACTACCGCCCCAGATTAAGCTTTCTGGCAGAGGCTACCAGGTTTTTATTTAAGATCTTTCTGTATTTAGCAGCAATCTTCTTCCCATCAATCCTGAACAGATTCCTAGTCCCTAATGCTGAAAAGCATCCCAATAGCATGATGCTATCTCCACCATACTTCACATTGAAGATGGTGTCATCTGGCTGATGTGCAGCATTAGATTTACACCACACATACCATTTAGTGTTGAGGCCAAGGAGTTCCACTTTAGTGTCATCCAACCACAAGTCCTTCTTGTACATCTTTATAGTATCTTCTAAGCGACATTTTGCAAAGTCTTTACAGGCGAGGATATACTTTTGTTTTAGCCAGGACATCTTCCTTGCCATTCTTCCATAAATACCTTTTCTGTGCAAGGTCTTAGGAGATTGTGGAGCCATGAACTTCATCTCCAGTTGCAGCCGCCCTCTGCAACTCACAATGGACTACATTGAGCTCCAAGGTATGTTCAGTGCCTTTGAAATGGTCTTGTACCCTTTTCCGGATTTGTGCTTCTCCATTAATATTTCCCTGCCATGTGAATGCTCTTTTGAGTAATTTTGGTGTGGTCTGTTGAAAATTTACCATACTGTTCAACTTTATAGACAGGGTGTACTTATTCTTTACTTTCTCAGCTTCACAATTTTGGTTTTTAATTTTTACTAAATTGTTGACAGGTTTTGGAATCTTTCTTTTGATTTATTATGATGCATAATGTTTAGATTAGCTCAAAAAACCTACTTCAATACATATTAAGTTTAGAAAATGAGACAGTAAAATGTGAAAATAGCAGTGGGGGCTGAATACTTTTTCAAGGCACTGTCGTTGTTTCCAGAATGGTCCCAACAAAAGTCAGTTTTCTAACATAGTCCTTATGTCGAACTATAGCATACAATTATCTAGGTGCCTTACCTGTTGTTTTTGATAAGCTGTATTAGGATTTATTTTTGATTCAAGGAGAAGAGAACCTAAAAAGAAAAAAGAAAATTTAATATAGGTGGTCATTTTTGTCTTGTTATTTGAATAATCAAGATATTTTTAAACTTCTAACATGTTTCTTGAAGGTATTAGCTTATGCCAGAAAATAGTTACGAAGACAATCTCTGTTCTTTCCTCATCTCTGTGACTTTATTAACAGTCTATACAATGAATTAGACCTAGTAAAGAACATTAACTGAACTTCGAATGTGAAGTCTATTCCTAAATACAAGAGATTCTGCAGATGCTGGAACAAATACAAAATGCTGGAGAGGTTCAGCATCAGGCAGCATCCATGGATGGGAATAAACCAGTCTATGTTTCAGGCCGAGACCCTTCACTTGGACTGGAAAGGAAAGGGGTAGAAGCCAGAACAAGGTGAGGGACGGAAAGGCATACAAACTGACAGGTGAGTGGGGGAGGGGAAGATGAAGTGAGAAGCTAGCAGGTGATAGGTGGAAAAGGTAAGGGCTGAAGAAGAAATCTGAGAGAGGAGAGTGGACCATGAGAGAAAGGGAAGCAGGAAGGACACCAGAGAGAGACGAGGGGAAAAAGTGGATAAGAGGAGAGCTAAAATGGGGTATTGATAAATAAAGGAGGAGGAAAATTACCAGAAGTTAGAGAATTCTAAATTCCAAAGTTAGAAAATTCTATTCCAATCTTCTCATAATGTATATTTTGCATTTAGCAGCAAGTAAGCCAAAATGATGGCTTGACTATTTTTCCCACTTTACTTTCCCCAGCATTGATACCATCTGCAGTTTCCAAATGGTACTTCAAAAGGCCTTCTACTAACTCAGCAGAATTTGACCCTTTTAGCTAGTATTACAGATACTGTAGCAGAGTTCTTTTAACAAAAATGATCAGGCCAAGTCAGCAGAATTATTTTGTGAAAAAGAAATCACTTTTCACCTACTTATGGTGTACTTTGAAGTAATAGTGAGAATAAAAATGTATTTTACTTAGATTTCAAAAAGATATTTGATAAGGTACTATTATCAAAGGTGATTGCTGATAAGACCATATAAGGAGGTTACTAAAAAAGGATATTGACTAGATAAAACAGAGAGAAAAGATGGGACAAAATGAGAACTATGCAGGAAAGATCTGGGTGTCAGAATACAGTTTGTAAAAGGCAAGTACAGGTGATACCCACATTACCAGGGGCTGAGGCTATTGCATTTCTATAGAGAATGGGTCTTACTATGATTTTGGTTAAGTGAAACCATGTCATTTATACATGTATCATGAGAGTTGAAGCCAAATTTTGCAACAGTGCATTTATTTTCTCCCACCCCTGCCACAACACATGAATTTCACAAAATAAATTTTATTCTACATCTCAAAAGTTTAGGTAGAGATCTGCAAACTTTATAAGTGTGGATTTCAGTAACTTCAAATGGCTGTAATACAGGAGTCATCTGTCTGCAGTTACAGTAAGTAATTAGGAAGACTAACAGAATATTATCACTTACAAAGAGGAAATTAATACAGAAGCAGGAAGGTCAGTCCACTATAGTAATAGCCTCCTTCTTTAATGTATGTGAAATCATGACCCATTACTTAGAATGGGTAAAGTTATTTTAAAGATAGAGATTAGCTTTATTTGTTACGCGTACATCAAAACATGCAGTAAAACCTGTTTTGAGTCAATGACCAACACGGTCTTAATATCGCTCTGGGGATAGCCCACAAATGTTGTCATGCTTCCAACACCAATATAGCATGTCCTGAACTTACTAACCTATGTCTTTGGAATGTTGGCGGAAACCCAGATGGTCAAGGAAGAATATACAAATTCCTTACAGACAGTGGTGGGAACTGAACACTGACTGCCTCCACTGTAAAGCCATTACCTAGCCGCTATCTTACTGTGCCACCCTGAGGAACAGTTGGAAAGGTCCAGCTCATTTATGCCGGCAAGCGACTTAACAGGGTGGATATAGAGAAGCTGTTTCTTTTTGTATGAAGAATCTAAATGGAGAGTGGGAAGGAAGCCATTGCATAAAAACAAGTTATCACCCATTGAAGCCTTAAGGAGGTGAAGTTTTCCTCTCAGAGTCAAAGGCCTTTAGAACTCTCTACCCAAAATGACAGTGGAAGAAGCATTTGACTATTTAAGGCAAAAGTAGATAACACCTTGATAAACAAGAGCTTTGAAGTTGCTGGGGCCGGAAGGAATACAGAGATGAGATGTGATTTTATCGAATTGGAGAGCAAGCTTAAGGGCCCAAGTAGCCTTCACCTGTGCCCAATTTGTGTTATCATTAGTTTCAAAACTTGGATCAATCTGTGGGAATGTCTAGCCCATGGCCATCAGAAGTAGAGAGGGGATATTTAGGATGGCCTTGAGAACAAAGTTACTCATGAGGACCTCAAAAATCCTACTCTCCAACCATCTCAAAACCCACAAAAATCATAGAGGAAACAAGTCATCCTCAATCCTGAGGACTGCCTAAGAGAATGACAAGTGAACAAAATATTTGAAGAGGAAAGAAAAGTCTTAGTGACACAGATTTAGTTAGATTAAAAAGAAAATGTAAAGTCATGTCATTCGGCTACTTTATGAATTCATGTGGTCTCATATAACAAAGTACAAAACAATTTTTCAGATAGAGATGCATATGTAGTTAGTCTTAAATGACAGGAAAATTAGAGATAAAGTTAGTCATGTGGAAAGGTCTTTAAAAGATAACCTGTAGTGAAAATGTTATCAAGGTTATAGGATACAAAGACAGATACAGGAAATAAGAAAGTAAAAAAAATGCTGGAAATATTCAGATCAGACAGCACAAACGGAGAGGAGCAGAAATAATTTTTCAATCAGATGAACTTTCTTCAGGAAGTTAATGGGCTGTTGAGCTTTATCACAAGTGGCTTCAAGTAAAAATACTGGCAAGCACAAGTATAATTATCGGTTTCAAGGAGAAAGTGTTAATTAATAATATTCTTACAAAGGGAAAAATGACTAGAATATTACAAAATTAAACAAATTAAGGAAGGAAACTATAAAGGTATTCGGAGTGAGACAGCTGTTGGGAGTTGCTAATCATCATTGAAAGGTATGACAATTGTCAAACAAATGCTCATATTTAAAGAAATAATAGTACAAAATTTTAAGCGTATTGACAGGGCAGTGCAGTAGATATTAAAGGGCCTTGTGTTGTTGCTTGTTGTGTTCTATGTTGTTCCACTGAGCAGTGTGGGCATGCTATAATCAGTGTTGCAATGTGTGGTGACATTGCACCCTGCCAACACATCCTTGAATGTGTTGGTTGTAACAGAAATGATGCATTTCACTGCATGTTTCAATATATATGTGATAAATAAATCAGAATCTGAATATGGTTTAGTTTAGTTAGGCCTCTGACAAGATCCCACAAAAGAGACTGCTCCACAAGGTTAAGGATCATGGGATCCAGGGATGCTGGCAAACTGAATTTAAATTGCCTGGGAAATATGAAACAGAGGATGATTGTATAAGCTTTATTTGTGATTTAATGCCCATGACAATGGCACCACCGGGACTGTTGCAGTTTGTTATAAATAGAAATAATTTGGATTTGGATGTTAGTGGATGATCAGTAAGTTTGCAGATAGTATCAAGATAGATGGCACTACTGGCAATGTGGAAGGTAGTCTTATGCTAAGAGTGATACCAGTGTTTTCTGAAATGGGCTGAGAAATGGAAGATGGATTTTAATTCTAATAAATCTGAGGTGATGCATTTTGGGAGTGTGAGGGAGCATTTCAGGAATCCTGCATGAGGACTCCCAAGTCCCTTTGTACCTCAGATTTTTGAATTTTATGCACGGTTAGAAAATAGTCCACGCTTTTCTTCCTTCTACCAAAGCGCATGACTTCTTGGCACTATATTCCATCTGGCACTTCGCCAATTCCCATTCTCCTAATCCAATCTGTTTAAATCCTTCTGCGGACTCCCTGCTTCCCCTACACTACCTGCCAATCCACCATCTTTCTATCATCTGCAAACTTGGCCACAAAGCCATTAATTCCACGATCTAAATCATTGACATTTAACGTGCAAAAAAGTGGTCCCAATACGGAACCCCGAAGCACACCACTAGTCAGCAGCAGCCAACCTGAAAAGTACCTCTTTATCCCCACTCTTTGCCTCCTGCCAGTCAGCCAATCTTCATTCCATGCTAGTTTCTTCTCTGTAATACCATGGGCTCTTATCTTGTTAAGCAGCCTCATTTGCAGCATCTTGTCAAAGGCCTTCTGAAAATCCAAGTAAACAACACTCACTGATTCTCCTTTGTCTATCCTGCCTATTATTTCAAAGAATTCCAACAGATTTGTCAGCTAGGATTTTCAGAAAAGAAACCATGCTGACTTTGGCCTAATTTAACATGTGCCTCCAAGTACTCTGAAAACTCTTCCGTAACAGTGAACTCCAACATCTTCCCAACAACTCAAGTCAGGTTAAGTGACCTACAATTTTCTTTCTTCTGCCTCCCTCCCTTAAAGAGGAGTGGAGACATTTGCAATTTCCCAATCTTCTGGAAACATTCCACAATTTAGTGATTCTTGAAAGATCATTAATAGTGGCTCCACAATCACCTTAGCTACCTCTTTCAGAACCCTGGGGTGTAGTCCATCTGGTTCAGGTGACTTACTATCTTTAGACCTTTCAGCTTCCCAAGCACCATCTCCTAAGTAAAAGCCAACTAAATTCATTTCTGCCCCTGGCACTCTCAAATTTCTGGCATAATGCTTGTGTCTTCCACAGTGAAGACTGATGCAAAATACTATTAAGTTTGTCCACCATTTCTTTGCTCCCATTACTACCTCTCCAGCATAATTTTCAGCAGACCAATATCCACTCTCATCTCTCTTTTACTCTTTATATATCTGAAAAATCTCTTTGATATTATTGGCTAGCTTACCTTCATATTTCATCTTGTCTCTCCTTATGGGTTTTTTTTAGTTGCTTTTGTTGGGTTTTTTTAAAGCTTCTCAATTCTCTAACTTCACACTAAGTTTTGTGATATTTGTCAGCCACAGTTGCCTCATCCTTCCTTTAGAATATTCCTTCATCTTTGGGATGCATCTATCCTGTGCCTTCTGAATTGTTCCCAGAAACTCCAGCCATTCCTGTTCTACCATCATCCCAGATCATGTCCCCTTCCAATCAACTCTGACCACCTCCTCTCTCATGCTTCTGTAATTCTCTTTCTTCTGCTGTAAAGCTGTTAAACCTGACTATCTTCTCCCTCTCAAACTGCAGGGTGAATTCAATCATATTATGATCAGTAAGGGTCCCTTTACTTAAATCCCCCCCCCCAAAAAAAAAATCTGGTTCATTGCACAACATCCTGTGCCTTTCCTCTTGTTTATTCAAACACAAGTTGCTCTTACAAGCCATCTTGTAAGCAGTCTACAATTCTCTCTTGGGTCCAGGCACCAGATTGATTTTCCCTATCTACCTGCATATTGAAATTCCCCATCACTATTGTAACAATGCCCTTTTTACAAGACTTTGTAAAGATTCCCATTGGAATTTATAGCCCACATCCTGGCTACTGCTTGAGGCCTGTATATAGTGCCCATCAGGGTCTTTTTACCGTTTCAGTTTCTTAACTCTACTCACGAGGATTCTACACCTTCCAATCCTACCTCACCTCTTTCTAAGGATTTGGTCTCAGTTTTTACCATCAGAGCCACTGCACAATCTCTGCTTACCTGTCTGTTGTTTTGATGCATTATGTATCCTTGTAAGTTAAACTCCTCAGATTCAGGGACAACTCATCCGTTTTGTATAGGTTGTATCTTCCCCAGAAAAGATCCCAATGATCCAGATATCTGAACCCCTGCCCCCTGCACCAGTTCCTCAGCCACTCATTCATCTGTACTATTATTCTATTCCTACCCTGATCAGCACATGGCACTGGGAGTAATCCAGATATTACTACTTTGGACGACCTGCTCTTCAGCATCCCCTTATACTCATCCCCAACTCCTTATACTCACTGCAAAAGACCTCTTCCTCCTTTCTACTTACGTCACTGGTGCCAATGTGCACCATGACCTCCGTGGCTGCTTACCCTCCCTTGATAATATTCTGCAGCTGTTCTGACACATTCTGAAGTTTAGCAACCTTGGAGGCAGAACGCCATCAAGGCACTTCTTTCACAGAATCTCCTGTCTATCTCCCTAACTATTGTGTCTCCTATCACTAGTACTCTACCTGACATTCCTGCTGAACCTCAGAGCCATCCATAGTACCACTGGTCTGGTTGCAGCTGCTGCTGTGCTCTGATAGGTCATCTACCCAACACTTGCCCCACCAGAATTCAAATGAAAATAAATGATGCCCACAAAGCAGGAGAAAGCTATAAGAAGATAGCAAAGCATTTTCAGGTAGCCAGTTCCTCAGTTCATAATGTAATTAAGAAATGGTAGTTAACAGGAATGGTGGAGATTGAAGTCTGGAAGACCAAGAAAACTTTCCAAGAGAACTGCTCGTAGGATTGCTAGAAAGGCAAATCAAAACCCCTGTTTGACTGCAAAAGACCTTCAGGAAGATTTAGCAGACTTGGAGTGATGGTGGATTGTTCTACTGTACAACGACACCTGCACAAGAATGACCTTCATGGAAGAGTGATCAGAAGAAAACCTCTCCTGTGTCCTTATCACAGAATTCAGCATCAGAAGTTTGCAAAGGAACATTTTGGAAACAAGTCCTGTGGACTGATAAAAGTTAAAATAGAACTTTTTGGCCGCAATGAGCAAAGGTGTGTTTGGAGAAAAAAGGGTGCAGAATTTCATGAAAAGAACACCCCTCCAACTGTTAAGTACGGGGGTGGATTGATCATACTTTGGGCTTGTGTTGCAGCCAGTAGCGTGGGGAACCTTTCACTGACAGAGGGAAGAATGAATTCAATTAAATACCAGAAAATTCTGGAAGCAAACATCACACCCACTGTATAAAAAAAAAAGCTGAAGATGAAAAGAGGATGGCTTCTGCAACAGGATAACAATCCTAAACACACCTCAAAATCCACAATGAACTACAGGTAGCCCCCGAGTTACGAATGTCTGACTTACGGACAACTCGTACTTACGAACCGAGGAAGAACACCATCCGCCATTTTAAGTCGTTGCCGTTGACACTGTTTTGAGTGTTTAACTTTGTATTTGGCTTAAATTTTTCTTAGTAAGATTCACCCTGACCCTGCCCGCAACCCCCCCCCCCCCCCACTGTTACGGTTGGCTGGTGGTGCAGTGAGATCAGCGCTGGGCTGGAGAATGGAGTTTCCCAAGTTTGATCCAGTGATAGACCGTTCCCGTGCCAGGTTGATGTCGATCCAGTGACTCCAGTACCATCCGTGCTGGGTTGATGTCGAGCTCGCAACTCAACCTCATAAAAAAAACACTGCCACCTCCAGTTTAAATTCCCACACGGTATACTGTGGAAGATCAAATACCCAAACCCAGCACAGCCCCCACTTGTCCCATTTAGCCTGTCTCAATGCAGTGGTCCTTAGGACCCAGCAGACCTCGGGAGCCGGCAAAGCTCAGGAGCCGCTACCCGCAGTGTTTCTGTTCCATTGACGGGAAGCGATTGCGATTGAAAGTAAAGTGGAAATAATAAAGTGTTTGGAAAGAGGTGAAACGCCATCGGTCATTGGAAAAGCATTAGGCTACAGTCGGTCAATGATCAGAACAATTTTAAAGGATAACGGTTAAAGTGAGAATAATGGAGCATGTGAAAGTCACTGCCCTGATGAAAGCTACAATTATTATTAAGCAACGCAGTGGTTTAATTATTGGAATACATACGTTTCTTAAGTGTTTTATGTGCATAGAAAGGTAAAATATATACTAAGACAAACATTTGACTAACTGATGCTAAATAATAACAGATGTACTTGTTCCGACTTCCATACAAATCCGACTTAAAGACGGACTCAGGAACAGAACTCGTACGTAACCCAGGGACTGCATGTACCTCAAGAGGCGCAAGCTGAAGGTTTTGCCATGGCCCTCACAGTCCCCCAACCTAAACATCATCGAAAATCTGTGGATAGACCTCAAAAGAGCAGTGCATGCAAAGCGGCCCAAGAATCTCACTGAACTACAAGGAAGAATGGGCGAAAATTCCCCAAACAAGAAATGAAAGACTCTTAGTTGGCTACAGAAAGCGATTACAAGCTGTGATACTTGCCAAAGGGGGCGTTACTAAGTACTGAACATGCAAGGTGCCCAAACTTTTGCTTTGGGCCCTTTTCCTTTTTTGTTATTTTGAAACTGTAAAAGATGGAAATTAAAAAAAAAGTTACCTTGCTTAAAACATTAAAGAAATGTGTCATCTTTAACTTTATGTCTTTTTGAAATCAGATCATCTTTTACTTGCTTAACTATTCACAGTAACAGAAATTTTGACCGGGGTACCCAAACTTTTGAAGTATCAGAATCGAATCGTATCAACTGCAGACTTGGATCACATCCTCAAATGTGCTGCAAACTGCAAATACCCACAAAAATCAGAGGAACCTGATTTCACAGTTTGAAACTAGTCAGGAATGAAACAGTGTAGCTCCTCAAGCAAAAGTTTTGCTTTCCAGAGAAAAAGATATTGAATGACAGCAAACAGAACTTTTGCAAGACCATTTACTATTTTTAGTTAAAATCACAAACCACCCCAACTCTCCACGTAGAATACAAGTTTGCAGTGAGACGGTACAGCAATTTAATCTTTATATACAAACCCCAGCTTAGTGACTTCCAGGTCCGTTGCTAATAGGGGTAGATAGAAACACCTCAGATTGTAAATGGCCAGTTAGTTCTCATTTATATTGTTGATTTGCAGCTGTTGTGAATTTGAGCAAAAAGGTTTAAAATCTTTTAACATTTATTTCAAGCAGCCTTCAGTTTATTTTTGAGCTCTGGTGACCTTTCTTGTAGCAATATAGAGAGAAAAAAATAGTACAGGATGAGAGATGCATTGACATTGCAACATTGAATGGAGCGTTTTAGCAAAGCACATCTACAATAGTCGTTAACACTGCTGTCAATGTATAGGCCTCTGTTAGTCTCAATAGACCATGGATTTGCACCTTGGAAAGTTTCCAGGGCGCAAGCCTGGGCAAGGTTTTTTTTAATGGAAGACCGACAGTTGCCCAAGGGAAGGGCATTGGGACCCATACAGCTTGGCACCGGTATCGTCGCAGAGCAATGTGTGGTTAAGTGCCTGCTCAAGGACACACACGCAGCCTCGGCCAAGGCTCGAACAAGCGACCTTTGGATAACTAGACAAACGCCAACACACTGCTGTCAATATCACTTCATTAAAATCACAACTACATAGTAACTGAACCTCCTCTCAGTGAATAACATTGCACTAGTGTGGATTAATAAATTAATCTTAGCTCTGTCAATAAACTCCTTAGACTATGTCTTTACTTCAAGATCTTTTAGCCAAGATGAATAGCATCACGCACTCACACCCTATACTCGTTATATGTGTCTTCAAACAAGGCGGTTTCATAGTTATGCATTGAACCCATTTCTACCAACTTCTCTTTATATGCGTCCAAAACTCAGTTATGCGAAGTTGTTGGGATGAGAAGCACTGCTTTCCCGCCAATACAAGTCACATGCGTATGCCTCAGTCTCATTCCCACAGGTTTCGCACTGGTTTTGGCAGTGTGTGGATGTGCAACCTTGCACTCTTAAACTTTTGTTGTTATTACCTACGGTGCACTGATTTTGTGCTTGAATTATTTAACTATGCCTCCTAAGCGTCCTATGTCAAGTCCTGGGCCATCAGCCAAGCAGCAGAGATCCGCTTTAACACTTGAAAAAAAAGTTGGAAATTATAAATAGGGCCAGGTCAGGTGAAGGTAACACAGCTCTGGGATGCTACTTCGGCCTAGGTGAGTCCACGATCAGAAACACAAAGAAAAATGCTGAGAAAAGAAAAAGTGCAGTGATTGATTCTATCACAAGTGTCTTCAAAGATTGTTATCAAAGTGCGCAACCTGATTATGTCAAAAATGGAGAAAATGTTGAGCTTGTACATAGAGCATGAAACAAAGAAAAAAACAACAGTCAGTTCCCAACATCTTTGCGTGGAAGCTTTGGAAATTTATGGTCGCCTTTGTTCAGAGGCTAGTGAGGAAGTGTCAAGTGATGTTGTCAGCTTTAATGCAAGTAGGGGATGGTTTTCTACATTTGTTAATTGTCACAGGCTTCACAATTTAGCTGTGTGATGAGCAAGCTAGTGCAGACCACGAAGCTGCTGAACGTTGCCCTTTGTGGTTGTGGGCTATGATAGCTGAGTTCGGCATCACACCAAAGCAGGTGTTTAATGCAGACGAGATCAGGCTTTTTTGGAAGTGTATGCCGAAACGCACTCAGATAAGTAAGGATGAAAAGACTGCGCCAGGTTTCAAGGCAGCAAAGGATAGGTTGACTTTGCTTATGTGTTCCAATGCCAAAGGAGACTGTAAGATGAAGCCTCTCTTAGTTTACCATTCACTAAACCCCTGTGCTCTTAAGGGTTTGAGTAAGAATATGCTTCCTGTCCACTGGGCAGCTAACAAGAAAGCATAGGTCACTTTCTTCAAACCAGTGTCATCTCCAGCTGCTGGCAGTTCTGAGAGCTCTGTGAGTCTTCCTTCACCCTTTGCTGTTCTTGATGATCCTGACAACCCACAACCATCCACTTCATCCATGTAAAGCTGCCCAACACCACTGCACAACCACTCATCTCCTGGAGCCAACACACCTGCCACTGTTGGCAAGTAATGTACAGGCTAGTATGTTAACTTTCTATGATTTATTACATTGAATATTACCTTAAATTGACAAAATATAATATGAATGTTGCATTGTGGTACTGCTTTTGTGTTCTATTGCTATGAAAATGTGAATAAATTACAGATAAAACATATTTAGGAAGCCCTCCAGAATGCATCCCTATTTCTCCATTTAAATAACTATTCGCATTATGCGTTATCCATACTATGCAACTGCGAGGAAAGTATCCCCTGCATATAATGAGGAGAGGGTGTACCCTTCTGGCCCTGCAATATGTTCCATGTTTAAATGAGACCTACCTCTTTTAAAATGAAACTCCAAATCAGCAAAAGTTAGTCCTGATGGCAGAGCAAACTCCTTTTACCAAGAACCAATCAACTGAACCTTTACCGCACCACCTCCACAAATAACAAACTTTTCATCCTTAGATTTACAAAAACTACAATCATTTCCTATGCATACTGTCACCAAATACCACCCTGAGATTCATCATCTTACGGGCATACTCAATTAATCCATCCTAGAATCATAACCATAATAAAATCAATGAAAACCTGTACCGAGGTCAGCAGGAGACGCTCATGGAGTGAGCACTGTTTCAGATTCACTCCATAACCTTTACTTTTTTTAACCTATGATCACCCTTATTTAACTTACTTTTACCTACACCAAAAGATTCTTGCTACTTTTTTGGACTTATCTATAAGAGTTCATTGTGAATTTTTGAAGAAATTAATACAGAAATGCCTCTTAGATCTAAAGGGCGAGAACCTGGGAAAGATCCTAACGGGAACGGGAAGAAGAAAAAGACGGATCCAAAGTGCACTGAATTGACTTATGAAATATTATTGGAAGTTTTAAATGAAAAATTTGAAGAACGACAAATTTTTAAACAAGATATAAAGGCTATTCCAAGATTATATGGATAAGACCGATTTAGTAGTTAACCAGCAGCAAGTTCTAATCGTAACTTTGCAAGAGGACGCTCGGAAGCAAGACTCGATAATTGAAAAACTGGAGCAGAAATTATTTTTGACGATTAAACAGGTGGAAACACTTAAAACCAAGAGTGTCGACTTTGAGAATCGGTCCAGAAGACAGAACTTATGCATACTTGGTCTCCCAGAAGGTATTGAACAAGGGAACCCCTCGAAGTACTTTGCTTAACTTTTAAAGGATGCGTTCCCTTCTGTATTCCCAGACAGTCCTCTGTTACTTGATCGCACTCACAGAATTATGTGTCTATCACAAAGTGCTTCAGCTAAACCACCGATTTCACTATGTGCATGTTAAAGAGCAACTTATTCGTGTGGCTCGGCGTGTAGGAATGGTCAAATTTCAAGATCACAATTTTCGATTAGTGGAAGATTTTAGTCCAGAAGTAATGAAGGCAAGGCTTCTTTTTAAACCTCTGATATCCGAATGCTGCAAGAAAAATCCAAAACCTGCGCTCTTATACCCTGCAAAACTCAGAATCTCACCTCCGAATGCACCACGGCGTGTTTTCCTTTCTACATCTGAAGCGAGAAGCTTTCTGAATGAGAACTTCCCTACTGCTACAGATTCTCGTCTCTAATAAATGAATGATTTTGATCATGCAAGATGGTTTTTGTTTCCAAAACCAGATTTTGTTTCTGGCTATTGGTGTAGTAGGTTTACTCTATATTTTAAACTCTAATTAAAGTTTTTTTTTCGACATACTAATCTTTTTATTTTACTTACTTCAACCACTGTATTTTAACTTTGGTCATTATTATTAATCTTTCAAAGGTGAATTTTTTTTTACTTAAGATGGCGGTTTCTTCTCTAAAATATTTTTGACTTTTTTTTGATTTCATCATTTTTTTTCTCGTCTTCTTCCTGTAATGCATTTCTTATCACAGTTTAACTTGTTTTTGGTTTGTTTGGGTTTTAACCCGATTTATAAGTTACTAGTGATTATATTCTTTTTGTTTTTTTTAACTACCAATTATATTAAGTTTGGTTTTAGAATAGTGATTATTATTTCTTTAGAGTTTGGGTGGATCTTTTTCTCCTCTTGGGTGGGGGGGTGGGGTTTTTTTTCTAAATCTTATGTTCCTTACATTAGTTTTTTTTTAGTTTCTTCATTTGGGCTGATTTTAAACTACTAAAATGTCCGCGATGTCGTCACTTCTGGGTCCGCCCCTCATTTTTGTTCCTCTTCCAGGTGCATGAGTTCATAATTTGGTTAACCCTTTATATACCAAAGGGTTGATTTCAGAAATATGGCTCAGACCATTAATTTTGTCTCTTGGAATACTAATGGCTTAAACTATCCGATTAAACGGAAAAAGATTTTCAAAGTATTCCAAAGACTTAATGCTCCTATTATTTTTGTACAGGAAACTCATGTGAGGAAAGAGGACAATTATTGCTTTTTTAGGTTTTGGAGGGACAACAGTACCATTTGAATTCGAATGCTAAAGTAAAGGGAGTTTAAATTTTTATTGACTCCTCCATTGCATTTGTCCAACACAATATCTTTTTGGATCCGAATGGTAGATTTTTGTTAATTACTGGCTTACTTTTTAACAAAAAGGTTGCTGTGGTTAATGTTTATGCTGCAAATATGGATTTTTTAAGTCCTTATTTACTTCTCTACCTAATCTAAATGAACATAAGTTAGTAATGGGTGGTGACTTTAATTGTTGTTTAAATCCTTTGTTGGACAAATCTATATCTACTCAGACTTTACCTAATAAGTCGGCCACTTGTATTAACTCTTTTTTGACTGATAATGGAATTTTTGATATTTGGAGATTTCGGCATTCTAAGGACAAAGAGTTTTCATTTTTCTCACGCTTATCATTCCTACTCAAGAATTGATTATTTTTTTTATTAATTATAGCCATCTCTGATCATGCTCCATTAAAACTTTCTATTAAATTTACGTATACAGCTTCTAGTGCTAGACAATGGCGATTTGATTCTACCTTACTGAAAGATCCAGATTTTATTAAATTTATGAAGGAACAGATCAATTTCTTCTTTTTAACTAATTCCGCGGATGATATTTCTTGCGGAACACTTTGGGACACTTTTAAAGCATATATACGTGGACAGATTATCTCCTACTCTGTTGGTCTGAGAAAACGCATTAAGAAGGAAACTCTTTTATTGGTTGATAAAATTAAAGAGATCGACAAGAAATATTCGATTACTCCTAGTAAGGAGCTTTACAAACAAAGGGTTGAACTTCAATCGGAACATAGTTTATTACTTACATCTTTGATTAAAAATCAATTAATGAAAACCAGATCTGATTTTTATATACATAGTGATAAATCGGGTAAACTGTTAGCTAGTCAATTGAAGAATGCTTTGGTTAAACGTCAAATTACTAAGATCCGTCAGCAGAATGGGGATCTGACAGTTAACCATGATGAGATAAACAAATCATTTCAAGATTTTTATACCTCCCTGTATCATTCCGAATTCCCTCATGATCATAATACCATGTGTGATTTTCTTGGGAAATTGAATTTTCCAAAAATTATCATCAGATGATCTTTCAGTATTAGAAACTCCTATTACGGATGCAGAAATTAAAGGAGTTATTTCCTCTATGAATTCTGGGAAAGCACCAGGTCCAGATGGGTATACAGAAGAATTTTTAAAATGTTTTTCCGCTACTCTTTTTCCTTGGTTATGCAGGGGTTTTGAAGAAGCAACTAGATTGGACAATCTGTCACAATCTTTTTATAGAGCTTCCATTTCTTTAATATTGAAGAAAGATAAAGACCCTACTGACTGTGCATCCTATAGGCCAATATCTTTATTGAATGTAGATTCCAAGATCTTTTCCAAGTTACTGGCATCCAGGCTGGAGAAGGTATTACCCCAAATTATTTCGGAAGATCAAACTGGTTTTATTAAAAATCGCTATTCTTTTTTCAATGTTAGGAGATTATTGAATATTGTTTATACTCCTTCACAAAGCACTTCAGAATGTGTCATTTCATCAGATGCGGAGAAAGCATTTGATAGAGTTGAATGGCCATACTTATTTAATATGCCTGAGAAGTTTAATTTTAGTCCAACATTCATTTCCTGGATTAAACTGATATATCATATTCCAGTAGCCTCGGTGCTTACTAACAATCAAAGATCTCCCCTTTTTTGTTTATTTCGGGGTACTAGACAAGGCTGTCCTCTTAGTCCATTATTATTTGATATTGCTTTAGAACCCTTGGCAATTGCTATCAGAGAATCACAGAACATTTTTGGCATTAATCATGGGACAGATATACATAAGCTATCATTATATGCAGATGATTTATTATTATTTATTTCTGATCCTGAGAAATCCATTCCTGCAGTTATATCATTGTTGGCTCAATTTAGTAATTTTTCCGGGTATAAATTAAATCTTAATAAGAGTGAATTGTTTCCTTTAAATAGACAGGTTCCAATTTATGGAAATTTACCTTTTAAATTAGTTAATGACTCTTTTATTTACTTAGGGATTAAAATCACAAAAAACTATAAGGACTTATTTAAGGTTAATTTTTTACCCTTAATCGATCAGATTAAATGTTTGTTTATTAAATGGTCACCAGTATCTTTATCTCTGATAGGTCAGATTAATGCTATTAAGGTGGTTATTTTACCCAAGTTTTTATATATAGTTCAAGCGGTACCAATTTTTATTCTGAAATCTTTTTTTGCTAATGTTGATTCAAAAATTTCCTCATATATATGGCAGAATAAAAATCCTACATTAAGTAAAAAATATTTACAGAAGGCAAGGAAAGAAGGTGGATTGGCATTGCCTAATTTTATATTTTATTATTGGGCAGTTAATATCTGATATTTGATATGTTGGTTAAAGGATTGGGATATATCTTTTAGCCCTCATTGGGTGAACCTGGAAATTAAATCTGTACAAGGATTTGCATTGGGTTCTATTTTAGGGACTTCTCTTCCCTTTGCTCTTTCTAAATTGCTGAAATGAATTGACAACCCGATAGTTAAACATACTTTACGTATATGGTTTCAATTTTGGAAATTTTTTGGGTTGACTCAGTTTGTTTTAAATATTCCTATTGTATCCAATTGCTTTTTTATCCTTCTATTATAAACCAAGCTTATTCAGCTTGGATGACTAAAGGATTACTACAATTTTCCGATTTATTTTTGGATAATTGTTTTATGTTTTTTGAACAATTATCTATTAAATATAATTTGCCTAGATTTCATTTTTTTAGATATTTACAGATTAGGAATTTCTTAAATACTGTACTTCTTTTCCAAATTTTGTGTCTTCAGGTATTTTGGAGAATTTGTTTGAACTAAATCCTTCTCAGAAAGGACTAATATCAAAACTTTACAATATAATTATGAAGATACGTTCAGAGCCCTTCTATAAGATTAAAAATGATTGGGAAAGAGAACTTAACCTTACTATCTCTATTGAGAATTGGGATAAAATTCTTCAATTAGTTAATACATCATCTATATGTGCTAAACATTCATTAATACAGTTTAAGGTTGTGCATAGGGCTCATATGTCCAAAGATAGATTGGCTCATTTTTATTCCTATATAAATCCTATTTGTGACAGATGTCATTCTGAGATAGCGTCTTTAACTCATATGTTCTGGTCGTGTCCGCTTTTGAAAAAATATTGGAAAGACATTTTTGATATTATTTCTACGGTATTGAACATTGATTTAAAACCTCATCCTATTACTGCAATTTTTGGTTTAGCAATGATGGACTCACTCCATTTATCCTCTTGTCGAATGATTGCATTTCTTACATTAATGGCTAGAAGATCTATTTTGTTGAATTGGAAAGAAATTAATCCTCCTACCGTATTTCATTGGTTTTCTCAAACTATGTTATGTCTAAATTTAGAAAAAATTAGAAGTGTTGTATTTGATACTTCTATTAAATTTGAAAAGATATGGAGACCATTTATTCAATACTTTCATATGATGTAATATGACCCTGTTCCAAGCCTATTTGTTTTTCCAGTTTCGATTTTATATATGTTAAGAGGATCGGAGTTGACGACACTGATGATTTTGTATTTTTGTGAGATATTATAAACAGCCCTTTTTTCCCCATTTTTTCTTTTTCTTTTTTTTGTTTTTTTTTCCTTATTAGTTATTAGATTAATAGATTAGGTTTTTTTGCACAATTTTTTTTCTTTTTCCTGTTTTTTTTAAATATATATTATGATATACCTAGGTTTGCCTTGTTTATTTGTAAATGTATTGTCCATAATTTGGGAATACTCATTTATACTGTAACCATTGCTTATGTATTCTTTCATGTTCAGTTGAAATGTGTATGTTTGTAATCCCATTATCTATGTACCAATTTTATTTTGTTGATATTAATAATAAAAAGATTGAAAAAGAAAGAAAACCTGTACCAATATGGATGGTCAACCAGTGTGCAGAAAACAACAAACTGTGTAAATACAAAAAGAAATAAATTATAATAAAAATAAATAAGCAATAAATACATGAACATGAGATGAAAAGAGTCCTTGAAAATGAGTCCATAGGTTGTGGGAGCATTTCAATGATAGAGCAAGTGAAGTTATCCACCTTGGTTCAAGAGTCTGGTGGTTGAGGGGCTATGACAGCACCTGAACTTGGTGGTGTGAGTACTGAGGCTCTTGTAACTTCTTCCTGATGTCAGAAAGACCTGGGTGATGAGGTCCCTGATAATGGATGCTGCTTTCCTGCAACAACCATAATGTAGATGCACTCAATGGTGGGGAGGGCTTTACCCATGATGGACTGGCAGTACCCATTACTTTTTGTAGGATTTTCAATTCAAGGGCATTGGTGTTTCCACACCAGGCTGTGATGCAGCCAGTCAATATACTCTCAACCACACATCCATAGAAGCTTATCAAAGTTTTGGATGTCACGCAAATCTTCGCAAACTCCTAAGGAAGTATAGGCACTGCTGTGCCTTCTTTGTAATTGCACTTACATGCTGGGCCCAGGACAGGTCGTGCAGAATTATTAACACCAAAGAATTTAAAGTTCTCCTCTCCACCTCTGAGCCCCCCCACCCCCCCACCGATGATAATTGGCCCATGGACCTCTGGTTTTCTCCTCCTGAAGCCAATAACCAGCTCATCGAGTCTTACTGACATTGAGCAAGAGGCTGTTGTTATGGCACCACTCAGCCAGATATGCAATCTCCTTGCTATATGCTGATACGTCACAACCACTGATTTGGCCAGCAAGCTTGAATATGGGGTTGGAGCTGTGTTTAACCACACAGTCATAAGTGTAAAGCAAGTAGAGCAAGAGGTTAAGCACACAGACTTGTGGTGCACCTGTGCTGATGGAGACTGTGGAGGAGATGTTGTTACCAATTCCAACTGATTTGGGTCTACAAGTAAGGAAATTGAGATTCCAAGTGCATTGCAAGATGCACTGAGGTTAAGGCCCTGAAACTTATTGATTAGTTTTGAGGAGAATGATGGTATTGAATGCTGAGGCATAGTCAAAAAAGAGCATCCTGAGGTTCCGGTGATGTCATTGTTGAGAATTGCAGCTTAAGTCACTAGCTCCTCCGGAAAAGCGCGTATTAAGCCCCGTTATTCCATCAAATATAATATTTTTCGAAAAATATTTGAATTGAAAAGAGGGGCAAGAATGGGGAAAAGGAACGGAAATAAAAAAAGTGACACTGTGGAGCCTGGGTCCGAGAGGAGTGTAGCGAGCTGCTCTCCTACCTGACCGCATGCTAGCGAGGCGGCTGCTGAGCCTCACTCAGTCGAAGCGGCGAATATGTTTGAAATCCTGAAAGAGATAATGGAGGTCCAGAAAGAAATAAAGCAGCAGCTCCGGGATATTAAGGCAGAGCTCGCCCGCATTAATCAAAAAATTGTGGTGGCACAGAGTCCAATTGAGAAGGTGCAAGATCGCATTCAAAACGTGGAACGGATACTAAGCAAGACAATAAAAATAATACATCACCAAGAAGGTAAACTGCTTGATCTGGAGGGAAGATCACGGCGAAAAAATATCAGAATCTACAACGTTCCAGAAGGAGCGGAGGGCTCGTCTATGACAGAGTTTGTCGAAAAGTTACTGCAGGATGTGCTGGATCTTCCCTCAACTATGGAGCTGGAAATCGAGAGGACGCACCGCGCGCTGGTTCTGAAACCTACCCAGGACAGAAAACCACGCTCTATAATAATTAAATTCCTTCAGTACAGCACCAAGATGCAGATTCTACAAAGGGCCTGGGGTAAGAAGAGAGTGTTTTTCAATGATAAATTAATATATTTCGACCAAGATTACCCCCCCCCCCCCCCACCGGCGGTCCTGCCGAAACACAAAGAATACTCTCAAGTAAAGCGAGTACTAAAACAAAATACGATTAGATTTCAAACTCCGTACTCTGCTAAACTTCGAGTGTTTTATGACAATGGGACGCGGTTGTACCAGACGGTGGAAGAGGCAACTACAGACATGAAGGCCAGAGATTTGCCCATCAGTGTCACCAAAATGAGGGAAAGCCTGACTGAGGAACTGTCCCACTCCACTTGGAAAGTAGTGCAAGAATCGAGAAAGCAGGAGACGGGCGGAGGCCGAGAGAAATGTATCAGGAAGAGACCGGGAGTTTCCCAAAGACAGTCCTCACCCCCTTCAGAAGAGCTATAAGGTTTAGCTAACTTTAAAAATGTTGAGAAGCTAAATGAAAGCAAAAGTACACGGTGATATACCTACCTCGAGAAATACTTATTATAATGTGGATTTTATATTACTTAGTTGTTATTCTTTATTCGCTCACTTACTCCTTTTCCCCCACCAAAATGAGTATATATGTATGTAATGTATGTGTGTGTGTGTGTGTGTGTGTGTATATTTTTTTTGTGTATGTATGTATATATAAGAGTACACAGGAAAATCTTTTCTGTGTAATGGATTTGTTCACTGACTCTTATGAATACTGCATTGGGGGCCCTCAACTCACAAGTAGGAAGGGGTTATCCCCCACAGCTAGACATTTCCTCTAGCTCAACACAGGGTCATCTACTAGTGACCTCAGCCTTGGAATCACACGTTCGTTGCCATTTTTGTTATTATCTGCGTTTCTTGGTTCGTATTTGTTCAGGGAGTAGATCGATTAAGTTTTATTCTAATTTCAATGGTACACTGACAGATAAATACAGATGACTAAGGACAAGGTAAAATTCATTTATTTTAATATCAATGGGCTATTAAATCCAATCAAACGTAAGAGAATTTTATCCAATTTGGAACAATTTGATTCATACTGGGAAAAATGGTTTAACTAAATAATGCCTCATAGGCATGACTTTATTCTCACAAATCAATGAATCTGTTGTAAAAACAAAAGATCACTCCCTACTTGTACATAGTTCTTCCCTTTTGCTTGTTTTTTCTCTCCACTCTTTTCTATAAGTGTGTACCTCAGATAAATACTTTGTGGAGATTTGTGATATATATATAATTATATGATATATAGGTACAATGTCTGAAACACATCTTATGAAAATGTTTGTTTGATGATGAACTTCAATAAAAAAAATTACAAAAAAAAGAGCATCCAGGTGTTTGCAGCTTTGCTGTCGAGATATTCCAGGGTTGAGTGAAGAGCCAATGAAATGGCATCTGTTATGGACCTGCTACTCCAGCAGGCAAATTAGTAGCAGCAGTTCATTGCAATACATAATATAGAAGGAAAAAATATAATAAAGTAAATCTTATTCAGTATATTCTATACAGTATACATATATTGTAGATTACAATTGTGCAAAAAACAGAAATACTATATATTTTTTAAAAAGTGAGGTAGTGTCCAGGGGTTCAATGTCCATTTAGGAATTGGATGGCAGAGGGAAAGAAGTTGTTCCTGAATTGCTGAGTGTGTGCCTTCAGGCTTCTGTACCTCCTACCTGATGGTGACATGTCCTGGGTGCTGGAGGTCCTTAATAATAGACGCTGCCTTTCTGAGACACCGCTCCACGAAGATGTCCTGGGTACTTTGTAGACTAGTACAAGATGGAGTTGACTAAATTTACAACCTTCTGCAGCCTCTTTCAGTCCTGTGCAGTAGCCCCCACCACCCCCACACCAGACAGTGATGCAGCCCGTCAGAATACTCTCCACGGTACATCTATTGAAGTTTGAGTGTATTTGTTGACATACTTCAAACTCCTAATAAAGTACAGCTGCTATCTTGCCTTCTTTATAACTGCATCAATATGTTGAGACCAGGTTAGATCCTCAAGGATCTTGACACCCAGTACTTGAAACTTGCTCATTCTCTCCACTTCTGATTCCTCTATGAGGATTGGTATGTGTTCCTTCGTCTTACCCTTCCTGAAGTCCACAATCAGCTCTTTCATCTTATTGAGTTGAATGCCAGGTTGTTGCTGTGGCACCACTCCAGTAGTTGGCATATCTCACTCCTGTACGCCCTCTCGTCACCACCTGAGATTCTACCATCAATGGTTGTATTGTCAGCAAATTTATAGATGGTATTTGAGCTATGCCTAGCCACATAGTCATGGGTATATAGGAGAGTACAGCAGTGGGCTATGCACACACCCGAGGTGCACCAGTGTTGATTGTCAGTGAGGAGGATATGTTAACACCAATCCGCAGATTGTGGTCTTCCGGGTAGGAAGTTGAGAATCCAATTGCAGAGGGAGCTATATAGGCCCAAATTCTGCAAGTTCTCAATCAGGATTGTGGGAATGATGGTATTAAATGCTGAGCTATAGTCGATGAACAGCATCCTGACATAGGTGTTTGTGTTGTCCAGGTGGTCTAAAGCCGCGTGGAGAGCCACTGAGATTGCATCTGCTATCGACCTATTGTGGCGATAGGCAAATTGCAACAGGTCC
Source organism: Hypanus sabinus (assembly GCF_030144855.1). Classification (NCBI taxonomy): domain Eukaryota; kingdom Metazoa; phylum Chordata; class Chondrichthyes; order Myliobatiformes; family Dasyatidae; genus Hypanus; species Hypanus sabinus. The sequence continues at coordinate 183,189,901 of NC_082707.1, read as the reverse complement.
AGGTCCTTGCTGAGGCAGGAGTTCGGTCTAGTCATGACCAACCTCTCAAAGCATTTCATCACTGTTGATAATCATTAAGGCAGCTCATATTATTCTTCTTAGGCACTGGTATAATTGTTGAGTTCATAGAAGGCGTTGAATTCATCTGGTAGTGAGGCATCGCTGTCATTCATGCTATTGAGTTTTGCTTTGTAGGAAGTAATATCTTGCAAGCCCTGCCAGAGTTGCCCTGCTTCCAATGACACCTCCAACCTCACTCAAAATTTTCTCTTCGCCCTTGAAATAGCCCTTTGCAGATCATACCTGGTTTTCTGGTACAGACTTAAATGCCACAAGATCTAGCCATCAGCAGATGACGTACCTCCTGGCTCATCCAGCTTTTCGTTTGGGAATATGCAGCAAGTCTTTGTAGGGACACACTCATCTACACAGGTTTTAATGAAGTTCGTAACAACTGCAGCATACTCATCCAGGTTCAAAAATGACTCCTTGAATGCAGTCCAGTCCACCAATTCAAAGCAGTCTTGTAGGCACTCTTGTGCTTCCCTTGTCCCTTGTTCTTGGTCCTCACTACTGGTGCTTCAGTCTTCAGTCTCTGCCTATACTCAGGGAACAGAAGTACAGGCTGGTGATCAGACTTTCCAAAGTGAGGGCGTGGAATAGCATGGTAGGCATTCTTGATGGTGGTGTAGCAATAGTCCAGTGTGTTGCAAGTTATCTGTTGATGGTAATTGCTTAGTGATTTTTTTCAGACTGGCCTGTTTAAAATCGCCCAGAACAATGGTGAAGGCATTAGAATGCACTGTTTTGTGCATGTTGATCCCATTGCTCAGACCATCTAAAGCCTGACTGACATTTTTGAGTCTAAATGACCCTAGAGAACTCCCATTGTAGGTAAAAAGGATGGCACTTAACTGCTAGATACTCCAAGTCTGGAGAGCAGAATTGGGACAGCACTGATGTATTTGTGCACCAAGAAGAGTTGATCATGAGGCATACTCCTCCATCTCTGCTTTTGAGAGACTCTACAGATAGTATAGTAAACCCATCGATTTGAATCGCTGCATCTGATATGGAAGGGGTTAACCAGGATCCTGTGAAACAAAGGACACACGTGGTCCTACTGTCCCTCTGATTCAGCACCCTAGCTCTGAGATCATCGGTTTTATTCACCAGAAGCTACACGTTTGCCAGCAAGAATGTTGGTATTGGGAGTTTAAAACCCAGTTTCCTTAAACGCACTTGTAACCCCGATCTGCAGCCACACTTCTTCCATGGGCGCTTCTGTCCAAAGTCAGAGTTGTTTCCATCAGTTGTAAGCAGCTATAGTTGGTTTAAATGCATTAAGACATCTTTGTTGACTGTACTGTCCTTGGAAGCAGTAGTGCTTTATAGCTGTATCAGGCTGAAATGAGAATATGTAATCGTATCCATTGAGATTACTACTGCTTCTTAGTGATACAAGTGCTACTGGATGATAGTCGCTGAGACATGTTAACACATTCTTTTTAGGCACTGATATAATTGAAGCCTGCTTGAAGCAAATGGGTACCTCAGACTGCAGAGACGAGAGGTTAAAGATCTCAGTGAACACTCCAGCCAGTTGATCAACACAGATCTTTAGTACTTGGCTAAGTACCTCATCTGGGCTAGATGCTTTTCATGGTTTCACCCTCCTGAAGGCTGCTCACACATAGGCCTCAGAGACTGAAATCACAGGATCATTTGGGGTAATGGGAGTTGTTGATGGTCAAAGTGAGCACAGAAGGCATTGAGTTTATCTGGAAGTGAAGCCCTGTTGTCGCTTACGTTGCTTGATATTACTTTATAAAAAGGTGAAAGCATTCGAGCCCTGCCACAACTGTCAAGTATCCCTCATTGATTCAAGTTTGGCTCGGAATTTCTACTTTGCCCATGTGATGGCTTTCCAGAGATCATACCTGGCCCTCTTGTAACTTTCTTGGTCACGAGACTTGAATGTCTCTTATCTAGCCTTCAGCAGATTGCGGATCTCATGGTTCATCCTGGGGAAGACTCCGAATGACTTGTCTACAACCACTTTAATAAAGTATATGACAACCATGGTGTATTCATTCAAATCCACGAATGAACCCTTGAATACTGCCTAGTCCACCAACTTGAAGTCACTGTGTAACTGCTCCCCTACTTTTGCCTATATGCAAGTAGAAAGACAGCCAAGTGATCAGACTTACTGAAATGTGGTCTGGATATGGAACAGTAGGTATTCTTTATCTTAGTATAACAGTAGTCTAGTCTGCTGAGGCGTCTGGAGCTACTGGTTATATGTTGATGGTAACTGGGCAGGGTTTCTTCATACAAGCCTGGTTGAAGTCCTCAACTGTGATTTGAAATGCACCGGGATGGAATGTTTCTTGCTTGGAGACAGCATCATATAGTATCACAGGCTTTTGATTATAGTCAGCTGCTGGTAGTATATAAACTGTGGTTAGGATTATGGAGAATTTCCAAGGTAAATAGAAAGGATGGAATTTGATTGTTCAAAGTCAAGGGAACATAAGTTCGACAAAAACGGCACATGTGAGCATCATCGAGTTTATCATGAAACATCCACCACCATCTTTTGCCTTTTCCAAATCAGCATTTTGGTCCATCCTGTGAATCGAGAGGCCTTTGGGAGTAAGCTATTTCTTGGTTACACATGAAACAACAATCTTTCAGTTCATACAATTGTATTAAGACTCCTTTTCTCTTTCGGAAAAGCTCACATACTACTTTTCTGCCTATCTACTTGCACATTACTTCCTGTGATTTGCAGGCAAGGATACATACAGGAATATTCAAGTTACTCACCTTCACCAAGGAAATTTATTCTCTTCTTCGCGGCAAAATGAATCTCACATTACACTCCACATTTTACAGGCAACTCCTCAATCATGGAAGTGGGGTGGTTAAGGGCTGCTTTCCTAAAGAACAGTTCATATCACAATTTTCCATGACGTAAAGCCACATCATCCACGCGTGTGTCAAGAAATGCCAATTAAAAAGTAAAATTGCTTTTATTTATTTACTCATCTGCCCATCCACATAAACTCAGAGCACATTTTTGTTAGTATATTTTGTACCTTAGATATCCTGTCAGTGACTTACGAATTACATAGGGCCCAGTTTCTGTTAAGTAGCTGTAATGCTGGGGGTGGGATTTCCAATTTTATATGCTATTTTACTGAGAAGCAAAAGTAAGATACCCATAACATTTCAAATCCTTTCCTTATTCCAATATAATTTTGCCCAAAAATTGCAATATACATAGATGGATCTCTGTATAGGTTCATTCTGGTTCCAGTAGAGCAATTAGTCGCATTCTCCCGTCCATGTAGTCTTGCAACTTATGCTGGCAGATGAATTGGCTACAATAAATTATTTCTCATTGTAGGTGGTGCCAAATGAATCAATGATGAATTGATGTGTTTGCAAGATAGAATGAATTGCAGTCAACTCATTCTATCTTGCATACAACTTTGCCATCTGAGAAAGAACTGTTGGTATGGGATACAAGATCTACAGGTAGTCCCTGAGTTACAAACGTCCAACTTACAGACAACTCTTACTTATGAACCGAGGAAGGAGAACGCCATCCACCACTTTAAGTTGTTGCCGTTGACACTGTGTTGAGTGTTTAACTTTGTATTTAGCTTAAATTTTTCTTAGTAAGATTCATCCTGACCCCGCCACCTCCCCCCCCCCCCCCCCCGTTCCAGTTGGCTGGTGGCACAGTGAGATCAGCACCGGGCTCAAGTTCGATTTAGTGACAGACCGCTCCCGTGCTGGGTTGATGCCGATCCAGTGACTCCCGTACCATCCATGCCAGGTTAATGTCGAGCTCGCAACTCGACCTCGTTAAAAAAAAACACTGTCCCCTCCAGTTTAAATTCCCACACGGTATATTGTGGAAGATCAAATACCCAAACCCAGCACAGCCCCCACTTGTCCCATTTAGCCTGTCTCAGTTAAGTGGTCCTTAGGACCCGGAGGAGCACAGGAGCCGGCGCATTTTGGAACCCGCCACCCAAATGTTTCTGTTCCATCGACGGGAAGCGATCGCAATTGAAAATAAAATGGAAATAATAAATAAAACGTTTGGAAAGAGGTGAAACACCATCGATCATTGGAAAATCGTTAGGCTGCAGTCGGTCAATGATTGGAACAATTTTAAAGGGTAACAGATAAAGTGAGAATAATGGAGCATGTGAAAGGCCTTGTCTGGATGAAAGCTACAATTATTACTAAGCAACGCAGTGGTTTAATTATTGGAATACATACATTTCTTAAGTGCTTTATATACATAAGAAATGTATGTATTCCAATAATATATATATATATATATATTTTACCATTACCATTAGGTAATATATATTTTACCTTTCTAAGTGCTTTATATACATAGAAAGGTAAAATATATACTATATACTAAGACAAATGTTTGACTAACTGACGCTAAATAATACCGGATGTACTTGTTCCGACTTAAGTACAAATCCAACTTAAAGACGGACTCAGGAACAGAACTCGTATGTAACCCGGGGACTGCCTGTACCTGCAAATTTAACTCAGTTTTCCTATTTCCATCTAAAATGCTCACTGTGCCATTACCCATCTGCACTTTGGCAAGGTCAATCTAGTCCTCAGTCTCTGCCTATATTATAATCCCAGAATATAAGCAGAGACTGAGGATCACCAGTTTGGTCAAGGGAAGTGGAGGGGCACTTAAAGGACTGCTTTAAATAGGCAAACTGGGCTATAGTTCAGAAATTTATGTTTGGATCTGAACGAATATGCTGCAATCGTTACTGACTTTCTCAAGACCTACATGGATGTATGTGTGCCTTCAAGAATATACCGAACTAGAAGACTTGATAACCAGGAGATTTGTAGTCTACCAAGGGCCAGAAGTTTCAAGACCAGCGATTCAAAACTCCACAAGAAGGTATGACATATGGAAGGCCACCGTGAGAGCATGAAAGGCAATTCCCTGTGAAGTTAGAGGCAATCAGATCACAACACAAAGGAGCAGAAGTAGGCCATTCAGCCCATTGAGTCTGCTCCACCACTCCTCCATCATGAGCTAAACTATTCTCCCATCTAGTTCCAATTTCCAGCTTTATCTACATATCCCTTGATACCCTGACTAGTTAGATACCCATCAACCTCCTCCTTAAACACCCTCAATGATCGGGCCTCCACAGCTGTATGTGGCAAAGAATTCCATAAATCTATGATCCTCTGGCTAAAAAAAAAAATTCTTCTCATCTCTGTTTTAAATGGGTACCCTCTAATTCTAAGACTGTGGCCTCGTGTCCTGGACTCACCCACCAAGAGAAACAGTCTTTCCGTATCTACTCTGTCCAACCCTTTCAACATTTGAACTATTTCTGTGAGATCCCGTCATTCTTCTATACTCTAAAGAATACTGTCCGAGAGCCGACAAACGCTCCCCTGCATTCTAGGAATTATCCTCGTAAATCTTCTCTGAACTCTCTCCAACATCAGTACATCCCTTCTAAGATAGGGGGCCCAAAACTGCACACAATATTCCAAATGAGGTCTCACCAGTGCCCTTTAGAGCCTCATCAACATCTCCTTACTCTTATACACTATTCCTCTTGAAATGAATGCCAACATAGCATTTGCTTTCCTTATTGCCGATCCAACCTGGTGGCTAAACTTTAGGGTATCCTGCACAAGGACCCCCAAGTCCCTTTGCATTTCCGATTTTTGAATTTTCTCCCCATCTAAATAATAATCTGCCAGATTATTTCTTCTTCCAAAACGTACAGCTGTACATTTCTCAACATTGTATCTCATCTTCCATTTCTTTGCCCACTCTTCTAAACTGACCAAGTCTCTCTGCAACCTTTCTGTTTCTTCAGCACTTCCTGCTCCTCCACCTATCTTGGTGACATCCGCAAACTTAGCCACAAAACCATTTGATCCATAATCTAAATCATCGATATACAGTGTAAAAAGCGGCCCCAACACCAGCCCCTGCGGACCACCACTAGTAACCAGCAACCAACCAGAATAGGATCCCTTCATTCCCACCCTTTGCTTTCTGCCTATCAGCCAATGCTCCACACATTCCAATATCTTTCCTGTAATTCCATGGGCTCTCATCTTATTAAGCAGCCTCTTATGTGGCACCTTATCGAAGGCCATTGATGATGATATCCCAAAGCTGTCAGGGTTGTGAGGTCAACTGGACATTGCACTCGAAGACTCTGTTTCCACTTTGTGTCTCTCTATGGCTCTACAAGTATTAAATCTAATCATTAATCTACCTTTTTATATATTATTTTTAGTTTCAATGCTTTACAAATTGTACAATTAAATAAAAACTATGGTTTAGGAATGATGTCAGATATTTTAAAATTAGCAGGTTACAAATGATTGACGTACCATAATAGAACCATAGAACACAACAGCACAGTACAGGCCCTTCAGCCCTCCATGTTGTGCTGACCCATATAATCCTTAAAAAATAATCCGTAATAAATATATATTTATAACTGCATTGATATGTTGGGATCAGGTTAGATCCTCAGAGATCTTAACACCCAGGAACTTGAAACTGCTCACTCTTTCCACTTCTGATCCCTTTATGAGGATTGGTATGTGTTCCTTCCTCAAGTCCGCAATCAGTTCTTTCATCTTACTGACATTGAGTGCTAGGTTGTTGCTGCAACACCACTACACTAGTTGGCATATTTTGCTCCTGTACGCCCTCTCATCCTCATCTGAGGTTCTGCCAACATTGGATAGATCATCAGCAAATTTATAGATGGCATTTGAGCTAAGCCTAGACACCCAAGGTGCACCAGTGTTAACTGTCAGCGAGGAGGACAGGTTATCACTAAGCCCAAATACAATGTCATGGATAAGCTGGGGTTCACACACTGGCAACACACAGTTGCCCAGACTATCTGCCTACCTCACCTGTGCAAATCTAGAGGGTCTTGCATTAGTTTCCTAAGTTATTTAACAGCACGCAAAATGGGAGTAGAAGCAACTCATCCAATGCAGCATAGAAAAATGGAGAGCTATGTTGGAGGGAAAGTTTGGATTGATCTTAGAGTAGGTTAAAAGGTTGGCACAACATTGTGGGCTGAAGGGCCTATATTGTGCTGTACTGTTCTACACGAGGCTGCTAAACATGAGTTCATGTATTACAGGAAAGATATTAGCATAAGTAGAAGATTGACTTACTGGCAGGGAATAAAAGGGGCCTTTTCTGGTTGGCTGCGGGTGATTAGTGGTGTTCCAAAGAGGTCAGTGTTGGGACCTCATCTTTTCATGTTATATGTCAATGATTTGGATGATGGAATTGATAGCTTGGTGGGCAAGTTTGCAGATGATACAAAGAGGGGTGGAGGGACAGACAGTATTGAGGAAGGGTGTCTACAGAAGGACTTGGACATATTAGGAGAATGGGCAAAGAAGTGACAGATGGAGTACAGGAAAAGAATATTGACCTTTTGGACTGCAACCCTCTATCAGGACTGTACTCTTTTCCATAGATACTGCCTAGCCTGCAGAGTTCCTCCAGCATTTTGTGTATGTTGCTTGCATTTCCAGCATCTACAGATCTTCTCTTGTTTGAGATTGAATACAGTGTAGGGAAATGTATGGGCGTGCAGTTTGGCAGAAAGAATAAAGGTATGACTGTTTTCTCAACAAGGACCAAATTCAGAAATTAGGGGTGCAAAGGGACTTAGGAGTCCTCACACAGAAATTCATAAAGATTAATTTGCAAGCTGAATTAGTAGTAAGGAAGGAAAGTGTAATGTTCTTTAGCCAGAGATGGGTGAATCCGTGGAATTAACTGCCATAGACAGCTTTGGAGGCCAAGTCAATGGTACATTTAAAGCGGAGGTTGATAGGTTCTTATATAGTGTATGGCATCAAAGGTTACCGGGAGAAATCAGAAGAACTGGGTTGAGACATTATAAATCAGCTACGATCGAACGGCAGAGCAGACTCAAATGGTATGAATGGTCTAATTCTGTTTCTACGTCTTATGGTGTTATGTTCTATCCTTCAGTCCAGTGAAGGGTCAAAGCAATAGTAACTACTGCCTTAGATAATTCTGTAGACACACTTCAGTCTCAAACATTGAATTTGATCACAAATCTGGTTTCTTTCTGCTGCCCAACTTATATTGATTACAAGATTATCTGAATCTTGGCCAACTGAATTGAAAACCTCAAGTTACAATGTAGCATAGAAGACAGAAGGATGGATACCATTCTTATGTTTGTCTCAAATGTGGCTATAAATGGATTCTGAGAACAGATGAATTAACCATGCCTTTGGCTGTGGAGGAAGAATAATCCGCACAAAAGATTCTATAGATGTCCCAGTCTCTTCTTTCCTTCCAATAGTGAGACATGTATTTGTATTTTATTTATATTCATTTTCTTTGTTTGACCAGATGGTTTTTCAGACTTCAGTAAGCCAAGAATGCAACAGTTTAAAAAGTAAGCCACGTCACAAACAATTTATAAATCACTTTTTGCTTGTAATGTAACAATTTTGTCACAACTTCAGCTTGCAATTTATTTATGATAAGGTAATTTAATTAAGATACGTATTCAGCCATAGGCTGAGATTCAGTGGAATTGTTGGCTGTCATTGAAAGGTCAGGCTTAGGTTACATATACTTTAAACAAAGGTTCTTTTAATAAAACAGTCATAACTTTTGAAAGAAAAACCTAATTGGCAGGTAACACTAGTTTTAACCATGGCAATTAGGACAACATTATGGTGAATTATTTTAAGAAAAATATTCAGTATCACGAGTCACACAAATACAAGATGCTGAAGTCATCTGCAATTTATAATGAATTATGGAACAGTGAAGTTTAACTCAAATTGTTCTGGAATGCACATCAAACTGAAATGAACAAAAGAACATCTGATGTGGTGTAGAATGGCATGAACACCTCTCTTGAAATGGGGTTGCTTTCAAGGCCTCAGTAAAGGACAAGGAAGTAAATCTGGGTTTGCCAATGTCAGAAAAAATACATTTGAAAACTCCTGGCAAAAATCCACAACTTACTGCATAGTGATCCTTGGCTTCCCAGATGCTTGTGAGCTTTGGACAATTACCACAGACACTTCAAAGAAATGGAAAAATACCATCAATACTGTATCCATAAATTCACTGAAGGGGTATGCAAATCAAGGTCAGTGCCTTCTCCCAGGCCGACATCCATAGCATGAGATCATAAAGACAAAGGAGCAGAATTAGGCAATTCAGCCCATCAAGTCTGAACACCATTCAATCATGGTTTATTTAACCCCATTCTCCTGTCGTCTTCCCATAACCTTGGACTCCCTGACTAATCAAGAACTTATCAACCTCTGCTTTAAATATACCCAAATGACTTGGCCTTCACAGCTGTCTGTGGTAATACATTCCACAGATTCAGCACCATCTGGCCAAGGAAATTCCTCATAATCTGTTCTAAAGTGATGTCCTTCTATTCTGAGGCTGTGCCCTCTGCTCCTAAACCAAGGAAACACCCTCTCCATGTCCATTCTACCTAGACCTTTCAATATTCAGTAGGATCAATGAAAGCCCTTTTATTGTGCATTCCAGATTCCAGTGAGTATAGGCCCACAGCTAACATACGCTCCTCATATGTCAATACTCATCTGATAATACTTCTGCTCTTAGGCAAAGAGGTCTATAAGTGTCACTAAACTGGATTAACATAGAAAGGTACTTGATGATGGGCATATATTTATCAGTGCACTTAAGTCCTCATCAGGCAGAACACATTGCTTGTAAGTCCAAAAGAAGACTCTGAAGCCAGAAATTATTCTGAACTTGTTCATGAGAAAAGATTACCAAGTAGACAAAACAAAAGTTTCAAGGCTATTTTAAGAAATACAAAATCCCTACCAACATGACCACACAGAATGGAAAAATTCCAGGTGTTATTGAGAATCGTGCTGCCATACATCAGAACCCAGAAGCCCAACATAAGTGGCAGGAGGAGCACACTACCTCCCAACGCTTTGTGGCCCATCACCTGCCTCACCTATGCATCAGCCTGTAGTTCTATATTAGCTTAGAAGCAATAAAACCAAAGTGGGAACAAATCACCCTTGATCCTGAACTGCTAAGAAGTGGTACGCTCCATGTACTTCCCTTGTCATAAGTTGCTGAAACAAAATAAAGAAACCTCTAATTTTATTTTATTAACTTTTTCACATTTCTTCACAAAGAACCTTAAGCAAATGAGAAAAACTTATTGCACAAGTAATTATTGGCTAATATTCCTTTGAGAGCCTGCATCAAACACTGCAATTTGATTGCTGCTTACAAGGAAAGGAAATCATGGCAGACTTTGAAATTACAATCTCAAGAGGCATATGAACATCTGAAAGGGAATAAATCATGATTGCGCAGGTGGGAAATTTAATAAGCAGCGTCAAGCACAATGTAGTGATAATTACTTGTCTCAGAGACAAAACACATTTATCCAGTGTGCAATGATATTGTTTTTACCAACAGTGCTCAGGACAGTCAAATAATTTAACTAATCGAGAGACAGACTGAATTTACTGACACAAGTCAAAAATGTGTACTTTCATCTCAGATTCTAGGAGGCATATTTTAAGCAAATCAAATATAAACTCATTATATTTTATAAAAGAATTCATTATTCTTTTAGAATCTCTACAATATATACCTGAATCATATTTGTTTTTCCAGAAGCATTTCAAACTGGAGTCTGAAATCTGGAAACTGAACTAGAATTCTTCTATGGATAGCTGGGGGGGTGAGGGTGAAAGCATCAAAGGACTTGTCTCAGAGAACTGTACAATATAAATTACTGTGACATTTGGAGTACTGTGAGTAGTGTGGTCCAGTGGAGATTCACGAAACTGATTCCAGGAATGAAAGAGTTAACATATGAAGGGTGTTTGATGCTCTGGGTCTGTACTGGTTGGAATTTAGAATGAGGGCGGGAATTTCAGTAAACCCATGAGATGTTCAAAGGCCTACATATAGTAAACGTGAAGAGGATTTTACAACAGTAGGCAAGTTTAGAACCAGAGGGCACAGCCTCAGAATACAAGAACATCCCTTAAGAACAGAGATGAGAAGGATAAAGCATAGAAACCGACCCTTCTTGCAAATGAATCTGCAACGACCATCATTCAATTAATGCCCTAGAGCTAATGTTGATGCAAGACTTGTTCTAACATCAGTTGTCATGCTTCAGTCTTTGACCATTGCAATCAATCAGAGATGGACAATATTCATGAATCAAGGAGCCAATCATATCTAGAATGCTCAGGAAAGAGACCAGGAAGAAAATATGAACTTACTGTAATGTAATTTTTCTGAGGGGATGACAATTGTTTTTTAAAGTATTATTTAGGGTCATCGGTGATTAAGCAGAAATTAAGGTTTCAGCAAATTATAAACAAAAGCACAAAGTGCCAGAGATACTCAGCAGATTATGATATACCTTATTTAATAATGTTATTTCCTTCTCTACAGCTGCAACCTCACCAGGCATGTTTTTTTTTAATTTCTAGTACCTTTTTTTGGTTTTTTGTAAATCTAGCAGAGCAAATGTTTTTAAATTATAGGCCTGATAAGAGGTCAAGAGTGAGATATATTTCTACAACCAGAGCACTGAATATTTTCAGTATTTGCAGCTTTATTTTGGATTTTGCACTATCTTGCTTTTGTCAAACATTTAAGGATTTTATACCCGCCATAAACTTAACCAAATCCTTCAAAGTATGTCAAAAGCAACACTCCAAAAGCAGCAGGGAATCAATCAATGGCTACATTTGACTATTCCAGAGGTTGCTGTTGGATTATGCCATGTTGACAAGCTCATCGCAAATCCTTACCAATGTATCAAAACCCACATAGTGAATTGAGTATCTACGTAGGAACCTGCACATCTATCAACAGGTGACCTTATTTATTCAAGCATCTGGTCAAAGAAAGGAACAACTTTCAATCAATCCAAAAAATGTGGAAAGGGGAGATCAGGCATCCTGATTCATTGCTTTGAATGTTAAAAGTGACTTTCTTCCCTTCTACAATTCCAAGGTTTCTAGTATTTCTATTTTGATTTTAGTCTGCACATTTTTGTCCATTAGTTTTCATGATAGTGTTTTGGAACATTGTGGCATTCATTTTACATAACTGATGATCAGCCATTTCAACATTCAACATGTAACAAGAATTTAAAATCTCACAAGCAACTAAAATGAAAAATGTACAGAATTACAAATATACACCCACATAGACAAATCTACAGAAAACTAAGAAAAATATTTACCAGGCTGGAAGAGTAAATTCTTATGAAAGAAGTCACATTCCTCAGCAAAACTACAAATGATCTATTTACTCCTTAATTATCCTACCAACAAAAATGGCTTGATTTCAAACTGGTTATACATCATAACATCAGCAGTTCCTGAGAAAGATTCTGCTATTCACCTGGAAGTGCTTCAAACAAGCCCAAGCTTGTCTTTATTACATAGTGTTCATGAATAACAATTACTTAGTTAACAAATGAGATTAATTTCATTGTTCTTTTCATGTCACATAGACGATTTATATAACACTTGGAAAATAAATAATGTTTCTTCCTCATTTCATAAACATTTAATACAACAAGATATCTTAGGGTATAATCAACAGAAGAAAAAGTTCCACTGGTAAACCTGTCATAATCCAACAAAAATATTGAGGATTTTCTTGGATATATAGAAGGAAATGAAACATGAAGTTCCAGTGGCATGTTTTTCCCCATACTGTGATCAATAATAGGTTCAACAAATAATATCATATACCCACTAGCATTAAAAAGGAGTAGCAATATCAAGCCTTGCTTAAAGCTATCTTCTGCAACAACAGTTCCACACTAAAAACCATAATTCTGCATACAAAAGCTCTCATCCAAGATTTTTCTTGTAAATATATCTTTTGAAGGTATCACTGATGTGATATGGATTTATTGCCCATCTTAATTATGCTTAATCAGGCTTCTTGAACTGTTCCAGTCCTTCTAGTGGAGATACTCAGAAAGTAAGGAATACCATAACTTAAAACCTTGTACTTCCAAATTAAGACTGTGAATGACTTGGAGAGGGAGCTTCAGGAGATGCACTTTCATGTGAGTACAGCCCTTACCCTTCTTGATGGTGGTAGCAGTGGGCTAATGGAGATAGTTTTAGTATAAACTTCAAGTAATATCACTGTTAATTATAACAGTGTGTGGTAGTAGAAAAATGTGAATGTATAGAGTAATTGGTGGAGTCCAATCAAGTAGTCTATTTTGTTGTCCATGCTGCCAAGCTTATTATGTGTTGTTGGAACACTTGTTCAGGCATATGGGCAGTCATCCAGCACATTCCTAGCTTGTGCATTATAGATGATGGAAAGAGTTTGGAATCAGGAGTCATAATAATCACGTGAAGGATAAAATACCTCTAAATTACTTTTGTGCTCTGGTTCAATTGAGTTTTGGCCAAAGGAGTCCAAGATGTATGGGAGAGGTCAGTAAACCCCTGAATGTTAGTACCTGCCACTCCATGGTAAATGAGGTCTTTGAGTTACTACATGCAGATGTGGACTGCTTCACACTGATAAACTCCAAATGCAGTTGAACATCACTTCTGACCACCACAACAAGAAAGTCAGCAACAAAACATCTGAAGTTTATTGGACCTTGGGCACTTAGAGGGGGGTTGGCCTCTGGACCTTGTTATCTGAAAAAGGTGAAGGTGGGAGAAGTCCTCACTAGATTTAAAATGATAACTGGATTTGTATTTGAAAAGTCATAACCAGTGGTGCTATAGATTGAATGTGAAAAGGTGGGATTGCTCATTACTAACCAGCATGGATATGAACGTGTTATCTTGTAAATAGCAATTTTTCTATTATTCTATGACACAACCTGAGAAATTCTCACAGCAACGTCCTGAGCCTAAGATGACTGACCTTCAATCCATTAATCATATGGCTCATGGAGGAACCAGAAGTGGAGAAAGTGAGCAGCTTCAAGTTCCTGGGTGTCAAGATCACTGAGGATCTAACCTGGTCCCAACATATTGATGTAGTCAGAAAGAAGGCAAGACAGTGGCTATACTTTATTAGGAGTTTGAAGCAATTTGGCATGTCAACAAATACACTCAAAAACTTCAATAGCTGTACTGTGGAGAGCATTCCGACAGGCTGCATCACTGTCTGGTATGGGGGGGGGGGGGGGGCACTGCACAGGACCAAACTAAGCTGCAGATGGTCATAAGTCGAGTCAGCTCCATCTTGGGCATTAGCCTATAAAGTACCCAGGACATCCATTATTAAAGCATGCCCTTTTCTCACTGTTACCATCAGGCAGAAGATGCAGAAGCCTGACGGCACACATTAAGCGATTCAGGAACAGCTTCTTCCCCTCTGCCATCCGATTACTAATATGGACATTGAATCTTTGGGCACTACCTCAATTTTTTTTAATATACAGTATTAAAAAAGTGCAAAAACAGAAATAATCTATTCAATATATGTATTTGATTTACTTGCTTATGTATTATTTTTCTCTCTCTACTAGATTATGTATTGCATTGAACTGCAGCTGCTAAGTTAACAAATTTCACGTCACACGTTGGTGATATTAAGCCTGATTCTAATATCTCATACAGAATAATGTTACTGTTATTGTTGGTTTACCTGTGTTCCTAGATGCCACATTTGATAAAATTATGCCTTGTAATTAAAGCTAGTCATTCTTATCACCTGCCATATATTGGAAAATGATGAAATTCAGAGCCAAGTGATCCATTCAAAACCAAACCCAAGCATCAGCAAGAAGGTTATTAATGAGTTTCCCCACTGATGAGAGTTGGCTAATCACAATTAGGTGAATTGATTTCCTTTTTCTTTTGTGAACAGATATTTCTGAGTAATTTTCTGTGCTGCCAAGTAAATACCAAATGGGTAACTTGACGAGGGCAGTTTGCTTAGAGGTGCAGCTAGTTTTGGAATGAAGGTTATCAACAATACAGCTATGAAGCTGTCTGGTTTCAAAGTTTTTTCTGTTCCATTCTGCTTTTCTAATTTAGCACACATGCAATCTTAAATCCTGGGTAACTACCATTTGTAAAATACACAGCCAGTAAGCACTCCTGCACAACTCAATGAACTAACGTTTCATGTTATTTTTCCATTTTTCAGGACATGAGCACCCACCAAGACCAACTTATTGCATCTGAATAAATTGGCTTGCTGTGCCATTTCAGGAAATATTCAAGAGTTGGCTACATTATTTTGGGTCTAGAGACAAGGAATCAGAACCAGAACCAGGTTTAATATCACTGACATATGTTGTGGAAGTATGGCAAATTTCCTCAAAGACATCAGTAAACAGTGTTTTTAAATGACACCCAGATTTTTTTTCTAAACATAAGAGATTCTGCAGACGTTTGTAATCCAGAGTAACACACATAAAATGCTGGAGGAATTCAACAGGTCAGGCAGCTATGGAGGGAATTAAACAGTCGACACTTCAGGTCCAGATGAAGGGTCTCAGCCTGAAACATTGACTGTTTATTCTTCGCCATAGATGTTGCCTGACCTGCTGAGTTACGCCAGCATTTTGTGTATTTGTTTTCTAATCATTATTGCTGAGACTAGCCATTATTTTGGCACCTGCACGATAAGATTATAATGGCATTATAGCATGAGGTATTATGTCATGGATTCAGAGTTAAACAACATGGAAACAAGGCAGTTGGTCCAACTCATCCCCACCAACCAAGATGACTATTTATGCTAACCTCATTTCCTGCGTTTGGCCCACATCTTTCTAAACTCTTTCTATCCACGTAACCGTCCAAATACCTTTAAAATAGTCATTGCAATGCCTTCTACCACCGCCTCTGTCTGCTTGCTACTAATGAGAAAAACTTACCTGTCTGATCCACTTTTTAGCTTCTTACCCTAAACCTATATAGCTCATATAGGCTCATATGGGAAGGGTCTATGACCACACTATTGTTTGCATGAACAGCAAGGAACTGCCTGAGGAATCAGTAGGAGCCATTAGCTGGAATATCCCGCCTACCCAACATTCATTTCCTCAGTGGATTTATGGTCCCACAAATAGCTTCATACAAATTGGGAGTAGAAGTAGGCTAACTAGCCTCTGAACCTCCTCATTTTTTAATGTGATCATGTCTGATCTGCATCCTTACTGATACATCCCCAGAAACTTTCCACTGACTGCTAATTCTAATTCAGTAAAATTGCAATTCCATTTGGCTGCATTTTTCAATTTGTTTGCAACCTCTTCAGATTTTCACTTAAAATATTAATCTGAAAAGGCTTTCAGCTAACATCCAGTCTTTTTGATATCAATAAGCAAAAACCCATGCCACCTGCTTTAGAATATTCAAGCAAGGATGTAAGTTGAGGCTTTATAAGGCACTGGTAAGGCACCACTTGGGAGTACTGTGGGCAGTTTTGGGCCCCTTATCAAAGAAAGGATGTACTGAAAATGGAGAGGATTCAGAGATTTGCGAGACAGATTCTGAGAATGAAAGGGTTACCATATGAGAACCGATTGACGGCTCTGGACCTGTACTCACTATAATTCACAGAAGAATGAGAAGGGATCTCATTGAAACCTATCAAATATTGAAAGGTCTCAATAGAATGGATGTGGAGAGATGTCTCCTTTGGTGGGGGTAGTCTAGGATCAGAGGGCACAACCTCAGAATAGAGGGATGTTCATTTAGAAGAGATGAGGGTGGTAAACATGTGGAATTTGTTGCCACAGGTAGCTGTGGAGACCAAGTCATTGGGTATATTTAAGGAAGAGGTTGATAGGTTCTTGATTAGTCAGAAAATAAAGGGTTACGGGCATGCTGGAGATTGGGGCTGAGAAGGAAATGGATTAGCCATGAGAAAATGGTGGAGCAGACTTGGTGAGGCAAACAGCCTAATTCTGCTCCTGTGTCTTATGGCCTTGATTAAATACAATCATCAGATCAGGAAAAAGTGACCCGAAATTTGGACAGCTTCGACAAAATAGAATACTTCAGTGAAAAATTTGTTTTAAATTTTAATTCAAAAGTTAAATAAATATAGCCTATTTTTTTTTAGTTTAAATAACCAGATGTAAAATTGATTCTTTGGATTAATCTGCTGTATTAATATAATTCTGTGCAATGTAAACAGACAAGTGAGGAAAACTAACTTGAGTTAAGTTACTGAAATAACTATTCTTTATTACAAGAACACTGTACTAACAAAAAAAAAACACACCAAGAAACAATTTCACAAGCTACTTCTAAGTTATGGTAGAAGTTTGAACTCATGTCAATGCCACTGAAAAATTAATTACACTGGCAATGTGCAAATTTGGTCAATTATTATAGTTATTTGACCATAACTTTCAGGTACTATGAACAGCTGAAAAAAAATTTTTTTCTGGCTGGAGCTGCTTTAACTACTGCAATGAATAAAAGATCACTACTGTGGTCAAGTCAGTTAAATGAAGCCATAAGCATCCAGATTCAGCAAAAACTTGGTTTTACAATTGCAACATTAGTCAATGAGGCAAACATACTTGAAACATTTCAGTGTAATTGACACTGCTCAGGTGAAGGTTACTGAATGTTGTGGGCAAATGAAGTTCAAACAGGATTCACAAAGAAATATTTTATGCACTCCTTGATCACATGAATCTAGTCAAAAAGATAAAATATTTCCCTTAATGTAAAGCAAATAAACTAACCCTTTCTAAAGTACAAAGAACAAACATTGCTTACATCAACTTCTGAAACTGTCTCCATCAACTGCATTATAACTATAATAAATAATCTCTATGAATGCAAACAAATTTTGGGAAGTCATTATTCATCCTTTTAGCTGCATCCTGCTTCTTCACAAATGTATCTCCATCCTAACTGGAGTAATGCATCACTGATTCTTCATTAACACCAAACAAGTTTCTCCGCATTTACCAACCATTTCCAAAATGGGGGAAGCATCACAATCACTAAAGGTCTACAATCACCTTCACCAGAACAACATTTAATCATACTCAAGAGTACTACTGAACAATGTGATAATTAAAATCAGCAAGCAGAAGGCCATAGATTACACACACTTTGCACTAAATTGTCTCTATTTCATCATGTACAATAGATTACAATTTAATGCAAAACTATTTTCAGTCAGTTAAAGGAATATCAACAATGTTAAATAGGTGCAAGATTAAAGAGGTGCTGTCAAACAAACCACCTTGGGAGATCATAAAAGGTCAATTTTCTGCCTGAAATTTAAAAACCAGAATATTGAGTAATGTTTGCTAAAATTGTCTCCAAAGTTTCTCAATCTCTTCAATCTTGTTGAAAAATGTCTCTGTAAAATGTGTACTAGTAAATCACGTTGCTGATATAGTAAATAAAGCAAACGAGCAAGGCTTTGCTTTTCATTACGTCACTTTGAAAAAAATTCTTTTCCGGCTACCAAGACAAAGAGAGTAACTCAGAAGAAGATAACGTGATCTTCCCACTCAGTCTATGAGAACAAGCTCTGAATCACTGAGTGGGCTGGTTTATTCAGAACCAAATCAACCACACTGAGGTAAGAACAATTTTAGGCTTTTATGGTGCTGCTCTTGTTTGGATCATTCATGCCCATCAACTTAACCCTTAACCATATAGCAGAGTACATGCCCTATAGCCCATGTTCCACTGATTTTTTAAAGTCTACTCCAAGATCAATCTAACCCTCACTCCTTTGATCTTTTAAAAAGGTTTTTGCAGAATTTGGATGTTACTAACATGACCAGCCTTTATTGTCATCTCATAATTCCTTACAAGGTGTTGACAAGTTGCTACAATTCATTTGGTGAAGGTGTTCCCACAATGCACGCTGGTGCAATTGGGATATCTTGATATTTATTCATGAACTTAGTGCTGAAAAAATGAACGTGACAGTGGGTTTTTGAGCCTAATTCTCATTACAAACTACGCCAGACTTCAGGGCTGAATTTAATCAACTAGAAAAAAATTTAAAAATCTGGATAAAGCCGGGGTGCTAGGGCAGGTTTATAAGATACCAATTAGTACTAAGACCTTGAGGTGAATTTGTCCTCCTACTCTCTAAAAAAATGTTTTGAGCCTCATTCCTAAGTGCCATCTCAGCTGAAAATGGCCAACTTGAGTACGAGCTGGATAGTGCCACCTACTCTATGTATGGAAGACCACACATTAATCCAACTACTTATGCATGCTATGGTGACTGACTTTGATTACACAGAGAAAAATAGGATTATCAAAAAACAAATTCATCAATTGTTTCTTTTAATAAATTACAAATACAGTTATTCATTCCTTTAATTAGAGCAAGGTCAGCAGCACTCAAACACTACCAAAATGCCTATACTTAAAAAAAACTCAAAGTAAATTTATTGTCAAAGTACATATATGTCACCACATACTACCTTGAGATTAATTTTCTTGTAAACCGTTACAGGGAAATAAAGTGTAACGCGCTGTAAGGTTTCACTGTTAATGTAATGGCTTCTCTGTAATGTTCCACTGCTAAGGTAAAGGTTTCTCTGCAGCAGCAATGTTTGGGCTACAAATAGAGATAACAGGGCACGTTAGCCAATGAGTGAGATATTTTTCTTTCTTGTGTGTCTGGGAGCTGGGAATTTGCAATCTTGCCGGGGAGAGGTGCAGAGAGAAGATGCGAATGGGGAGAATTGGTAGACCGCCATACGGAATGGACTTGGAGTGAGGGGCCGAAGGTCAGTGACGACTGGAGGAGGTTGACAGTGGACAAACGGCCCTATCAGAGAGCTCCAACGTTGTGCATTGGACTGTTTCATGAGAATGTGCCCTTTTTCTTTTTTAGTTTTCTTTACTAACCATATAGTCAAATTCAGAATTATAAAGCTCAATCATTTAATCACATATTGTATACTGTTTGTTATTCTGGGATACTGATTTGTAACAGGGGACACATCGCACAGCATCCACCCAAACAAGATTTCTTAAGTTTGGCCGGGCCAGGGGCTATCATCCCCTATATTAAACCGCTAGCCGAATTGAGTTACAAAAGAAAGAAAAAACTATATACAAAGACTCACAAACAACCAATAAACAAATAGCACAAATAAAATAATAAATTGTACCTCCTTCTCGACAGCAGCATCGAGAAGGATGCATGGCCTGGATGGTTGGGCTCTTGATAAATGCTGCTTTCTTGTGGTAGCGTTCTTTGTAAATTTGCTCAATGGGTGGAATGGGCTGTATCCACCACTTTCTGTAGAATTTTCCATTACTACTGAATTACAAAAGTGGTATCCAAATTAAATACCTTATTCTTTTTTAAATAGAAAATAGCTAAAACAAAATGAGGAACTCTCCTCCCTCCCCCAACGAGGTTGGGTGAGATTAGAACTAGAGGACATACAGGCGAAATGTGAAATATCAAGGTGAACTTGAGGGGAGGGTGGTGGGAGGGAATGGTGCAACCGTGGAATGAGTGGAAGTGGTGGATGCGGATTCAAATGCAACATCTAAGGGAAGTTTGAATAGATATGCAGATTAGAGGGGTATGGAGGGCTATGGTCTGGTTGCAGGTAGATAGGAGTGGGCAACAAAACAGTTTGGCACAGACTAGATGGGCCAAAGGGCCTGTTTATGTGCTCTACTAGTCTATAAAATTCAAAACTCCCAGCTGGTGCAAGGGAGAGCTATTATAAGTTCATTTGTACTGTAGTAGAGGGACACTGATTCAAACAGCATAAATAGCAAAAAAGTTCTATTGCTTTTTCAGTGTATATGATGAATAAATTTTGCTAATTGCTATTGATGCTGACTAAACTCTTCTCAGGCTTTAGCCAGGTACAGGTATTGATTGTAACTGGTGTTTCAATGACAAACTCTGCCTTCTTCTTCAGGGATGGTAGAGTTTGTCACAGAAATGTCAATTAAAATTGATACCTGTACCCAGCTGGAAGCCAGAGAAGATTTTAATCAGCATCAATAGCAATTAGTGGAATTTTCAAATGGTAGCATTTTACAAAGAATAAACAAATGCAGCAGTTAAAAAAAAACAAAACTATATAATTACACTCCTCTACACATGAAGAAGCTGAGGCAGAGGTGTAGTTTTGGTAGGAATTAAAAATACATGTGCATCAATGTAGCACTTGAGTACAGAAAGCATAAAACTGATCAAACTTCATTTGCATAGTCTCAAACTGACCAGCAGCATTGGTATCTGATGGAAATATCCCGGATAATCCAAGATAGGAATATAGTCCTCACTGCTAAAAGCTTTAAGGATAAAAAACAAGTTCTATTCGGTAAGTCAAAAAATAAGGGAAAGGATGGAGAGGGAATGTAATACAATAGACCTTTTGTGCGATGCCCCATAATTAATTATTTCAAACTGCTTGCATCATTTGGAAAACCTCCAATCAGTAAAGCATCATAGAATTATACACTCAGGAGCTTTATAGCAAGACTAAAAAAAACAAAAACATAGAGTTGTAACACTGAGTGCTTCACACAGTGAGAAGAAATGCATGAAAATTTCCCATATCTGACGTTTGTTAATTAGATGACACTTATTAACCACAAATAAAGCAAATTGTAGCTGCAAATTTACATCAATAAGACAGTAACCTAGAAGAATTGCTGCCATACCTATTGCAAAGCTGCACCTGCAAAGAACAAGCTCAAA
The DNA here is from genome assembly GCF_030144855.1 of Hypanus sabinus. Classification (NCBI taxonomy): domain Eukaryota; kingdom Metazoa; phylum Chordata; class Chondrichthyes; order Myliobatiformes; family Dasyatidae; genus Hypanus; species Hypanus sabinus. The sequence goes on along the minus strand of NC_082707.1, from coordinate 183,168,114 downwards.
CCTATACTATATAAACAATAAAGCAATACAAAAGATTAATTAATAAATATTAGTTTCTTTGTAATATCATTTCCAAGTATAATAGGGAAAATGCATTCTTTTGTGACTTTTATTGCTCTGCGCATTTACTAATCCTCCATATGCACAATTCCAATCATACAAGTCATTCAATTTATAAAATGAGTGAGATAGCTCATCCCACTAGAATTCAGTGTATGCACTGATGACACAGTAGTTTTTGTGGATTATGATATTCAGTTTGCTATCCCGATAGCACTATTCAAGAAATAAGAGGATTTATGTAGAAAAACATGTACAAGCTTCAACTTCAGTTAACACAATTTTTAGCATTTAAAAAAAAACTGTTGCTTTCACATAAGACTGATTAAAACAATTTAGGTTTCTGTAGCAGTTTTCACATTCTTAGGACAAGCTGCTTCACAGTCAACTGGTTAAATATAGCCACTGTTATTGAGACAAACTGGAAATGAGATGAGAAGAAACTTCTTTACTTGGGGAGGTTATGAATATTGATATTCTCCATGCCAGGTGTTTTAGATGCTCAGTCCTCAAGGCTGCGATAGTTTTTTGGACATAAAAGAAAAATAAAGAATCAAAGAAAAGAAAAGCAAATTTGAAGCAGATGATTGGAACAAGTTTGAGCTTGCACATTGCCAGTCCTACTCCTTTTTTTTATATATAACTATTTGAGCTCAACAGTCTTAAAGTGATATGAATATACATTAATAATGCTAGTTTAAATTAAGCAATCATTTAGGTAGTCAATGGGTAGTGCACGGAGTGTAGCAATCAGTGTATTGCTTTACAGCACCAGTCTGGCCCCCCCACCCCCCAAAATCGGGTTTCAATTCCCACCTCTGCCTGTAAGCGGTCTGTACATTCTCCCTGTGAACATGCCAGTTTCCTCCCACATTCCAAAGTCTACAGTTAGGGTTAGCGAGTTGTGAGCAGCACTTGCGAGTTGCTCAGCACAATCCTTGCTGATTTGATTTGACACCATCAACATACTGCGCTACATGTTTCAATGTACACATGACAAATAAAGCTCATCTTAAAAAAAATCTTTTCCAAAGACTAAGTTTTCACTGTTTACACTGTTGCCTAGATGAATCTGAAATAACTTCCACAAAAATGCTTTGGAATAAATTCTCTCGTCCTTTGAACCATCTCACTACATTCACTTAAATACACCAGCAAAGCCATTTCTGCCTTACTGCAAAATATGGCAGCATCGTTAACAAGAAATTTGTGGAAGACAGTGAGATATCAACAGACCAGTCAAGAGATCAAAAATGGCAATTGAAATTTCATCCATAAACATGAGGCAATGCACTTGGGGAAAGAAAACAAACCAGGAGTACACACACTAAACGTTAGGATATTGATACAGAGGAATCTTAGATCATGTGTTCACAGATCCCTGAAGGTACCAGGACAGGAATATATGATGGTTAAGAAAGCACATGGATGCTTGTCTGTATTAGTCTGTAGTACAGAATACAAGAGCAGAGTTGGAATTGGAACAGAGTTATAATGTTTATATCTGGACTCTCACTACAGAAAGGAGGTGACAAATCTAGAAAAACTGTGGAGGAAATCCACAATGATACAACACTGACTAGGCCAGGGGTCAGCAACCTTTACCACTGAAAGAGCCACTTGGACCCGTTTCCCACAGAAAAGAAAACACTGGGAGCCGCAAAACCCGCTTGACATTTAAAATGAAATAACACTGCATACAACGTTTTGTTTTGCCTTTATGCTATGTATAAACAAACTATAATGTGTTGCATTTATGAAATTGATGAACTCCTGCAGAGAAAATGAAATTACATTTCTGCATGCAACAAAAACATTTTGAACTCCGAAAAAAAGACGTTGGGTTGAAGGTTACTTTTAAGTAAAATACTCAACGTCTATTTGAGTCCTTGTATTTATGAAAAACACCAAACTTAAATTTGCCGCCAGCAGCAAACCAAAAATAACGTCAGCCAGCTGTCAACCTGAAAAATAAAAGGACTATTTCACTGAACAATGAAAACATATGAATATACGTAAAATAATAGGCAATTAAAATATTTATCATACTTGTTCAGGTTGACTCACACCTGACAATGCAGTCGTATTTAGTAGGGATGGATCGATGCTTAGGGGAGTGACCGGGAAGGATAATGTGTTTTTTTCCTCTCTGAACTCACAGAAGCGTTTCCCAAACGATGTTTGCATTGCGATGATTGCAGAATGTAAATACTCCGAATTTATCATGTCGTGACCTTGTTTGAACTCTCTCAAATTGGGGAAGTGAGACAATGTGCCTTTCTGTAAATCTCTGGCAAGCAACGTCAACTTGCGCTCGAATGCCAAAACATCCTCCAACATGTGCAGGGCTGTACGTCCTTACCCCGTTGAAGAGCTGTGTTCAGCGTGTTCAGGTGCGCTGTCATGTCTACCATGAAGTGTAGCTTTTCCAGCCACTCTGGCTGTTCCAGCTCAGGAAAGTTGAGCCCTTTGCTGCCCAGGAAAGTTTTCACTTCTTCCAGACACGCGACAAAGCGTTTCAGCACCTTCCGTCTGGACAGCCACCGGACTTTGTTGTGCAGCAGGAGATCAGAATATGCAATTTCCAGCTCGTCCAGTAACAAACGGAATTGACGGTGATTTAAACTTTTTGCCATTATTTTATTGACAATCTGAATGACAACATCCATTATTTCTGTGCATTCCGGAGGAAATGTTTGAGCGCACAGTGCCTCTTGGTGCAAGATGCAGTGAAAAGTCAGCAGCTTTCTGTCCAGCGACTTCTGCAGTAAAGCCACAATTCCCTTGTGCGTTCCCGTCATATTCGGTGCCCCCATCAGTAGCTACTGACACCAGATGGGTGGTCTTTATTCCTTTGGCTCTTAAACAATTCAAGACAGCCTCACAGATGTCCTCCCTCCGTGTTTGGTCTTTTAGAGGTATCAACTCAATCAGTTCTTCCTGTGGCCCGGCAGAGTTTACATACCGGCAGAACAACGCTATTTGTTCAATATCACCTTTGTCTTTAGACTCGTCACAGGCAATCGAGTAGGCCACAGCTGAATTGATGTCTTTAATTTGCTGTCTTGTGATGTCTTCTGCCATTTTTATGGTTCTGTCTTTGACAGTCTTTGCAGAGAGGGGCATATCCCTGATTTTCTGCACAATTTCACTCTTGTTTTTAAAGTCCGTGAATAGATGTTCTGAAATCTTAATGAAAGATTCTTTTATATATTCACCATCTGTAAACTGCTTCCCGTGCCTGACTATTTCCTGAGCGGCAATATAACTGGCGTATGTCGTTGATTTTCCAGACTTCATCCATTTCTGGAAATGATTTTTGCTCAGATCAACCTTCCGCATCAGTTCCGAAACGGCTTTTTTTCTCTCATCTCCATCCGGATATTTTTGAGCAAAGGCTGCGTGTTTATTCTGGAAATGCCTTGCGACATTTGACTTTTTGTTGTTTGCTAGTTTCTCATTGCATGTTAAGCATACCGGTAAACCAGTCTCGTCAACAGTGAAAGCAAATGAATCTGTCCACGTATCATTAAACGTTCTGTTTTCTTCAGTCACTTTTCTTTTTTTAGAATTCTCCATAGTTGGCTTACCTTGGATCGAAAAATTAAAGAAATCGCGCACTGGCGGGTGTCAGGTATTGGCAGTGGTGACGTATATTAATAGCGATAAAAACACGTTGTAGCGGTGTGCTCACGCAGTCAGTAAACTGCAGTTGAATAACTTTATTCGAACTAAACAGCCTTGCTTTTAAGCCTCCCTCAACCCAACCCCCATGGACGCAGATGCTGCAAAAGACGCGTACTCACAAACCCCCGTAGGCTATCTCCCTTAGCCGGAATGCTGGCTAATTGTGAGGAAATGTGTCGCCACACTTAGATTGTACAAGATCACCATAATCTTCAAATTTAGAATTACATTTCAAAAGCTAACAAACTAACATAAAATACATTTTAATTAAATACCGACCAATTATTTCCCAAAGCCACAGGGAGCCGCAGCACAGAGGTGAAAGAGCCACAAATGGCTCGGGAGCCGCAGGTTGCCGACCCCCGGACTAGGCTCTGGATGTTTTCCTTCCAACAGAACAGAGCAAGGGGAATTCTACCCGATGCCTGTACAATTCTGAGGGCAAGGACTGCAAGTCTCATTTCCCTTAATGATAAACTCAATAGAGAATTTAAAGATTTAGAGAAAAGGAATTTCCTCATCTTATCTCTGTCTCTACAAGGTGATGGAAATAGTTAAAAAGTAATCAAGGAACTTATAAGGCCACAGACTGAAAAACAGGATATGGGAATAATCTCAATTGCTCTATCTTTGCTCGGTTTGGACATAAAGGATCAAAATGCATTTTTCTGTCCTATGAACAGCTATATTATTTGTTACACCTTATGAACATTGTGATAACATTTTTAGGACATATTATCAATGTTAAACAAACCACAGATAGTCAAACAAATCAGTTATCTTATTCACATGAAATTTTGCAGATGCTGGAAATCCAGAGCAACACACACATAATGCTGGAGGAACACAGCATACATGGGGAGGAATAAACAGTCAACTTTTTGAGCTCAGACCCTTCATCAGGGCGGGAAAGGAAGGAAACAGAAGCTAGAAGAAGCTGGTAGGGGGACAGGTGGAAAAGGAGTACAAGTTGGCATTTAATAGGTGAGAACAGATGAGGGGAAAGGTGGGTGGGAGAGTGGGCTAAAGTGAGAACCTGGGAGGTGATAGGTGGAAAAGGTAAAGGGCTGAAGAAGGAATCTGATAGGAGAACAGAATGGATCATGGGAGAAAGGGATGGAAGTGCACCAAGGAAGATGACAGGCAGGACAGGGGAAGAGGGGAGCCAGAACGGGCAAAGAGGGAAAAAATTACCAGAAGTTAGACAAATCGATGTTCATGCCATCAGGTTAGAGGCTACCCAGACAGAATATGAGGTGCTGTGTGTGTTGTTCTTATTGTTCTGTTAGATGAAACCAGTGCAGTTCTCAGGAGGTGATTCAGCCAAGGTGAAGCAGCAGCTCAAAGTAGACAATGAGAGGAGTTAATTTCAAAATGATCAATAACCATGGTATAAAAATGACCAAGTGATGTTTTCAGTTTATTAATACTACAACACTCACTGAATAAATATGTAGTGTGCGCACTGGTCAGTGAACAAGTTTCGGACAATGGCTGGTATTCCACACACTGACACAGGGATTTTAGATCACAGCTGTCTTGAAGAAAGCAACTTAAAAAGCACGGTATGAAATGTTAAAGTAGACTTGGACTCTATAGATCAAATAAACGTACTGGTTTGGTATTTCTAGCACAAAGGATCAGAAGTAAACTTTATAAAATCAGGTGGTCCTTTACAGCTACAGTAAAGGGTACATTATCTAGCATAAAAGACAAAATCTTGGTAAATCCAAGATGGCGGTGCGACGCAGCTTGCAGCGGCCACTCCGGAGCTGATTATCTGTTTTTTGTGAAGCGGGGTGCCGTGTGCAATCATAATCGGATGAAAAACAGACGTGGGAGCACAGAGGAACATCTGGAAATCTCCAGGAAGACCTTCTTCGTTGCTGCTGCTGCTGTGAGGTCCGAGTCTCTGCTGGGAAGAACAGGCCCCCAGTCCTCGGAGTCGCGTTGCCGATGTCTGTTGGCAGGGGCTTCTTAATACGCTCGCAGAGGATGGTGCTCGGAGAAGCTGTGCCGGTGGGGATGGTTGGAGGCTCGGAGGTTCGACAGACTCGAGTCCGCTGCGGTCAGGTCGCTTTCGGTGTGTGCTGCGTCTGTGGGGCTGAGTCGGGTGGCACCATGGAAGTCCATAGCAGGGGTATTCCCTTCTGCTGCCTGCGTGGAATGACGAGTCTGTCGGGACCCTGAGGACTTGTGGAAACTGTGTGGTGGTTTCTTTTGAACTTATAGTCTTTTAACATCTTTGGACTATTTTTACCGTGCCCATGGTCTGTTTTTTTTTATCAATTATGCTATTGTTTGCACTGTTATAACTATATGCTGTAACTATGTGGTTTTGTGCAAGTCTTGTAGCTTTAATTTTTGGTCTTGTTTTGTCTGGTGGGTTTGGAGCTCCTTTCCGGGGAACGTGCTAAGATGGTTGCGCGATATTAATACGCAGCAGCCTCTCCGGACTCTGGATTGGGGATTGCCAAATGTTACGTGGATTTTCTGGTGTAGTCTGTTTTGTCATGTGCTTTTGTGATATCATTCTGTAGGAACGTTGTCTTATTTTTTAACTGCATTGCATTTGTGGTTTCTAAATGACAATAAACTGAATCTAAATCTGAAAATGTTGGAAACAACAAACAGATTTGGCTACGGCAAAATACTGATCATCTGGTAAATTCAGTAGAGCAACAGCAGATGGAACATCATCCTGGTAAGTGTGAAGTGATACATTTTGGGAGCTCAAGTCATGACATGCACAATGAATAATGGAACCCAATATAGTATTGACTATGCAACACACACAAAATGCTGGTGAAACACAGCAGGCCAGACAACATCTATAGGAAGAAGTAGTCAACGTTTCAGGCTGACCCTTCGTCAGGACTAACTGAAAAAAGAGATAGTAAGAGATTTGAAAAGGGGAGGGGAGCACCAGAGGGAGATGAAGAGCAGGCAAGGAGTGATTGTGAGAGGGACACAGAGAGAAAGAAGAGAGAAAAGAAAAAAGGGAAAAATCAATCAATCAATCAATCAATCAATAAATAAATAAATAAATAAATAAGGGATGGGGTAAGAAGGGGAGGGGGCATTAACGGAAGTTAGAATAATCAATGTTCATGCCATCAGGTTGGAGGCTACTTAAATGGAATGTAAGGTGTTGTTCCTCCAACCAGAGTGTGGCTTCATCTTGACAGTAGAGGAGGCCATGGATAGACCCATTCCCATTCTGATATGCCTATCCATGGCCTCCTCTACTAATAAGATGAAGCCACACTTGGGTTGGAGTAACACCACCTCATATTCCATCTAGCTAGTCTCCAACCCGATAGCATGAACATTGATTTCTCTAACTTCTGTTTTTGCCCCCTCCCCTTCTTACCCCATCCCTTATTTATCTATGTATTTATTTATTTATTTGGCCCTTTTTTTCCCTTTCCTCTTTTTTTCTCTCTCTGCCCCTCTCACACTCCTTGCCTGCTCTCCATCTCCCTCTGGTGCTCCCCCCTCCTTTTTCCCTAGGCCTCCCGTCCCATGATCCTGTCCCTTCTCCAGCTGAGTATCTCTTTTGCCAATCAACTTTCCAGCTCTTAGCATCATCCCTCCCCCTCCTGTCTTCTCCTATCATTTCGGATTTCCCCCTTCCCCTCTCAAATCTCTTACTATCTCTTCTTTCAGTTAGACCTGATGAAGGGTCTCAGCCCGAAACATCAACTGCTTCTTCCTATAGATGCTGCCTGGTCTGCTGCGTTCCTCCAGCATTTTGTGTGTGTTGTTTGAATTTCCAGCATCTGCCGATTTTCTTGTGTTATAGTATTGACTATGTTAAAAGCCAGTCAGTATTTTGGGTGGAGAAAAAGGGTTTATTTTGCTTTCCTCTCTGCTTTCTCAGGGATCACTCTCTCTGCGATTCCCTTGTCCATTCATCGCTCTCCACTAATCTCCCTCTTGGCACCTATCCCTGCAAACAGCCCAAATGCTACACCTGCCCATTCACCTCCTCCCTCACCTCCATTCAGGGCCCCAAACAGTCCTTCCAGGTGAGTCAACAATTCACCTGCAAATCTGCTGGGGTCATCTATTGTGTCCGGTGCTCCTGATGCAGCCTCCTCTACATTGGTGAGACACCTCAAACTGGCGGACTGCTTCGTTGAGCACCTCCACTCCATCCGGCAAAAGCGGAACTTCCCAGAGGCCAAAGCATTTTAATTCTGATTTCCAATCCTGTTCTGATGTCTGTTCATGGCCTCCTCTTATGCCAAGATGGAGGGTGCTCTCCCTCTGGTGCTCCCCCCCCCCCCCTTCATTCCACCAGGGTAGCCTCCAACCTGATGGCATGAATATTGTTTGCTCTTTCTGGTTTAAAAAAAAGTAGTTTTTTTCCCCTCAGCCTCCCCACTTCTTCTATTCCCCAATCTGGTCTTTTACCCCTTCTTGTCTGCCTATCGTTTCCCCCTGGGTCCCCTCTCCTCTCCAACCAGATTCCTTCTTCTCCAGCCCTTTACCTTTCCCATCCTTCTGGCTTCACTATCACCCTCTAGCTAATCTCTTTTCCCTCCCCACCCCTTTTTATTCTGGTGTCTTCCCCCTTCCCTTTTCAGTTCCAAAGAAGGGTCAGGCCAAAATGTTGACCGTTTACTCACTTCGATAGACGCTGTCTGACCTGAGTACAGGTGGCCCCCATTTTTCAAATGTTCGCTTTACGACAGCTTGCTGTTACGAAAGACCTACATTAGTACCTGTTTTCGCTAACCAAAGAGGATTTTTGCTTTTACGAAAAAAAAAGATGCCCCCTTTATACGTGTGTTTACCCCGAGAAAGACTACAATGACCATGAAGCCTTGTGAGGGCAGTTGTTTGCACATGCGTGTACGTGCTGATTTCTTTTCTCCAAATCGATTTTGACTCACTGTCTTCCTGAGTTTGATAAGTGAAACTACACCGTACATACAATATTTCTACTTTATATAGGATGTATATTTATCATATCATTCCTGCTTTTACTATATGCTCGAGTTATTTTAGGTTTTTTGTGTTATTTGGTATGATTTGGTAGGTTATTTTTTGGGTCTGGGAACGCTAAAAATTTTTCCCATACAAATTAATGGTAATTGCTTCTTCACTTTATGACATTTTGGCTTACGAACGGTTTCATAGGAACGCTCTACCTTTCGATCGCGGGGGAAACCTGTACCTCCAATTTTGTGTGTTGTTTTGTTTTGCTATTGTTTTGTTCCATGGTGTTGTTGTGTTGTGGTTTGTTTATTCATTTAAGATACTGCACAGTAACTGGCCCTTCCAGACCAACAAGCCCACACCAGCCTATTACATCCTCCTTGATGATGTTGTAGATACTTGTATAGTCACCTGAACATGTGGCAACAGTTGCGGGCTGCTTCCAGCACATCCTGAGATTGTATTGGTTGTTAATACAAATGACACATTTTATTGTACAGTATGCTTCAAAGTTCAAAGTAAATTTATTATCAAAGTACATATATATCACCATACATAACCCTGAAATCCATTTTCTTGCAATCACAGTAAATACAAGAAACACAACACAATGAAAGATAACATCCAACAGGATGGACAATAGCTAATATGCAAAAAAACACTAAACTGTAAATACAAAAAGTTCAAGTTTAATTGTCATTCAAGCATACATGAATACCCATGAATATAGCCAAAGGAAACAGCATTACTGCAGGGCAACACTTCTGGACAAGAGAAAAAAAGACAATAATAATATTAAGCAATCGAGAACATGAGATGAAGAGTACTTGAAAGCAGGTCCAGTTCAGTGATGGGCGAGTGAAGTTATCCTCTTTGGTTCAAAAGCCCGATGGTTGAGGGGTAATAACTGTTTCTCAACCTGGTGGTGCAAGCACCTGAGGCCCCTGTACCTTCTTCTTGAATGTAGCAACAAGAGCATGGCCTGCATGGTTTTGGAGGGGGAAGGGATCCTTGATGATAGGATGCTGCTTTCCTGTGAGAGCACTCTATGTAGATGTGCTCAATGGTGGGAACAGTGTTATCTGTGATGGGCTGGGCCATATCCATTACTTTTTGCAGGCTTTTTCATACGACGGCATTTGTTGCTTCCATGCCAGGCTGTGATGCAACCAGTCAAAATACTCTCCACCACATATCTATAGAAGTTTGTTGAAGTTTTAGATGACATGCAGAATCTTTGCAAACTTCTAAGAAAATGCTTTCTTCGTAAAGGCATTTATGTGCCAGACCCAGGACATAAGTATAAAGCAAGCAGAGCAGGGGGCTAAGCACACAGCCTTGTGAAGCACCTGTGCTGAGGGAGATTGTGGAGAAGATGCAGTTGCCAATCCAAACTGACTGAGGCCTGCAAGTGAAGAAATTGAGGATCCAGTTGCACGAGGTATTGAGGCCTAGAACTTGAAGCTTATTGATTAGTTTTGAGGGGATGATAGTATTGAATGCTGTGCAGTATTCAACGAAGACCATGTGTTCTAAGCACCTTTGTTGTCCAGATGTTTCAGGATTGAGTGAAGAGCCAATGAAATGGCAACTGCTGTTGACCTGTTGTGACAGTCGGCAAACTGAAGTGGATCCAAGTCACTTCTCATGCAGGAGTTGAAATGTTTCTTCGCCAACCCCTCAAAGCACTTCATCACAATGGATGTAAGTGCTACTGGATGTGTATGTTTCAATGTACATGTGATAAATAAATTAATCTGAATTCTACTGAACAGAAGAATCTCTGCTCCTGAATGTGGCAGCACAGTAGACAAGGTGGTTAAAAAATGTATGTTCTCCTTCATTAACTGGGACACAGAATCTTAGAACAGAGAAGTCACATTTGCAATATTGTGCAGGTTGGTTACTCCAGTATGGAAAGGACGTAATTACTTTGGAGATAGCACAGACGTGATACATCTGGATGTTGGCCGGGATGAAATATCTCAATTATGAGAGGCTGAATTGACTATGATCAGCCTGAAACGGAGCAGCCAAAGGGGAAACCTCACATTCAAGTACAAAATAATGAGACATAGGCAGTATTCAACATTTTCCCCATTTCAGGAATATCTCTAAACCAGACAGCATCGATTTACAATATGGAGTAAAATGTTTAAACACACAAGGAAGAAAGTTTTACACCCACAGTTGAAGTTTCAAATGCACGGTCTGGTGGAACACTTAGGAAGCACCTGAACAAGCAGTTAAATCTCCAAGACATAGAATGGTTTGTACCAAGGGCTTTTTAATGAGATTAGTGTAAATGAATGAAATGGTTTGCATGGACAGGGAGGGCTAAATGGCCCATTTCAGTGACTTTGACACTTGGTCGGACTGCATCCCTGGCAAGAAAAAGACTCAATTTTTTAAATGGATAGCCGTTCATCAGAACTGAACTGCTAATTCTCTTTCCCACAATCTATTGGAGGAACTCAGTGAGACAAGCAGCGTCTGTGGGAAGAAAGGAATCTCAAATGTTTCGGGTCAAAACCCTGCATAGGACCTGGTGCAGGGCTTTGATATTTAACATCGACAACTTTTTTCCTCCCACAGATGTTGCCTGACTGCTGAGCTCCTCTGGTCAATTGTTCGTTGCCCTACATACAGCATCCACAGTCTCTTGTCTCTCTCTCATCTCCAAATTTTTGCTGACCAGCTGAGTATTCCAACATTTTCCTTTTAATTCCATTTTCAGATTAATTCATCAAATGCATATTTGATGAATTAATTCATCAAACATATAGTGGAATGCATCATTTGCATTAACAACCAACACACACCTGGGGATGTGTAGGGGGCAGCCCATAAGTGTCACCATTATGGCACCAGCCTCCAAGTACTCCCGTTCCCTCTCATATTCCAAAGGCATATGGATTAATCGGGTCAAATATGTACAATTGGGCAACGTGGGCTTTTTGGGCTGGAATGGCCTGTTACAGTGTTGCATCTCTAATTTTTTTTTAACATATCATTGAATTTTTGTGTGTTTGTTTCTGTGTCATATTATATGAGAAGCCATTCAGTCCATTGGGTCCATTCTTACTTGCCATAGATGGAATCCCATCAATCCCATTTGCTGCTTTTTATTTCCTTTGTAATCCCACAATTTATTCTTGCCCACATGTCCATTTACCTACACCAAGACATAATTCACAGAAGATAAAACAGGCAAGCTTTGGGATGTAGGAGGAAAGGAAAGCACCTAGGGAAAATCTTTATGGCCAAGGGAGAATAATAAACACAGTAAGGATAGCATCTGAGGTCAGGATGAGTTCTTGAAGCTATAAAACAGCAGCAGTAAATTCTGTGTCACTCTGACACCCTAACTTGGTTAATATCTGAGTAAATGGGAAACAACTAACCAACAACCCACCTTGGACCAATATTTCTAGTGGATCTGGACCATCTCACCCTACTCAAACAGTAACAGAGTATCAATCACTATAAAAAGTGCTAAAAACAGGTGTTAGATGATGAAGGGTCTTAGCACAAATGTTGACTATTTTTACTGCTCTTGTGTTTGAATGATGTAGTAAGTAATAAAGTCAATTCAATATTCTCTATAGATGGTGACTTCCAGCATTTTGTGTGTGTTGCTCTAGGTTTACATGATTAGCTTTAAACACATATTTAGACAGAATATTCTCAAAACAATATCCCTTTTCTCTCTAAGTAAAATTCAACAAATACTGGCAAATAAAAATGTATCAAGAGGTTTTCAAATTTACATGTCATTCCTCTGAAATACAACCATCACCTTTGAATATAACTTTCAAAGTACATCAGAACTCATATCCCAGTTCACATCTAGCAACTTTGAGTGAATAATAAATAACCCTGCAGATTATCATTGACTGAATTATCCTTCATCCACTGATCTCAACCTGAGCACCACTATCGAATCTAATTAGCAACGTACAGCCGAGACAACAAAAACATATATAAATAAATCGATAAATAAGAAGAGGTTCTTAACAAGCAACTTCGTTCTAGTTTGGGATGAGCGAGGGCAGGATCTCAAAAGATGAACGTGGGTGAAAGTGGTGTGTATAACTACTGTAAAAATTGTCTGATGGGTACGACAGACTACCTGTAACACTGCCCAGTATTGCTGCACGGCCAAGGCCTTTGCCCCCAGCTTCATCAGGTCAATGATCCCCCGGGTTCTTACCGTCAGACTCGGCCCGTACCAACAGCGACATTCCCTTCAGGCGCTCCACATAGCTGGACGAGACGTGCCCGGTACCACGATCGTCCCACTGCCGATCCTCGTTGAGCGTGTACACCTTCACCCGCCGCCGGGTGTCCGCCATGGCCGCGGCGCAGCGCGGCAGGAGCAGGCGATCGGCCGCCGATCTCCCCGCTTCGAACAAACAATAAGAGTCACGACCCAGTGAAGATGGCAGAGGAAAATAAATCGCCTCAGACGGCGCTCATTCTCCCAAAGACTAGGCCCGAGACCAAGCCACGGGCCCCCGCTGACAGGGGGGCCGGACAAAGCGCTTCCCGCTGCCGGCCCGCCGCCTCCTCGTGTTAAACCCTCATCGCGCCACCACTTCTTCTTCTTCCAACAGTTCTATCCCGCTGCGGCGGCCGGGCTCCGGTATTTATTCGTTCCCCTTCGCGGCCGCGCGGACTCCACTTGGCCTTCGTCCCTCCCCCCGCCCGCCTGGCTCAGCCTGCAGCCGCCATCTTGCCGCCTCCCCGACTGGCAGCACGGGGTCTCCCGCGCGGGGCGGCGCGCGCAGCACGGGCCGCCTCCCGCCCAGAGCGAGCTCGCGCCGCGCCGCCGCGGCAACCGAGGCTGTCCGGAAGCGGGGCACAGGGCTGAACTGTCCGGAGCTGACCGACTGACCGGCCGGAGCCGGGCTTCAGGGGCCACGTTACCGATTGACCGTCTGGAGTCGGACTACAAGGCCCGGTTACCCAGTCATATCAGAAGCTGGACCACTGAGTGACCGGAGAGCCGGGCTACCGAATGACCTTCCGGAGCCGGTCCATTGAGCGACCAAACGAGCCAAGTTGCCGAGTAACCGTCCGAAGATGAATAACCGAATGACCACAGGTGCTGGGCTAACGAGTGATCACCTCGACAGGACCATAGAGTCACCCTCCGGAGATGGACCAGAAACCGCCTGGATCCGGTCTCATTGGTCTCGCAGTCTTGCTGTCTGATACAGGATGGAGTGACCAGTGAGGCCAGACCATTGAATAATTATTTGGATCGGATCACTGTGACCATCTTGAACTAGATAAAGAGACAACTGAATGACGACCATGAACGGACCGCCAAGAGTCTAATAGAATTACCACTGGGACTAGACCATTGAGACCTTTCAGATCTAAGTTAACGAGTGAGGTATGTCCAGGGAGCTTTTGGAATCAGTATGTAGATAAGCCAGCTAGGGAAGTGACATTGTTGGACCTTGTCTTAGGGAATCTAACTGGTCAGGTGGATTGAGTGGGGGTGAGGAAGCATTTTGAGATAGTGACCTAAGCTCCTTCTGCGTCAAAGCGGTTATGTAAAAAGATATTAATGTACCAGGAATAAATATCTCAAAATTTGAGGTGGAAGATTAATTTCAGATTAAAATAAGACAGGACCTGATAAAGGTAGACTTGGTGCTTCTATTTGAAGGTAAGTCTATGTATGTGCAGTGGGAAGAATTCAAAGGAGAAATAATAATTGTTTAGAGATAAGGGTAAAAAGTACAGTGAACACTGGATATGTGGGGAACATTAAGAGAAATGGTCATCAATGGAGTAAAAATTGTTGGGAGATGTAGTTATTATTTATTTGTTATTTAGGGATACAGTGTGGTAACAGGCCCTTTTAGCCCAATGAACCCGCTCTGCCTAATTACACCCATGTTACCTACTAAACTCTACATCTTTGGAAAGTGGGAGGAAACCAGAGCACCCAGAGGAAACCCTCATGGCCTCAGGGAGAATGTACAAACTCCTTACAGGCAGTGGCTGGAATTGAACTCTGCCACTGCACTACCATGATACTCTAAATTTAAAAAGAATCAGGTTTATTTTCACTGATGTATTGCATGAAATCTGTTTTGGGGCAGTAGCACAATGCAAAACTATAAATTACAAACTCGTATAAACAAGTAGAACCAAAAGAGAGGAAAATAGAGAGGTTGTGTTCATGAGTTTTTGGATCATTCAGAAATCTGATCCTAAAATGCGTGTGCCTTCAGGCCCCAGAAACTCGTCCTTGGTGGCATTAGTGAGAAGGGGGACATATCTTGGGTGGTGAGGCTACTTAGTGATGGAAGCTGCTGCCTGGAGGCATTGCCCTTTGCAGATGTCCTTGATGGTGGGGAGACAAGTGCCCATGATGGAGCTGGCTGACTCCACAACCCAATACAGCTTTTACTAATCTTGTGCATTGACGTCTGCATGCTAGGATGCATATTAGAAGAGCAAACAGCAATAATAAAATATTATTAGCGGACAGGTAAATCCAAGATAGAAGTATGTTGAGGTTAAAAGTGTAGGGCCCCTAAAATGGCAATATGCTTATTAAGTCAGAAGTTATAAGTGAGATCCTAAGTGAATACTTCTGTATAATATAAGAGTTTCAGCAACACACACAAAAGGCTGGAGGAACTCATAAGGTCAGACAGCATAAAGAGGAATAAATGGTTGACATTTCAGACCAAGATCCTTCACCAGAACTGGCCTATGAAGGGTGTCAGCCTGAAATGCCAACTGTTTATAGCTCTCCATTGATGCTGCCTGATCTGTTGACTTCTCAATAATATTCATGCGGGAGCCTGACTTCATCATTGGAGAACTCCGTGAAGAGGAAGGTGAAGAAGTGCAGAGTATTCCAAAGGCTGTACGTCTTTGGAATGTGGGAGGAAGCTGGAGCACCCGGAGGAAACCCATGCAGGCATGGTGAGACGATATAAACTCCTTGCAGACAGCAGCGGAATTGAACTTGGATTGCTGGCATTGTAATAGCATCACACTAACTGCAAAGCTAGCTTGCCACCATACATTAGCCATTGTAAATCCCTCCTAGTCTAGCTGAATGATAGAATCTGGGGGAAGGAGTTGAAAATGTAGGGAGAATTTTTAAAAAGTCAGTTTTGTGTAAATTGCTGATGGGTGGCCAGTGCGACGGTGGGTTGAAAGGCCTGAATCTGTGTTGTATCTCAATGATTTGTGGTACCAGACCTCTGAGTTACTGTTGAGAGCTGGATCATTGGGTGATTGGTTTGGAGACAGACCACAGTGTAATTATCTGAATCCGAGCCACTGAATGACTATCCAGAGCCAGGTCATGAGTGACTGTATAAATTAATGATTCTGTAACTACAGAAATACTAATCATTCTGTATCTGTCAGATGGGTTTCTGGATAGATATGTATGTATATAAGAATACAATAATATAGAATTTTTCATTACTTTATGTTTGAAATGTGTAATTCAATCTAAACAAAGGAAACTATAAACACACAAGGGTTGGGTTGGCTGTGGTTGATAGGGAAACCACATTAAAAGATGTACAATATTACAGAAGGAAGGGAGGGGGGACCCTCACCATCTGGGACATGCTTCTTGCCCTCTGCCTTCAAGTTTCTGGATGGTCAATAAACCCATTAACACTACCTCATAATTCATTTTTGCACAATTTATGTATTTTTGTGGCTTAGTAATTTTTGTCTTGCACTGTACTCCTGCTGCAAAGCAACACATTTCACAACATATAAACTTGATTCTGATTTAGTGGCTGATATTTAAAGAAATAATACAGTTTTCAACAACTAAGACCATAAGACCTACAGAATTAGGCCATTCAGCCCATTGAGTCTGCCATTCAGTCATGGCTGTTCTATTATAATTTTTTTATGGTGCAAAGATACAACAGAAACAGTGACCTATCAAACTTACTGATCTAGTTTATCACATTATCATCCAGATGATTGATGTAGATGACAAATAACAATGGACCCAGCACCAATCCCTGTGGCACACCACTGGTCAAAGGCCTCCAGCAACCATCTATTGTCACTTCGGAGAGGTAATCGTGAGTGAAGAGTAATCCTGAATCCATTTAGGACCTGTGCACTGAATTTTTCTCATTCAATGTTGTGTAAATTATTAGGTTTGTGGAAACTGGTTAAATCACTGCGCAGTTTCCACAAGATAAAGTATTAGTAACATTTACAAGAATAATATTGGAACGAAATTACAACTATCAAGCTATTTTTCCGTACAATGGTGAAGCATGAACAGTGACTAATTAGATGCCAAAGGGAGCTTAAATGTGCAAAGTAACACACACAGTTATTGGTTTTGTATGTTGCTTGTACTGAACATACGCCTTGACTATGCTGCAAATGGAACCAGGCGGAGGGGGGCGGGGGGGTGGAACCAGATGGGGATGAGATGACTGGCCAGTGGAACCAGGTTGGGTGAGAGATAAACAAGGAAGAAGAATACTAAGTGGACAAATAATCGTTTGTGGGAAAGAACACCAGAGCTGTGCATTACATGCAATTGGTAAATTCACTGTGTATACTATACACAGTGGGAGATTCTCAATTACAAGATTTTCATATAGAGGGTTATAGTTACATAAAACAAGCTGGCAAGAGGAGTGGTAATGGCTGGTATAATTACAGCATTAAAAACATTAGAATAGGTACTTGGATAGGAAAGAAGCAGAGGGATATGTGTCTAATATGGGCAAATGAAATTAGCGTGGGTAGGCACCTTGATCAGTGTGGTTGAGTTAGGCAAAAGGACCTGTTTCTGAGTTGTACAACTCTAGAAACCAAAAATGCAGGTAATACTTTGGGCATGGTCAATGTTGTATAAAAGACTTTTACAGTCAATACTCCTTGTAATGTGCTAATATTCCATTCACCTTCTAATTAATTAAACTATCAAAATGCGGATATTTTGTGTTCTATACAGCTGAGACCCCAGATCCCTTGATACTGCTGTATGTCATAGTCTTAATCATTTAAATAATACATTGCTGTCCTATTCTTCCTTCCAGAGTAGTCACTTTTTTTTGCATTATACTCTATCTGTCAACTATTTGGCAGTTTGTTTAACCTATAAGGAGGGCTCTTCATGTCTTTCACACACCTTGCTAAGCCACCTATCTTTGTTTCAGCAAATTTAGCTTTAGTACCCTTGCTCCCTTCATTCAAGTTACAACGCACATAATAAATAGTTGAGGCCCCATCACTAATGTCTGTGGCTCCACTGACTGCCAGTCTAAAAATTCTAACAATTTGTATTTGTTTAGCTAGCCAGTCCCTTATCTCTGCAAGTCCCAACTCCATGCACTGTAATCTCGTGCAATAACCATTCAAAGCACATTATCAATTGCCTTTTGGAATTAAGATGCATTGTATCCAACAATGATCTTATCTGTTACTTCTTCTTCAAAGAATTCTGGCAGAGTCATCAAAAGTGATTTCCTCTTCATAAAAGCATGTTGGCTATATATAAGTTTACTTAAAATTCCCTAAGTGTCCTAAATAGCCGATTCCTCCAACATTTTCCCAGTGACAGAAGCTGATAATTTTCTCTTCTCTGGCTCCCTCCTTTCTTGAATAATGGCATTGCTTTGTGATAGAGACTCCTGAGATAATTTTTTACATACCTGTAGCACTCTTACTGTCTGTTTTTATATTATTTATCACATAAGGTTCAAAAATGGATTCAACAGTGGCTAGATGGGAGATGCCAGAGAGTAGTGGTGGATAACTGTTTGTCAGGTTGGAGGCCAGTGACTAGTAGTGTGCCTCAGGGATCTGTACTGGGTCCAATGTTGTTTGTCATATCCATTAATGATCTGGATGATGGGGTGGTAAATTGGATTAGTAAGTATGCAGATGATACTAAGGTAGGTGGTGTTGTGGATAATGAAGTAGGTTTCAAAGTTTGCAGAGAGATTTAGGCCAGTTAGAAGAGTGGGCTGAGCACTGGCAGATGGAGTTTAATACTGATAAGTGTGAGGTGCTACATTTTGGTAGGAATAATCCAAATAGGACATACATGGTAAATGGTAGGGCATTGAAGAATGCAGTAGGACAGAGTGATCTAGGAATAATGGTGCATAGTTCCCTGAAGGTGGAACCTCATGTGGATAGAGTGGTGAAGAAAGCTTTTGGTATGTTGGCCTTTATAAATCAGAGCATTGAGTATTGGAGTTGTTAAAATTGTACAAGGCGTTGGTAAGGCTGAATTTGGAGTATTGTGTACAGTTCTGGTCACCGAATTATAGGAAATATGTCAACAAAATAGAGAGAGTACAGAGAAGATTTACTAGAATGTTACCTGGGTTTTAGCACCTAAGTTACAGGGAAAGATTGAACAAGTTAGGTCTTTATTCTTTGGAGCGTAGAAGGTTGAGGGGGGACTTGATAGAGGTATTTAAAATTATGAGGGGGGTAGATAGAGTTGATGTGGATAGGCTTTTTCCATTGAGAGTAGGGGAGATTCAAACAAGGGGACATGAGTTGAGATTTAGGGGGCAAAAGTTTTAAGGGTAACATGAGGGGGAATTTCTTTACTCAGAGAGTGGTAGCTGTGTGGAATAAGCTTCCAGTAGAAGTGGTAGAGGCAGGTTCAGTATTGTCATTTAAAGCAAAATTGGATAGGTATATGGACAGGAAAGGAATGGAGGGTTATGGGCTGAGTGCAGGTCAGTGGGATTAGGTGAGAGTAAGTGTTCGGCACGGACCAGAAGGGCCGAGATGGCCTGTTCCCATGATGAAATTGTTATGTGGTTATATTACTCTCATACCTTGTCCCCTCCCTCTTTTTGTTTTTTTTACTTGGGGGTCACTTGACCTTTAAGGGCTCTTCCCCAGGCAGAAATGGCTAATATGAGGGGATATAATTTTAAGTTGATTGGAGGAAAGTATATGTGTCTAAGAAGTGTCAGAAGTAAGGTTTTTAAACAGAGTGGTAGGTGTGAAGAATTCCCTTCCAGGGATGATGGTAGAGGCAAATACATTAGGGGCATTTAAGAAACTCTTGGATAGGCATATGGATGATAGAAAAATGGAGGGCATTGTAGGAAGGAAAGGTTAGATTGATCTTGGAGTTAGTTAGAAGGTCGGCACAACATTGTGGGCCTGTTCTGTGATGTATTGTTCTATGTTCTTTGATTTGCAGCTGTGTCAAAGGAGCACAGGGATCAACCCAGCCTGTGGAGAAAGCACAGAGAGCTCTGGGGGAGAAGCTCAGAAAGGTTTAATAGTCAAGACCATAAGACATAGGAACAGAATTAGGCCTTCAGCCCATCAAGTGTGCTCCACCATTCCATCGTGGCTGGTCCCAGATCCCACTCAACCCCATATACCTGCCTTCTCGCCATATCCTTTGATGCCCTGAAGATCAGGAAACATTAACTTCTGCCTTTAGTATTCACACAAGCTTGGCCACCAAACCCTTGGAAGCATGGTCTGTTTAAAACATAGTTATTACTGTATTATTGTTCATTTCTAACACCCGAAGCATACTTCATCAAATATCCAGACACATCGATAGCAATTTGCACTTAAATTCTATGTGTAATGTACCAAATATCCAAAGCACTTTACATTTGTATTATCAACCAAAATCAATATCAAGCTACAAATAAAGTGGTTTAATATGTTGCTAGATACTTGGTCCAAGAAGTTGTTGAGAGGAGTATAAATTTCTTTTTACATCATGAGAGATTATTGAGCCCATTTGGTTCAGGCTTGCTTCCAAGGGAGCCATCCCATCTGTCCTAATCACCTTCTTATTTTCCCAGTCGGACTGGAATTTATTCCCTCTTTTATTCTTACCTTGATCCTTTTCTCCATCTACCTGTACTTATCGGTATTTACAGGTGACTTCTCGATGGGACCTGGATCAAGTGGCTCAAAACTTCACTAAGTACCCACCGATGTTCTGTGTCAATAGTCTTTTTTCTGCAAAGTGTTGTTTCCTTAAGCTGCACCACAGCCTCAGGCGCTGATCAATTCAACTCGCCTTTGCTGCTCAAACACAAACCATCAACATCAGTCAGAACATATCAGAATCCAATTTAATATCACTGCCATATGTTGTGAAATTTGTTGTATTGTGCAGACAGTAAATTACAAGACACAATAATAAAATCAAAAACTATAAATTACAATTTTAAAAATATATAAAAATTAAATAAGGTCAAAAAAAAAGAATAAAGCATAGTGAGGTAAAGGACATGGGTTCATTGTCCATTCAGAAATCTGATGGTGGGAAAAAAGCTGATTCTAAGACGTTGATTGTGTAGCTTCAAACTCCTGTCCTTACTCCTTAATGGCAGTAATGAGAAGAAGGCATGTCCTGGGTGATACATCGCCTTCAGAAGATGACCTCGATGCTGGTGTCCATGATGGAGCTAATTAAGTTAGCAACATTTGCATCTTTTTCCAATCCTGTGCAGGGGCCCTTCCATACCAGAGTGATGCAACCAGTTAAAATGCTCTCCACAGAATCTCTAGAAATTTGCAAGAGTCTGGTAATATACAAAGTCTCCTCAAACTCCTCATGAAATATAGCAGCTATCATGTCTTCCTTGTAATTGCATTGATATGTTGGGCTCAGGATAGATTTTCAGAGATGTTGACACCCAGGAACTGAAACTGCTCAATCTTTCCACTACAGATCTCTCGATGAGGACTGGTGCATGGCCCCTCAACTTCCTCTTCCTGAAGTCTACAATTAATTCCTTGGTCTAACTGATACTGAATGCAAGGTTGTTGTTGATACATCACTCAACCAGCTGATCTATCTCACTCCTATACACCTCGTCACCATCTGAAATTCTGCCAACAATAGTTATATCTTCAGCAAATTTATAGATGTTCTTTGAATTGTGCTTAACCACACAGTTGTGGGTGTAGAGAGTAGAGCAGTGGGCTAAGCATGCATCCTTGAGGTGTGCCAGTATTGATTGTCAGTGCAGAGGAGATGTGATTTCTGATCCAGTGACTGATCTGATAAGTTAAGGAACCAGATGCAGAGGGAGCTACAGAGGCTCAGGTTTTAGAGCTTAGAAATAGTGTTGGGGGTATGATAGTGAGCTATAGTCAATAAACAGCAGCCTCACAGGAATTGCTATAGTCCTGGTGATCCAAGGCTGAGTGGAGAGACAGTGAGATTGCATCAGCTGTAGACCTGTTCTGGTGATAGGCAAATTGCAGTGGTCCCATGCCCTTGCTTAGACAGGAATTGATTCTGGCTATGACCAGCCTCTCAAAGCACTTAAGCACAGTAGATGTGAGTGCAAATGTGTGAAAGTCTTTAAAGCAGCTCGTCCTGCTCTTCTTGGGCACTGGTATAAATATCGCCCTTTTGAAGCAAGTGGGAGCTTAAGACTGCAACAGTGAGAGATTGAAGATGCCCTTGAACACTCCTGCCAGTTGGTTGGCACAGGTTTTCACTGCCCTACCATCAGGCCCTGATGCTTTCACCATGAAAAATGTTCTGACTTTGGCCTCCAAAAGATATGTAATGTTCATATCCTCCCTCAGAACACCATGTGGTGAAGTGAGAAGCTGGGAGAGGATAGGGGGATGAGGTGAAGGGCTAAAGATGCAGGAATCTGATAGGAGGAGGCAGTGGACCATAGGAAGAGGGGAACCAGAGTGAGGTGACAAGTAAGGAAAAGAGAAGGGGTAAGATGGGGAATGGGAAAAGAATGAAGGAGGAATTGAAGAGATATTACCAGAAGTTGGAGAAATTGAAGCCAGAGTGGGGAATAGAAGATAGATAGATAGATACTTTATTCATCCCCAAGGGGAAATTCAACATTTTTCTAGTGTCCCATACACTTATTGTAGCAAAACTAATTACATACAGTATTTAACTCAGTATAAATATGATATGCATCTAAAATCACCCTCCCAAAAAGTATTAATAAATAGCTTTTAAAAAGTTCTTAAATAGTTTACTAAAGTGCATTGAGTGGGAACTTAAGCTCAGTCCTAACCCCGGCACTTTAACATGTCTTGCCCCTGGTGGTTGAATTGTAGAGCCGAATGGCGTTGGGGAGTAATGATCTCTTCATCCTGTCTGAGGAGCATTGCATTGACAGCAACCTGCCGCTGAAGCTGCTTCTCTGTCTCTGGATGGTGCTGTGCAGAGGATGGAAGGTGGAGGGGAAAGGAAAAGAAAAATACCTGAAGGAGAAATTGATGTTCATGCACCAGGCTAGAAGCTACTCAAATGTTATATGAAGCATTGTCGTCCTCCCCAACCTGAGTTTGGATTCATTGTGGCACTAGAGGAGGCCATGGACAGACATGTCAAAATGGGAATGAGACGTTGAATAGAAATGGGTGGCCACCGGGAAATCTTGTGTTGAGTAGCAGACAGAGCGAAGGTGTTGGATGAAGCAGTCTGTGGCTGGTCTCTCCGATACAGAGGAGGCTTCACAGGGAGCACAGGACACAGAAGATGACCCCAACAGAATTGAAGGTGAAGTGTCACCTCACATGGAAGGATTGTTTGAGGCCCTGAACTGAGGTGAGGGAGGGTAGCCTCCAACCTGACGGCATGAATATGAACTTTTCAGATTTCTAGCAATTTTTCCACTGTCCCCCTTCTTTCTTTCCATTCCCCAATATGACTTACCTTTCTCCTCCTCTCCTCCCTTTAATGTCTCTCCATCTTCCCTTTCTAACATGGTCCACTGTGCTTTCCTATTAGATTCCTTCAGCTTTTACCTCTCCCACTCATTCATCCCCCTCACTCACCTGTTTGTATTCCTTCCCCTCCCCCCATCTTATTCTGGCTTCAGTCCCTTCCTTTCTAGTCCTAATGAAGAGTCTTGGTCCAAAACATTGACTGTTTATTTCCCTCCATAGATACTGCCTGACTTACTAAGTTCCTCTAGCACTATGTATGTGTTGCTCAGTGAGTCAGAAGGGAGATGGCAAACACTACCCAGTGAACCACACACTGAGTCAGCACGATAGCAGAATACCAGAAAGTGGAAATTAAATATAACTATCTAATTTGGGCTTCTCCCTTCATAACAGCCTCCTGGTCCCCTGGTACTGACTGTTTAACTTAGCCCTCATGATGATGAAACAATGCAGTGGAGAGCAAACTACCATGACTCTCAAGGCATGCTTTGCTAAATGATGCAAAGCTCTTCCAGAACTGTTCAGACAGTGGAATAGTTGGAGCAACATGCTAGTAGTGTACTGCATCATGCTTTGTGGAAGCAAGGCAATTGTCATGTACATTGCCCAGGAGTGTGTGAATTTGCAGTGGATTCGTGAACCACATCAATGAGTAAGTCTTATCTCCCAGGTTTATCATGGCAGCTCATGCAGGTAGTACCACATATATCATCAAAAATAAGAGATTTGGGATGAATGTCATTCTGAGTTTAAATGGTGTAAGCCTTAATAGGGATTTAGCTTTAATCAGGACAGTTCATAAATCAGAATTGTGGACTCAAACCAAGATACCAAGTGATAGAAATTAACTGCAACCCCCGCAGTAGCCGGCAAATCTCTTCCATTGACTTTACTGAAGATCTGAAATATATTCACTGATTCATCCTCATCTGTTCTGCTAGCATCAATTTCAAAAAGTTCTGACTGAATTTCAAGCTTTAAATCTCCTTTATAAATCCAATCTCGCTGAATTGACATTTATCATGCATGATGTCAGATGAACTAGCGGCCTTGGGGATGCGTTCTTCTGCTATTCCCAGCTACATCTTTCCTCCTCCTTCACTTCAATTTCTTCCGTGATAAGGCAGTAAACACTATATTGTTTCTTATCTCTGAGACTCCATATGTATTTTAACATTGACTACCATCACTGGGACTTATCCTAATGAAGGGTCTTTGCCTGAAACATCAGATGTTTATTCCTCTCCATCAATGCTGCCTGACTTGCTGAGTTCCTCCAGCATTTTGTGTATTACTCTTGAAATTCGAGCATCTGCAGAATCTCTTGTACTCATCATTGGGACATTGTTATTTTGCTGTGACTTTCTTATCAGAAAAGCATATACAAATTATAACAGGGTTCTATTCCTGTCATTGTTTGTAACCCAGATAGATCATGTGTAAGAAATGTGGATTCAAGCCAAGCTCCCAGGTTGGTAGTAGCTATCTGCAGGCCCAGAGTAGCTGGCAAATCCATTACAACACACATAAAATGCTGGAGGATATCTATCAGTTTCCCAAATACTTCATAACCTGGAGAGGGCTTGTTCTAGTAAATGAGGGAGAAAAGTTATGTGCTCCTTTCATTCACTGATCATCTTCTTGTGAAAGACAATGGCACTGAGTTAGAAAAATTGAGTCTGATCAGCACTAAAATACTGCTCCCATATCCAGGAAGCTCTTTGTTAGGTCTGACTTAAAATTGGTTTTCTCTTGCATTTGCTGTGATGGCCATTTTTTCTGTGAAGCACCTTGTGCTTTAATGATAATAAATAACAAGTGCAAAAACAAAAATAAAATACTGATTTGGGAAACATGAAATGAAATAAAGCAAGGAATTGCTGGAAATACTTGGGACAAACAGTATCTGTGTATAGAGAAACAGAGTTAACATTCCTAAACGAATGAAATTTCAATGCAAATTTAAGACCTTAAGATATAGGTCTTACTATAAGATATAGTAAGCCATTCAGACCATCGAGTCTGCTCCACCATTAAATCATAGGCTGATCCAATTTTTCCAATCATCCCCACTCCCCTGCCTTCTCCCCGTACCCTTTGATGCCCTGGCTAATTAAGAACCTATCTATCTCTCCCCTTAAATGCACCCAATGACTTGGCCTCCATAGCCGCTCGTGGTAACAAATTCCACAGATTTTCCACCCTCTGACTAAAGTAATTTCTCCACTTCTAAATGGATGTTCTTCAACCCTGAAGTCATGCCCTGTTGTCCCAGACTTCCCTACCATGGGAAATAACTTTGCCATATCTAATCTGTTCAGGCCTTTTAACATTCATAATGTTTCTATGAGATCCCCCCTCATTCTGGACTCCAAGGAATACAGCCCAAGAGCTGCCAAACATTCCCCATATGGTAACCTTTCATTCCTGGAATCATTCTTGTGAATCTTCTCTGAACCGTTTCCAATGTCAGTATATCTTTTCTAAAATAAGGAGGCCAAAACTACACACACTACTCCAAGTGTGGTCTCATGAGTACCTTATAGAGCCCCAACATTACATCACTATTCTTATACTCTATGCCTTTAAAAACAAATGCCAACATTGCATTTGCCTTCTTCACCACTGACTCAACCTGGAAGTTAATCTTTAGGGTATTCCGCACAAGGACTCCCAAGTCCCTTTGCATCTCTGCATTTTGAATTCTCTCCCCATCCAAATAATACTTCTTCCACCAAAGTACATGACCATACATTTTCCAACATTGTATTTCATTTGCCACTTCTTTGCCCATTCCCCTAAATGATCTAAGTCTTTCTGCAGGCTCTCTGTTTCCTCAGCAATACCCACTCTTCCACCTATCTTTGTCTCAGTGGCAAATCTCGCCACAAGTCCATCAACCCCATTGTCCATAACATTGTAAAAAGCAGTGGTCCCAATACCAACCCCTGCAGAACTCCACTGGTAACCGGCAGCCAGCCAGAACAGGATCCCTTTATTCTCACTCTCTGTTTTCTGCCGATCAGCCAATGCTCTACCCATGGTAGTAACTCCCCTGTAATTACATGGGATCTTAAGCAGCCTCATGTGCTGCACCTTGTCAAAGGCTTTCTGAAGATCCAAGTACACCACATCTACTGCATCTCCTTTGTCTACCCTGCTTGTAATTTCCTCAAAAAATTGCAGTAGGTTAGTGAAGCAGGTTTTTCCTTTCAGGAAACCATGCTGGATTTGGCCTATCTTGTCATGTGCCTCCAGGTACTCCGTAATCTCATCCCTAACTATCGATTCCAACCACTGATATTGGACTAACAAGTCTATAGTTTCCTTTCTTCTGCCTCTCACCCTTAAACAGCGGAGTAACATTTGCAATTTTCCAGTCATTCGGTACAATGCCAGAATCTATCGATTCTTGAAAGATGATTGTTAATGCTTCCACAATCTCTCCAGCTACTTCCTTCAGAACCCAAGGGTGCATTCCATCAAGTCTAGGAGATTTATCCACCCTCAAACCATTAAGCTTCCTGAGCACCTTCTCAGTCATAATTTTCACTGCACATACTTCACTTCCTTGACACTCTAGAACATTCAGTATACTGCAGATGTCTTCCACTGTGAAGAATGATGCAAAATACACATTCAGTTCCTCTGCCATCTCTCATTACAATTTAAGTTGCCTTTGCCTTAAACAAAATATCACTCCATTTTCCAACTCATCCACTCAGAATACTGGCTCAGGATGTGTGCAGGGGATAGTGTCCATCATTACAATCTTGTTCATGTACAAAATGCTGGAGGAATTTAGCAGGCTGCATAGCATGTATGGAGAGGAATAAATAGTTGACCTTTCAGGCCAAGACCCTTCATTGGTCAGCCTTCTGTTTATTCCTTTAAATATTCCAATTATGCAAATTCTAATACAGCTGCCAAAATTCACATCTCTGGATTTTCACTGCAGAGCTTGGATTATTTGTCTATTTTATTCTCAAGGTACAACATAGTAATTGGCCCCTCTTGCCCAATGACCACATGCCACTCAATTACAGCCATGTGACCAATTAACCAACTAACCTTATGCCATTGGAATTTGAGAGGAAACTGCAACACCCAGAGAAAACCCACATGGACACAGGGAGACTTGCGGGATTTAAACCCTTGTCTCTGGTGCTATAATAGTGTTACACCAACTGCTTCACTACTGTGCTGTCCCTTGTACCACCTATTGTACCACTACCTTACTCTGAATGAAAACTAGCATGTGTATAGCAGGGAAGATGAAGCAATGGCATGTTGAGCAAGAGCTGTAAACCAGGGAAGAGTACAAGAAGAAATTTAAGCAGTTTATTGAAGATAACAGCCTACTGGAACATTTATTTTCCAAAGAACACTCAAACACATATGGTTTCATATCACAATAATAGTAAAACCTTTTCTCTCCATTGAAAGTGTGCAACCCTGAGCTTCCATTTTGATTGTCCCAACCCACTTTGACCTGACATCAGTTTTCTTCACTTTTCCACTGAAGGTCATAAGACAATGTCCCATCTTCATGCTGGGTACTTTACAAACCTCTACTCTCAGTGCTAGGTTAACCAATTATAAATTGTATCTATTGTCTTTTTTTTCTAAAATTGGAATCAGTTTTATTATCACTGATATACATGATGGAATTTGTTTTGCAACAGCAGTACAGTGCAATACATTGTTCAAAAATTATGGACAAGCAATGCCAGTAATAATTCTCCCATTGCTGTTTACACCTATCCTGGACTCACTTTTGGTTTTATTCATGAATTCATTACAATAATATTAATTCACATAAATTCTCACTAGAACAAGTGCAGAAAAGATTTACCAAGGTGTTATCTGGACTTGGAGACCTGATTTACATGGAAAGGTTTGTTGACTAGGACTTTATTCCCTGGACCATACAAGGTTGAGGGGTGAACTGATAGAGGTACATAAGATCATGAGGGACATGGACTGGGTGAAAGCCCATAGTCTTTTACACAGGAAGGGGGTGCTAATAACAAAAGAGCAGAGATAGATTAGGAATATTTGTCATATGTACATTGAAACATACAGTGAAATGTGCCAGTTTGTGTCAATGACCACAGGATTGTGATGGGGAGAACCCATATGTGTCGCCACACTTCTGACACTAACATTGAATGCACACAACTCACTAACACAAACACTAACCATACACGTTTGGAATGTGGGATGAAACCAAACCTACCAGAGGAAACCCACATTGTTATGGAGAGAATATTCAAACTCTAGAGACAGCGCTGAGAATCGAACCACAATCAGTCACAAAACTTCAGATGAACTCAGCATTTTGTGTGTGTTGCTCAGACTTCTAGCATCTACAGATTTTCTCTTGTTTGTGAGACCCAATCACTGATCACAGACACTGCCATGCCCATGATTTTAAGATCAAAGGTGACAGGTTTAAAAGGGACATTTGGGGACAGCTTCTTCATGCAAAAGATGGTGCGTACTTGAAATGAGCTGCCAGAAATTGTGATTGTGGTGGGCCCATCATCAACTTTTAAAAGCTATGAAGACAGGTACATGAACAGGAGAGTTTTGGCGGGCTGTGAGCGGATAGGACTAGCTTGCTGAGCAATGCAGCATAGATGCATTCAGCTGTAGGGTCTGTGTCTACTGGAGGTTAGGTGGTTTGTCCTAGGGGTTGGAGGACTGTTGGGAGGGTGGGAGGGAGGAAAGGGCTTGTTTTGCTGTTGTGTGTTGCTTGTTGTGTTCTTTGTTGTTCTGCTGAGCACTCTGGGCATGCTATGTTGGCACCTGAATGTGTGGTGACACTTGCAAACTGCCCCCAGCACATCCCTAGGTTGGTTAATGCAAATGGTGCATTTCACTGTATGTTTCAAATGTATATGTAATAAATGAATCTGAATAATGTGCATAATTTTGTCCCCTATTTGTAAGGAAGGATGTGAGCCTGAAGAGGGTCCCAAAGAGGTTCGCAGGACTAATTCTACAAATGCAAGCCCTAACATACTGTATAAGGAATGACTAATGACTCTGACTCTACTTGATGGAGTTCAGAAGAATTGGAAAGGAGTAAGGGATCTCATTGAAATTTATTTGGTATGAAATGCCTCAATAGAATGGACATGAGAGTCTAGGATTTGAGGGCACAGCCTTAGAATAAAGGGATGTACTTTTAAAACTGATGAAGAAGTTGCTTTTCAGCTAGAGGGTGGTGAATCCTTGGAATTTGTTGCCAAAGAGGGCTGTGGAGGTCAAGTCATGTGTAATTAAGGCAGAGACAAATAGGTTCTTAAACACAAAAGTTTCGGCAGATGCTGGATTTCAAGAGTAACACATACAAAATGCTGGAGGAACTCAGCTGGTCAGGTAGCATTAATTGGGAATAAAAAGTCAACATTTTGGGCTACATCATCAGGACTGGAAAGGAAGGGGCCACAAACCAGAAGAAGGTGGGGAAAGGGGAAAGAGTAAAAGCCAAAGGTTGATAGGTAATCCAGGTGAGGAGGGAAGTTGGTGGGCAGGGATGGGGATAAGTAAGAAGCTGGGAAGAGATAGGTGGAAGAGGTTCTTGAATCGTAAGGGAGTCAAAGTTAGGAGAAGAAAGTGGGAGAATGGGGTTGAAAAAATTAGCCGTGATTGAAAGGCAGAGCAACTTGATGGGTGATGCCTGATTCTGTCTGAAAATGCAATTTGATTAATAAATGATGCATCATACACTGCTGTGAGATCTGATCTCACTGAAGTCAGACAATTTAGGATGGATTCCTATCCGACAGGTTTCACCATCACTATCTTTTAGTCTTTATCTCCCTCAGCGGTGCTGCTTGTATGATGTGAAAGGAAGTAGCTGGGCTAGACCCAGCTGCAGGAATTCTCTCTATATTGGAGATCATACTTGGACATGACAGAGAATGCACACGTGATTTGGGCTGGAAAGTTGAGTGCGTTGCAGGAGAAGATCCCACCCTGGCAGTGGAAACAAATGGATTTTTCCTAGAATGGCTGAACTGCTGGTGTACCTGAACACTGTTCAGAGTTGGCATTGAGTGCCGACTGCTATTTGAGCCCACCACATGGTGCCATGAACTTAACGGTGTGGAGCTTGAATGCTGGGAGCTCGAGGTTTTGAGTGGTTGGATGTCTGGCAGCTTAACCTGACTCGATGAAATGACAGTAGAGCCATGGGGGGTGACAGCCTTTATTACATTTCTGAACGTCATCAGCACCCGCTGCACCTTCTGTTTCTCCTTCCTCTGCCTGCTGTCTTCCCTGCGGAGTTGCTCCCTGTGCTCCTGAATCATCTGCTTCCTGGTGTTAACCAGATTCCTGCTCAGCTCAGAGTTGGGTAGATGGGAGAGGGTCAAAGAGGTTAAAAAAGAAGTAAGGAAAACAAAGCCAAAAGAAGAGGAATTATTTTTTTAAACAGTTTAAAGCAGCTAACATTTAAAAATTGACTGTGGGTGGAAAAGGTGAGTCTATAATCTAGTGAAGGAACATACAGACTGAAGAACACCATGACAGCCCTTCAGCATTAGAAAGGTCAACATCAAACACAGTAGATTAAATCACCAACAATGGAAAAATGACCTCAAATACTACAGA
Source organism: Hypanus sabinus (assembly GCF_030144855.1). Taxonomy (NCBI): domain Eukaryota; kingdom Metazoa; phylum Chordata; class Chondrichthyes; order Myliobatiformes; family Dasyatidae; genus Hypanus; species Hypanus sabinus. Next base: position 183,137,106 of record NC_082707.1, on the reverse strand, counting down.
TGAACCAGTCCAGAGGTCTCATCTTCGAGTTTGAAGTGCTTCACCACCCCCCCCCCCCCATGCTTCCAACACAAGTCAGATACCTACCTTCCATTTACCAATTAGAAAATGAATAGACTTTGGATTATCTGCCTGAATTATACCTTACTTTGTCAAACTTCCCTTCTCAAATGCTGCCAAGTAATTAGAAGAAATTCTTCTTCAAAGCAGAATATCCCTGTGATATTTCTTCTGTGAATTGCCCACAATAAAGTCTTGGAGATTAGCAGTTAATTCCTGGTGACGCAGAAAATCCAAATAAAATGGCTCTGGAGAGCAAATGTGGGAGTTCAAGAGCTGAGTTTCTGAACTTGTCTTATTACCCTTCATGTTTGAAAGTATTAGGCAGGCAAAGCTCCAGCCTCTGAGGTCAAATGGTAATTCTCTCACCAGACTCTGCATCAAAAAGCATCTGGGAATATTGTGGAAGATTGCTGGGGCAGATTGTCTTACTTTCGTTTCATGTGACATTGTCTCCCAGAAACAGAGGAACAAGAGTGCCAGTTTGCTCTTTTTAACCTATTCTACTCTCCCTGCCACATAGCCCTCCATTTTTGTTTCATTCATGTGCCTATCTAAGAGTCTCTTAAATATCCTTAATGTATCTGCCTCCACCACCACCTCCAGCAGCATGTTCTACACACTCACCATTTTTAAAAAACTTCCTCTCACACCACCCTCCCATATCTTTCCTCCAATCACCTTAAAACTATGCCTTCTGGTATTATCTATTTTCATGCTGGGATAAAGTCAGCAACATCGAAGGTTGTACTCAGCAATTTACCAGCCATGTTAATTTGACTCTTTCAAGACCTTAGAGGAGGTGTGAACTTTTTAATAATAACAGATGATTATGGACAATCGGGCACATCCTCTCCATGATCCGAATAAGCAGCGGAACACCCTTTTGAACAGACTCATTCAGCTCCCCTGTCACAGGGATTATTACAGAAAATCTTTCCTACCAAATGCAATCAGCATATACAACAGTTCATCTCTGTGTGACAGGAGAATACACAATTGTCTGGTCTATCATTTTGTACATTATTATTTCACACTGGTACAATATTATTGTAAATATTATATGGTACATTAGTATTAGCTAAGTGAGTTTTTAAATGCTACTGTAATGAAAGAATTTCCCACTCGGGATCAATAAAGTACTTATTATCATTATTATTATTATTATTTAATTTTGGATACTTTAGTGGAAGCATTTTTCCCCTCTAATTCCAGATTCCATCAGCCAGTAGAAGTAGTTGCTCTGGTGGAGAGTCAGTAGGCTCATATTGGGCCAACTTTCATCCACCTGTGCTGTTACCATGTTATATCTACCTAATGGGTTACCATTATAGTATAAGCCTCCAAAATCACTATAAGTTTGTTTTGTATTTGAGTTATGTGTTGTCTGCCCCTTCACCCAGACCACAATGCATTATGAAAAATTCTCTAGCTAATAATTACCAGTGTGAGTGTGTCATCTCTCTCTGAGAGTTTTATTTTTCTTCACATAGAATGGAAGAAGTTTATACAGTATAATTTCAACAAGGTATTTCAGGGATGGATAATTGTGTGCTCGTACTTTTGAGAAACTACAGACAACACTACTGCCATGGAATATATAGCCATTGAGTATCTAAGATTGTGAATAAATTGTCTTATCTTCAAATCTCTGAAAGAATATGCAAAAAATAATTTAATATTTATTTTTAATAGTAAAGTAAAATACCGTAGCTAGTTGTAAGAATTTTAACATAACATACATTTTGTTGTTAACCTCATCTTCTCTCCATTTTTTTGCACTAGTTGGCTTTATCTCTGGCACTTAAGTCCTGACTTAACAAAAGCTATGCTTCTTGAGGCAGACTGAAGCTAGTTTGAAAAGAAATAAGAAGCATTTTACGGTGAAGATAATGTAAATCAGTTTCCTTTTTTAAAAATCTCAATCTCACCACCCTCTGTGCACCCAAAGTTGTCAGAATACTGTTGCCAACATTCACCTGAATTTGTCAGAATGCATGTACAACAACCAATATCGTTTGAGCAGAAATTTCCCCAAACTAATAGATTAACTTTATTTTTTTTGTCAGATGCACATTTAAACATACAATAAAATGTGTTGTTTGTGTCAATGACCAACACAGTCTGTCGATTGTGCAGGGGGCAGCTCACAAGTGTCATCTTTCTTCCATGCCCACAACTTACTAACTAACTTGTGACCCTTTGGAATGTGGGAGAAAACCAGAGCATCCAGACGAATCCCACATGAGAATTCTGGGAATTGAATCCTGATCTTACAGCTGGCTCTGCAAATTGTTGCACTAACCACTACGCAACCATAAGTAAGTCATTGGAAATGCTCAGAAGGTCTGGCAGCGTCTGTGATGTTGGAGTTAGTTAACATTTCACATCAATGGTCTTTCATCATAATGGGGAATGTTGGAGGAATACTAAATTAAGATGCAGGGAAGAAGAAAGGAAAGATCTAAGGAGAACATCTAGAGCAGTTAGAGATGTGAGCTGAGAAGTAGCAAATTGATTTCAATATACAAACCCCATTTCCAGAAAAGTTGGGATATTTTCCAAAATGCAATAAAAACAAAAATCTGTGATATGTTAATTCACGTGAACCTTTATTTAACTGACAAAAGTACAAAGAAAAGATTTTCAATAATTTTACTCACCAACTTAATTGTATTTTGTAAATATACACAAATTTAGAATTTGATTGCTGCAACACGCTCAACAAAAGTTGGGACAGAGGCCAGTCAAGCACACGCACTCTGTGTCTACAAAGCTATGCTGTTGTAGCCCGTGCAGAATGTGGTCTGGCATTGCCCTGCTGAAATAAGCATGGACGTCCCGGGAAGAGACGTTGCCTCGATGGCAACATATGTCTCTAAAATCCTAATATACACCTCAGAGTCAATGGTACCTTCACATACATGCAACTCACCCATGCCGTGGGCACTGATGTACCCCCATACCATCACAGATGCTGGCTTTTGCACCTTTCGCTGGTAACAATCAGGATGGTCGTTTTCATTTTTGGCACGGAGAATTCGACGCTCGTTTTTTCCGAAAACTAGCTGAAATGTGGACTCATCTGACCACAGCACATGGTTCCACAGTCTTTCAGTCCATCTGAGATGAGCTCGGGCCCAGAGAACTCACCAGCGTTTCTGCATAGAGTTGATGTATGGCTTCCTCCTTACGTTATACAGTTTCCAGTTGCATTTCTGGATGCAGCGATGGACTGTGTTCAGTGACAATGGTTTTCCAAAGTACTCCCGAGCCCAGGTGGCTATAATTGTCACAGTAGCATGACGGTTTCTTAGGCAGTGCCGCCTGAGGGCTCGAAGATCACATGCATTCAACAGTGGTTTCCAACTTTGCCCTTTATGCACTGAGATGTCTCTGAATTCTCTGAATCTTTTCACAATATTATGTACTGTAGATGTTGAAAGACCTAAATTCTCTGCAATCTTGCGTTGGGAAATGTTCCTTTTGAACTGACTAACAATTCTCTCACGAATTTTGGCACAAAGGGGTGAGCCACGACCCATCCTTGCTTGCAACGACTGCGCCTTTGATGAACGCTACTTTTATACCCAGTCATGATGCCTCACTTGCTACCAATTAGCCTGCTTAACATGGAGTCTTCCAAACTGGTGTTACTTGAACATTCTGTGCACTTTTCAATCTTGTTTTAACTCTGTCCCAACTTTTGTTGAGTGTGTTGCAGCCATCAAATTCTAAATTTGTGTATATTTATAAAATACAATTAAGTTGGTCAGTAAAACTATCGAAAATCTTTTCTTTGTACTTTTGTCAGTTAAATAAGGGATCACATGAGTTAACATAAGACAGATTTTTGTTTTTTTGCATTTTGGAAAATATCCCTGCTTTTCTGGAAATGGGGTTTGTAGATAAGTGTGTGGAGATACAGGTGAACATGGGAGCTATACTACAAATGGTAGGGCACTTGGGAGTGTAATGGAACAGGAACATGGGAATTCAGTGCATGGTTCATTGAAAGCAGCATCACAACCAGAAAGGGACGTGGAAAAGATGATCAGTAGCACACACAAAATGCTCAAGAAACTGATGCTGCCTGACCTACTGTGTTACTCAAAACATTTGCCCTGGATTTCCAGCATCTGCAGATGTTTAGCATGCTGCCTTTCATCAGTCAGTCAGTAATTTTCCATCAGTATTTTCTTGTTGAACTAAATAAGAAACTTAATCTTTGGCATAATTATAGGTTGTTTTGCTTTTCCTATGTATTCCCTAAGAAATATATATTGTGCCCAGCCAACAAATTACGTTCTAAACAACATGCCATTCCTTCAATCTTGATGAAATGTAATTGGTTAAAATGTATTGTCTAATTCTCTCTCCACAGATTCTGCCTGCCCATCTGAGTATTTCCAGTAATTTAAGTTTTTATTTTATATTTCTAGCATCTGCATTTTTCTGCTTTCAATGGGTCTTGCACTTCTTTCTGTCATAGCTAGGCTGAAATCCCAATCTTCACCATATGGCCTGTAACTATTAGGGATGGAGGTATAAAATCAAGGACAACCTGGGATTGACCATAAATGTTGATACTAAAATGATGACAATATCTAAAATGCACATGGATAGGTACATGGATAGATAAGGTTTTGAGGGATATAGGCCAAACATGGGGAAATTGGACTACCTTAGATGGGAATCTTGGTTGGCATGGACCTGTTGGATCAAAGGACATGATATCTTATATGTGCTTTGTGTGGTGTATGACTGTTGGTACTGTGTTTTGTACCTCAGCCCCAGAGAAGCACTAATTTATTTGGCTGTATTCATAGATGGTTGAATAACAATTGAACTTGAACTTGATGGCCTATGCTTGATCTCTTGAATTTTTTAAGACTTAACCATATTTCTAAAAGTGGTTTCCTTACAAATCCGTATTTATACTTAATAAATTTCAAATAAAGAATGCTTATTCTGTGGAAATATAAAATACTGTATATATACAATACATTGGTAAATACAGGGTACATGATGCGGAAAAAGTAAGAGATAGCATTAGAAACTCAAAACTAGTAAGGTCACTTCTTGTTGTGTTCCATGTTGTTCTTCTGAACATTGTGGGCATGCTATGTTGGCACCATACAATATAAAGAAGACTGAATGAGTACAGAGAAAATTTATAAGTATGTTACCAGGACTTGAGGACCTGAATTATAGGGTAGACTGAATATGTTAGGATTTTATTCCCTGGTGTGTCGGAGAATGAAGGGAGATTTGATAGAGGTATACAAAATAATGAGGGGTATAGATAGGGTAAATACAAGCAGGTTTTCCACTAAGATTGGGTCAGGCCAGAACTAGAGGTCAAAGGTTAAGGGTGAAAGGTGGTATATTTAAGGATTACTTCACTCAGAGTGTGGGACAAGCTGCCAGCAGAAGTGAGTTTGATTGCACCATTTAAGAGAGATTTGGATAAGTACATGGATGGGGGGTGGTGTATGGAGGACCATGGTCTGGGTGCAGGTCGATGGGACCAGGCTAAATAACAGTTTGGTGCGGACTAACTGAGCCAAAGGGTCTGTTTCTGTGTTGCAGTACTCTATGACTCTGTCTTACAACAGGTCAGAAATGAATTAAAAACAGGGTATTTTGAGAAAAAGGTAGAAAAGCTATTTCGATGTAATAGTCATGTGCTATAAAATCCCTCTGGGGGAGTCACTCTGAATTCCGAGGTAGAAGAGAAAACATTCTCCACATGGTTAATACTTCATTGTTCAACTTCCTACCTGTAGTCAATTGCTCCTGTGTTTTCCTTATCAAGCTTGTTGATAAGTTCCTCAACCTGGATGAGGTCCAACGGAATGTTGAATTGCTGGTGGGAGAAGTTCCAGAAACAAGCAGTAAGGCTCAATGGAATTCAGACTTTTCAGTTTATTACAAGACAAGCAGTCCTGCTAACATTTACATTCTTGGTGAGGATTATAGCAGTAGTGCCTGCCCTTCCAGTCCATAATCTAACAAAACCTTGGAGTCTGCTGGAGATCTGTGGTTGAAGTTCTGTGTATGTGCATGGCTGGGAGGGAAGAATGGGACTTGTTTTGCTGCTTGTTGTGTTCAGTGTTGTTCTGCCAAGCATTGTGAGCATGCTAGTTGGCACTGAAATGTGTGGCAACACTTGCTGGCTGCCACAGCACACCCACAAGTGTGTTGGTTGTTGGTGAAAGTGACGCATTTCACTATATGTTTCAATGTACAAATGACAAATAAACTTGAAATTTCAGTAAGGGAGATGAGGAAGTGGAGGGTTTAATGATGGTTGGTGAATGGCATGACATACTTTGAGACAGACTTATTCATGCCATCCCCCTCCCACTCGGACAGATAGTGAAATTCCCATCGTTACAGTTCTCCGATACGTACAATTTCAGCAGCATCTTTATGCAAAGACATCCCCCCCCACCACCACCAACACCACCACCACCACCAACACCACCACCACCAGCTCCCAACCTGTAAAGCTCTTCGGAAGTCAGACACAGGCACGCTCATATTTCCTGCTTTGTCCATGTTCCGGAAGAAATCCGAGAGGCGAAGTTTGCGTTTGTCAAGATAATTCTGCCAGAAAACAATCACACAACAGTCAGGGACAACTTAATTTATTGCTCTATCCTGTGTAAGTATATTTGTTAAAGTATTAGCACTCATGGTGTAATATCAAAGTCAAAGTAAATTTATTATCATAGTACATATATGTCACCATATACTACTTTGAGATCTATTTTCCTGCAGGTATTTACAAGAAATGAAAGGAATACAATAGGATTTATGAAAAACTATACATAAATAAAGTCTGACAAGCAACCAATCTGCAAAGGAAGACAAATAGTGCAAATAAAAATAGAATAATACTGAGAACATGAATTGTAGAGTCCTTGAAAGTGAGTCTGTGGGTTGTAGAATCAGCACAGAGTTGTGGAGAGTAATGTTATCCACACCACTCAAGGAGCCTGATTGTTGTAGGCTAATAACTATTCCTGAACTTGTCCTTAGAGCAGATACTCTCTCATCCAGGCAACATCCTAGTATACTTTTGCACCCTCTCCAAAGTCTCCAGGACCTGTAGTGTGATGACCAGAATTGCACACAATATTCTGAGTTTGGCCTAACCAAAGTTTTGTATAGCTGCAATGTGACCTCCTGACATCAATAATAATACCCCAACTGATATGTGCAAGCATGATATAGGCTTTCTTTACTGCTCTATCCACTTTATTTTTAGAGAATTTCGAGATACTGCACAGTAACAGACCTGTGTTGCCCAATTAACCTACCTATGTCTTTGGGAAGTGGGAGGAAGACAGAGCACCTGAAACTCACACAGTCACGAGGAGAATGTACAAACTCCTTACAGTGACAGGAATGGAACCCAGATCACTGGTGCTGTTAATGTGTTATGCTACCATGCCATGCCACCCCCACTTGAGTTGCCATTTTCATAAGCTATTGTATAAATGACTAAGCAAAGTTGGTTATTCAGATGTTGGCTGACATATTTGCCTACCAAGTAATATGAGTATACTTCAGTGGTAACTTATTAGCTGTGAAGCATTCTGAGAATATGAGATATAAGTAGATAATGCTAGAAAAGGTCAACAGGTCAGACTAATTGTGGAGGGAGAAACAGTATTTCAGGACAAAGACTTTGTTAGAGCAAGAAAAATGAAAACAAATTTGTTTTAGGTTCTGGAGAGGGTGTAATATGGCTTGGACAGAGGAGATATGTCTGAGAGGATGATGCCAGGATTGTCCTGGGGATAAGTTGTTGATGGTTATCTGAGAAAACAAACATGGAAAAAAAGAATGCAAAAGCTGTAAAAAAGGGCAGTTAGAACAGACAGAAATAAAAGCCTTAAATTGTGGGCAGTTGTAACACAAAGGCCGTGAAATGCAGTGCTATAGAAAATGCCCAGGGGGGATGAGACCATAATACGGAGAGAGAAAAGAACTGCCAATATCAAGATTGATGAGCTACAGTACAACCCACCAGTTCTATACAAAATAAAGAAAAAATAGTTACCTGAAGTTGAATTTGAAATGAAATCCTGAAAGTTGTTATATGCCCAGATGAGAAATGAGGTGGTGTTCCTCAAGTTTACATTGGGCCTCATTGTAACAGTGCCAGGTCACAGATAAGGTGAGAATATTAAAGACACTACATGCAAGTTTCTCTAAACTCCATTACACTGAATTAACCATGTTCATAATGCTTTATGTTTGTGGGTTTTCTTACCTGGATCACTTTCATTGGATCAAGTCTGTGGATTCTCCCCCCTGACACAAAGCCACCAACCCCTCTAATTTCAATCTGAAACTGTGGATGATTATCAGTAATTCCCTTTCGCAGTTCCATGAACTTTTCATTCACCAGTACATTCTGCAAAGGAAAAAAAGTATGTTAGGCAAGAGTTGGCATACTGTGTTGGTTATTGATGTAAACAATGCATTTCACTGAATTCTTCAATGTATATGTGACAAGTAAAGCTAATTTTTCATCTTTAAAGGGAACACTTCTGGAATGTACAAGCATTCTGCCAGCATTTTTCCTTCAGATTTCTACTACTGGGAATAATTCACTCCATTTCTCAGATGATGTTCCAAGGTCACTGATCTGGTAGTATCTCTATTCCTCTCCACCAGATTCTGCCCAAGTTTTTCTGTTATGCACAGTGACAAGCATGGTTCCTATATACTATTTCTGCTGCCTCTGGATATCCTTGCTTACGAGCAGAACTGTGTTCAGTGCCCTTGGGGCACGATTGGAGGGAAAAATCATCCTTGATCACTAATGCTAAACTCAAGTTCAGTGACATCACCTAAGCCCAAGTTCTATGTTCTATGTCCTATGTTGAAAATGGAGGCTCTGGGGAAAATCCACAGGGAGAATATGCAAACTCCATACAGGCAATGCCCGAAGTCAGATCAGGCTTGCATCTCTGGTTCTTCAAACAGTGACTGTCTTAGTTATGCCACTGTGTTAGTACAGATGGATGGTATGAATGGCCTGTTGCTGTCCCTACAATAGATATAATTGATCCAGCCTCATGATCGGTTGGTGATTTTCCCTCCATACTGGAGATCTGAGTGATATGTGTTTTGACACAAAGAGCGGTTGATATCTGTGACGTGCTGCTAGAGGAGTTAATGGAATCAGATACAGTCTGTGTTTAAAATATATTTAGACACTTTAATAGACAAAGCATAGAGAGAAATGGTCCTAATGGACATTTAAAAGACTCTTAGATAGGCACGTGGATGAAAGACAAATAGAGACATATGTGGGAAGGAAGTATTAGATTGATCTTAGAGGAGGTTAAATGGTTGGCACAACATCGTGGGCTGAAGGGCCTGCACTGTACTGTACTGTTCTATGTTCTAAATAAAGAGTGAGACTCACTTGAATGCTGATTGTTTCCAGGTTTGTCTTGTCATTCTTTTGCATGACCTCCAAAAGACGAAGGGCACCTTCCACAGTTATAGGGTTGTTATTCAGCTGTAACAGTAAAGGAGAGTCAGAAGGGAGTCTAAATGATAATGGCCCTTTTGGACAATATGAGACCATCAGAATCAGGAGCAGGAATGGATCAAGATTAATCTATTCCAATTCCTTTGCCTAGTAGAAACCTATCCCCCCCTATTCTTCCATTGACCTAAACTTCCTAGTGAAGGGAATTCTTTTCTTTTTCAATATTTTTTCATTAATTTCTTACATAAAAGAATACAGGGTACAGTAAGATATATAATATATAAGATATGTATTATACATCAATTACAATATATTGAAATCACAGATGTGGTGTAATTACCCCATATCCATATAGATTGAATTTAAATGTAAAATTGAAAAGAAGTAATTTTATTACACAAAAAAAAACTAAACCCACTACCAGAAACAAAAAACAGCAGTCTGGTTAAAAAAAAAGGAAAAAATCCTTAACATATAGTAAAACATATTATTAGCCAACATCTGTGCTTAATAGCAAATCAAAGATTTTGTAAGTAATTCAAAAAAGGTCCCCACAATGTTAAAAAATCTTGTCTAGGTTCAGAAATTGAACAGTGAATCTTCTCTAAATTTAAGCAAGACATTACATCATGTAACCAATGAGCATGAGTAGGCAGAGTGGAATCCTTCCACTTAAGCAACAATGCCCTCCTGGCTATAAGAGAAATAAAGGCCAAAATATGCAAATTGTGTGTCTCCAAAATAATATTTCCTCCAACAATACCAAATAAGGCAGTCAAAGGGTAGGTTTAAAATTTACTTTAAAAAACACTGAAAAAGTTCAATATTATTACTCCTCTCTGAAAAGAGAGATGCCTTGTTCTCTTTTTGCACTTGTTTGTATGTATATATGTGTGTGTATATATATATATTGTATGTTTATATATTTATGTAGCTTTTTATGTATTGCACTGCTATTGCAAAATAACAAATTTCACATTTATTAGTGATACTAAAACTGCTTCTGATTTCTTATTCCATTTTCTTTTTATTTCTGTCTGCTTCCATCTACTACATCTCTCTCCCATGCCCCCCCCCCCCCCCGGATTGATCCTATCCTACCTGACTTGATCTGCACATAGTCCTTCAACATCCCTTACACACCCACAACTCTTTCACTCTGCCATTCACCAGTAGCCTCCTCCCTTCTCTCCCTCCCCCCCCAACTCTTTATACCGGCCATCTCCCCCATTCACTCTCAGTCCTGAAGCATGGTCTCAACCCACAATGTCAACAATTCCTTTCCCTCCACAGATGCTCAAACTACTGAGTTCCATGGAGCATAGCAGTTAGTGTAACACTTTACAGCACCATCGACTGGAAGATCATGATTCTATTCCTGCCACTGTCTGTAAGGAGTAGTATGTTCTTCCCATGACTATGTGGGTTTCCTCTGGGCATTCTGATTTCCTCCCATACACCAAAGACATACGGATTAGGATTACTGAGTTGTAGGCATGTTATATTGGCGCCAGAAGCATAGTGATAGTTGAGGGCTGCCCCCAGCATAACCTCAGACTGTATTGATCATTGACACATGACACATTTCATTGTATGTTTCAATGGGCATGTAACAAAGCTAATCTTTAAGATTTCTTGCTCTAGATTCCAGCATATGTCATCTCTTATATCTCAACATTATCACTAACCTTTCTCTTGACTTAAGGCACTGTTGAAGACCAATGTCTACATAAAAAGAGAAGAATTAGGATCAGAAGAGGACTATGTGGTCCTTTGTGCTCACTCCACCATTCATCAAGAACATGGCTGATCTATTGTGGCACCATTTTACTTCCTTAACACCAAATCCCAAGATTCTCTTAATGTTCAGAATCTTATCATAGTCATGATAGAGCTAACAGCACAGAAACAGCCCCCTTGATTCATCTGGTCCATGCCATCCTGACCTGCCTCGTCCTACCTACATGCACCCAGACCCTATCCTTCCAAACCCTTCCTATCCAAGCTTCTATTAATTACAATTGAATCTGCATCCAATCACTTCTGCTGGCAGCTTATTTGACATTTGCACCACCTTCTGAGAGAAGAAATTTCCCCTCAGGTTCACCTTAAATATTTCATCTTTCTCCTTAAACCTATGGTCTCTATTTCACCCATGGATGTGCTGGGGTCAGCTTGCAAGTGTCACCACACAATCTGGCACCAACATAGCATGCCCACAGTGTTCAGTGAAAAAAGACATAAGCAACAGCAATAATAAAACAAAACAACAAGCCCTTTTCTCAGCCTCCCACTTAGACAGGCCACCAACAATCTTATAGAATACTCCTGAACTTCTGCGCACAATGTTGTGCTGACCTTTTAACCTCTAAGATCAATCTAATCCTTCCCTCTGGCTGCTCTTGTTGTGAATGAACAATGACTGAACCTCTTACAGCTGCTCCACGATGGGAAGTCCGCAACATCATGGGCCAAAGGGCCTGTACTGTGCTATTATGTTTTATGTCCTAAGTTCTATGAGATGGTTGAAGGCTGGGAAAGGGGCTTGTTTTGCTGAGTGTTTTTTTGTTGCTGCTTCTTACACTGAACACTGCAGACATTTTATGTTGGCATCAGGATGTATGGTGGCAATTGTGGGCTGCTGCCAGCACATCCTTACGTGTATTGGTTATTAATGCAAATGACACATTTCACTGCATGTGATAAATAAATTTAAATCTGAAATGAAGAAATTTCCCCTCATCTTTGTCCTAAATTGCCAACCTCTCATTCTGAGATTGTGACCCTCATCTTAGACCTCATTCTTCAGAAGGTTGTGAACAATGTAAAATAATGCTTGCACAAATAATATGGGTAAATGGATTGACTCGATTACCTCAGGTTTTACAGGTTTCCTTCTATCCTTTCAGTTCTATCTCCCCATTTTAGGAAGGATGTAGAGGCTTTGAAAAGGGTGCAGAAGAGCTTCACTAGGATGCTGCCTGTCTTGGAGAGTATTAGCTATAAGGCAGGGGTTCACAACCCTTTTTTTTAATGCTATGGACTAATACCATTAAGCAAGGGGCCCCAAGGACCCCAGGTTGGGAGCCTCTGCTATAAGGAGAGGTTGGACAAACTTGGATGGTTTTTCTCTGAGAGGGCAACATGAGAGAAGTTTATAGAATGATGAGAGACAAAGATAGGGTGGAGAGTCAGTTCCCAAGGTGGAAATATCAAATAATGGAAGGCATAGGTTTAATGCAGAGAGGGGGAAAGTTAAAAGGAGTCTTACAAGGCAAGTTTTTTTTAACGAAGAGTGTAGTAGGTAATGCCAGAGGAAGATGATAACTTTTAAGAAGAATTTAGACAGACACATGAACAAGAAGGGAATGGAAGGAAGGTGGATTCAGTTTAGCTTGGTATGTTAGTCAGCACAGACATTATGGGCTGAAAAGCCTGTTCTTGTGCTGTACTGGTCTGTCGTCTATTTTTTTTTCTTTCCCATCATTTCTCCTTTAAGGTACTCTATAAATCCTACCTTTTTGTCCAAGGTTTTGGAGGTACAGCTTCAGAGTTCTGTTCAGAGTTTATGTTTGTTTTTTAAAGATTAGCTTAAGTACTTTCTTTGTTTGTCATATGCACATCAAAACCTCAAAGCAAACTCTGAAATGTGTCAATGACCAGTGCAGTCTGAGGGGGTGGTGGGGGCAGCTCACAAGTGTTTTTACTTCTGGCGCCAACATCATTTGTTCACAACTTACAAATCCTAACCTGTTAGTCTTCGGAATGTGGGAGGAAACTCCTCACCCAGGGGAAACCCAAGCAGCCATGGGGAAAGTGTACGAACTCCTGACAGATAGCAGCAGGAATTGACCCCAGATTGGGGATCACCGCTAACCACTACACTACCGATGATTTCCCTTCAAACTACCAATGTTAAAGGAGTTATGTGATGAATGTCATTGTTTCTTGGACTGGCAATGAGCATTACTCAAGGTGACACATACATACAAAAACTTCACATTGTCATTGACATCCAGTCCTTTGCACAGATTGGAAACCCCTTCGTTGTTGATGTGGTTGGTGCTGAGGTTGAGCTCCAGGAGGGTGTTGTTGTACTTCAGAGTCTCTCCTATGGCCAACGCACCTTCATTTCCAAACCCATTACAGGAAAGATCAAGGACTTTCAGGGTGATATTGATCTAAAGACAGAAGACATGCTGAAACTGTGTTGAAATGGCAGACAGAATTTGGTCAGATAATGATAATAAACACATGACAATTACTGTGCTGACTTGGAACTCCATTGATAAAAATAAATATAGGTTTTATTGATCACATGTACATTGAAACATCAAAACATACAGTGAAATTTGTCATTTTGCATCCACAAGCCAAGCAGCCCGAGGATCGTGCTGGAGGCAGCACACAAGTCCCACCACACTTCTGGTGCCAACATAGCATGCTCACAACTCACTAACCCTAGTTGTATGTTTTTGGAATGTGGGAGGAAACCAGAACGGTCATGCCTTTTTTTGCCGGTGGCGGGAGGGGGGATTGTTGTTTGCTGCCGCATACGCGTGGGAGGGGGAGAGCTGGGGTCACTTTGTGGTTCTAACATTGAACTGTCATTCATTCTTTGGGGTACTCTTCTGTTTTTGTGGATGGTTGTGAAGTAAAAGCATTTCAGGATGTATCTCACAAAGTGCACTGCAGATGCTGTGGTCAAATCAAGACGTACAAAAAAGCTGGATGAACTCAGCAGGTCGGGCAGCATCCGTTGAAAGAAGCAGTCAACATTTCGGGTCGAAACCCTTCGTCAGGACTAAAGAAGGAGAGGGCAGGGGCCCTATAAAGAAGGTGGGGAGAGGGTGGAAAACCAATCAGAGGAAAGATCAAGGGGTGGGGGAGAGGAAGCAGGAAGGGGATAGGCAGGAGAGGTGAAGAAGGAATCTAAGGGGAAAGCACTATGGGTAGTAGAAGAAGGCAGAGTCATGAGAGGTGATAGGCAGCTAGAAGAGGAGACAGAGTAGAGGTGGGATGGGGAAGAGAGAGGGAGGGAATTACCAGAAGTTGGAGAATTCGATGTTCATACCAAGGGGCTGGAGACTACCCAGATGATACATGAGATGTTGTTCCTCCAAACGAAGTTTGGCCTCATCAGGATGTATCTTGTATACATTTCTCTGACATTAAATGTACCTTTGAAACCTTTGATGATCTTGCACCTTCTTGTTTACTTGCACTGCACTTTCTCTGTAACTGTCACACTTTATTCTGCACTCTGTTATTGTTTTACCTTGTTCTACCCAATGCACTGTGTAATGATTTGATCTGTATGCAAGACAAGCTTTTCACTGTACCTTGGTACATGTGGTAATAATAAACTAATTCCAATTCCAATTCCAATTGTAACTAGTTCTTACAGAGTCTCACAGCACATAAGCAGACCCTTCAGTCCACATTGACCTTCAAGCACCCATCAACACTAATCCCATGTTATTATTCTCCCCACATCCCTCAGATTCTACCACTCAGAGCAATTTACAGCACCCCACTGACCCACCAACCTATGCTTCTTTTGGAAGCAGAGGAACCAGGGCACGTGGAGGAATCCCACACACTCACAGGGAGAAGGGGCCAGTTCCAGCCAGACTGCACCTGAGGCCAGGGTTGAACTCTGGTCACCAGCACTGACAGGCAGCACCCCGACTTGCTGTGCCACTGAGCAAGCCTGTAAAAGCACTGGTTTACTGGTCCTTCTCATTTCCAGGGCACAAGTGAAAAAGATGAACAAAATGTTGCTCTGATGCAGCACAAAAAATACCCAATAAGATCAAGAACACAATAATAACCACTAGGCACAGCTGTGTCCATACATAAAGTAACTGACAGGAAATGATAAAGTAGTGGGGGTGGGAGTGTTGATTAGCCCTCCTGCTTGGGGAAAGTAACTGATTTTCAGTTGGGTGGTCCTGGCGTGGATGCTTTGTAGCCTCCTCCCTGATGGGAGTGGGACAAACTGTGCATGAGCAGGATGGGTGGGATCCTTCATAATGTTATTGGCCCTTTTCAAAGATTCAAAGTACATTTATTATCAAAGAATATATAAATTATGCACGTTGAGATTTGTTCGCTTGCAGGCAGCCACAAAGCAAGAAACCCAAAGAACCCAATTTAAAAAGGAAAGACCATAACCACTGCGCTGAGAAAGAGGGAAACACACACACATATCATGCAAACAATCAAAACAAATGACAGCATTCTGAACCAGATTGGTCCTTAGATCCGCTCCCTAGAGCAGTCGAAGCAGGTCCGAGCCTTGATCTCAGTTCATCATATTAGCAGGCCAAAAACACGGTGAAACTTTCAGAGACAACAGCCACCAGAGCAGTTCACAGCCTTGGTGCTTCCAGTCAATCTGGAGCGGTGTTTAAATTACCCAAGCACCAGCTCACGCCTCACTCTAGGACCCGGACCCTGGCACAGCAACACGCTTGGGGCTTGAAACGATCCAACCTCACACCCAGGTTAGGTGGATGGCCATCGAAACTCTTCCACATCAACTCATCACAATGTAACAGCAATACCAACTCCGTCTGCGACCCTGTCTTGAACCCGTTACCCCTCGGCTTTGCGATGCACCGGCACGGCCCATCCTTTGAATCAGCTTTGCCTCCACTTGCTTCTTCATTGTTTGCGGTGATAGTTTACCACAATTTACTTCAGAAAAGGTGTTATTAGTAATGTTCTAAGTTGACTTTCTTGCCTGTTGAATTGCAGTAAGCTGTTGTCTGCACATTAGGGTAGTGCCATCTTAAACCAGCACCTTTCTATATATATTCCTTGATAGCACATAGGTGATGCATTGGGCAGTTTTGACTGCCTAATTTTAGATCCTTCCTGTCCACTCCAGTGCATTTTCCATATCATGCAGTGATCAGCTCTCCACTGCACACCTGTAGAATGACAAAAGTGTAGAGATACAGTACATAGTCCAGCTCTCTTCAACCTCCTCGAAAGTAAAGGTGTTGGTTAGCTTTCCTGATTGTGTAGGATGTGCTCTGGGACCATGAGAAGTTGTGTGAGATGTGCACTCACTCCCACTGCTCAGCCCCCTCAGCATCAGCGGCTCCACAGTGGAGAGAGTGGAAAACATCAAGTTCCTTGGGGTGCAGATCTTAGACAATCTCACCTGGTCCAGGAACACTACTGGGATTGTGAAATGGGCCCAG
Organism: Hypanus sabinus; assembly: GCF_030144855.1. Taxonomy (NCBI): domain Eukaryota; kingdom Metazoa; phylum Chordata; class Chondrichthyes; order Myliobatiformes; family Dasyatidae; genus Hypanus; species Hypanus sabinus. The sequence goes on along the minus strand of NC_082707.1, from coordinate 183,120,312 downwards.
CAAAGATTACACTTTCTGAGGAAACTTAAACAAGCATCACTTCCCACTAACATCTTAACTACATTCTACAGAGGCGTGGTTGAGAGTGTGCTGACCTTTACATCACAACCTGGTACTCCAGCTGCAGTGCTGCCGACAACAAAGCCTTGCAGAGGGTGGTTAGGGGAGCAGAGAAGGTTATTGGGGCCTCCCTACCTTCTGTCCAAGACCTCTTTCAGAGTCGATGCCTCCAGAAGACATGGTACACCATTAAAGACCCCTCACACCCTCTCCATAAACTGTTCTTCTGCCATCAGGCAAACATTCCAGGAGCATCAAAACTAAAACCACAAGGCTACTAAACAGCTTCATCCCACAGGCAGTCAGACGGCTAAATAGCTGCACTACCTGACTCTGCTTTGGACACTTTTAACTCGCACTGGACACTTATAACTTGATTTTAACTGACATATGGCTGTTGTGTTTTACTATTTACTGTTGTGTTTACTATTTATTGTTGAGTTTGTTATGCTATGATTGCACTGCTCCTGGGAAACGCTGTCTCATTCTGCCCTGCAGAGCTGATGTATGGTTGGAATGACAGTAAAGTTTTTGAATCTTGAATCTTGAGGAGTTTGAAACTCCTGAAAATTTCCACTGCTGTGCCACCAATGTAAAAAGGGCTGTGAGTGAAGTCAATAACCATCTCCTTTGTCTTGTTAACATAGAAGAAGAGGTATTTGTCTGGCACCAGGCCTCGAGCTCTTCCACCTCCTCTCTGTAGGCTGTCCTATTGTTGGTGACGAGCCCCACTGCTATCGTGTCATTGCCAAACTTGACGATGTGATTACTCCAGTGTTTAGGCATACAGAGTGTGAGCAGTGTGTATAGCAATGAGCAGAGCACACAGCCCTGTGGGGCACCCGTGATGAGGAATGATCGGGGGGGGGGGGGGTGGGTGAGAGTGCATCCTGACTGCCTGAGGCCTGCTGGTTAGGAAGTCCAACACAAGTTGCACAGTGGGGTATTTAGACCGAGAAATAGTTTATTCAACAAGGTCTGTGGGAGAGTAGTGTTGAATGCTGAAATGCTGAACTAAAATCCAGAAACTGCTCTCTGACACAAGTGTCCTTGTTTTCTAGGTGTGTTCGGACCAGGTGCATGAGCGGTTCTGTTGGTAAGTGGCAGGAGTGGAGTTTTTGTTATGTGCCGTTCAAAGCACTTTTCCTGGTGACTAGCACCAGTCCCACCGCGCCATAGTTATTTAGTTCTGAAGGTGCAGAAGATCTTTGGTACAGGGACGATGGTGGCTGATTTGAAGCATGCAGGGACAGCAACCAAGATGAATGAAGATTTGAAGATATCACTTTACCTCGAATGAAGGGAATAGCACAGAAGGAGACCATTCAGCTCATTGAGAATATAGTAGGCTATTAAAAAGCTGTCCATTAATCGCACCCTGAAATCTTTCCCTTTTGGTACTTTTTGTTCAGAATCAGCAGAGTGAATTTCTTAGACAGCTTGTAAAATGTCAAGGCTCTCTGCCTTCCAAGTTAAGTTAGTCGGAATCTTTCTTTCCAAGGATAGAAATGTCAATTATGTGAGGACATGCATTTTAGGTGAGAGGAGGATTATTTAAAAGGGATGCGTGGGGCAAGATTATATACACGGAGAGCAGAGGGTGCCTGGAGCAACTTGTGAGGGGTGGCAGTGGAGGCAGATACAATAATTGTGTTTAAATTGTTAGATAAACATCTTGGAACATGCCTGTCCTAACATGCAAAGTCAGCTCTGTCGGACTGGGTGCATCAGATCGACAGTGATATCCAGCAGCCAGAAAGGTAAGTCTGCAACATTTTGGGGAGAGCGAAGGACATGACAAGGCACAGAAAAAGTCATGGTCATCCACTGTAACCAAGGAAGAGCCCAGTTGTGACGACTACTTGTCCCACTGAACCCGGACTTCCGAGGTCGAGAGAGCGGAACTGCTCCAGTGCACGGGCTTTTCCACTAAAAAACACAGGTTTCTTCCTGCAGTTCACATCATTTTAAAGAGGGAAATCTATAGCAGTGGCTTCTCTACCAGATCCAGGGTAATTTCCATGCACTTTTTGTGTCGCTCACATCTTGGTCTCAACAGCCACCTTTGAATGCTCAAGAACTGCACAAATCTAATTATTATTGTCAAATACCATGGACACCCATTCAGATAGAGTCAAACAACAAAATGAGCTGTATCGAGGGAAGGAATTTCTGTCCTTACCCGTAATCCTGCACTTATCGCCACGGCCCCCTGTGTTTGGATTTGGTTCCAACTCAGGTTCAATCTTTCCAAACTTTCATTGTTTGCTTCAAATGAAAAGAAATAAAAGGAATTGAGATTCAAATTTATTTATCACATGTGCATGGAAGCATGCAGTGAAATGGTTTGTTTGGCAAGTATGTGCTAGGTGCAGCCCAAAAGTGTCACCACACATTTCAGCACCGTTGTAAAGTGCCCAGGATGCTTGGGAGAACAACACAGAGTGTAACAAAACAGAACATATTGGGTAACAAAGCAACAACAGTGAAAATAGCCCTGTTCCTCCCTCCCACCCACTGACGCACATGCTCTAACGGCTGTCTTCAGCCTCCAGCGATCTCATGGATTCACAGACACTGGGCCCCAACTTCCCCAGCAGATCCAGACATTTGCAGACTTGGTGATTGGACCTCAACATCTGGACTTCTGATTGACCCTTGGACTTTGATCTGAACTTTCAACTGATCTTTGGGCTTTGATCTGGACTATCAGTTGACTTTCAGGCTTTGATCTTCGGTAACAGCAGGACTCATATATAATGACTAATGGGGATTCTGGACGAGGACCCAAATTCCAGGCCTTGAACTCTGGACTCGCTGATGTTTGGACCCTGAAAACAAGGCCTCAAACTCTAGTTTCACTGATGACAGGACCCCAAACGTCCTTGCTGGTCTGCTGGCCCTTTCCACTTGCTTTCGAATGCGAACCAGAGGCTTAGATTCCAGCCTGTCTTCTAATTCCCCCTCATCCCCATCCAGAAAATCCTGTCCTGAACCCCTACCTTACCTCCCTGTCCCCAAAACAAGCCCCATGACTTTAAAAAAAAATACAAGCTAAGTCTGAGCCACAACCTCAATGGAGACTGCAACTCAGCGCCAGGTATATAAGAAGAAAAATGGAGTATTAGCTTTCATTGCAAGAGTTTGAGAGTCCAGGAGCAAAAAGGTCTTGCTATCTTTTTATGGAGACGTAGTGATACACACCTGGAACATTATACATGGTTTTAGCTCCTTCCATAAGATATGCCAGTAAAAGTCTGATCATCTGCTGTTTGATTATTTGAAATCCCCCTGGTTTGGTGCATGGTTCGCTGCAGCCCCAGTTTCTGTGCTCATCTCAAACTGACAGGAGTCCCAGTTACTACCCTCCCTTGAAACTCACTGAGACCCCAGTTCCCAATCTTCCTTCAAACTCCCTGGGAACCCCAATTCCCACACTCCCTTGAAACTCACTGGGACCCAAACTTCCAATCTCCCTGGAAACTCACCGGGACCTCAGTTCCTATTCCCCACTGAAACTCACCAGGACCCCAGTTCCCATTCCCCATTGAAACTCACCGGGACCCCAGTTCCCATTCCCCACTGAAACTCACCGGGACCCAGGTTCCCATTCCCCATTGAAACTCACCGGGACCCCAGTTCCTATTCCCCATTGAAACTCACCGGGACCCCAGTTCCCATTCCCCATTGAAACTCACCGGGACCCCAGTTCCCATTCCCCATTGAAACTCACCGGGACCCCAGTTCCCATTCCCCATTGAAACTCACCGGGACCCCAGTTCCCATTCCCCATTGAAACTCACCGGGACCCCAGTTCCCATTCCCCATTGAAACTCACCAGGACCCCAGTTCCCATTCCCCATTGAAACTCACCGGGACCCCAGTTCCTATTCCCCATTGAAACTCACCGGGACCCCAGTTCCCATTCCCCATTGAAACTCACCGGGACCCCAGTTCCTATTCCCCATTGAAACTCACCGGGACCCCAGTTCCTATTCCCCACTGAAACTCACCAGGACCCCAGTTCCCATTCCCCATTGAAACTCACCGGGACCCCAGTTCCCATTCCCCATTGAAACTCACCGGGACCCCAGTTCCCATTCCCCACTGAAACTCACCAGGACCCCAGTTCCCATTCCCCACTGAAACTCACCGGGACCCCAGTTCCCATTCCCCACTGAAACTCACCGGGACCCCAGTTCCCATTCCCCACTGAAACTCACAGGACCCCAGTTCCCATTTCCCACTGAAACTCACAGGAGCCCCTAGACCATATATTGTATTACTACAGAGCAATGGAAAAATTTGAATATGGTTTGTATCCACTCAAGTTCAAAAAATTGAGGAGGGATAATTTTGAAAATTACAAAATTGTGATGCTGCTTGATGTAAGGATGATTCCACGCTAGAATGAGTTATCACAGACTAAAGGCAAGAAATTCAGGGCTGAGGAATAGGAGGATGGGGTGTAGAGGGGATTAGTTGATCTCTCCTAGACTACTGGATGAGTGAAACAGGTGTATATTGTCCTCACACTCTTATCTACAGCAAAGAAGTCTGTATTGCATTGAACATTCAATAGTACAGGCCATTTGGCTCACAATGTTATGCCAACATCTTAACCTATTTCAAGATCAATCTAACTCTTCCCTCCCCTATAGCTCTCAATGCATCCACGTCCCTAACTAGGAGTTTCTTAAATGTTCCTAATATACCTGCTTCTGCCACCACCCCGGCAGCATGTTCCACACAGCCACTACTCTGTTTGTGAAAAAACTACTTCTGGCATCCTCCCCATACTTCCCTCCAGTCATATTAAAATTATACCCCCTCATATTAGCCATTTCAGCCCTGGGAGATAGTCTCTGGCTGTCCACTCTATATATGGTTCTATTTATCTTATTCAACCTTGATCAAATCCACTCTCATGCTCCTTCTCTGCAAAGAGAAAAGCCTGAGCTCACCTAACATATCCTCATAAAACAAGCTCATTAATCCAGGCCGCATCCTGATAAATCTTTTCTGCATCCTCTCTTAAGTTCCTTCCAATAATGAAGTGACATGAACCGAACACAATACTCCAAGTGTTACCATAAGATATAGGACCAGAGTTAGGCCTTTCGAGTCTGCTCTGCCATTTGACCATGGCTGATTTATTATCCTAATCAACCCCATTCACCTGCCTTCTCCCTATAACCTTTGAGCTCCTTATTAATCAAGAACCCATCAACATCCCTTTTAAATATGCCCAATGACTTGGCTTCCATGTCCATCTATGGCAATGAATTCCACAGATCCACCCTCTTCTGGTGAAGGAAATTTTCTTTATCTCTGTTCTAAAAGGACATCCTTGCATTCTGAGGTTGTGCCCTGTGGTCCTAACAATAGTTTCCACTATTGGAAACATACGCTCTCTAGGCTTCTCAATATTCTATAGGTTTCAATGAGATGTCCCCCACCTCATTCTTCAGTAAGTACAGGCCCAGAGCCAGCAAACGCTCCTTGTGTATGAATTTTTCATTTCTGGGATTCCTCTCATACTGTAAACTTCCTCTGGACCCTCTCTGATGCTAGAACATCCTTTCTTTGCTAACGAGTCTGTAACTGCTCACAATACTCCAAATGCCAGTGTGGTTTAACTTGAGTTTTATAGAACTACAACATTACCTCATGGCTCTTGAACTCAAGAAGGAGCAAGCTAAGTCACAAAATGAAAGCTGTAAAGTTAATGCTCACCTAACATGTGTCCCAAGAATTCTGCTCCTTTATTTCCAAACTCATTGTAGCTAAGATCCAGCTCCAAAATTCTGAAATTAATCTACAGGTGCAAATTTAAGCAAAATAACTTAAAATACATTTTTGAAACTATCATCAAACTTATAAAGTAGCTGAATGTGAATCAGATCAGGTTTTAATACTGTTGACATACAGTGCCTATAAAAAGTATTCAGTCCCCCCCCCCCCCCCCGGAAGTTTTCATGTTTTATTGTTTTACAACAATGAATCACAGTGGATTTAATTTAGGTTTTTTTACACTGATCAACAGAAAATGAGTCTTTCATGTCAAAGTGAAGACAGATATCTACAAAGTGATCCAAATTAATTACAAATATAAAACACAAAATAATTAATTGCATAAGTACTCACCCCCTTTAGTACGACACACCAATTCATCACTAGTGCAGCCAATTGGTGTTAGAAGTCACATAATTAGTTAAATGGAGATCACCATGTATAGTCAAGGTGTTTCAATTGATTGTAGTAAAAATACACCTGTATCTGGAAGGTCCAACTGCTGGTGAGTCAGTATCCTGATAGAAACTACACCGTGAAAACAAAAGAACTCTCTAAACAACTCCATGAAAAGATTATTGAAAAGCACAAGTCAGGAGATGGATACAAGATAATTTCCAAGTCACTCTATATCCCTTTGAGTACAGTTAAGTCAATCATCAAGACATGAAAAGAATATGGCACAGCTGTAAATCTGCCTAGACCAGGCCATCCTCAGAAACTGATTGACCGTGTGAGAAGGGGACTAGTGAAAGAGGCCACCAAGAGACCAATGACAACTCAGAGGAGTTACAAGCTTCAGTGGTTGGGATGGGAGAGACTGTGTATACAACAACTGGTGCTTCACCAGTCACAGCTTTATGGGAGAGAGGCAATGAGAAGCCACTGTCGAAAAAGCGCTCACATGAAATCTCGGCTAGAATTTGCAAGAAGGCATGTGGGAGACTCTGAAGTCAGCTGGAAGAAGTTTCCATGGTCTGATGAAACAAAAATTGAGCTTTTTGGCCATCAGACTAAATGCTATGTTTGGCATAAGCCAAACACCACACATCATCAAAAACACACCATCCCTACCATGATATGTGGTGGTGCCTGCATCATGCTGTGGAGGTGCTTCACTGCAGCAGGCCCTGGAAGGCTTGTGAAGGTAGAGGGTAAAATGAATACAGCAAAATACAGGGAAATCCTGGAGGAAAACCTAATGCAGTCTACAAGAGAACTGCAACTTGAGAGAAGATTTGTTTTACAGCAGGACAATGACCTCAAGCATAAAGCCAAAGCTACACAGGAATTGCTTAAAAGCAACAAAGTTAATGTCCTGGAGTAGCTAAGTCAGAGTCCAGACCTCAATCCAATTGAGAATTTGTGGCTGGACTTGAAAAGAGCTGTTCAGTCATGATCCCCATGCAATCTGACAGAGCTTGAAGAGTTTTGTAAAGAAGAATGAGGAAAAATTGCAAAGCTGATAGAGACCTATCACACAGACTCAAGGCTGTAATGCTGACATCTACTAAATACTAACTTGAAGGGGGTGAGTAATTATGCAATTATTTTGTGTTCAATAACTGTAATAAATTTAGACCAATTTGTAGACATTTATTTTCACTTTGACGTGAAGGAGTCTCTTATGTTGATCAGTGTCAAAAAAAGCCAAATTGTCTTAATTCAATGTTGTAAAACAATAAAACATGAAAACTCCCAAGGAGGGGTGAATACTTTATATAGGCCCTGTATATCATGAAATATGTTTTCTTACAACAGCAGAATGGTGCAATACATTAAAAAAAATACACTCAGTGGCCACTTTAATAGGTACACTTGTACACCTGCTTGTTAATGCAAATATCCAACCAGCCGATTATGTGGTGACAACTCCAGTATATAAAAACACGCAGGCATGGTCAAGAAGTTCAGTTACTGTTTGGACGAAACATCAGAATGGAAGAAATATGATCTAAGCGACTTAGACCATGGAATAATTGGTGGTAACAGGCAGGGTGGTTTGAGTATCGCAGAAACTGCTGATCTCCTGGGATTTTCATGCAAAACAGACTCCAGGATTTACAGAGAATGGTGCGATGAACAAAAAAAAAATCCAGTAAGTGGCAGTTCATTGGGCAAAAACATCTTGTTAATGAGAGATTTGAAGAAGGTGAGGAATGTTGCTATCTCCTGAGTTCTCACTGAGGTTTCATCCATTATAAAAGTCCGTCTCCAGCCCTTTGGGCTTACACAGACTCATCAGGACACAAATGACTTCACCAATCGCATCATGGGCTGTGGGTCCTGACTAAACTCCAGGCATAACATGGAAAACCTTTTTACAAGAGGTAGAAGTGCCAATCTATAACTCATAAGACCATAAGGATCAACTTTATTCACCATATACTGTACATTTGCATGCAATGGATCAGGAATCTGCTGTGGTGTATTGGTGCAATGTGCCATCCTTCAGATTGATGTAATTTAGCTGCTTCTTTATGAATGTGATCAGCCAAATTAGTTATGTCTTCATGTCTTCAGATATGTCAAGTACAACACTCCTTGCCTATAACTGCTCCTGTTCCGCACTTAACTGCTAAGAGAAGGTCTCATACCATATGATTTTGAAGGGTCATCTGACGCATGGTGACCATTTCAGTTATAACTTTTCTAACGGCTTCAGTAATGTCATTGCTTATCTTTCTAAGGCTACAGCAGCATCTCTCTTATACATTGCAACTTCATAAAATGGGAATAAAATTGATTCAAAATAATCTCTTTCTGAAATGTCTGGTTTACTTCTAGACTTGAGAGGTAAGGGTAAAGAGTGTGTGTATGTCTCATGGCAGGAAAAACATTCCAACCAATTACATGGAAGAGAGGTTCATCTTCCATTTTCATACAAAAGGCATGTATTGTTCCATGAACTTAGATCATTTCTTATTACTTAATAGCAATTTGTTGAATTATAATATTTTTCTGATTGTCCATGAAAATTCCAGAGTCATTACCTCATTTACAATAATGTAAAGTGTAACTGCATGAACTATGCCCTACTGGAATAGTACCTTCTGAACTCAAGCAAAAGGTAGCTTTTATAGAGAACACATGAAAAGTTTTAATAGCTTTGTCACAAACATTAGCTGTGGATATATCCCGGGATAAGACGTAAATAAGGTCAGACATAATATTCTCTAAATCATGCTGATTACATGAGGCCCTCCGTTGGTCAGGGCCAACCATGGATATTGCTTCCTTGCTCTCTAACTGACACGCAAACCAGGACAGTACGACATGGAGAGCAAGCTGTTGTCCACGCAGCTGATGAATCCAAAGGAACGGAAGAGACTGGCATCAACAACTTTGCAAGAGTTACCAGTCAGCATCAAAATCTATGTAGGACTGCCTTAGGAACTCCAGCTTTGGATTTTTCCTCTTGGTTTCCTCCTGAAACCTTCCCTGTAAGTCGGTATAGTCACAAATCAGTGGAAATTTGAGATCAGTTTTCATTCTCCTAGATCAGGGGTCGGCAACGTTTACCACTGAAAGAGCCAATATGGACCCATTTCCCACAGAAAAGAAAACACTGGGAGCCACAAAACCCGTTTGACATTTAAAATGAAATAACACTGCATACAACGGGTTTTTTTGCCTTTATGCTATATATAAACAAACTATAATGTGTTGCATTTATGAAATTGATGAACTCCTGCAGAGAAAATGAAATTACATTTCTGCATGCAACAAAAACATTTTGAACTCTGAAAAAAAGACGTTGGGTTGAAGGTTACTCCATAGTTAGCCTACCTTGGATCGAAGAATTAAAAGAAAGCGCGCACTGGCGGGTGTCAGGCATTGGCAGTGGTGATGTATATTAATAGCAATAAAAAACACGTTGTAGCGGTGTAGCGCTACACACAGCGCTAAAATAAAGACACTGCAGTCAAAGGTAACTTTATTTGAACTAAACAGCCTTGATTTAAAGCCTCCCTCAACCCGTCCCCGTGGGCGCGGATGCTCCAAAAGACACGTACTCACAAACCCCCGTAGGCTATCTCCCTTAGCCGGAACGGTGGCTAATTGTGAGCCGGTTTGGATGTGCCAGGAAATGGGGTCTCCACAAAGTTTTTAGATTGTACAAGATCACCATAATCTTCAAATTTCGAATTACATTTCAAAAACTAACAAACCACGGGGAGCCGCAGCACAGAGATGAAAGAGCCGCATGCGGCTCCGGAGCCACGGGTTACCAACCCCTGTCCTAGATGAACTATTAACCATGGCTGACAAGCTCCACCTGCCCAACTGGAATAGTTAATGCAATTATGTTTTATGTTGTCGTAAATGGGGTAACAACTCTGGGATATTCATGGATAATCAGAAACATATTACAATTCAACAGATTGATTATATTTACACGAATGATCCAGTTTAACACAATATGTGGGGGTGGCACGATCATATATTTACATCTCTCTTGAGAAGAATGAATCACAGGAATAATGTCAACTCCACCATTGCTTGGATATTTAATGAAGAGGGTGCATGTTTGTTCTTGATCTGCAGGAATGCCTAGCATTGGTGGATATTTTGAAGTTTATGATATATATTGACATACCCAACAGCTAGAGTCATTAACAGCATCAGCAAATTCACATGATACTCACAAATATACACTATGAATCACCTCAATTGCCACATTATGAGTAGCGGAAAATTGTCAAAAATATAACAACAACTAATAATATTAGAATGAACTTCATAGTGTCCAGTAGTTGTTGATTAGCTTAAAGTTCTTCTGGCTGGTTAGTGATTTGCTCATTGTAACCCAGCAGCACAGGCATTGCAACCAAGTGAACTGAATTGACTTTGTTACTTATATACTTCATATAAATGAGTAAAAATCTTTACATTACGTTTCTGTCTAAATGTGCAATGTGCAATTTATAATAAATGGTATGTACAACAGAAATATAACCCAATATAACACAGAAATACTGTTGTGTCAGCATGAATTAATCAGTCTGATGGCCTGGTGGAAGAAGCTGTCCCAGAGCCTGTTGGTCCTGGCTTTAATGCTGCAGTATCGTTTCCCGGACGGTAGCGGCTGGAACAGTTTCTGGTTGGGGTGACTCAGGTCCAAAATGATCCTTCGGGCCCTTTTTACATACCTGTGTTTGAACTGTCCTGAATAGTGGGAAGTTCATATCTACAGATGTGCTGGGCTATCCACACCACTCTCTGCAGAGTCCTGCGATCGAGGGAAGTACAGTTCCCAAACCAGGCAGTGATGCAGCCAGTCAGGATGTTCTCAATGGCTCTATAGAAAGTTCTTAGGATTTGGGGGGGCCCACACCAAACTTCTGAAGTGAAAGAGGTGTTGTTATGCCTTTTTCACCACACAGCCAGTATGTACAGACCACGTGAAACCCTCAGTGATGCGTCTACCAAGGAATTTAAAGCTGTTCACCCTCTCAATCCCAGATCCATTGATATCAATAGGGGCTAACGCTAACCTGTCTCCATTTCTCCTGTAGTCCACAATTAGCTCCTTTGTTTTTGCGACATTGAGGGAGAGGTTGTTTCCTTGACACCACTGTGTAAGGGTGCTTCTCTGTAGGTATTGGAGTATAAAAGTTGCATTGTTTGCTGTGTAACCAAAACTATGTAGTCAGCTTTGAACTTGCTATTTGCTATGCATGTATCCAATTTAGTAGGAGAATGAAATCTTAAGAATATAGAAGATAATGGGGTGTTAATGAGAGATGTAGATTAGAACATGATTAAGTCAATGGGTAGAAACAATAGTGGCGGATGTACTTGTGAGACTCAACTGTAGACCGATTGGATATGCTAATGCAACTAAACCAGGAGATTGCTATAAAAAATGCTGTGTACAAGGATCGGTGGGCAATCAGCGACTAACTCAATGGCTGTCTCAGTTTTGATTTGCAAATTAAAGTTTAATACCTCATGAAGAATCTTCTGCGTCTCCTGGTCATTTGTGGAGCATGAGAAACCACGACAGGACCGGAAAGAGACCCGCGGAAAGGAAATGGCAGATTGGGGACGCTTGCCAGTCCTCTAGGGACCCCCACAAGGCTAACAGAATTAAGGGTGCACCCAAACAAAAGGCAAGTGCTTTTTGCGACAATTTGGACTAAGAATTCTGCTGGTTTTGGGGAGGTCTTGGAGTCTGAGAAGTGTGGAACCACTGCCGAAGGGTCTCTCTGGTCCAAAGAATTTGGCAGAATTGGAGGTTAACAGGAGGCTCAGAGGATTGATCAAGAACACTGCAGTGAGGGTAAGTACAAATAAGCTAATAAGTGAAGAAAAATTCCACATGGTGTTGGGAAGTCCCTGTGGATACCGCTTCGTATGAAACGAAGGTCTGAATGGACAGGGAAAGGGAAAGTAGAGAAAATCCTCGTGGATACCGCCTTAAGAGATAAGTGTCTGAATAGACGAGGTGCAAAGAGAAAGTTCTGTGGATACAACTCTGAGTAGAGGTCTGTACGGGCAGAACAGAATAGGAAACAAGGACAGTCCAATATATAGTTTAAAGTGCTGGTAGATAGACGATAGACTAGGCATAGAATTAGAGTAAATAATATTATGCTGTAAACGAACTGCAAATCTCTGAAATACCTTAAAAAGAGAGAACAACATGACAGTTAAAGGAACGGCAGTAGAGATTTTGAGCAAAAAAATCCTGGTAAATAAATATGAGATCACAAAAACTTAAGAAAAATAGGAAAAAAGAACCAAAAGCCTGGTCACAAAAAGGCCAAGAGAAGGAACGTTTGATGTAAGCTTGTGCGAAGAAATGGAGGCACTAATTAAAAATTACAAACCAAAAGTTAAATCTAAGAAAAGAGGGCAAAAAAGAGAACAAGAAATGGAAGTGTTAAGACTCTTCAGAACGGAGGGAGAAAGGCTGAGGAGGACAGGTAGAATATTGATTACAAGCAAGGAAGACATTAAGGTGCTGGAGGAAGGTACAGTGAGAAGCTGGCTCAGCTCCGTACCCGGATGCGAAAGAAACAGAAAAGCCCCCTCCCTATAATGAGGAAGGAACCCCTAAGCAGTGCCCCCTGCTGACGGGAACAGTAAACATGCAGGGAGAGGTACAAGTCTGGGATAATGAAGAGGAAAAAAGACAACACGAGAAGGAAAAAGCGGCGATATGGAAGGAGATACAGGCAGAAAGGATAAAGGTGGAACAGGCAAAGAGAGAAATGAAAGAAGAGATTGAACGGATGAAATACTTGAGAGAGGAAAAAGAGTATGAAGAGTATCGGTTATACCATAGAAATGAACAGACTAGAAAAGAAAGTGGCTCATCAGGGCAGGAAGAGATGAGGCATTCAAGAGGAAGTGGAAAAAAGATAGGAGATGAGAGTCTTGGAGAAACACAAGAGAGAAGGGAATCAAACATGAGTAAGGATCATGAGGAGTCCCTGCCACAGGTGTACAGACATGGACAGGAAGAAAGAGAAGGTGACTCATTGGAGGAGCAAGAGTTAAGTGGAGAGAGAGAGGATGTGAGAATTTGTGGGGAAGAGGTAGGAGGCAGAAACCTAGAAGAGCAGAAGGAGGCGTAGGGGAGTGACTTGCGGAAGTAGAGAGAGAGCCAGATAAGTTACTGAGAGGGGGTTGCCAGAGGAGATGTGAAAAATACTCCAGGGGCCAACCAAGTATTGAATCAGGACAGAAAGGAAGGACTCCACAGGGAGACCGAGGGAAGAAGAGAACCCCGGAGACATTTGTGTGGGAGGCAGTAAAGACATACCCTGAGACAGATGGGGAGTCAGGTGAGGAGGAGAGCCAGGGCAGGTGGGAAGAAGGAGGAAGAATGATGCCGCTGTTAGTTAAAGGATCAGGATAAGTGCAGTACATCCCTTGGGGATCCCAGGACCTAGAAGGGCTGAAAAGCACTCTGCCCAATCTACATGAAGGAGCAGGGAAATGGATTAGAGCCTTTGAAGAAGAAACGGCGGGATGATTATTGGCTATGGGAGATTTGAAGGCACTATTGATAAGGTTGATGGGAACCTCCAAATTTAACGAACTAATGGAAATGGCTGGCATAGTTAACTCGAACGACCCGAGAACTGATGGAGATGGGTTTGACAGAGTGAGGCAGAGGGTATGGCAGGCCCTCAGGAAGCTTTATCCACCCAAAGTGGACCCCAAAGCCTTAAAGGGGGATTCACTGGGAGACACGGAAAACCCAGCAGCCTACGTAGAAAACCAGTTGAAAAGGTGGAGACTGGAGACTGAGAAAGAGGTGGAAAATAGCTTATTTATCACCACACTGTTCCGACATAGCATTTTGGAGGCAATGCCTCCGCAAGTAAATCCAAACTGGAGGAAGTGGTTGGGCTGATGTCAATGACCCCACAAGAATTTAGAGACCACGTTGTCCACGCGGTTGAAAAATACCGGAAAGACAAACGAAGGTTGGCTGAGCAGCAGGAAGAGGTGCAAAGAAAGTTAATAAAAATGCAGCTCGAAGAACTCAAAAAGAAGGAAAAAGAGAAAAGCAAAAAGATGCTGCCAGCAACCACCGGTCCGAGTACAGCCATCGAACCGGATGAAGCACTGCTTTATGGAGGAACCGATCATACTGTAAGACAAGGGCCGAAAAACCCCATGCCAATAATCAACTTCTTTGGAGGAGCATTTCCACAAATGCCCTATCAGGAATAGACTAAATTCAAACAGCCCAGACAGGACTGGAAGTCCCAAGGAGGGGGACAGAGAAGCTATGGGCAGAGGGGACCAGTGAGGAAACGGGGAAAGAGAGGTAGAGAGATTGTGCTGGGGATGTAATCAGCCAGGTCACATGAGAAGAGATTGTCCGTTTACACTATGGCCTGTCACACATCAGCAGGAACCGATAAGAAGGGAACTAAAGTTTAGCCAAGGACCAGCCCCCTCAGGCCCAAGCGGACCTGTGAACCCCTATGCGAGGTATTAGGGGTGCCCCGAGAACTCGAGTGGGAAGGGACATTACCCAATGATAACAAGGGAGGCAGAAGAGGAACCCATTGTTCAGGTAATGTTAGAAGGACAACTGACACCAATGATGATAGATACTGGAGCCACATACACTTATGTACAGCCACAGTATGCCCTTCACCTTCCCATGTCAGGAAAGTTTATTAAGACGGTAGGGTTCTCGGGGAAAACACAGTTGACACAGTGCACGGCTCCATGCAGTTGAAAATGGGAAATAAAAGAATTGTTTTGCCAGTGCTAGTATTTAAAGGAACTCCGATTAATTTGTTAGGCAGAGATTCCTTATTGAAACTGGAATTAAAATTAGAATGCACCAGAAATGGGCTGAGTGTGGAAAGAGCAGGGGCTCAATTGATAGTGCGAGAAGACAAGAAGGCTAATGTCTTTTGGATAGGAGACATCGCAGATCAGATTCAGGAAACCAGGGAAAAATGGAAAAAGGGCGTGCAGGCTATATTACCCAGGGCTGTAATGCCCAAATCTGAGCTACATTGTACAGTGATTTTTGATGAGACTCAGAAGAGGGAGTTAGAGGAGAGATGGCACCTGGAGGCATGTACCCAACAGCACCTGGAAGGGGAGGCTGTGATAATTGGAAAGCAAGGAGCAGCTTTACAAGTTAAGTGGAACACCTTTTTAGAAAAATGGTACAGGATACCGGAGGCTGCGCCCCACGTAACGTTGTTGGTGAACAAGGGATATCAGTCTAAAGACTTAGGACCCTTAGTTAAGAGTGCTGAAACCGTAACAGTGTGGAGGAAAATCACGCCAGAGGTGTGGATATCAGAAGACAACAATTGCATTAAAATAATGGTAAGTGTAGATATGATAGGGACAGTGAAAGAGGTCGAAATAACTGCCCAACCACACATGCCATTGCTGGGAAAGGAAAGAGGCCAGCAGAAAGATAGAAGGTTAGATGAGTTGCCATCTGTTCTGTGGTCACAGCATGACATGGACGTAGGGAAAATAAAAACAGCTCGTCCGATGGAAATAAGGCTGAAAAGGGGAGCAATTCCACCCAGGAGACCACAATACCCTCCAAGACCAGAAGCAGAAGAGGGAATAGCATCAACAGTGCAGGGGTTGCTTGAAATAGGAGTGTTTAAAAGAACAAACAGTCCATGCAATACCCCGTTGCTGCCGGTCTTAAAAGCAGATAAATCTAAGTGGAGATTGGTGCATGATTTGCGAGCGGTAAATGATGTGATAGAGGACTGGCCAGTGGTAGTCCCCAACCCACACACACTTTTGACTAATGTTCCACCAGAAGAAAGTTTCTTTTCAGTGTTTGATTTGTGTTCGGCTTTCTTCAGCATTCCTCTAGCCCACCAGTGTCAGTATCTGTTTGCATTTACTTACAGAGGAGCTCAGTATACCAATACCAGAATGCCGCAAGGGTTTAAACATTCACCACATGTTTTTAATCGGGTGTTGAAGGCAGACCTAGAGGGCATACCATTGGAAAGTACATTGTTACAGTATGTGGATGACCTGTTGATTTGCTCCCACAGTAAGGAACAGTGTGAGCAGGACACTATAACTCTGTTAGAGAAGCTGGCGCACGGAGGACATAAAGTATCCAAAAAGAAACTGCAATTTTGCACGCAGCAAGTGGAGTACTTAGGCAGGGTAATATCCAAGGGAGTGAAGGCGGTAGCACCAGATCAGATTGAGGCAATAACTAAGGCCCCAAAACCCCAGACTGTAGGGCAGATGATGACGTTTTTGGGAATGGCAGGGTACAGCTCAGATTGGTTAGGAGAATATGCTGAGATTGTGGCACCTTTGAGAAAGATAATGAAAGAAGCAGGACATACAAATTTGAAGAACAACTTACAATGGAATGGAGAGGTGGAGATAGCTTTCAATACTATTAAGCAGGAATTGCAGTCAGCACCAGTATAAGCTTTGCCTGACTATAAGTATGTTTTTCATTTGTATGTATCCAACCGACAGGAGGGTTATGTCACAGCAGTTCTAACACAAGAGACAGGCACAGGAAAAGCAAAGCAGTCGATAGCATACTACAGTACGAGACTAGATGAGGTGGCTCAGGGGTATCCACCCTGTTATCAGGGATTGGCAGCGTTGTACTATGCATATGAAAAGGCATCATCTGTAACTCTGGGCTATCCTGTGACTCTGTACACACACCACAAAGTAGCAGAATTGCTGGAAAGAGGGAAATTTGTGCTGACGCCAGCCAGGATAGCAGCGTATCAGATGCTACTGACATTTCCAGTCATAACTATACAGAGATGCACTACCAGTAATATAGCCAATTTTGTGCCTTTGGGCTATGAAGGAGAACCCCATGACTGTGTAGGGAAGACGATGGCATTTGCCAAATTGAGAGCAGATTTACGGTCAGAACCACTGGAGGATGCAGATAAAAAGGTTCTGTTCGTAGATGGCTCTTGTTATAGGGATTATGATGGAAATCATGCAGGGTTCTCAGTAGTGCAGCAGGATCAGTCGAGCTATAAGATTATTAGGATGGAGTCCTGTCCCCAACCGTGTTCAGCCCAACTAGCGGAAATCAAAGCCCTGACAGCTGCGTGTGAAATGATGGAAGGTGAGAATGTAGACATCTATACTGATTCGGCATATGCTCATGGAGTATGCCATTTGTTCGGGGCAGTGTGGAAACAGAGAGGTTTTAAAAAAAGCAGTGGAGATCCCATACAACATTGTCAGCAAATTCTAGACTTAATAAAAGCCATAATGAAACCTAAAACATTGGCTATAGTAAAATGCCAGGCAAATAAAAAGGGAAATGATGTAATAATAAAGGGAAATCAAGCTGCGGACGAGGCAGCCAGAAAAGTGTCTGGACGTACATCAGCTGTCATTGCCCCCCAGGTAAGCCTAGCTCCAGAACCTGTGGTAGAGGACCTAATTGAAATAAAGGTAAGGCAACTTTGTCAGAACAGACAATGTGGAGACGAAAGGGGGGCCAAGCAGAACCTGGAAGGTTTGTGGAGCATGGAAGATGGTTTGTTGGTAGCGCCCACCCCTCTACTGACGATTCTGATTTCAGAAGTGCATGGGATTGACCATTGTGCAAAGGGGAAAGTGATAAAGAAAATAAAGGAGGATGGTTTTTGGTCACCTTATTTACAGGCTTCAGTGGACTTTGTCTTGTCACAGTGCGAGGTATGCGCACAGAATAATGTTTGGAGAAAAGTGCTGTACTTTTATACCAAATAACACTAGTCCAGAAGGATCATTTACTAAGGCAACATGTAAGTTGAAAAGTCTAAGAAAGGAAGTTAAACTGAATGCAGGGTTCGGACATCAGTTATTTGACTAGTTAGAAAGTAGATTCGGAGGTTAGGGAGCATGGCTGACTAAAATGGCAATAACTGTCAGTATTATATTGTTGAGCGGTGTGCTTGTGCTGTGCTGTTTTCTTCCTTGTCTCAAGTCTCTTGTAGTGTGTGTTGCAACCAAACAATTTCCGATGCTCGTGGCAGTAACTGAAGCAAGCTTAGTGGAGAAAGAAACACTGAAAATGTATCGTTACAGCCTGCAACACCTGCAGGATGAACAAGAGCAAAATGACAGTGTGGGAGTAGATTGTAAGGGCTTCTGAGTTTTTTTCCCTGTCTCAGGTACAAAGGGACAGGTTTTTGGCTCAGCGGCCCAGGGTAACAGGGAGAGAATACTTTGAGGTCTTGGCGCAGAAAATTATAGCTTAACCCAAGATTTGGGAAAAAGTGCTTGAGTTTATTGGGGCTTTTGTGCACGGACTCTTAGTCTTTCTCTATGTGAGACCCTATGGGTCTCAAAGGGGGGGATATATTGGAGTATAAAAGTTGCATTGTTTGCTGTGTAACCAAAACTATGTAGTCAGCTTTGAACTTGCTATTTGCTATGCATGTATCCAATTTAGTAGGAGAATGAAATCTTAAGAATATAGAAGATAATGGGGTGTTAATGAGAGATGTAGATTAGAACATGATTAAGTCAATGGGTAGAAACAATAGTGGCGGATGTACTTGTGAGACTCAACTGTAGACCGATTGGATATGCTAATGCAACTAAACCAGGAGATTGCTATAAAAAATGCTATGTACAAGGATCGGTGGGCAATCGGCGACTAGCTCAATGACAGTCTCAGCTTTGATTTGCAAATTAAAGTTTAATACTTCTTGAAGAATCTTCTGCGTCTCCTGGTCGTTTGTGGGGCACGAGAAACCACGACATAGGCTGCCTCATTATTATTTGAGATTAGGCTAATCAGTGTAGTCGTCAGCAAATTTAATTAGCAGATTGAAGCTGTGGGTGGCAACACAGTCATGGGTATACAAGGAGTAAAGGAGGGGGCTTAGGACACAGCCCTGAGGGGCATCTGTGTTGAGGGTCAAAGGGGTAGAAGTGAGGGAGCCCACTCTTATTACCACCCCTGCTGGCAATCGACAGGAAATGCAGGATCCAGCTACACAAGGTAGGGTGAAGGCCAAGCTTCTTGTCGAGCCTGAAGGGAATTATGGTTTTGAATGCTGAACTGTAGTCCAAGAACAGCATTTTCACATAAGCATCCCTCTTCTCCAGATGTGTAAGGACAGTGTGAAGAGCTGTGGCTATTGCATCATCTGTCAGTCGGTTGTGTCGGTAGGTGGATTGTAGGGGGTCCAATGTGGGTGGTAGCATGCTGCAGATGTAGTCCTTGACCAGCTTCTCAGAGCATTTGCTTATTATAAGTGTTTACTAACACACTAACCACAGAGCTTATTGTCCTTGTTGGATAGGTACCACAGTAGCTCGCTTGCAGTGGCTGGCATGTATCCACTTAATTTCATCTTCTACTTTCACTCCTGAGTTGGTAATCAACAGCACTTGATAAGGACATTCCCATTGAGCTCCCAGTGATTTCTTATGCAGTTTCTTAATCAGAACCCACTACCAGGAATCAGGTTCTGTCCTCCTTCTGTTGGACACTCCAAGTGGCAGAAACCTGTTGAGAAGCAGACTGTACAGCTTGAGTTAATTTCACACAATAATTAACAAAATTCTCTGCCATAATGTGTATATCAGCCTCTCTGAGGTTGAGGGCCCCTGGTAGTGACATAGTTACCTCCTTGAATGGGCATAGTTAGTTTTTTTGTATGGGGTTACTCAGATACTCCACAAGGCCACAGGAAGAACTGTAGGCCATGGTACATCTTCCTCATGATACTTAGTCTGAATGATGTGGACATTGGAAAGATCATTCAATGTTCATCAGTCAACATTATTCCAGTGAAATGTGTTCCTTGGTCAGAGTCAATATGGCACAGCAATCCCCATTTTGGAATATAGTCCTTGATTAGAGATGTTGCTGTGTATATGGCAGTAGCTTTCCTTGCTGGAATAGTTTCCACACAGCTTGAAAACTTGTCCACTATCACTTTCATGTCTGAGTATCTTCGACACTTCAGTAAAGAAATGTGGTTCACTTGGACCAGCTGGGGCAGGAGCATTTAATTGTGGTACTACTCCAGGATTTGCTTTCTGGCATTTCATGCATCTTTCAAACATTTGTCAAGCTTCTGCCCTGAGCTATGGATTCCACCACTATTGGGAGAATCTGTTGATCATCTTTTGCAATCTAGTGAGTCCATTTGCTGTGCCAGGTGATGTTGTATGTTCGTCTGAGATATAGAGTTCAACTTTGTTTCCATATTTTCAGCTGTCAGGTTTACTGCATATATTCTTGGTACTTCTTTTATCAACTTCATTCATGAATGCATTTCCATGGCTTTCTATTGTAGTCATTTTGGAGTGGCTTTTACGTTTTAATACAACTACTTTTGATGGCAGTTGTATGACATCCTTGAGGTTTTGTACTAGTTGGCCATTCTTGAATGGGGTTCCTACAGCCGTAAGAAATCTTCTGCCTCCTGAAATTTACAGTCACGAATGACTCCAAAAGCTGATTAAGAATCAGTGTAGACTTTAACTGATCTTCCTTCTGCCTTCTTACAGGCTTCAATCAAAGCTTTTAGTTCTGTCTGTTGCACAAAGGTACAGGGAGCCATGCTTCCTGATACCAGCATTTCAGTTTCAGAAACCATCATTCGAATTCCCCTCTGAATTGTTGAAGAGCCATCAATGTATAGAATCAGATCTTTGGCAGAGTAATAAGCAATATGACATTGGTGTCCATGTTCTTGAGTTAAGGCTGCCATCATGTGTTTCTTGTTGACATGCAGGGTGAATGGTCTACCTATATCAGGGATTCTTAATGCAGGTGTAGTACATGGTGTAACCTTTAAAGTTTGTATTACTTTCAGTTGTCCTTCAGTAAGAGTCACAGCATTATCTGAGCGCCTACTGTCCTTCAGCAGATTGTTGAGTGGTTGAGCAATAGTGGATGGTTCTTCCATTTGCTTTTCAATACATTGATTAACAATGGGTTTATCTTCAGTTCTGCATTCCTCTGCTCCCTTAGTCCTTATTGGAGAAATCTGTGACATAGCTGTCAATCTTAATGTTCCATCATCACTGCTATCCTCACTTGAGTGGCGAGGACTGCTGTAGATTCCAAATCATTCCCATCCTGTAATTCCTCAGAGTTCCAATGGTGTCGCTGTCTCTGGAGTCTCTCTGATATAGGCTATAATTTTCTGGAGTTCAGATGGTGGTTTTCTTTAGGAAGGTTATTCGATGTGAGCTGCAATTTCTCAGGCGGAGCTTTGGAAGTAGTGTCACTAACAGACCCGCCACTTGAAGTCACGGTTGTGCTTTTCCATTTTGTTTCATTTCACTTCTGAGCTCTGCACAATGCACTTCAATTAAATTACCATGTTGTTATTTTGTTTTTTATTGGTTAATACACAGATTTGCACTTTAGAAATCTTACTGTCTCTTTCATGCTGTTTTTGTAGTTTGTCACAAGTTTCATATTTCTTTCGATTGTAAAAGACTTTGTTAGACCTGTTAACTCTTTCAATTGCTCACACATTTGATCAAACTGACCATGAGGTCTTATTTCTAAATCTTATTTCTGGATCTTACCTCATACTTTCATAATACCATCCAAGAGCCACGCTGCATTAGATGGAACTTTCCATCCAGATTATCTTATTAACCTATCACACCAGAATGTTTTATTCAAGTAGGAACTCAAACCCTCGGTATGTTCCCATGTAACTGGAGATCCTGTAGTTGGTTTTGCAACTTTGGCCATTGTTTTGATTCAATCTTAATTCATTTGTACTTTTTATTATTTTGATTGCAATCTTGAGATATTCAGTTTGCAGCCAAAATTTTAATAACTTGTCCTGCAACCCGAACTTATTTCTTTTTCCCCATGCTCTGCTAGCGAACATGTATTTAAGTCTTCTTATACACTCTACTGGTTCACAAGAATTTATTATCTTTTTATTCATGCTGCACTGCTTATACAAATTTACTTTTCATACTGGCTTATGTACATGCTCTATCAGTTTGCATGTGACTCTGTCATATTGCATTTCTTCTTTAAAGATCTATTTTTAAAATAGCAACCTAGCAGTTCCCCTCTCCCATCTCCTATCTGATGACGTAGAAGACAGAAATAAGTTTTTGCTCAGACAATTTGGAACATACGAGGAAGTTCTTACCCCTTTTGTTGCATGCAATCCTGCCAACTATGCCACTTGTTGGATTCTAGAGTTTAAGTCCAAGATTCTTTCCAAAGTCAGGAAAGAGGCACAAAACTTGTTGCTTTACAGTCATTTTATTCAGTGCTTATAGAGCGAAGGAAAAAGGAACAGAAGCCAGTAACATAGAAACACAGAAAACCTATAGCACAATACAGGCCTTTGGCCCACAAATTTGTGCCAAACATATCCCTACCTTAGAAATTACTAGGCTTGCCTAGTAAGCATCATCAATAACTTTCTGAGACATGAGGCGAGATATCAGCTTTTATAGATTGGAAGAAAGAACAAGCAGCAATTGACCACCATTCTACATCCTGGAGACTGAGGGCAGGGCTCAGGCCTCAATCACCTTTATACCGGGGTCTGTGGGAGGAGCCACAGGAGCAGTCAGTGGGGGGGCGTGTCCAGACAGGTATATGTAATTCACCACACCTATAGTCCTCTATTTTTCTAAGTTCCACGTACCTATCCAAAAGTCTCTTAAAAGACCCTATCGTATCCCCCTCCCCCGTTACCGGCAGCCCATTCCACAGACTCACCACTCTCTGAGTAAAAAACTTACCCCTGACATCTCCTCTGTACCTACTCCCCAGCACCTTAAACCTGTGTCCTCTTGCGGCAACCATTTCAGCCCTGGGAAAAAGCCTCTGACTATCCACGTGATCAATCTGCCTAACCATGACATAATCTTATTAATACTTTGAAGAATATATTCTGTACCCTTTGATGTTTCATAAGTTATAATCATCTTTAAACCAATAAAAAGGATATAAATTATGATAATGCATAGTAGTATGAATATTATGACTCATATTGAGTAACCCCAGCTTCTCTACTGTAATGCCAAGTTCTTATTCAAGAACTTCCAGAGCTTACAGAATTATACTTTATATAGCCACAAGAGGCATATTAAACTCTTATATGCATACAAGAACTACTTAAAATACAAGCAGATAATTAACTGTTAAACTGTGAAGAAAGTAACAGTTAAGCAGTCAAATCTAAGAATTAAACTGATGGATCCAACAGAGGTTAAGGTACTGGTATGGAATAAAATGTGTATAAGTACATAAATACCAGCTTGTATTTACATTGTAAGTAGCATTATAAATTGCTCAAAGTGCTTACAGTGCAATGCAGTGTCAGGGATAATAGACAGAGGGGGTGGAAGGGTTAACTAGAATGATTGATCAGATTAACTGCCCAGGGGAAGGTATATTGCCCAGTGCATGACTAAACAAAGATAACAAATAGGTGCTAGTGAGTTGAATGAACTAAACTGATTAATTGAAGCGGCTGAACAAACAATCAAAATTGACAAAGGACAACCAAATTAAAAAGTGAGGGCATGGCAGATGTGACAGTTTAACCTTCAAATCATCAATTTTTATACCACGGCAGGAGTGAGATAGCAACAAGGCACAAGGTGGTCATTCCAAATAGAAATTTCATGGCAGACAGGAGTTTCAAGATGTGTTGTCCAAGCTCATCTGAAGAAGCACAAAGAAACAGGCAAAGTTGAGGAACAGAAACATAGTGGTCGGCCACTGAAACTGAGTGCAGAAGAAGAGGGAGAGATCAAACTGATGTCCCTTCTAAATCAGAAGAAGTCCAGCGCAGTTATCAGCTCTAATCTCAGAGAAACCACTGGAACCCGAGTACACATCTCTACAGTATGGAGAAGTCTTATCACAAGTAGTCTTCATGGAAGAGTTGCTGCCCAAAAGCCATTCCCTTGAAGTGGAAACCAAGCCAAGAGACTCACCTACACACAAAAACACAAACTCTTGGGTGCTGAACAATGGCAGTAAGCGCTCTGGACTGAGGAGTCAAGATTTTGGAATGTTTAGCTCAAACAGGAGATAATTTGTCCATTGAAGCACTGGAGAATGTGACGTGGATGAGTGTCTGCAGCCAACAGTGAAGCACAGTGCAGATTCCCTGCAGGTTTGGAGCTACATTTCTGAAAATGGAGTTGGTAATCTGGTCAGAATTAATGGAATCCTCAATGCTGAGAAGTACAAACAGATTCTCATCCGTTACACAATACCATCAGATATCTGACTGGCGCCAACTTCATTCTGCAACAGAGCAGTGACACCAAATACATGGCCAAGGTCATAAAGAACTACCTTCAGTGAAAAGGAGAACGAGGAGTTCTGCAACAGATGGTATGGCCTCCACAGAGCCCTGAGCTCAACATCGTTGAAACTGTCTGGGATTACCTGGAGAGACAGAAGTAAGTGAGATAGCCACAGTCTGCAGAAGAATTGCGGCAAGTTCTTCAGTCTGTTTTGTCATATGCTTTTGTGATATCATTTTGGAGGAACGTTGTCTCATTTTTTAACTGCATTGCATTTGTGGTTTCTCAATGACAATAAACTTAATCTGAATCTGAAGATGCTTGCAACAACCTACCAGTTGATGTTCTTATAAAAATGCTCAACAGTGTACCTAAGAGAATTTATGCAGTTTTAAAGGCAAAGTGTGATCACACCAAATAATGATCTGATTATAGGAATTTAGAACTTTTTAATTGCATTATTTTTAAAGCATCATCACTTTACGTAATTTTTTTACACATGCTCAAGACTTGCTGAGCTTTTTAAAAAGCAGAATCAGGTTTATCATCACTGACGTCATGAAATTTGTTGTTTTGCGGGAGCAGTGGTAATGTTCATGCTCAATGATTGTGTTCATTATGTAGATTTTTTTAATACTGCATCGGATCAGAGTAACAATATTTTATTCTCCTTTACACTCGTGTGCTGATGAATGACAATAAACAATTTTGAGTCTTGAATCTTATTAGTCCAACCTTGATATCCATTCATGATATTGAGTGGTCCACAAACTTGCAAGGTTCATTGTTTACCCTAGAACTATTGACCCTTTCTTCCTGCTTGTAGCTTCAAATCCCATCTCGAAACAAACTGATATTTTTTGATCAGAGCGTTCCATCCCAGATTTTGATCAAGCACGTCTGGCTACTGTCTTGTTGTTGAAGTTATATTATATGCGAGGAACACTAATGAAGGGAAAAGGGCAGGTTAAAGATAACGCGTATTGCAAACGATGTCAACTATTAATCATTCAACTCTTTCTACAACTATGCCATCTAGTACCTAATTCTTAATACAACTGCTCGTTAATGCAAATATCTACTTTGCCAATCATGTGGCAGCAACTCAATGCATAAAAGTGTGCAGACATGGTCAAGAAGTTCATTTGGTGTTCAGACCAAACATCAGAATAGGGAAGAAATGTGATCTAAGTGACTTTGACTGTGGAATGTTTGTTGGTTTAAATATCTCAAATTGCAGATCTGGGATTTTCATACATAACAGTCTCTGGAGTTTACAGAGGATGATGTGAAAGACAAAAGGAAGCAATTCTATGGGTGAAAATGCCTTGTTAATAAGAGAGGTCAGAGGAGAATGGCCAGACTGGTTCAAGCTGACAGGAAGGCAACAGTAACTCAAATAACCAAGTGTTATAACAGTGGTGCGCAGAAGAGCATCTCTGAATGCACAAAACATTGAACCTTGAAGTGTATGGACTTCAGCAGCAGAAGACCACATACATACAGAAATATTCTCAGTGGCTACCTTATTAGGTATATCCTGTACTTAATAAAATGGCCACTAGATGTCCATGTAAATGCACTGGGTGAATAAAGTTGATCCTTAAACACTTTTCAGAGAAAGAATGCAATACGGTCACCAAACAAAAATAACCCAAATGGAAATAGGAAGATTTCCTCTTTACTTACAGATAAAACTTCGTCAAAAAACGCAGCATCACTGTTGGTGAACTTGTTTCCTGAAAGTGGGAGATAAAAGGAATAAAGGTGGTACATTGTAGAAATTACCTTGGGGTTTCATTTAAAGTCAAAGTCAAATTTATTTTCAAAGTACTTTACAAGTTTGTTACCAAATATTACCTTGAGATTAATTTTCTTATTGCCATTTACAGGAATATAAGGAAATATAATCAAATTTATGAGTAATTACTGTGCACATAAAGACTGACAAACAACTAATGGACAAAAGAAGACAATTACTGCAGATAAAAAAAATACTGAGAACATGAGTTGTAAAGGATCCTTGAAAGTGAGTCTGAAAATTGTGGAATCAGTTCATTGTTCAGGTGAGTGAAGTTAAACACACTAGTTCAGGAGTCTGATGGTTGAAGAGTAATAACTGTTCCTGAACCTGGTGGTGTGCAACCTGTACCTCTTTCCCAAGGGTGCAGTCCTTGATGATAGATGCTGCTTTCTTGTGACAGTGCTCCATGTAAATGCGCTCAGCTCAGTGAGTGACCTAGATTGAACATTGTTTTTTTTTCCCCAATTTCAGATCCCCTTGCCTCCCATGTTATCCCCTCTCCTGATCCACCTGTACTCCTCCCACTTTTATTCCTTTTCCCATACTCTCCGTCCCTACCCACACGTCACTCTCCCTGCTTGGTTACATCTGTTGGATTGAGATATCGAAGTGTTTTTTTTTGTAGCTTAACTTTCCAATGCTTGCTTGTATTTTTATCTAATCATCTATATGCATGCAATTGTCCAGTGAATTTTCCAGTAATTACGGTACAGTTTCTTCTCTATTTTTCTAGAAGTTTCTTCGTTTTCAGTAGAAGGATTCACGCCACTTGATTCTGGCTACTTTATAGATTAATTGTTACCACTGGAATTTTTGGTGTGGAAAATTCCATTGATTATCGTTGGAACACTCACAAAGTGCTGGAGGAACTCAGCAGGCCAGGCAGCATCTATGGAGAGGAATAAACAGTTGTCGTTTCAGGCCCTGACTCTGTATCAGAACTAGTCTGATGAAGGGTGTCAGCCCCGGAATATTGACTGTTTATTCCTGTCCATGGATGCTACCCTGACCTGCTGAGTTTTGTATGTGCTATCGTTGTAATAAACCTGATTCAGATTCTGAGAGGACAGCAAGGTTTGGTGTGGAAAAGACCTAAACAATGACACATCTAACCCAAATGTTCAAAGTAAATTTATTATCAATGTACATATATGTCATCGTACATAACCCTGAGATCCATTTTCTCACAGTCATACTCAATAATTCCAATAACTATAATAGAATCAATGAAAAACTGCACCAACAGGGTGAATAATCAGTGTGCAAAATACAACAAACTGTGCAAATACAAAGGAAAAAATAGAAATAATAATAATGATAAATAAATGATCAATAAGTAACAAGAACATGAGTTGAAGAGTCCTTGAAAGTGCATCCATAGGTTGTGGGAACAGTTTGGTGGTGGGGCAAGTGAAGTTGAATGAAGACAGGTTCAAAAGCCTGATGGATGAGGGGTTACAACTATTCCTGAACCTGGTGGTCTGAGTCCTGAAGCTCCTCCCTGATGGCAGCAGCAAGAAGAGAGCGTGACCTGGGTGGTGGGGGCCCCTGATGATGTACGCTGCTTTCCTGTGACAACACTTTGTGTAGGTATGCTCAGTATTGGGGAGAGCTTTACCCGTGATGGACTGGGCTGTATCCACTACTTTTTTTTTAAATCAAAGTTTTGACAAAGTTTGTCAAAGTTTTAGATGTCATGGCAAATCCTTGCAAGCTTCCAAGGAAGTAGAGGTGTTGCCGTGCTTTCTTCATAACTGCACTTGCACGCTGGGCCCAGGACAGGTCCTCTGAAACGATAACATGGACCCTCTCCACCGCTGATCCCCGATGAGGACTGCCTCACGGACCGCCAGTTTCCGCCTCCAGGAATCAGTAATCAGCTCCTTGGTCTTGGTGACATTGAGTGAGAGGTTGTTGTTGAGGCTCCACTCAGGTGGATTTTCAATCTCCCTCCTATACATTGATTCAGCCAATGACTGTGGTGTTGTCAGCAAACTTAAATATGGCATTGGAGCTGTGCTTGGCCTCACAGTCATAAGTGTAAAGTGAGTAGATCTGGAGGCTAAGCACACAGCCATGTGGTGCACCTGTACGATGGAGATTGTATTCTGGTAAGAATACAAGTGGTAACGTGGGAGTGAACTCCTCTGCAGGTTTGGAATCAATCACAATACAGACAGATCTGCTGGCTGGTCTGAGTATTAGTGACCCTAACAGTTTCTACTTTCCCAGTCTCCAATGTTCTGCCTGATCAGCTGTCAGTGGACAGTATAGTAAGTAGATTCAGACTCAGATTAATTTCTTTATCACGTATACACTGAAACATAAAGTGAAATGCTTTGTTTGCCTTTATCAGCTAAGGATGTGATGGGAGGGCCTTACCACATTCTGGCACCAGCATAGCAAACCCACAATGCTCAGCAGAACAACACAAGCAGCAGCAACAACAGCAAAATAGGCCCCTTTCCTCCCTCCCAGCCACCCAGCCATGCTCTTCTCCTGTTGCTGGCATCGGGAAGGAGATCCATGTGGTAAACAATTTATATCTGTCTGAACACGCCCCTCTGCTGACTATTCCTGTGGCTCCTCCCACAGACCCCTGGATAAAGGTGGTTGTGTGCTCCTCCCACAGTCATCCAGCATGGACGTGCTCCGTTTTACTGCTAATAAAAGCCTTTCAGTATTTACTCTACTTCCAGTCTTTTGGAGTTATTGATAGTGCATCAATCCAGTAGCTTTAGGTCTCTCAGCAAGAGGTTCAGGAACAGTTATTACCCCTCAACCATCAGGCTCCTGAAGCAATATGGGTAACTTCACTCACCTTAACTGACTCCAGAACCTACAAACTTATTTTTAGACACTACAACTCATGTTCTCAGTATTATTTATTCACTTATTTTTATTATTTGCTTAGTTTGTCTTATTTTGTATATTGGTTGTTTGTCTGTCTTTAATTGTGTATAGTTTTTCACCCCTTCCCTCTTCCCCTCTCTGCCCCTCCTCCCTTCCCCTCTCTCCCCCTCTCTCATCCCTTCCCTCCTCCCTCCACCTCACCCCTTCCCCTCTCTCCCCCACCCCTCTCTCACCCCTTCCCTCTTCCCCTCTCTCCCCCCTCCTCCCTCCCCCTCTAATCCCAGGAGAGGCCAAGGATTCACAGACGTTACAGTAAATAAGAGTGTAGAATTGCAGTGTTTACCTGCCACCTTGATGCACTTGAGAGAGATGTTGAGTGGAAGTTTTCTGCACAGCACCTTCGCTCCCTGAGTCCGTAGCTCATTGTTGGACAAGTTCTGTAACAGTGGGGATTAATATGGCAGAGCATGGGAGTGCAGGGGATAGACTTATATCAGGAAATTTATATCATTTATAACAGGAAAACCTTTCTATGGTTGGCTAATGCAATGACTTACATCCTTTCCAATGGAGTCACCAAAAGCAAAAGATTGATGTAATATCCTCCATGACCACAGGAGGTCCCAAAAGACTTTCCAGCTAATAAAATCCCGCTTGATTTTAGAACGTAGATCATAGAACAAAGAAAGCTACAGCACATTACAGGCCCATGTTGTGCTGACCATGTA
Source organism: Hypanus sabinus (assembly GCF_030144855.1). Classification (NCBI taxonomy): domain Eukaryota; kingdom Metazoa; phylum Chordata; class Chondrichthyes; order Myliobatiformes; family Dasyatidae; genus Hypanus; species Hypanus sabinus. The sequence continues at coordinate 183,090,351 of NC_082707.1, read as the reverse complement.
ACCTACTCTAGAAATTGCCTAGATTTACCCTACCGCAGTCCACCATTTTTCTAAGCTCCATGTACCTATCTAAGAGTCTGTTAAAAGACCCTATTGTATCTGCTTCCACCACCATCGCCGGCAGCCTATTCCACACATTCACTACTGTCTGTGTGAAATACTTACCCCTGACATCCCCCCATATCTACTTCCAAGCACCTTAAATCTGTGCCCTCTTGTGTTAGCCATTTCAGCCCTGGGAAAAAGCCTCTGACTATCCACACGATCCATGCCTCTCATCATCTTATACACCTCTATCAGGTCCCCTTTCATTCTCCGTCGCGTCAAGGAGAAAAGGCCAAATTCACTCAGCCTATTCTCATGAAGCACACTCTCCAATCCTTGTAAATCTCCTCTGTTCTCCCTCTACAGCAGTGATGTCAAACTCAAGGCCCACGGGCCATATCCGGCCCGGCGTACAATTATATCCGGCCCGCGAGATCATTTTAGATAGATCTATTATTTTAATTATTAATGGCCTGGTGATATGAAGCCTATGATTGTAAGTTAATACCAATCATAAAAATAATGCTTGCTCAGCAGTCTTCTTCATAAGAAACGGAATTTGTGAAGTGAAACACTTTGTAGTTATAGCAGAGACTGAGACACAAGAGAACAGGCTGAAAAAACGGAGGCAATGAAAGCTGCGTTCGCACGCGCCCGACTGATCCGGCCCGCATGAAGCTGCATTTTGCCCAATCTGGCCCATGACCTAAAATGAGTTTGACACCTCTGCTCTACAGTATCTACAACCTTCCTGTAGTGAGGTGACCAGAACTGAACACAGTACTCCAAGTGGGGTCTGACCAAGGTCTAAAATAGCTGTAACATTACCTCTCGGCTCTTGAACTCAATCCCGTGCCTGATGAAGTCCAACACAAAATACACCTTCTGAACAAAACTGTTAACCTGCGCAGCTGCTTTGAGTGTCCTATGGACTCAGACCCCAAGATCTCTCTGATCCTCCACACAGCCAAAAGTCTTTCCATTAAGGGGGGGAAGAGAGAGGAGGAAGAGAGAGAGGGTGGGGGAGAGAGGGGGTGGAATGAGTGGACAGCCACAAGGCTGCGAGATTGGACAGCATCCCAGGGCAGCTGCTCAGGATGTGCGCGGCACAACTGGCTGGTGTGTTTACTGACATTTCTAACCTCTCCCTCTCCCAGTGTCGAGTGCCCTCCTGCTTCGAATCATTGTCCCTGTACATAAAAAGACCAAGGTAACGTGTCTGAATGACTGGTGTCCTGTCACACTCAGGTCAATAATAAGTAATTGCTTTGAGAGGCTGGTCAAGGACTACACCTGCAGCTTGCTACCACCCAAACTAGACCCCCTACAATCCACCTACCAACACAATCGATCGACAGATGACACAATAGGCACAGCTCTTCACACTGCCCTTACACATCTGGAGAAAAGGATGCTTATGTGAAAATGCTGTTCTTGGATTACAGTTCAGCATTCATCACCATAATTCCCTCCAGGCTTGACAAGAAGAGTGGGCTCCCTCACCTCTACCCTCTGACACAGGTGCCCCTCAGGACCGTGTCCTAAGCCCCCTCCTTTACTCTCTGTATACCCATGACTGTGTCACCACCCACAGCTCCAATCTGCTAATTAAATTTGCCGACAATACTACACTGATTGGCCTAATCTCAAATAATAATGAGGCAGCCTGCAGAGAAGAAGTCATCACCCTGACACAGTGGTGTCAGGAAAACAACCTCTCCCTTAATACCGCAAAAACAAATGAGCTGGTTGTGGACTACAGGAGGAATGGAGACAGGCTAACCCCTATTGACATCAATGGATCTGGGGTTGAGAGGGTGAACAGCTTTAAGTTCCTCGGTATTGTGGTGAACTACATATACCTGTCTGGACACGCCCCCCCGCTGACTGTTCCTGTGGCTCCTCCCACAGACCCCGGTATAAAGGTGATTGAGGCCTGAGCCCAGCCCTCAGTCTCCCGGATGTAGCATGGTGGTCAATTGCTGCTTGTTCTTTCTTCCAGTCAATAAAAGCTGCTAACTCGCCTCACGTCTCAGAGAGTTATTGATGGTGCTTCAGGTATGCACATCACCGAGGATATCACGTGGTCTGTACATACCGGCTGTGTGGTAAAAAAGCACAACAGTACCTCTTCCACCTCAGATAGTTGAAGAAGTTCGGCATGAGTCCTGATCCTAAGGACTTTCTACAGGGGCACAGTCGAGAGCATCCTGACTGGCTGTATCACTGCCTGGAATGGGAACTGTACTTCCCTCAGTCGCAGGACTCTGCAGAGAGTGGTGCGGACAGCCCAGCAAATCTGTGAATATGAACTTCCCACTATTCAGGACATTTACAATGACAGGTGTGTAAAAAGGGCCCAAAGGATCATTGGGGACCCGAGTCACCCTAACCACAATCTATTCCAACTGCTACCATCCGGGAAACGGTACCACAGCATAAAAGCCAGGACCAACAGGCTCCAGGACAGCTTCTTCCACCAGACTATCAGACTGCTTAATTCACGCTGACACAATCGGATTTCAAAGCTATATTGACTGTCCTGTTGTACATACTGTTTATTACAAATTACTATAATTTGCACATTGAACATTCAGATGGAAACATAACGTAAAGATTTTTACTCCTCGTGTATGTGAAGGATTTAAGAAATAAAGTCAATGCAATTCAATTCAGTTCAACTGAGTTGGCTGCACTTCCCGCAGATGTACTCATCAGTGAGACCATCCGGTTAAGTCAAGACAAGTCACTTTTATTGTCTTTTTGACCATAACTGCTGGTACAGTACATAGTAAAAATGAGACAATGTTTTTCAGGACCATGGTGTTACATGACACAGCACAAAAACTAGACTGAACTATGTAAGAAACAACACAGAAAAAAGCTACATTAGACTACAGACGTACCCAGGACTGCATAAAGTGCACAAAACAGTGCAGGCATTACAATAAATAATAAACAGGACAATAGGGCAGTAAGGTCAGGCCAGGCACTGGGTATTGAGGAGTCTGATAGCTTGGGGGAAGAAACTGTTACATAGTCTGGTCATGAGAGCCCGAATGCTTTGGTGCCTTCTCCCAGACGGCAGGAGGGAGAAGAGTTTGTATGAGGGGTGCAAGGGGTCCTTCAAAATGCTGTTTGCTTTGTGGATGCAGCGTGTAGTGTAAATGTCCGTGATGGTGGGAAGAGAGACCCCAATGATCTTCTCAGCTGCCCTCACTATCCGCTGCAGGGTTTTGTGACCTGAGATGGTGCAATTTCCAAACCAGGCAGTGATGCAGCTGCTCAGGATGCTCTCAATACAACCCCTGTAGAATGTGATGAGAATGGAGGGTGGGAGATGGACTTTCCTCAGCCTTCACAAAAAGTAGAGATGCTACTGGGCTTTCTTTGCTATGGAGCTGGTTTTGAGGGACCAGGCAAGATTCTCTGCCAGGTGAACACCAAGAATTTTGGTTCCATGAATTCCCACATTCTCCAGGAGGAGCATTCCACTGCCATATCTACCATTTTGCTTGCATTGTACTATGGGCAACCAGGACCAAATCAGCAATAACAAAAGGAAAAACCTACCCTTCATACCTGTTTCTTTGGCCTCAAACTCTTCTCATCGAAGCCTCTTGAGTCAAAGCCTCTAAGTTCCCACTCTGACTCTAGCCCCCACTCCAATGACGGCTACTCCGCTAGACCATTTCTCTCTTTTATGGTTCAAAAAATAAGAAAAACCCCATAGCAGGGGGAAAGAAATCACCATGTTTGGTGGTGCCCTGCCTGCCTTCCACTGCCACTGATGCTTCCCTCGCCTGCACACTGGCTACTGTCTTTAAGAAAAAACCCACTTAAGGAGAAAGAACTCACTGCTTTTGGCGGTGCCTTGCTTGCCTGTTTTAACAATTGTTACAATGTGGGACATGTAGCCGTCAGTTTGTGCCCTTTGAGAAGCACCAATGTGATAAAGATAAATGAGGGAAAATATTGACCGACTCTCTGGGAATCTGTCCCCTGCTTTCTAATCGTACCCCAAGTTTTTTCATCCCGCTGAGAGAGGCTTGGTCTAACACGGAGATGGAAGAGCCTGCAGATGCTGGAAAAGAACATTGAACACTACAGCAGAGTATAGGCCTTCCGGTTCACAACGTTGTGCCAGCCTTTTAACTGAATACAGGAGGGCATTATTTTAAGGCTTCTGGAAAAAATTTTACGGCAAATGTTAGAGTTAAGTTTTTTACACAGAATGGCGAGTGTGTAAGTGCTGGTACCAGGAGTACCAGGAGTGCTGGTAAGGAGACATTGAGAAACTCTTGGATGGGCACTTGAATGAAAGAAAACTGGAGGGAAGGTTAGTTTGATCTTAAAGTAGGTTAAAAGATCAGCATTGTAGGCTGAAGGGCCTGTACTGTGTTGTTATGCTCTATGACACTGGTGATCAATTTTGTGTTGCTTATTACGAGGGGAGGGGTGTGGATATGCGCTGATGGTCCGTGATATTAAACAAGGATGTTGCCGGGCCTGGAGGACCTGAGCTATAAGGAACGATTGAATGGGTTAGGACTGTATTTTTTAGAATGTAGAAGATTGACGGGAAATTCGATAGAGGTATACAAAATTATGAGCGGTATAGACAGGGTAGATGTGAGCTGGCTTTTCCACTGAGGTTGGGTAGGACTGCAACCAGAGGTCATGGTTTAAGGGTGAAAGGTGAAAAGTTTAAGGGGAGTATGAGGGGAAACTTCTTCATTCTGAGGGTTGTGAGAGTGTGAAATGAGCTGCCAGAACAAGTCCATGCGAGTTTGATTTCAACATTTAAGAGAAGTTTGGAGGTACATGGTTGATAGGGGTATGGAGGGCTAGGGTCCCGGTGCAGATCATTGGGAATAGGCTGCTTAAATGGTTTCTGCATGGATAAAGGGGCTGAATGGCCTGTTTCTGAGCTGTACCTCTATGACTGCATATTGTTGTCATCACTAGGACAGGGTTGCCCTGGGGTATAGAATTTTCAGCTGTGGCAGGAAGTGGTAAAAGGGGGAGAAGTACTTCACTGTTGATCAAAGACTGCAACAATTGGGTCTCTGGCACTGATCCTGGCTCTGTGGCTCAGGATGGAAATGGAGAGGACTGCAGTGGTGACAGGAGATTTCATAATTAGAGAAGAAAGCAGATTCTGTGGATATGAAAGAGACACCTGGATGGTAAGCTGCCTCCCAGCTGCCAGACTCTTGAATCTGGTCCACAGCAATCTGAAGTGGGAGGATAAACAGCAGGAGGTCATGATCCATATTGGTGCCTGTAACATAGGTTGGGAAAGGGAGCCGGAATAAGGAGGCAGTCAGAAAGCTGGAAAGCAAGCCCTGGATGAGAAACCTGTTACAGTATAATTATTACGGGAATGGTGTAGGGCATGGATAGAAGATTGGCTGACTGGCAGGGAGCAAAAACTGAGAATAAAGGAGGTCTTTTCTGGTAGGCTGCCGGTGACTAGTGGTGTGCTGCAGGGGTTGGTGTTGGGATCGCTTCCTTTCATGTTATACTGTGTATCTATTATTTGGATGAAAGAATTGATACATAGTGGAACTGATGGCTTTGTGGCCAAGTTTGCTGACGATATGAAGGTAGGTGGAGGAACAGGTGGTGCTGAGGAAGCATGATGTCTGTAACAGGACTTGAACAGATTGGCAAACACGAGGAAATCTGCAGATGCTGGAAATTCAAACAACAACACACACAAAATGCTGGTGGAACACAGCAGGCTAGGCAGCATCTATAGGGAGAAGCGCTGTCAACGTTTCGGGCCGAGACCCTTCGTCAGGACAGATTGGAATGGGCAAGGAAGTGGCAGATGGAATATTGTGTAGGAAAGTGTATGATCATGCACATTGGTAGAAGGAATAAAGGCATAGACTATTTTCTAAACAGGGAATAAAATTCAAAAATCGAAGGTGCAAAAGGACTTGGGAGTTCTCGTGCAGGGTTCCCTAAAAGTTAATTTGCAGCTTGAGTTAGTGGTAGGGAAGGCAAAAGCAATCTTAGCATTCATTTCGAGAGGACTAGAATACAAAAGCAAGGATGTAATGCTGAAGCTTTATCAGGCATTGGTCAGACCACACTTGGAGTATTGTGAGCAGTTTTGGCCCTTATCTCAGAAAGAATATGCTTGCATTGGAGAGGATCACGAGAACGATCCCAGGAATGAAATAGTTAACCTGCAGTGTGTTTGATAGTTCTGATCTTATATGTGCTGGAGTTTAGAAGAACAAAGGGAGATTTTGTTGAAATGCATCAACGAGATAGAGTGAATGTAGAGAGAATATTTCCTATAGTAGAGGATTCTAGGACCAAAGGGTACAGCTTCAGAATTGACATTGCTTTCGAACAGGGATCCCTTCAGTCAGAGGGTGGAGTTCATTGCCACAGACAGCTGTACAGGCCAAGTCATTGGGTATACTTAAAATGAAGATTGATAGCTTTATCAGGGCGTAAAAGCTGATGTGGAGAAAGCAGAAAGCAGAAGAATGGGAGCGGATATATAAGTATTTGGACAGACATGGACTGATTAAGGATAGCCAGCATGGCTTTGTGTGTGCTAGGTCACGTCTAACCAACTTATAGAATTTTTTGAGGAAGTTACCAGGAGAGCTGATGAAGTCAAGACAGTGGATGTTGTCTACATGGACTTTAGCAAGGCATTTGACGAGATCCCACATGGAAGGTTGGTCAAGAAGGTTCAGTTGCTGGGCATTCAAGATGAGGTAGTAGAATGGATTACATATTTGCTTTTTGGGAGAAGTCAGAGAGTGATAGTAGATGGTTGGGCTCTCTGACTGCAGACCCACAGGGATCGGTGCCGGGCGCTTTGTTGTTTCTCACCTGCATCAACGATGTGGATGATAATGTGATTAACTGGATCAGAAGTTTGTGGATGGCACCAAGATTGGGGATGTAGTGGACAGCAGGGAAGGTTATCATGGCTTGCAATGGGATCTAAACCAAATGGAAGAATAGACTGAAAAGCGGCAGATGGAATTTAATGTAGATAAATGAGAGGTGTTGCATCTTGGTAGGACCAACCAGGTTAGGTCTTACACAGAGAATGGTAGGGCACTGAAGAGTGCAGTAGAACAAAGGGATCTGGGAGGCAGGTCCATAATTCATTGAAAGTGGCGTCAAAGTTTGATAAGGTTGTAAAGAAAGCTTTTTTGGCACATTGGACTTCATAACTCAATGTATTGAGCACAGGAGATGGGATGTTATGTTGAAGTTGTAAAAGACATTGGTGAGGCCTAATTTGGGGTATTGTGTGCAGTTTTGGCCACCTCCAATAGGAAAGATGTAAATAAAGTTGAAAGAGTACAGAGAAAATTTACAAGGATGTTGTCGGGCCAGGAGGACCTGATTTATGTGGAACTATTGAATAGGTTAGGACTTTATTCCTTGGAATGTAGAAGATTGAGAGGAGATTTGATAGAAGGTGTACAAAATTATGAGGGGTATAGATAGAGTAAATGCCAGCAGGCTTTTTCCACTGAGGTGGGGGGGGGGGGGACACAACCAAAAGTCATGGGTTAAGATGAAAAGTTTAAGCGGAACGTCCGGGGAAACTTCTTCACTCAGGGGGTCATGAGAGAGTGGAATGAGCTGCCAGCACAAGTGTTGCACGCAAGCTTGATTTCAATACTTAAGAGAAGTTTGAATAGGTACATGGATGGTAGGGGTAGGGACCCCGGTGCCGGTCATTGGGAGTAGGCAGTCTAAATGGTTTGACATGGACTAGATGAGCCAAAGATCCCGTTTCTCTGCTGTACTTTACTCTGACTCTAATGGGTTGAGAGAAATAAAAAAACTCAGCTATGATAGAATGGCAGAGCAGACCTGGCCTAAATCTGCTCTGATGTCTTAGGGTCCATGGTCTTATTACATCAGAACTGGGCGAAGATAGTCCAGGTGACTCCTCAAATGTGGCCATGTTAGTAGAGATTTGAACTTGTAGTCCGATATAGACTTTCTAGTAAAGAGCGATGTATTACAGTCTCCCCAGCCATCAGTAGGGTTTGCACAGGTGAAGTGTCTGTATGATCTGTTACCCTGCTGTGATATTCTATGATTCTATGTAGAGTACCCAGCCAGGTGGGAGGGTGGGGACAACCAGCTGCCAGGACCTTTCACTTTTAGCAGTGAATTTCAGTCAGATGAGTGGTATGATCTAATCAGATAGGCTTTGACATCAGACGCACACCAAGTGCTCAAAACTGCCCAGGTCAATTTCCCAATAGTCACTCATCGACATAACACCCTCAATTAACAGGTGGCAGGGTGGAGATACGTCTCTACGAAAGGTGATCCTTCCCTCCACTAGCCTGCAGGTCACCCTTGGACAAGGTATAGCACCTGCTTAGCCTCACCCATCAGAGCCATGTGAAGCTGTATGAGCAGCTGGTGTATGTCACAAGTCCTGGTTATGCGACCAGCGATGCCAGGCAGACAAACTCTGAAGAGTATTGATAATGGCTGGGGTCACCCATCTTGTACAGACACTGCCCAGAAGAAGGCAATGGCCAATCCCTTCTGCAGAAAAATTTGCCAAGAAAAATCATGGTCAAGACCATGACTGGCCACAACATACGACAGAACATATTTTGATGATGACGATGCCCAAAACAAACATGCAAAATGGATCCATCTTCCAGGCAACACACGCTCACATACTATAATGAATACACACAAACTGCCAAAGATCTAGCATTACACTATCACTAATGTAGACTGACATCCAGGATGCTGCAGGAGCTCCCCATGTCAGGCAACATCTAAGGAGGGAAATCGGTGAATGTGTAAGATCTTCCTTTCCATTCCCGATGAAAGATCTCAACCCCAAAATGTTGACTGTTCATTTACTTTCAAAGATGCCTCCTGATCTGCTGAGTTCCTCGAGCATTCTACCTGGATTGGAGAGCATGTCTTATGAGGATAGGTCTTTGGAATGAAGGAGGTCAAGAGATGACTTGTTGGAAGTGAATGAGATGATAAGAGCCATAGATCGAATATACAGTCAACACCTTTTCCCTGGGGCAGAGATGGCTAATACGAGGGAGGGAGCCATAATTTTATGGTTAATTTTTTTTTACACAGAGTGGTGGGTGTGTGAAAACCATTGTCAGGGGTGGTGGTAGAGGCAGATATATTAGGAACATTTGAAAGACTTTTAGATAGGCACATGGATGATACAAACTGGAGGGCTACGTGAGGGAAAGGTTACAGTAGGTTAAAAAGGTCGAGATAAACATCATGGGCTGAAGACTGCATGTACTGTGCTGTACTATATGTTCCATTTAGTATGGTAGACTGTTCTTGTGCCACATCCTGCTCTTCTGTTCAATATCTTGCTAATAAAGTAAACATAGAGTAAACATAAAGTAAACAGCCCATGTGAATCACTTATGAACCATTGATTGACCAGCCCTTGTAAATTCCACATGACCCACTGATTGACTAGCCTGGCTGAATCCCTTGTGAATGACCGATTGAGCACCCCCTGGGGAGCCCCCCTGTGATCGACCAACATCGCTATCCTTAAGGGTGTGTAGACATTTAATCTATGGTTGGGCAGGCCATGCTGAGGAAGTGATCTTACCAGAGTCTGGATGAAGCAGTTCTCGGCTAACATTTCCATCAGGTACTGCACCCCCTCGGCATCAATCCCATCATGTTCCAGGTCCAGTATAGTCACCGCTGTATTGGTCTGAAGAAAATCGAAGGTTGTGTTCACTCATCTACCCAGCGCTCTTTGCCTCACCTTTCCAGAGTAGCTCTTCCCACTCTCACTGTAATCAGACTTATACCGGACTTCAAAGGCCTTTTCTGCCTGGGTGAGGGTGTAGAGGTAGGGGCTAGAAAGTGCCATTCTGATCAGCTATAACCCTTCCAGCGCTGCCTTCCCATGCAAGTTGCTACTTGCTGGTGAATTTCAGTGCCTGCTGAGATGCTGGCACAGAACATTACAGCCCTTCAAGTAAAACTAAACTCCTCCACTTGAACATCAAAGTCAAAGTAAAGTTATTAGCAAAGTAAGGTTATGTCACCATGTACAACCCTGAGATTCATTTCCTTGCAGGCATTTACAGGAAAATAAAGAAATACAATAGAATGTTTGGAAATCCATACATAAACAAAGACTGACAAACAACCAGTGTCCAACTGAAGACAAATTATGCAAATAATAACAAACAAATAAATAATACTGAGAACATAAGTTGTAGAGCCCTTGAAAGTGAGGTTGTGGAGTCAGTTCAGTGTTGAGATGAGTGAAGTTATCCACACTGGTTCAGGAACCTGATGGTTGTAGGGTACATGATCCACATCCCTCCATTCCCTCCAATTCATGTCTCATTTAAATGCTGCTTTCATACCATCTCCACTGGCAGCCCATTCTGGATTGCTACCTGAGCCACGTGCAAATTGGCATAGGGTCAAGAAGATTAGGGAGTTAAATGCATGACTCAAGGGTTGGTGTGGGAGAAGTGGGTTTGAATTCATGGGAAATTGGCACCAGCATTGGGGAAGGAGGGAGTTGTTCCATCGGGATGGGCTCCACCTGAATCACGATGGGACCTGAATCCTCGTGAGTCGCATAACTCGGGTGGTGGATAGGGCTTTAAACTAAATAGTGGAGGGGGGGGGTGAGTTCAACAGATTGGAGAAGTAAAGTGAAAAAGAAAAGTGTGGACAAAAATAAAGAAAAAGCAAAAGATTAAAAAAGAGAAAAGTAAGAGTGGAGTGAAGAAAAATGAAGTGCAAAACTGTAAAAGATTATAAGCTTTTAAAAACACAGTGACTGCAAGGACACTTTATTTAAATGCCTGTAGCATTTGAAAGAAGGTCAGTGAACTTGCTGCATAAATCAGTACAAGGGGCAATGATTTAGTGGCTTTTACAGGGATGTGTTTGCAGGATGGAGAGGATTGTAAATTAAATATCCAAGGATATCAGGTAATATGGAAGGATAGGCAGGAAAAGGTAAGGGAGGTGGGGTCACACTCTTAATTAAAGATCAGATCAGGGTGATAGTGAGAGACGATATAAGATCAAAGAGGCAGAATATTGAATCCATCTAGGTAGAGATTAGGAATACGGGGGGGGGGGGGGGTGGAATCACTAGTGGGAGTTGTCAATTGGCCACCAAATAATAACATTACAGTGGCACAGGCAATAAACAGAAATATCTGAGGCATGTAAGAATGGAACAGCAGTTATCATGGGGGACTTTAACTTGCACATAGATTGGGTGAATCAAGTTGGTCCAGGCAATCTTGAGGAGGACTTCATAGAATGCATCCATGATGGCTTTCTTGAACAGCATGTTACTGAACCTACAAGGGAATGTGTTATCTTAAATCTTAAAATTAGTGATCATGTAGTTAGGGATCCTCTTGGAAAGAGGGATTACAGTATGATTAAGTTTCTCATACAAATGGAGGGTGCAATAGTTCGATCAAAAACCAGTGTGTTATGCCTAAACAATGGAGACTGCAACGGGCTGAGCTAGGATTTGGCTAGTGTAGACTGGGAACATGGACTATATGGTGGGATGGTTGAGGAACAAAGGAAGAATTCCAAAGAGATTTTTCACAGTGCTCAACAAACTTATATTCCAGTTAAAAACAAGGACAGTAAGGGTGAGCAGAGCCAGCCTTGGATAACTAAGGAAATAAAAGAAGGCATTAAACTAAAGCTCATGAATACATAGTCGCCAAGAGTAGTGGAAATTGGAAGATTGGAAAAACTTTAAAAAGCAACAAAGAACCACAAAGTGAGCAATAAAGAAAGGGAAGCTAGATTATGCCAAAAAAAAGATAGTAAAAGTTTTTATAATTATATAAAGCAGTAAAGTGTGGTTAAAGTAAACGTAGGTCCCTCAGAGGACGAGAAAGGGGGATTGATATTGGGTAACGAAGAAATGGCTGAGTCTTTGGATGACTATTTTGTGTCGGTTCTCATGGTGGAGGACAACTAACATGCCAAAGGGAGTTGTCACGGATGTGATGGGAAGTGGAGGACCTTGATACAATAGCTATCACTTAAGAGGTATTGCTGATCAAATTTATGGGCCTAAAGATAGACAAGTCCCCTGGTCCCGATGGAATGCATCTCAGGATATTGAAAGAAATGGCTGAAGTTATAATAGAGGATTTTGTGATAATTTACCAAAATTCTCTGGACTCTGGGCAGGTCCCAGTGGATTGAAAGATAGCGAATGTCACACCACTGTTCAAAAAAGGACAGTTAACTATAGGCCAATAAGTTTAACATCTGTAGTTGGGAAAATGCTTGAAGTTATCATTAAAGAAGAAATAGCGAGGTATCTGGGAAGAAATGGATCCGTCAGGCAGACTCAACATGGATTCAGCAAAGGCAGGTCCTGCTTGAAAAAATTAACTGGAGTTCTTTGAGGATATAATGAGCACAGTGGATAGAGGGGAACAGATGTATGTTATTTACTTGGATTTCCAGAAGGCATTTGGTAAGGTGCCACATAAAAGACTTATCCACAAGATAAGGAATCATAGAGTTGGGGGTGATATATTAGCATGGATAGAGGATTGGTTAACCAATAGAAAGCAGAGAGTTGGGATACATGGGTGTTACTCTGGTTGGCAATCAGTAGTGAGTGGTGTGCCACAGGGGTCGGTGCTGGGCCCACAACTGTTCACAATATACATTAACGATTTGGAAGAGGAGACCAAGTGTAGTGTATCTAAGTTTGCTGATGATACTAAATTGAGTGGAAACGCAAATTGTGCATAAGTTAGAGAGTCTGCAGAGAGATATAGATAGGTGAAGTGAGTGGGCAAGGGTCTGGCAGATGGAGTACAATGTTGGTAAATGTGAGGTCATCCACTTTGGAAGGGAAAATGAAAGAGCAGATCATTACTTAAATGGTAAAAAATTGCAGCATGTTGTTGTGCAGAGGGACTTGGGAGTACTTGTGCATGAATCACAAAAGGTTGGTTTGCAAGTGCAGCAGGCTATCAAGAAGGCAAATGGAATATTGGTCTTCATTGCTAGAGAGATTGAATTTAAGAGCAGGGAAGTTATGCTGCAACTGTACAGAGTACTGGTGAGGCTGCACCTGGAATACTGCGTGCAGTTCTGGTCTTCTTGACTTGGCTTGACTTGAGGAAGGATATACCGGCTTTGGAGGTGGTGCAGAGGAGGTTCACCAGGTTGATTCTATACATGAGGGGGTTAGACTATGAGGCGAGAATGAGTCACTGTACTTGCTGCAGTTCAGAAGAATGAGAGGAAATCTTACAGAAATATGTAAAATGATAAAAGGGATAGATAGATAGAGACAAGAAAGTTATTTCCACTGGTAGGTGAGACTAGAACTAGGGGACATAGCCTCAAGATTCGGGGGAGTAGATTTAGGATGGAGATGAGGAGGAATTGCTTTTCCCAAAAAGTGGTGAATCTGTGGAATTATCTACTCAATGAAGCAGTGGAGGCTGCCTTAGTAAATATATTTAAGACAAGGTTGGATAGAGTTTTGCATAGTTGGGGAATTAGGGGTTATGGGGAAAAGGCAGGTAGGTAGAAATGAGTCCATGGCCAGATCAGCCATGATCTTATTGAATGGTGGAGCAGGCTTGACAGGCCAGATGGCCTACTCCTGTTCCTATTTCTTATGTTCTTTGGCCCACAATGTTGTGACAACCTTTTAACCTACTTCAAGATCATACTCGCCCTTTCCTTCTACATAGACTCCATTTTTCAATTGTCCAAGTGTCAATCTAAGAGTGGTCCCCTAATGTATCTGCCTCCACCACCACCCCTGGCAGGGTGTTCCATGCACCCACCATTCTCTGTGTAAAAAAAAACTTAATTCTGACATTCCCCCTATACTTTCCTCCGATCTCCTTAAATTCATACCCCCTTGTATTAGCCAATTCCACCCTGGGAAAAAGTCTCTGACTGTTTACTCAATCTATGCTTCTTATCATGGCATCTTAAAACACCCCCCCCCCAACCTTAAAGACACATCCTGTTTTGTTTGATATTTTATACTCTGTAAACATTTAAAGATTCTGACTGTCTACCCAATACTTCCCTCAGGGTTTACCAGACAGGCCAATAATATTATCAGCCTCTGATAATCTTATGTACTTCCATCATGTCACCCCTCAACCTTCTTCACTGTAGTGAAAATGAGCCCAGGCTATCCAGTCTCTCTGCGCAACTGAAGTCCCCCAGAGCATTGAACCTCCTGGTGAATCGCTCCTGCACTCACTCCAGCGCACAGTTGACCACCATCTAATCTCATACTCCCGCTTTCTGTCATTTTTTTTTTACCCCTGGAAAGTTCTTTCTCTCAGCGTTTGATTAGCTTTATCTGTAACCTATATTGAAAAGCACAGTGAAGAGCATAGTTTGCGTCAGTGACTAACACAGATGTGGTGGGGGCAGCCCGCGAGGGGGGCATGCTTCAGGCACCAGCCTGGCATGGCCACAGCTCACTAACCTGAGCATCCACGTATTTGGGTTGTAAGAGGAAACGGGATGAACGTGCATACAAACTCCTCACAACCAGGGTTGTTGACGCTGTGAAGTATTACCCTAACCACTGCATTACCGTGCTACTCTAACTGACTATTTAAGATCAATACCCACAAAATGCTGGGGGACCTCAACAGGTCAGGTATGGAGGGGAGTAAACAGTCAGTGCTTCAGGTTGGGGCCCTTCATCAGGGCTGGAAAGGAAGGAAGCAGGAGTCAGACTCAGAATCCCTTGTGTTTATGACCATTTCAGACAGTCAGTCGGAAATCCACACTCACCCCCTTTCCCCAGCACAGCAGTGGATACCTACCACGAGTGCGATGGACAGGGCCTTCAGGGCTTTGGCTGACATACAGCGGTAGTTCAGGTTAAGCCGAATGTCCTTGTGATGTCGAATGAAGTAAGACATGGGGCTGACTCCCACATCCTCACATGCCAGGCGATAGATCTGCTCCTCGCTTGGAGTTTCTCCCGTGGACTTCACTTTATGGCAAGTTGGGAGATTAAAATCGATTGATTATTGAAAAATAATAATGACAGAGAATTACATAGAACTCAGAACAAGGTACAGGGATTAGATTTATTTGTCACATGTATACCAAAACATTGGAAAGGTGAAGTGCATCATGACAAACACAGCTGGAGCACGTGCTGGGGTCTGGAAGCATGGTATCCCTTACGGGCTGCCCCCAGCACAATCCTCAATCTGTGTTGGTGGTTGACACCAAACGAAGTGTTTCTCTGTATGTTTCCATCTTTGTGACAAATAAAGCTTTTTTAAATCTTTATCAGAGCAATACACAAAATGCTGGAGGAACTCAGCAGAGTGGGCGGCGTCCATGGAGGGGAATAAACGGCTGACTTTTCGGCCTGGGACTGAAGTTCCTCCAGCATTTTGTAAGTGTGTTGCTCTGGATTTCCACGATGGACTTCCTCACCGTCATTTTCCAGATCAGTATCAAAATCATCCTCGCTCGCCTTTTCCAAGATCTTATCCATGGTTTCATCACAGAGGGAGTCGATGCTTCCTAAGTCGGCCACACTGGTGCTTTGATCCATATTGATGCAAGAGCTGGAGAGATACCGAAGCACAAGCAAGTGTGAGCTGGGTCCATTCCATGGGTCCATGGCACCATTCCATCCCAATGAGTGGCCGTGTACACATGGAGACAGAGAGTAACACAGCTCAGGAGACGATTCCATCACAATTGTCACATGTTGTGGACCATTAGGATGGGAAACAGCCCCTTTCCCCAGGTGTGAGACTACTGAATTCCCTGCTACCACCATGTATCATCACGTATGAAGCACCAGTAGGGAATAATGTTCATTTTCTGATTTGTGTCATAAATGCCACTTATTATTTGTTAATTTATTTACGGTGACAATGCCTTACTTGTGGTGATATGTACTGTGCTGTACACCTTGGTCCAGAGGAACATTGTTTTGCTTGCTGGTATGCATGTATGTGGTAAAATGACAACAGACTTGAACGAGAATGTACTGAGGCATAGTGAAAAATTTTGCCAAAACATCACATCATCCCAACAGTCCATTAAGAGAGTACAAAGGAAAAGCAATAACAGAACGCAGAAGAAAGTGTTGGAACAGGACGGGAAAAAAAGCTGCAGAATTGTAGACTCATCAAGGGCATAACCCTCCCTACCATTGAGGACATCTTCAAAAGGCGCCGCCTCAAAAAAGGCAGCATCCATCATTAAGGACTCCACCACCCAGGGCACGCCCTCTTCTTATTTCTACCATCAAGATGGTACAGGGGCCTGAAGGCACATACTCAACATTTTAGGAACAGCTTTCCCCCCTGCCATCGGAATTCCGAACAGACAATGAACCCATGAACACTACCTCAATATTTTTGCTCCCTTTTTGCACTACTTATTTATCTTTCCTATATGTATATATGTCTTATTATAATTTAAGATAGATTTTATGTACTGCACTATACTGCTGGCACAAAGCAACAAATTTCATAATAATAGATGATAATAGTGAGAATAAACCTGATGCTGATTCTAATTCTGATTCTGATTATTGTCACATGTCTGAGATTCAGCAAAAAGCTTATTGTTCAAACAGGTCCGATCATTACACAGTGCGCTGACAAATATCAAAGTGAAACAATAACAGAATGTAAGAGAAAGTGCAGAGCAGGTAGACAATAAGATGCAGCGGGATAGAATGTGAAGGTCAAGAGTTCATTTTATCGTACTAGGGAATAGTTTAATTGTCTTAAAATAGAGGCTGCCCTTGAACCTGGTGCTATGTGTTTTCAGGCTTTTGTATCTTCTGTCTGATGAGAAGGGGAGAAGAGAGAATGGCCAGGGTGGATTAGTCTTTGATTTTGCCAGCTGCTTTACTGAGGCAGTGAGAAGTGTAGACAGAGGCCACGGAGGGGAGGCTGGTTTCTGTGATGTGCCGAGCTGTGTCCACAACATAGAATGTTTTCTCCAGTGCATCAATAAAAATTGGTGAGCATCAACGTGGACACAATGACTTGATTTATCTTTATGAGGTAGCGGAAGTCTTGTGAGCTTTCTTGGCCACAGCATCAATGTGGTTAGACCAAACCAGGCTATTGATTGTGTTAACTCCAAAATACTTGAAGTTCTCAACCCCTCTGAAGACAATGACCATCTCTTATGTTTTGCTAACATTGAGACAAAGGGTGACACCATATCACTCTGGTCTCCATCTCCTTCCTGTGCTCTGACTCATCATTATTTGAGTTTTAACCCATTGCAGTGATGTTGTCAGCAAGCTCATACATCGGTGCAAAAAGTTGCCATTCCCCCCCCCCCCACCCTTGGTTCCTATTAAAACTCCCCTCTCATCTTAAACTTAAGGCCTTTAATTCTTTACTTCCAACCCTCGAAAAAGACTGAGTGCATTCACCCTATCTAAACCCCATGGCTTTAAACAGTACACGTCTGTAATATAACCCCTCAGTCTCCTACATGCTGAAAGATAAAGTCTTAGCCTGTCCAACCTCTTCCTAGGATTCAAATCCCTGAGAGGCTGGGTATCCTTGTAGAATCAAATTCAGATTTATTAACCACATGTACAGTGAATGCGTCATTTGCACTAACAGCCATCACATCCAAGGATGTGCTGTGGGCAGCCCGTGAGTATTGCCACACATTTTGGCACCAACATAGCGTGCCCACAATGCTCAGCAGAACAACACAGAACACAACAGCAACAAAACAAGCCCCCTTCCTTCCTCACATCCACCTACACACACAGACAGTCCTCCAAATCCAGAACAGGCCTTGGTCTCCAGGCCTTCAGGGTTTGGCCATTGGGTTATGACTTCTGGACTTCTGATTGACGTCCAGCTTTCAATCTCCGGTATTGACCTCAGGACTAGCCAGTGATGGGACCCTGCAGCTCAAACTTCAAGCGCACTGACTGACCAGCACTCATGCCTTCTGCTCAAACGAACATGCGCTGACCAAGGACAGCTACACAACCACGGATTTTCTTCATCCCCACATCCATATCGCTGACCTTTCGAGCCCAGAGCAGAGGTCTGGACTCCGGATGCCTTTCGTCCCATGTCCACAGCACTGGCTCTTCGAGCATGGAGCAGAAGCCTCGACTCTGAATGTCCTTCACCACCCATTCATGCCAATGGCCTTTGACTGTGAAATGCGGAACGAAGGCCTGAGTTCCAAATCCACCATCCCTGTCCCTAAACCCTGATCTGACCCATAACTCCACACATTACTGTCCTTACACCCTAACCTGACCCCTAACTCCCTCTCTGTCCCCAAAAACTTACAAACTTTAAAAACTTTAAAAACAGCTAACTCTGAGGCACAATCTCAACAGAAACTGCAGCTCCACACCATCTTAAAGTCAAATCTTTGTAAACCTTAATGGCACCTTTCCAATAACAAGGTGACCAAAACAGGGCAGTCACCAGCGCCTTGTACAATGGCAACATAACACCCCAAGTCCTATATTCAATGCCAAGACTGAGGAAGGCCATGTGCCTGAAACCTAACACAGGCCTCACAGTTCTCTTTAACAGGTAGTACATGAGGGTACATTCCCCTCAAATGCATGTGATCTATGAGACTGTGACTTTTGTAATTAGTAAGGGACTTTGTCTATCCATGGATTCTGTTTAATTGTGCCATCAATGATTGGGGCTACTGCTTATTTGGGACAACTCTTAAAGTATAGTGTTATGAATGTGCCACAACTCTGAGGGGCCAAATGGTACAAAGTCGCCCCCTCCTTTTTGAGAAACGCAAGATCGCTAGTAATTCGGGTCTGGGACCCAGGAAATGAGAGAGAATCCATAAGGTTTTGGAATGTGTCCTGGCCTCAGCAAGACAAAGCCACGGATAACGGCCATTGTCTCTTGGAATCAGAATTGTGTATTGAGTACTGTACTATTCATTGAAGCCCCTCAGGGGATGACCAGAGTGGGCTGGTTGAGGAATTGCATCACCCCAACCTGATTGACATCTGAGACCCCATGAGTAAGGATAAAAGAGGGTCTGGGGAACAACCCCTTTAGACGCACCAAGAGAAACGCTAGAAATCCCGTGACAGCGTTTAATAGCGACAGCCGGTGGGGGGCTCGTGTGTGTCCTTCCCTCGCCTGGGATTGGCGGCCTCACCACGGAAGAACGGCTTTAGCTAAAGGAGAGGCCACGAGTGAACGGCCACCCCAACGGGACTCCCGATAGATCGAAATCATAAAAGGAAAGCCGGCAAGTTTTTTCTCCCAAATCTCTCTCTCTCTCTCCAACCATTGAAATACAGCGGTCCCCAAGGCTGCAGCCTGCATGAACTGAGTGACTTTTATATTTCCATCGGACAATACATTAACCCCTAGACAACAATAGAGCTATTTCTTATTGATTATTATTATACCCGCACTTTTAGATTTAGTATTGCCGACGTATATTATCTGTATGTTTGCATTGATATTATTTTTGTGTATTTTTGCTAATAAATACTGTTAAAAATAGGACCATCAGACTTCAACAGACCTCTCTACCTTTGCTGGTAAGTGACCCAGTTCCGGGGTTCGTAACAATAGAAACTAATTTAAACTAATAGAAACTAATGAAAGTAGCTGGGATTCCCTTTGTTTATTTGGGACATTGCATTGCTAAGTGAGGCAAGAGACTGTTGCCAAACAGTCTCTAACTAGTGTCAGATGCGTGCACTTGTGTGGCTGTTAGGCACTACTTTGTGCTTTGAGTGAACAGTTTTTCAAATTGGTCTGTTGCATGTGCTTGTGCTCAAAAAGCGGTGATTTTTGTTGCTGATGGAATAAGGAATAAGCAATAAGACAATTCAGAACCATTTTGCTCACCGTGGTTTCAAGCATTTTGACTTGGGGATGCCAGAAACGGCCAAGATCAAAAATGAAACAATTTCACTACTTCAACAAGTTAGGAACTATGAAGAATTTGAAAGTATCGACAATCATCTTGAATATTACAATGAAAATGAAGGTTTGGAGAATGTAAATATTGTATGAAGGCAGTCCATTCTCTGTACTTAGGTGTCTGCACAATTTTGTTCATTTATAGTCAATCAAAAGAATGCACCACCCATTGGGCACAGCGTTCACTGGTTGAATTCCTCCATCAACAACTATTAGGAGCTAAAACTGAATTGGCCATTATGAAATGGCAGAGCAGACTTAATGGGCAAAATGGCCTAATTTTGCTCTATATCTTATGGTCTTACGGTATTATAATTGGAATCAATCCCATAACTCTCATAGCCAGCACATAGAATCTGAAAGTTAACTTTCTGTCAACTGAATCAGATACAGCATTGACAAAATAATATAGATACAGTAGATTCTGGTTAATTGGGATACATCAAAACCAGTACATTTCAGCGCAATTAAGTGGCTGCCCTAGTTAGCTGAAGCTTCATGGAAATAGTTAAAAAGTAACAAAAAAAGATAAACTACTGTTTAACTGAGTGATATGTTATGTATTTAAATGAAATACAGAACAAATTAGAACAGTTGTATAGTATTGTAGTAGTATTGGTAGTGTTCTAATTTATTCTGTATTTCATTTAAATACATAATTTGTTACTTGGTTAAATGGTAGTTTATCTTTTTTTATACCTCTTTAACTATTCTAGTCCTCTTTAAATGAATGCAAGCATTGTATTTTCTGTCCTCATCACTGACTCAGCATGCAAACTAACTTTTAGGGAATCCTGCACAAGGACCTTTCGCACCTCAGTTTTTTTTTTGTATTTTCCTTTCATTTAGAAAATAGTCAACTAATTTCATTTCTTCTACCAAAGTACTTGACCATACACTTCTTGGCATTGTATTCCATCTGCCACTCTTTGCCCATTCTCCTAATCTGTCTAAGTCCTTCTGTAGACTCTCTCTTTCCTCAAAACTACCCTGCCCCTCCACCTATCTTTGTATCATCTGTAAATGCTGCAACAAAGCCATCAATTTCACTATCCAAATCATTGGCATATAACATAAAAAGAAATGGTTCCAACACAGACCTCTGTGGAGAACCACTAGTCTCCAACAGCCAACCAGTAAAAGCTCTCTTTATTCCCACTCTTTGCCTCCTGCCAATCAGCCACTGCTTTATCCATGCTAGAATCTTTCCAGTAATACCATGGGCTAGTAGCTTGTTAAGCAGCCTCATGTATGGCACCTTGTTAAAGTCCTTCGGAAAATCCAAGTACACAACATCAACCAATTCTCCTTTGTCTATTCTGCTTGTTATTTCTTCAAAGAATTTCAACAGATTTGTTAGTCACCATGCTGACTATGGCCTATTTTATGATGTGTTTCCAAGTACCCTGAGACCTCATCCTTAATAATCAACTCCAACATCTTCCCAACCCATTGCGGTCAGACTAACTGGCCTATAGTTTCCTTTCTTTTGTCTCTCTTCCTTCATGAAGAGTAGAGTGATATTTGTAATTTAGTGATTCTTAAAATATCATAATTAATGCTTCCTCTCTTCAGCCACCTCCTTCAGAACCCTGGGATGCACACCATCTGGTCCAGGAGATTTATCTACCTTCAGACCTTTCAGTTTCCCAAGAACCTTCTCTCTAGTAACGTTAAATTCATGCACCTCATTACTCCCGGCACCTGGAACTTCCACCAAACTGCTAGTGTCTTCTACCGTGAAGGATGGTGCAAAATACTTATTCAGTTTGTCCGCTTTTGGATTGTACTCCCATTACTACCACTTCAGCATCGTTTTCCAGTGGTCCAACATCCACCCTTAGCTCTCTTTTGCACTTTATGTATCTGAAGAAACTTTTGGTACCCTCTTTAATGATATTGGCTACCTTACATTTATAGTCCATTTTTTGCCTTGTTAATGACTTTTTAGTTGCCTTCTGTTGGTTTTTAAAAGCTTCCAAATGGTCTAACTTCCCATTAATCTTTGCTCTCTCTTTGGCTTTTATGTTGGCTTTGACTTCTCTTGTTAGCCACGGTTGTGTCATCTTGCCTTTAAAATACTTTGTCCTCTTTAGGATGTATATATCTTGTGTCTTGTGAATTGCTTCCAGAAGTTCCAGTCGTTGCTGCTCTGCCATCATCCCTGCCGGTGTTCTTTTCCAATCAATTCTGGCCAATCCTCTCTCATGCCTCTGTAATTCCCTTTACTCCACAGTAATACTGTGACATCTGGCTAGCTTCTACTCAACTTTCAGGGTGAATTTGATCATATTACTATCACTTGTCCCTAAGGAATCTTTTACCTTAAGCTGTCTAATCAATTCTGATTCATTGCACATCATCCAATCCAGAATAGCAGATCCCCTAGCAGGCTTAACCACGAGCTGCTCTAAAAAGCAATCTTGCAGGCACTCTAGAAATTCCCCCTCTTGGAATCCAGCACCAGCCTGATTTTCTCAATCTTCCTGCATATTGAAATCCTCCATGACTATTGTAACATTACCCTTATGCTGTGCATTTTCTATCTCCTGTTGTAATTCATAGACCACATCCTTACTACTGTTTAGGGTTCTGTATACAGCTCCCATCAGGGTCTTTTTACCCTTGCAGTTCATTAGCTTTATCCACAATGATTCAATATGCCACCTCTTTCTAATGATTTGATTTCATTTTTTACCAACAGAGCAATGTCACTGCATCTGCCTTCCTGCCAGTCCTTTTGATGCAATGTGTGTCCTTGGATACTAAGCTTCCAGCAATAATCTTCTTTCAGCCATGTTTCAGTGATGCCTGCAATGTCAGGCCTGCCAATCTCCCAAACAACTCTAATCCTTGCCTGCAAGATGGTTTTGGGTCTGTAATCACTGGTGCTTAGAAGAACGAGTGGGATATCACAGAACCTTACCAAAAACTGGAAGACCTAGATAGAGCGGGCGTGAGAGGATGTTTCTATTAGAGGGCTCAGCCTCAGGTGAAATTATAACAGAGATGAGGAAGAACTTCCTCAGCCAGAGGGTGGTGAATCTGTGCATTCATTGCCACAGATGGCTATGGAAGCCATGTTGTTGTGTATATTTAAAGCAGAAGTTGATAGGTTTTTGATTTTCAAGAGTGTCAAAGGTTAAAGCAGGAGAATGGGATTGAGAGGTAAAATAAATCAGCCATGATCGAATGGCAGAGCATACTTAATGGAGCAAATGGCTAACTCTACTCCTATGGTCCTATGGTTGAAACAGGCACATTAACAACATTGAATAGGTATTTGGACAGGAAGTTGGATAGGAAAGATTTAGAGGGGGGTGGGCCAAATGCATGCAAATAGGACTGTGTGAGATGGGAATATTGGTCAGCATGGACCTGTTGGGCTGAAGGGCCTGTTTCTGTGCTGTGTGACTCCAAGACTCCGTGGAACAAAGGGCTCAAGGACAAGCAAGGTTAAAGTGGCAAATCTTTACACGCAGCTCCATCAGGAGGACTACTACAGCTGAAATCTACAGTCACAGCCTTTGGTACTTCAGTAAGCAACATTACTTTAAGACATTTTACATTTTAAGATATTTATAAAATCTATCAATCCAGAAAATCGGTGGACTCCAGGTTAAATTGAAATGCAGGGCCCTGAGGGCCCCAGTTCCTAACATCCCATTGGTTCTTTTTGCACAACTTATTTAATGTGCTTATATATTTTTTATTGTAATTTATAGTATATTTTAGGTATTTCACTTGCACTGTCCAGTTGCTGCAAAAAAACAATTTTCATGACATACGCCAGAGATAATAAACCTGATTCTGATTCACTGCCCCACTCCAGATGGTGCATTTCAGTATTTACCACAAGACTCTACTTGAGAAGGTCCAGGTCCAGACTGGGATGCATGTTCACACTGGGTCACCAATTCCAAGCAGGCTGTATATGAAACAGAGTTGTTGCTCCATGGTTGTAACTTAGTGCCCTTCCTTAACCGATCTTTTGAAACACATTGCCTCTTACAATGGTCAGGAGCAAAAGGAAACGACTGCTCTAGACTGCAGAGTGTAACAAGAACAGGTAACTGACACTCTGTGCCTCTCAGTCAGCTGATACCCAGGTCTTGGTTCCTGCAAATTCTATTCTGTGCATCATTGTTAGGTTAAATTAACTAATCCTTCTGAATGAGCTCACCACTTACAGAAACGACTTCTCAAACTTGCTGTAATTTCTCCCTCTTTCTCTCTTTTCCCATTCCCTGTTCTGGTTTGGATGGCACGGTTAGTGCAATCACTTTTCCAGTGTCAGCAATCACTGTTTGCAAGGGGTTTGTGCATTCTTCCTGCATGACTATGTGGGTTTCCTCCAGTGCTCCCGTTTCTCCCACATTCAAAAGAGTTACGAGTTACCCCATGCACCCCTCACACAAACTCTTCTCCCTCCTGCCATCTGGCAAAAGGTACCGAAGCATTCAGGCTCTCATGACCAGACTGTGCAACAGTTTCTTCCCCCAAGCCATCAGGCTCCTCAGTACTCAGAGTCTAGACTGACATCATTTATTATTATATTGTAATCTGTCCTCTACTGTGCCTATTGTCTTGTTTATATAATTATTGTACTACCCTGTACTGTTTTGTGCACTTTATGTAGTCCTGTGCAGGTCCGTAGTCTAGTGCAATTTTTTATGTTGTTTTATGTAGTCTAGTGTAGTCTTGTGAGGCCTAGTGTAGTTCTGTGTTTCATGTAGCACCAGGGTCTTGGAGGAACGTTGTTTCATTTTACTGTGTACTGTACCAGCAGTTTATGGTCGAAATGACAATAAATTTGACTTGACTTGACTTGAGTTAGGGTTAGAGTTGTGGACAATGCTGTGTTAGCGTCAGAGTGTGGCGATACTCTCGGCTGCCCCTCAGCTAAATCCTTGGACTGTTTTAGTCATTGTCAACAAAATAATGCATTTCACTGTATTGATATTTCCATATGTGGCAAATAAAGCTAACCTTTATGAAGCTGATCTATTTTTAAATGATGTAAAAAGTTTTGGTGCTGTAGGATCTTGAGATTGATATGCTGGTTCAATTGTTAATAGGAAGGGAAATGGTATGTTTGGCCTTATTGCGAGAAGATTTGAGTACAAGTATAGAGAAATCTTAAGTCAAGCCCTGCTGGGATTTTTTAGCACTGGCATTGTCATATGTACAGAGATACAATAAAAGTCTTGCCGCATACAGATCAAACATTAAGTGCCTCTGCATTATTGTACAGTAAGAAAGTGATGAAGATTTGCCTGATTGATTGCTAGATTAGGATTTAATTCATTCATTACTGACATATGTATGGAGGTACAATGAAAACCTTTGTTTTGCATGCCATCCATACAGATTATTTCATCATATCAGTGCATTGAGATAGTAAAACATTAGTCAATAACAGTGTAGACTGAAGTATTACTCGTGTGTATTTAATATTTCAATAATATTTGAGCAATCATATATATATATATACAGGTTGATTAAACATTCTTGTTTGCTTAAATAATTCATTCTGGGTTATATTTTGATGATGGAATTGACAGCTTTGTGATTTAGATGATGGAATTGATGGCGTTGTTGCAAAGATTGCAGACGATATGAAGATAGGTGGAGAAGCAGGTGGTTTTGAGGAAGTAGAGAGGCTACAGAAGGACTTAGACAGATTAGGACAATGTACAAAGAAATGGCAGATGGAATACAGTGTTGGGAAGTATTTGGTCATGCACTTTGGTAGCAGAAATGAAAGGGTTGACTATTTTCTAAATGGAGAGAAAATACAAAAAAAACCTATGGTGCAAATGAACTTGGGAGTCTTTGTACAGGATTCCCTAAAGGTTAATTTGCAGGTTGAGTCAGTGGTGAGGAAGGCAAATGCAATGTTAGCATTAATTTCAAGTTGACTGGAATATAAAGGAAAGGATGTAATGTTGAGACTTTATAAAGCATTGGTGACGCCTTACTTGGAGTATTGTGAGCAGTTCTGGGCCCCTTATCTTAGAAAGGATGTGCTGAAACTGGAGACAGTTCAAAAGAGGTTTACAAAAATGATTCCAGATTGAATGGCTTGTCATATAAATACTGTTTGATGGCTCTGGGCCTGTATTCACTAGAATTCAGAAGAATGAGGGGGTGACCTCATTGAAACCTACTGAAGGGTGAAAGGCTTTGATAGAGTGGATGTGAAGAATATTGTGGGCAGTTTTGGGCCCCTTATCAAAGAAAGGATGCTCTGAAATTGGGGAGGGTTCAGAGGAGATTCACGAGACTAATGCCGGGAATGAAAGGGTTACCATATGAGGACAGGTTGAGAGTCTGTACTCACTGGATTTCAGAAGAATGAGAAGGGATCTCATTGAAACCTATCGAATATTGAAAGGCCTCAATTGAGTGGATGTGGAGAGGATGTTTCCTATGTTGGGAGAGTCTAAGTCCTGAGGATACAGTCTCAGAATAGAGTGGTGTCCATTTAGAATGGAGATGAGGAGGGATTTCTTTAGCCAGAGAGTGGTGAATCTGTGGAATTATTCGCCACAGGCAGCTGTGGAGGCCAAGTCTTTACATATATTTATGGCAGAGGTTGATAGATTCTTGATTGCTCTGGACATGAAGCAATACGGGGAGAATGCTGGAGACCAGGGCTGATAGGAAAATTGGATCAGCCTTGATGAAATGGCAGAGCAGACTCGATGGGCCAAATGGCCTTTTGTGCTCTTATAAACTTTGGTCTTATGGCCTTATATGTATAAGTACGTGATTGCATACATTACCACAACAATACATGTTACGTGCAAGCCTAGCTTAAAGTAAACACAAAGTTAATTTTTTTTAAGTTACATAACTGCACAGTTAGTTACAGAAAAAGTACAGTGCAGGTAGACAATAAGGTGCAAGGCCATGCCAAGGTAATTGTGGAGTCAAAGGTTCATCATATTGTACTAGAGAACCATTCAATAGTCTTAAATCCACAAGTGTTTCAACAGACTCTGGAAATCTGTGTAACTGTGGGATTGTCGGTCAGTCCTGATGAAGTGTCTCAGCCTGGTTATTCCTTTCCACAGATGCTGCCTAATTTGCTGAGATCCTCTGGCAGTTTGTATGTGTAGCAGCAGGGTAGAAGCCTGGTTGTATGCATTTTCAGGCTTTTGTATCTTCTGCCTGATGGGAGGGGGAGGAGAGAAAATGTCCAGAATGGGTGGGATATTTGATGATGCTGTCTGCTTTACTGAGGCAGAGAGAAGTATAGACAGAGTCCATGGAGGTGAGGCTGGGTTCCATGGTGTGTTGAGCTGTGTCCACAACTTTCTGCAGTTTTCTATGGTTTCCTTGAGGGAAGATTAAGAAGATTTACCCCCATATTCTAGAATCTGGAAGAAGTGGTGATCTTCCTGAAACAAACAAAATTCTTATGGAGTAATGCAGAGTTAACATTGCTTCGGGCAGGGTCACAAACTAAGGGCCATAGAACTCAAAATAAGTGTTGGCTGTTCAGGACAGAGGTGGAGAAAAGTATCTTCACCCAGAGGTGACAAATCTGCACAGTATTTCGAGTAACGCTTTACAGTGCCAGCAATCACCGACTGGAGTTCAATTCCTGCTGCTGCCCATAAGGAGTTTGTACACTCTCCCATGTCCACATGGATTTCCTCTGGGTGTCATAAAGTCAGAGTGTCATAGAGTGCGACAGCACAGAATCTGGCCATTAGGCCCATCTAGTCCATACTGAACTGATATTCTGCCTAACCCCGCTGACCCGTCCCATAAAGTTATAACGGGTGCTCTGTTTCCTCACATTCCAGAAATGCCCAGCTTAGGGTTAGTGAGTTGTGGGCATCCTACGTTGGTGCCGGAAGCATGGCGATGCTTGCAGGCTGTACGCAGCAAATCTTGTACTGTGTTGGTTGTTGATCACATCTCAGTATCTGTTTTGATGTTTCAATGTACATGTGACAAATAAAGCTCATTTTTAATATCATTGGAATTCTATCTTCAAAAGAAGTTTAACGCCACTCAGCAAACATTCTATCTATTACCCTAAACATCTGTTCCCTCCAGCACGTGTACACAGTGGCGGGTGTGAGTACCTTCGACAAAACGTACACACCCAATACTCTGGCAGCACCTCTCAAATCCATGAAGTCTACCAACAAGAATGATGCAGGCACAGGGAAACAGAACATAGAATATAGAGCATAGAACAGTACAACACAGTACAGGCACTTCCTCTGGCAGCTCGTTCCATCTACTGACCAGCCTCTGCGTGAAGAAGTTGCCCCATATAAATATTTCCCCTCTCACTTCAATCCTATGTCCTCTTGTTTCTGATTCCATTTCCCTGGGCGAAAGGCTGTGTGCATTCACCCTATCTATACCCCGCTTGGGACACAACAATGGGCGGCACGTATTCTGGTTTGGGTAGCACAGTAGTGTAGCAGTTAGCATAATGGTGTTACATTGCCAGCAACCCGGGTTCAATTCTGCCACTGTCTGTAAGGAGATTGTCGGTTCATCCCGTGATTGTGTGGGTGGGTTTCCTCCGAGTTGTGGCTTTATAAGGCTTTGTTCAGACAAACATTTGGAGTTTTGTGAATAGTTTTGGGTCCCATACCTAAGAATGAATGTGCTGGTATTGGAGAGGGTCCAAAGGAGGTTCATGAGAATGGTACTGGAAATGAAAAGTTTAACATTTGAGGAGTCTTTGATGCCTCTGGGACTTTACTCACTGGAGTTTAGAAAAGAGAGGGGGATCTCATTGAAACCAACTGAATATTGAAGTGCTTAAATAGAGAGGATGCGGAAAGGATGTTTCCAGTAGTGGGAGAGTCTAGGACCAGAGAGCACAGTATCAGAATTGAAGGACGTCCCTTTAGGACAGAGATGTGGAATTCATTGCCACAGACGGTTATGCAGACCAAGTTATTTAAGGCTCGTTGATAGCTTTTTGATTAGTCAGGGTGTCAAAGGTTATGCGGAGAAGGCAGGACTACAAGGTTGAGAGGGATAATAAATCAGCCCTGATGGAAGGGAGAGCACAAGGCCAAATGGTCTAATTCTGCTCCTTTCTCTTACGGTGTTATGGTGCTCTGGTTTCCTCACACATTGCAGAAAGACATACGGGTTAGTAGGTTAATTGGTCACATGGGTGTAATTGGGTTGCTGTGCTTGATGGGCTGGATTACCACCTTGAATCTCAAAATAAAATAAACTCAGAAGATTAATTCCTTGTCTGGGAGATGCTAGGACAATCTGGGTAATTGGAAACATCACTCATTGCTATGCACTTACCCTATTGACAGTGTCTAGCTTTGAACTTGTGTCAGTTCCTTCTCGCACTGCTTGGTCTTTTTTTTTCCTCTTTGCTGAATGACAAACCAACTCTTCAAAAATTTCTTGTGTATCTTTTAACATCACAGGCCCTGATGTCACAGTGAGACCAGTGATGGCTTCAGTAGACCCTGGTGTTACCCTGGAAACACATGGGACAAATGACCACCTCTGACTGGTCAACAGCATGGTGTTTCAAGGATTGACAGCTTGATAGGTTACAAGTGGGAACGTCGTGAAATGATTTGGCCTCCCCACCACTGAGCATATCTACACAAAGCACTATCACAGAAAAGGACCCCACCATCCAGGCCATACTCTCTTCTCACTGCTGCCATTGGGAAGGAGATATAGAAGCCCTAGGTCCCTCACCGCCAGTTTTAGGAACAATTATTAACTTACAACCATCAGGCTCCTGAACCAGTATGGATAACTTCACTCACCTCAATACTGAACAGATTCCACAACCCATGGACTTACTTTCGACTTTACAACTCATTCTCGATCTTATTAATATATTTATTTGCTTGTTTGGTTATCAATCTATTTTCCTACTTATTTGTTACTGTATTTGCAGTTTCTCTTCTTTTGCACCTAAATAGTCTGTCAATGTTAGTGTGTAAATTTTCATTGATTCTGTTATATTTCTTTCTCTTACTGTGAATGCCTGCAAGAAAACCAATCTCAGGCTAGTATATGGTGACATATTGTATACGTAGTTAATAAATTTATTTTAAACTATGAACTTGAAAATAAATCAGAAGAGGGGGACACAAGAGATCTGGAGCAACACACTGTTACAGAGAAAAGAACCATGAGGGCTAATAACTAGTAAACTGAGATGTGAATTCTGCTAATGCCATAACAGGGAACTGCAGACAAAGGTAGAGATATGGAATGCAGCAGCGATGTCACCCATGTTTCAGGTTTCAAGTTTCATAATTCACTAGTTATGTTATAGTGTGAACCCATTGTTGTAATAGAAGACTGGATTTACTGCTAGGCCTGTAGATGATCAGGACCTAATCTGTTACATAATTAAGTCTTCCTGAAGCTACCATTCTGTTATCAAAATGTAATTTTACTGGGAAACTTGTCAACTAAGAACATAACAGCTCTACCAAGTTCATGATCAGGTCAACCACTTCCGGTCAAGATGGTGCCAATGTACAATGCTTCCTCAGTTGACAGCTTCCAGATAGTCCACAAAACTGTTTATTTCACTTCTTTTGCGTCTACTGTTTATCTTAAGTGTATTTCTAGAATTGTAAGAGCCTGTGATTTACAGTTTTGAAGATCGATTGAGTGATCTAGAGCTTTGTTGTCTGAGAAAATTCCAGGAAGTGAGTGTGAGAGCAAACAGCTTCAAGGAAGCTTAGAGACGGGGTTCAGCCCATCCATTAGAGTTGGGGTGTGGCCCATCAGAGGCGGGGTGGGGTGTGGCCCATCAGAGGCGGGGTGCAGCCCATTAGGGATGGGGTGCAGCCCATTAGAGACAGGGTGTGGCCCGTTAGAGACGGGGTGCAACCCATTAGAGACGGGGTGTGGCCCATTCATTAGAGACGGGGTGTGGCCCATCAGAGGCGGGGTGCAGCCCATTAGAGACAGGGTGTGGCCCGTTAGAGACGGGGTGCGGCCCATTAGAGACGGGGTGTGGCCCATTAGAGACGGGGTGCGGCCCATCCATTAGAGATGGGGTGTGGCCCGTTAGAGACGGGGTGCGGCCCATTAGAGACGGGGTGTGGCCCATTAGAGACGGGGTGTGGCCCGTTAGAGACGGGGTGCGGCCCATTAGGGATGGGGTGTGGCCCATTAGAGACGGGGTGCGGCCCATCCATTAGAGATGGGGTGTGGCCCATTAGAGACGGGGTGCGGCCCATTAGAGATGGGGTGTGGCCCGTTAGAGACGGGGTGCGGCCCATTAGAGACGGGGTGCGGCCCATTAGAGACGGGGTGCGGCCCATCCATTAGAGACGGGGTGTGGCCCATTAGAGACGGGGTGTGGCCCGTTAGAGACGGGGTGCGGCCCATTAGAGACGGGGTGCGGCCCATCCATTAGAGACGGGGTGTGGCCCGTTAGAGACGGGGTGCGGCCCATTAGAGATGGGGTGTGGCCCATTAGAGACGGGGTGTGGCCCATTAGAGACGGGGTGCAGTCCATCCATTAGAGACGGGGTGTGGCCCATTAGAGACGGGGTGTGGCCCATTAGAGACGGGGTGCGGCCCATCCATTAGAGACGGGGTGTGGCCCGTTAGAGACGGGGTGCGGCCCATTAGAGACGGGGTGTGGCCCGTTAGAGACGGGGTGCGGCCCATTAGAGACGGGGTGTGGCCCGTTAGAGACGGGGTGCGGCCCATTAGAGACGGGGTGCGGCCCATCCATTAGAGACGGGGTGTGGCCCGTTAGAGACGGGGTGCGGCCCATTAGAGACGGGGTGTGGCCCATCAGAGACGGGGTGCGGCCCATCCATTAGAGATGGGGTGTGGCCCGTTAGAGACGGGGTGCGGCCCATTAGAGACGGGGTGCGGCCCATCCATTAGAGACGGGGTGCGGCCCATCCATTAGAGACGGGGTGCGGCCCATTAGAGACGGGGTGTGGCCCATTAGAGACGGGGTGCGGCCCATTAGAGACGGGGTGCGGCCCATTAGAGACGGGGTGCGGCCCATCCATTAGAGACGGGGTGCGGCCCATTAGAGACGGGGTGCGGCCCATTAGAGATGGGGTGCGGCCCATTAGAGATGGGGTGTGGCCCATTAGAGACGGGGTGCAGCCCACCCATTAGAGACAGGGTGTGGCCAATCCATCAGAGACGGGGTGTGGTCAATCCATTAGAGTCGGGGTGTGGCCCATTAGAGATGGGGTGCAGCCCACCCATTAGAGACAGGGTGTGGCCAATCCATCAGAGACGGGGAGTGGTCAATCCATTAGAGACGGGGTGTGGCCCATTAGAGACGGGGTGTGGCCCATTAGAGACGGGGTGCAGTCCATTAGAGACGGGGTGCGGTCCATTAGAGATGGGGTGCAGTCCATTAGAGACAGGGTGCAGTCCATTAGAGACGGGGTGTGGCCCATTAGAGACGGGGTGCAGTCCATTAGAGACGGGGTGCGGTCCATTAGAGATGGGGTGCAGTCCATTAGAGACGGGGTGCGGTCCATTAGAGATGGGGTGCAGTCCATTCGAGACAGGGTGCAGTCCATTAGAGACGGGGTGCAGTCCATTAGAGACGGGGTGCGGCCCATTAGAGACGGGGTGTGGCCTATTGGGGTGTGGCACATTAGAGATGGGGTGCGGCCCGTTAGAGACGGGGTGTGGCCAATCCATCAGAGACGGGGTGTGGCCCATTAGAGATGGGGTGCAGCCCACCCATTAGAGACAGGGTGTGGCCAATCCATCAGAGACGCGGTGTGGTCAATCCATTAGAGACGGGGTGTGGCCCATTAGAGACAGGGTGTGGCCCATTAGAGACGGGGTGTGGCCCATTAGAGATGGGGTGTGGCCCATTAGAGATGGGGTGCAGCCCACCCATTAGAGACAGGGTGTGGCCAATCCATCAGAGACGGGGTGTGGCCCATTAGAGACGGGGTGTGGCCCATTAGAGACGGGGTGTGGCCCATTAGAGACGGGGTGTGGCCCATTAGAGATGGGCTGCAGCCCACCCATTAGAGACAGGGTGTGGCCAATCCATCAGAGACAGGGTGTGGTCAATCCATTAGAGACAGGGTGCGGCCCATTAGAGATGGGGTGTGGCCCATTAGAGACGGGGTGTGGCCCATTAGAGATGGGGTGTGGCCCATTAGAGATGGGGTGCAGTCCATCCATTCGAGACAGGGTACGGTCCATTAGAGACGGGGTGTGGCCCATTCATTAGAGACAGGGTGCGGTCCATTAGAGACAGGGTGCAGTCCATTAGAGATGGGGTGCAGTCCATTAGAAACGGGGTGCAGTCCATTAGAGACGGGGTGCGGTCCATTAGAGATGGGGTGCAGTCCATTAGAGACAGGGTGCAGTCCATTAGAGATGGGGTGCAGTCCATTAGAAACGGGGTGTGGCCCATTAGAGACGGGGTGTGGCCTATTAGAGATGGGGTGCAGCCCACCCATTAGAGACAGGGTGTGGCCAATCCATCAGAGACGGGGTGTGGCCAATCCATCAGAGATGGGGTGTGGTCAATCCATTAGAGACAGGGTGTGGCCTATTAGAGATGGGGTGCAGCCCATTAGAGATGGGGTGTGGCCCATTAATTAGAGACAGGGTGTGGCCCATTAGAGACGGGGTGCAGTCCATCCATTCGAGACAGGGTGTGGCCCATTAGAGACAGGGTGCAGTCCATCCATTAGAGACAGGGTACGGTCCATTAGAGATGAGGTGTGGCCCATTCATTAGAGACAGGGTGCGGTCCATTAGAGACAGGGTGCAGTCCATTAGAGATGGGGTGCAGTCCATTAGAAACGGGGTGCAGTCCATTAGAGACGGGGTGCGGTCCATTAGAGATGGGGTGCAGTCCATTAGAGACGGGGTGCGGTCCATTAGAGATGGGGTGCAGTCCATTAGAGACAGGGTGCAGTCCATTAGAGATGGGGTGCAGTCCATTAGAAACGGGGTGCAGTCCATTAGAGACGGGGTGTGGTCAATCCATCAGAGACGGGGTGTGGTCAATCCATTAGAGACGGGGTGTGGTCCATTAGAGACCGGGTGTGGCCCATTAGAGACGGGGTGTGGCCCATTAGAGACGGGGTGTGGCCCATTAGAGACGGGATGTGGCCCATTAGAGACAGGGTGCGGCCCATTAGAGACGGGGTGCGGTCCATTAGAGATGGGGTGCAGTCCATTAGAGACAGGGTGCAGTCCATTAGAGATGGGGTGCAGTCCATTAGAGACAGGGTGCAGTCCATTAGAGATGGGGTGCAGTCCATTAGAAACGGGGTGCAGTCCATTAGAAATGGGGTGCAGTCCATTAGAGACGGGGTGCAGTCCATTAGAGACGGGGTGTGGCCCATTAGAGACAGGGTGTGGCCTATTAGAGATGGGGTGCAGCCCACCCATTAGAGACAGGGTGTGGCCAATCCATCAGAGACGGGGTGTGGTCAATCCATTAGAGACGGGGTGTGGCCCATTAGAGACAGGGTGTGGCCTATTAGAGATGGGGTGCAGTCCATTAGAGACGGGGTGTGGCCCATTCATTAGAGACAGGGTGCGGTCCATTAGAGACAGGGTGCAGTCCATTAGAGATGGGGTGCAGTCCATTAGAAACGGGGTGCAGTCCATTAGAGACGGGGTGCAGTCCATTAGAGATGGGGTGTGAGCCCACGATCGACTCCATTTCACTGATTAAAGCACTGAAGAAGATTGCTTTTCCCAGAAAGCAGTGAATCTGTGGAATTCTCTGCCCAGGGAAGCTTATGATACAGTTAGATAGGTCTTTTCATAGCAGGGGAATTATTCATATTTGAAGCATTGTGAGCAACTTTGGGCCCCTCACCTAAGAAAGGATGTGCTGGCATTGGAAAAGATCCAGAGGAGGTTGACAAGAATAATCCTGGAATGATGTTAACATATGAGAAAAGTTTGATGGCTCTGGGCCTGTACACACTGGAGGTTAGAAGAATGAGGGGAAGTTTCATTGAAACTTATTGTGTATTGACAAGCCTAGATAGAGTGGAGGTGCTTCCTATGGTGAGGGAGTCTAAGACCAGAGAACACAGCCTCAAAATAGAATAACATCCTTTTAGAACAGAGATGAGGTGGAATTTCTTTAGCCAGAGGGTGGAGAATCTGTGGAATTCTTTGCCACAAACAGCTGTGGAGCCCAAGTCACCAGGGCTCCACTATATTTATAGTGGAAGTTTATAGATTCTTGATTAGTAAGGGGTCAAATGTTACAAGGAGAAAGCAGGAGAATGGGGTTGAGAGGGACAACAAATCAGCCATGATGGAATGGTGGAGCAGACTCAATAGGCTGACTGACTTAATTCTGCCCCTATGTCATGGTCTTAAGGGTTATGGGGAAAAGGCAGGTCAGTGGAGATGAGCCCTTGGCAGATCAGCCATGTTCTTATTTAGTGGCAGGGCTGGCTCGATAGGCCAGATGGCCAACTCCTGCTCCTAGTTTTTATGTTCTTATATTCTAAAAACAAAGAAGTATGTGTTTGAGGTGAGAGGAAGGAGTTTGAAAGGGGTTAGAACATTGAACAGTACAGGCTATTCAGCCCACAATGTTGTAATTCTGAAGGGTATATTCTTTTCTCAAAGAGTGGTTGACATCTGGAATGTGCTGCCAGAGATGGTGGTGATATTGGACACAGTTATTATGTTTAAGAGGCATTTATACAGGCACCTGAATAGAGAAAGCATGGAAAGTTATGGATAGGAAAGGGTGAGAGGGGCATGGGCCAGATGCAGTTAGCATTAGCATCTGAGAGTTGGGTACAATTCCTGCCACTGCTAGTTAGGAGTTTGTATATTCTCCCCGTGACTGTGTGAGTTTTTACTGGGTGCTCTGTTTTCCTCCCATATTCCTAATGCTACGGGGAGAGTGGCTGGGGAGACTAGCAGTTCGTAGGTTAATTGATCATGTGGGTGTAATTGGGCAGTGCAGCCTCATTGGTCTGGAATGTCTATTACTGTGATGTATCTCTATATAAAAATAAAAATTTCAATAAATGGGCCAAACTTATATAGGTAACACACACAAAATGCTGGAGGAACTCAGCAGGTCAGGCAGCATCTACAGAGAGGAATAAAGAGTTGACATTTCAGACTGAGACCCTTCAACAGAATGTCTTTATGGTTATCTTCATTGGCAGGTACCACTTGGGTCAAAGAGTCTGTTTCCAAGTTTAAAGCCTTTTGGACTGTATGATACAGCCCTAATCAGACAAATGGGATTAGTTTAGATGGGCAAGAAAGGTGGGTGATGGGCTGAAGGGCCTGTTTCTCTAATTATAGAAATTGCTGGGAAGTACTCAGCAGGCCTGTGCAAAGAGAAGCAAAAGTAACATTGCAGTTAAAATCTGCTACACGGTATGTGTCAAAGTTGTTATATTTACGATATTAACCTGATGGCTTTTTGCTGGAGTATATTCAATGTCAAGTTAGCCAAATGCACAATGGACATGTGATCACTTTTGAAGGTCGAGAGATTTTTAAGTCATTTGATTTTGATTTCCCAGAGGAATCATTGAAAAACAATGGTGTGGTCACATTTCTGGTATTGTCCAATCTCATGTCTAATGATGGCATATGAGTTAGAACTGCCATGTGATAAATATTGGATGGCTAGGGATAAAGTCGCAATTATGGTAATTGTACTGCTTCATAAACCAGTTCAAAATTACAGGTATCAAATTTATCTTAATAAACAGTCAGTGGCCACTGAGTGTATGTTAATGGTCTTCTACTGTAGTCCATCCCCTTCGAGGTTCTTAGTGTTCTTCAGAAAAGTTCAAAGTTCAAAAGTAAATTTATTTTCAAAGTACATATATGTCACCATAATACAACCCTGAAGTTTATTTTATTGTGGGCATATTCAATAAATCAATAATAGATTAATAACCATAACAGAATCAGTGAAAGACCACACTAACTTGGGGTTCAAAAAGACAAGAAACTGTTGAAATACAAAAAGAAAGAACTAATAATAATAAATAAGCAATAAATATTGAGAACATGAGATGAAGAGTCCTTGAATGTGAGTTCATTGGTTGTGGGAACAGTTCAATGATGGGGCAAGTGAAGTTGAATGAAATTATCCCCTTTGGTTCAAGAGCCTGATGGTTGATGGTAGATGTTTCCTGAACCTGCTGGTATGAGACCTGAGATTCTTGTACATTCTTCTTGATGGCAGCAGTGAGAAGTGAGCACGTCCTGGGTGGTGGGTGTTCCTAATGATGGATGCTGCTCCCCGCAACAATGTAGATGTGCTCAATGGTGGAGTGAGCTTTACCCATGATGGACTGATCCATCTCCATTACTTTTTGTAGGATTATCCATTCATGGATGTTGGTGTTTCCCTACTAGGCTGTGGTGCAGCCAGTCAATATACTTTCCACTACACATCTATAAAAGTTTGTCAAAGTTTTAGATGTCATGCCTAAACGCAGTACTGTGGATATGATCTTCACTGTTGGACAAATGCAGGAGAAATGCCTGGAGCAGAACATGAACTTGTACTTTGCCTTCATTGATCTGACTAAAGCGTTTGACACTGTCAACAGAGAAGCCTTGTGGATCATCCTTGGGAAACTTGGCTGCCCTCCAAAGTTCATCAACCTCATACGTCTCTTCCATGACAATATGACTGGAGAGATTCTCTCAGCTGACGAACCCAGCGAGAAGTTTGACATCTCCAACAGCGTTAAACAGGGCTGTGTGCTTGCACCAGTAGTTTTCAACCTTTTCTTCACTCAAGTACTAATGCATGCCGTCAAAGACCTAAACCCTGGGCATTTATATCACATACTGCCTGGACGGGTCACTCTTTGACCTACGTTGCCTTGCAGCACAAAGACCCTCTGAAAGCTGTTCATAGATGCGCTCTTTCCAGATGACTGCGCACTCATGACGCACCAAGAGGACCATCTACAAACAAAGGTCAGCAGATTCTCCTCCGCATCTAAATTGTTCAGTAAAACAGAGGTCCTCCTACAGCCTGCACCTAACAGCGCCCCGCCACAGCCATGCATCACCATCGATGACACACAACTACGGAATGTTGACAACTTCAAATACCTGGGGAGTACCATCTCCAGCGACGGTGCCCTTGATAAAGAAATCACGTCAAGGATCCAGAAAGCAAGCCAGGCTCTCCAAAAGCTCCAGGTCAAAGTTCTGCAGCACAAAGACATTCGCCTCTCCACTAAACTGAAAGTTTACAATGCTGTTGTGGTTTCATCACTTCTATATGGCTGTGAAACCTGGACACTGTATCGCAGACGTGTCAAACAGCTTGAACAATTCCACAATCGCGCTCTGCGATCAATCATGCAAATCCGCTGGCAAGACCGTATCTCCAACCTGACAGTCCTGGACCGAGCCAATTCCACAAGCACTGAAGCCAAGGTTTTGAAGGTTCAGCTCAGATGGACTGGCCATGTGATCCACATGGATGAGTCCAGAATGCCGCGTCAGTTGTTCTACGGAGAACTGGAGCAGGGCAACTGTGTCCAAGGTCGACCGAGGAAGAGGTACAAGGACAATCTCAAGTCAAACCTTAAGTGGGCCAAACTCCAGCCCTGTGATCTCGAACACACTGCTGCTGATTGGTCCAAGTGGCGCAATCTATGCTCCAAGGCAGCAAACAACTTCCAAGCCAACTGGAGCATGCAGTGCCTCAATGCCAGTCAAGAAAGACACAGGAAAGCGTCTGCTCCTGCCCCAACAGGTGGTGCTCCTTGCCCCATCTGCGACCGTATCTGCGCTTCGGACTTTGGCCTCAGAAATCATATGCGTGCCCACAGACGTTGACTGTGCAACACATTCGTCTTTCTTGTCTTCGAGAGACTACTACTACTCTCCGTAAACTCTAGAGACTATTGTGCATGAAAAGCTTAGGATATCTTAGGATATAAAGCTTAGGAGATACTCAAACCAGCCTGTGGCACCAACTTAAGTCAAAGTAACTTAAGATATCTTCCCCATTCTGATGTTTGGTCTGAACAACGACTAAACCTCTTGACCATGCTTTTATGCATGAGTTGTTGCTACATGATTGGCTGATTTGCATTAATGAGCAGGTGTATATGTTCCTAATAAAGTGGGCACTGAGAATACTTGGCTGCAGAGAATTAATTTAGCTCTAATCAAGGTTCAAATGTTTTATTCATGAAGTGTAGATCTGTGGAAGTAGAGTTTTATAGTTTTCAGTGATTTGGTGTTCCACTTGATCTCTGTTATCTCTAATAAGTGATCAGGTCAAAGTCAAGTTTATTGCCACAAGCACAAGTACACATGCAATGAGAAACTTATGTGCAGCAGTAATGCCTGCCACAGCATCAGATAAGCAGCATTCACAAGAAAAAACACAAGTTAGACATAAATAATACGCCATTTTTACAAGGAAGAACACAACAAAATCAAAGTCTATTTTATTGGTATTGTTATTAGTTTATTATTGTCACATGTACCAAAGTACAGTGAAAAGCTTGTCTTGCATTCTGTTCATACAGAGGGCTTTCATTACACAGGGCTTTGAGGTAGAACAAGGTATAAAAATAACAAATAACATAAGTGTAAAAATTACAGAGAAGGTGAAGTGCAGGTAAACAAAAGGTGCAAGATCATAACGAGGTAGATTGTGAGGTCAAGAGTCCATCTTATTGTACAGGAGTCCATCATATACAAGAAGTAGCGCACGTGATCAATGTGGTCATAGTGTTGTTCAACGATAATGGCTCTGGTTGTGCTCGTTGGTTCAAGAATGTATTCACTCTTCAAAAGGGTAATTCAGTTAGCTCTAGTTTGTTCTTTTTCCCTGATTGCAGAATTTACCTTAATGTCCTTTGTGCTCATCTGAAAGGTGGTTGTCCGGATCCTAACCACTGTTGGTTCTGGAGGTGATATTGTCCAGAAGGTTAACATACCACAGTACAGCATAGTACAGGCTCTTCAGCCCACAACGTTGCGCTGACCTTTTAACTTACTCAATAATAAATCTAATCCTTTCCTCCCATATAGCCATTGTTCTATCGTCCACGTGCTTATCTTAAACGTCCAAATGTATCTACCTCTACCACTACCACTGGCAATATATCACTCTCTGCGTAAAAAACATAACTTTGACATTCACACTATACCTCCTTATATTATGCCCCCTCGTATTAGCCATTTCCACCCTGAGAATAAGTCTCTGGCTGTCCACAATCAATGCCCAGTGCCATGAATGGAAAAGCCTATAAACACCTCAGTCCATCACAGGAAAAGGCCTCCCGATCATTGAGCTCATCCACAAGGAGCACTGCCTCAAGATGGCAGCATCTATCATCAAGAAACCCCACCATCCAGGCCATGCTCTCGTCTCGATAGTGCCATTGTGAAGAAGTTTCTCAAATGCCATAGAGGCCTACATCACCAGGTTCAGGAACAGTTGTTACCCTTCATCCATCAGGCTCCCGAACCAGCATGAGGTAACTTCACTCACCTCAATACGGAACTGATTCCACAACCTGCAGACTCACTTTCAAAGACTATGTAACTCATGTTATCAATATTACTTATAACATTTTTATTATTATTTGACAGACAGATTAGGAGAATGGGCAAAGAAATGGGGGGTGGGGTGGGGTGGTGGTGGTGGTGGTGGTGGTGTGTGTGTGTGTGTGTGTGTGTGTGTGTGTGTGTGTGTGTGTGTGTGTGTGTGTGTGTGTGTGTGTGTGTGTGTGTGTGTGCGTGCGTGCGCGCACACTCTCCAATGGTCCCAGACACTAAGAGACATCGGTCAATGGCCATGATGCAGAAGGGGTGAGAGATGGGCATGGTAGGGAGTCCAAGCTGCGCACACAGAGTCAGGTCCAGAAGGTAGCCTGCTGTGCAGAATCCACTGGAGCCTCTCTGTGTGTAGAAGCATCGGGATGTGGAGGAGGACAGAGAGAGTGAGCTGGGCTATGGTGCTGCAATGAGTGACTTGGGTGAGCTTACCTGATGGAAGGCCTCTTGTCTCTCCTTGGTGGTGCCTCTTCCCTGGACACAGTGGGCATTTGATGTGTGGGTAATCGGTGGCTCCGCAGTAAATATACAGCTTCTTTCTACCCCGACACTCACTCCTGGTGGGGGGGGGGGGGGAGGAGTGTTAAGGGAACTCTTCCTACCTGCATGGGTTATGAAGGTGCTGATGATAAGGGTCCTGCAGCTTGAAATGGTTCTGGGAATGGAGCTGGGTTTCCTACTGTTGATCTGGAGGGTTGTTCCATATGACGCTTGTCAATTTAGAGGGCCAGAATGATGAGGTTTTCGAGATCGGTGGCCATCTCCCGGGTAGGCAGTCATTTCCAAGTACTCTAAGAGGCTGTGATGGTATTGGGCCAAAAGTGTTTTGCATTCCAGTCACACAGTGCCACAAGGGCCCTGAATTTCATGGTGTAATCGAGCACCAAGCATGAGCCTTGACACAGGCACAGTATCTGATCCACTGACCCCTTACACTATCTGGATGGTCGAAGACCCACACATCCCAGCGGTGAATTCCTCATATTTATTGCAACTGGTTGTCCTGTTGTGCTGGTTAGCAGTGGCCCAGGTCAGAGTTTGTCCAGATAGGAGAGAGGTGATGATGGAAATTGTGGCTTGGTCCATAGAACACAGAGATAGCAGGAGCTTGAAGTGTAAGGCAGGAAAGAGCAGCATCAAGTTGAGGTTCCATCGAAGTGTTGGGGAACTGGAATCCAGGGCTCTGAGGTAGGAGGTTGACTGGCACTGAGTTGCTGTATCAAGTCAGAGAGCTGGTTGAGAGTGATGAACAGATGGTCAATGGTTTCCAGCTGCTACAGTATCGTGTGTTCCTGTTGACGGACAACTTCCTTTTGGCAGGCATACTCTGCTGGGTCCATCATGGGTTCACACAGACTGTCAGGAGACGTAGAGGAGGCTTGCAGTGCAGCAGGCAGAGACGATTCAGCAGTAATTGGTATTTTATAATTTAAAACAAGCCACAAGAGGCCATAAAACAAGAGGGAACAGAAGGTGCCTGTCTGTGCTGGCTTGACAGGTAAATCTCCTCTGCACCCTCTCTAAAGCTTTCACATCCTTCACATAATGAGCAGGCCAGAACTGAACACAATATTCCAAGTGTGGTCTAACCAGGGTTTTATAGATCTCCAATATTACCTTGCAGATCTTGAACTTGGTCCTAAGTTCTTTGGAAGCCACGAATGAGGCTTAAACCTAGAGGTTTAGAAAGAAAAGTAACCAACTCACTCCAGTAAGAAAGACAAAGAATTTTGCCTCATTGACAACTTAATACTGAAAACTAACTCACACTAGACAAATAAGAAAATTCTTGTGATGCTAGCAGTGTGTGGAACAAATGCAAGTGATTTTACAGATGCTGGAAAGCAGCACACATAAAATGCTGAAGGAACTCAGCATATCGGGCACCATCTATGGAGGAGAATAAGCAGTCATTATTTTGGGCTGAGATCTTAAATCAGGACTGGTGAGGAAGGTGGCAAAGCCAGAATAAGAAGGTTGGGGGGTGGGATGTAGTACGAGCTGACAGGTGATAGGTGAAACCAGGTGAAGGGGAAGATTGGGTGAAGATGAAGTTAAAAGATGGAAGAGGGTAGATTGAATAGGTAAAGGGTTGAAGAAAAAGGAATCTGATAGGAGATGACAGTGGACCATAGAATAACGAAAAGAGGAGAGGAACCAGAGAGAGGTGAAGGACAGGTGAGGAGATGAGAAAAAGTGAGAGGGCACCTAGAATGGGGAATAGTAAAAGAGAAGGAGAGAGGGGAGAGAAATTGGTAGAACTTGGAGAAATCAACATTTGCAGCAGCAGTACAGTGCAAGACATAAAAAATGACTATAAATGACAACAGTTAAGTAGTGCTAAAGACACATAACAAGGTAGCGTTTCTTGTTTCATGGACCATTCAGAAATTTGATAGTGGAGGGGAAGAAGATATTTCTAAAAATGTTGAGTTTGGGTCTTCAGGCACCTGTACCTCCTCCCTGATGGTAGTAATGAGAAAAGGGCATGTGTTGGATGGTGAGGGTCCTTAATGATGCATGCTGGCTTCCTGAGACACTACCCGGGATATTCCTCGGCCCAAAATATTGAAGATCTCCTTAATGACGGATGCCAACACCTTTGCTAGCTATGAATCCCAAATCATTATTAACTCATCAGCACTTTATACCCTTTGAATCATGATATGGCAATAGGTTCAGGGACAGCTGCGTGAAAATTGGCCTGTTGTTACACGACCTAAGGCTTATTTTGTTGAATTAACAAA
This sequence comes from Hypanus sabinus, assembly GCF_030144855.1. Lineage (NCBI taxonomy): Eukaryota > Metazoa > Chordata > Chondrichthyes > Myliobatiformes > Dasyatidae > Hypanus > Hypanus sabinus. The sequence continues at coordinate 183,047,039 of NC_082707.1, read as the reverse complement.
ATCTGATCATTGTATACACTCAGTGTCCACTTTATTAGGTACACCTGTACACCAGCTTATTACTATAAGTATATATAACTATAATCAGCCAATCATCTGGCAGTGACTCAATGCAGAAAAGTATGCAGACATGGTCAAGAGGTACAGTTGTTGTTCAGACCAAACAACAGAGTGGGGAAGAAAAGTTTTGAACTGAGGAATGATTTTTGGTGCCTGATAGGGTGATTTGAGTTCTCAGAAACTGTTGATCTCCTGGCATTTTCACACACAACAGTCTTAAGAATTAAAAAAAACATTCAGTGAGCGGCAGTTCTGTGGGTGAAAATGCCTCATTACTGAGAGAGGTCTGAGGAGAAAGGCCAGACTGGTTCAAGTTGAGAGGAAGACTCCAGTAACTCAAATAACCACACATCACCACAGCAGTGTGCAGAGGGGCATCTCTAAATGCACAAAACATCGAACCTTGAAGTGGATGAACTACAGTAGCAGAAGCCCATGATCAGACCCTTAGGGGCCATTTTATTAGGTATAGCAGGTACAGCAGGTACCTAATAAAGTGGCTGCTGAGTATTTGCACAAAGGATAAAACTTAGTGTTTACTAAATCCAATTAAAGAAGAATGCAATGAGATGCCACGAGTAACCAATATCTTTGACAAATAAATAATTAATCACCAGAGTTAGTCCAATCAATGCGCTGTGGGGGCTTTGTTGCACTGGGAGGGCACTAACACCCAGGAGAAGCAATGAGTCACAGCTTCTGTTACAGTACACTACATGGAACAAGAGGCACCCCTACCAGTGAATAATTTAAATGAAACCAATAAACTAAATAGACTGCAGAAATATAATACAGCTTCCTGCCACTGAAAGAACTCTCTGAACTTCGGCAAATCTACTGGTGTGGTAAATGGCACCGTGGGTAGAGTCACTGCCCCACAGCTCCCATGATGGGTTTGATCCTGACCTTGGGTGCTGTCTTTGTGGACTTGGCCCATTCTCCCATTGGTGGTGCTGGTTTCCTCTGGGTCCTCTGTGTGGGTGGAAGGGTAATTGGCCACTGTAAATTAAAGATAAATTCTTAAAGATCAGCTTTGTTTAGGCTAGGATTAAATCGGTAGGTTGCTGGGTGGCACAGCTTAACGTGTATCTCTACATAAATAAAAACGAATAAATTTATCACATGTACATTGAAACATCAAAACATATAGTGAAATGCGTCAGTGACCAACACAGTGCGAGGATTGTGCTGGGGGCAGCCCGCAAGTGTTGCCACAATTCTGGCGCCAACATAGCCCAAAACTCGCTAACTCAAACCCTAACCGTACTTCTTTGGAATGTGGAAGGAAACCGGAGCACCCGGAGAGAAACCATGCGGTCACATACGGTGGTAGGAATTGAACCCTGACCGCTGGTGCTGTAAAGCATTCCGCTGACTGCTATGCTACTGTACCAACCTCTGCACTACCTCACCACCCTGGTATGTGGAGGGTTTTACCCCTGATGTACTGGGCTGAATCCACTATCTTTTGTGGGATGTTCCACAAAGGCTGTAATGGAGCCGGTCTGCACACTTTCCACCACACATCTATGGAAGTTTGCCAAGGTCTTCGATGACATGCCAAACCTCTGCTGATTCCTGAGGAGGTGGAGGTACTGTCATGCTTTCTTCACAGTAATAATTGTATGATGGGTCCTGATGTATGCATTTTTGTTGTCCAGATTTCCAGGGTTGTCTGAAAAGCCAATGAAATAGCATCTGCTGTAGACCTGTTGCTTCAGTAGGCAGATTGGAGCGGATCCAAGTCACCAATCAGACAGCAGTTGATATGCTTCAAGATCAGCTCCTCAAAACGCTTGATCACTGTGGATGAAAGTGCTGCTGGGCAATAGTCATTTGGACAGGCTATCACGCTCTTCTTGGGCACCGGTATGATTGAAGCCTGCTCGAAGCAGGTGGCTACCACATACTGCCAGAGTGAGAGGTTGAAGATATCGGTGATTACATCAGCCAGTTGATTAGCACAGGTCCACAGTACTCGGCCAGGTAATCCATCCAGACCAGATACTTTCCTTGGAATCACTCTCTTGAAAACAGCCTGCACGTCATCTTCAGATACTGAGACCAAAGGATTTTATGGAGACATGGGGGTGCATGATGGTTCCTATATGTTCTCGTGGTCAAAGTGAGCATAGAAGGCATTAAGCTCATCTGGAAGTGAAGCTCTGCTGTCCTCCATTTTGCAAGATTTAGCTTTAGGCACTTAGGAGCTTATGGCATTCAAACCCTGCCACAGCTGTTGAGCATTCCTCGTTGATTCCAGTCTAGTCTAGAATCTCTACTTCACCTGAGAGATAACTTTCCAGAGATCATACCTGCACCTCTTGTAGCATTCTCGATCTCCAGCCTTGAATGCCTCTGATCTGGCTCTCAGCAGGTTCTGGATTTCATTGTTCATCCAGGGCTTTTGATTGGGGAAAACTCTGAATGATGTCGTGGGGATAAGTTCATCCACATCTGTTTTAATGAAGTCTGTAACAACTCTGGTGTAGTCATTCAGGTCCTCAGATGAGTTCTTGAACAGGCCCAGTCCTCTGACTCAAAACAATCCTGTAACCATTCCTCAGCCTCCCGTGACCACCTCTTAGTTGTCTTGATCACTGAAGCCTTGCTCTTTAGCAAGGTATGCGGGTAGTAGGAGTACAGCCAAATGATCTGACTTGCCAAAATGGGGTCTTGGAAAGGAACAATAGGCATTCCTTATCGTAGTGTAGCAGTGGTCCAGTGCACAGGTTATGTGCTGGAAATAACCGGGCAGGGTTTTCTTCAAACAGGCCTGATTAAAGTCGCAAACTATAATTTGAAATGCATTAGGATTTGTATGTGCTTGACAGTTTAGGTTACAGGGAAATGAGTGATGAGATGAGACTGCTTCAAGAGCCCAAATAAACTCAATGGGCCTCCTTCAATGTCCTCCCTGAAGTCCTAATTCAGGGTCTTGACTCAAAACATCAACTCACACTTTATCTTCACAAAGCTGCTTGATCTGCTGAGTTCTTCTAGTGCCCTGTTCATTGTTCCAGATTCCAGCATCTGCAGTTGCTTTCAACAGACATAGACAAAATAATGGAAGAATTCAGCAAATCAGGTAGCATCTATGGAGGAGAATAAATGATGCCTTCAGTATTTTGATCAGGGATTCAATTGCTAACGTGTTATCATCAGCGGCGGACCATATAATCAGTGGTGGACCAACTCAACAAGATGTGGAAGATCTGGCTAACTGTACTGAGGCACTGTGCTACTGAGGGACCACAGGAATATTAATTGAATTCATCAAGAACCATCATTTAGGAATTTTTTTTCCAACAAAATATGCATTCCTGTGGTCCCTTTTAGATCTTGCAAACAATGTCTCCCCTTCTACTCAGTGCAGCATGCAGCACAGTACAGGCCTTTGATCCAGAACGTTGTACTGACCCATTAACTTTCTCTAAGATCAATCTAACCCTTCCCTCCACTATTTTTTCATCCATGTGCTTATCTAGGAGTCTGTTAAATGTTCCTTATGATCTCCTAATTTATGAGTCTGTGTGCCCTCGCAGACAGGCAGCTTAATGAAGCATGTTCCAGCCAATTGGTGTTTCATTGTGGTTATTTAACTCCTTTTCTTATTGAGTTTTGGCCGAAGCACAACTGCAGCTGCACACCCTGCTTACTTTGATCCATGTTCTAGGAAAGAAGGCTACACCTAGGATTGAGGCAGTAAAGGAGTGGGATTAATTTAGTATTAAGTTGCTGTTTCCAAGCTGCAGTTTCAGTGTTGGCTTTAGTTTCAGTTAATGGCTCAGTTGGCCTATCATTTATTATTTTTCCTTTTGTTCTGCATATTTCTTAGTAAAGTTCAGTGAATTGTTCAATACTCTGACAATAGGCCATAGTCAGCATCGTTTCCTCGAGAAATTCTTGCCTGACAAATCTGTTGGAATTCTTTGAAGAAAAACAAGCAGGATAAATAAAGAAGAATCAGGTGATGTTGTGTAGCTAGATTTTCAGGAGGCTTTTGACAAGGTGCCACACATGAGGATGCTTAACAAGCTACAAGCCCATGGTGTTACAGGGAAGATTCTAGCATGGATAAAGCAGTGGCCGATTGGCAGGAGGTAAAGAGTGGGAATAAAGGGAGCCTTTTCTGGTTGGCTGCCAGTGACTAGTGGTGTTCCACAGGGGTCTGTGTTGAGACTAATTTTTTTTTAGGTTATATGTCAATTATTTGAATGATGGAATTGATGGCTTTGTTGCAATGTTTGCAGATAGGTGGAGGGGCAGGTGGTTTTGAGAAGTAGAGAGGCTACAGAAGGACTTGGACAGATTAGAAGAATGGGCTAATAAAAGGCAGATGGACTACATTGTTGGGAAGTGTATTGCCATGCAATTCAGTAGAGGAAATAAAAGAGTTGACTATTTTCTAAATGGAGAGAAACTACAAAAACTGAGGTGTAAAGGGACTTGGGAGATGTGCAGGATTTGCTAAAGGTTAATTTGTAGGTTGAGTTTGTGGTGAGGAAGGCAAATGCAATGATACATTCATTTCAAGAGGGCTAGAATATGAAAGCAGGGATGTAATGTTGAAACTTTATAAAGCACTGGCGAGACACTTGAAGTATTGTGAGTAGGTTTGGCCCCCTTATCTTAGAAAGGGTGTGCTGACACTGGAGAGGGTTCAAAGGAGATTCATGAAAATAATTCCAAGATTGAATGGGTTGTCACATGAGGAGTGTTTGATGGCCCTGGGCCTGTACTCACACTGGAATTCAGAAGTATAAGGGATGACCTCATTGAAACCTAGCGAATGGTGAAAGGCCTTGATAGAGTAGATATGGAGAGGCTGATTCCAATGGCGGGAGAGTCTAAGACCATAGGATACAGCCTCAGAATAGAGGAGCATCCTTTTAGAAATGAGATGAAGGGGAATTTCTTTAGCCAGGGAGTGGTGAATATGTGGAATTCATTGCCACAGGCAGCTGCGGAGGCCAGGTCTTTATGCAAGGTAGAGGTTGATCGATTCCTGATTGGTCAGGGCATGAAGGGATACGGGGAGAAGGCTGGAGCTTGGGGCTGAGAGGAAAATTTGGCGGAGCAGACTCGGTGGGCCAAATGGCTCTAATATCTTGTGGCCTTACAGTCTTCAGTGTCCCTCCCTCTGGACTTGGGCCATCACAGCACATCCCTGTCAGTAAGACTTGACCACCAAAATGGATCCAGTGGAGAGAGAACTGCTGGCCATGGCCCTGACATTTGTTGATCAGGTAGGAGAGAAGTTAAAGTCACCGGAGGCTGTGTTGGCAGAGGTGACTTATGCAATGTGACAGCTACTTACAGAATGATAAGTCCAGCCTAAATCGAAGTTCATGGAGCAGAAGTTAAAGTCAGTGGAGACCTGGATGGCAGAAATGACTCAAATAGTGTGACAACTACTTTCAGAGCCACTAGCTCAGTCCAAGCAGAAAGAGTTGGTATCAACTCCACCCCAGACAGCCAGAATCAAATGGCAGCCATTACAGCTCTCCCTGATGCACTGCAGCAGCAGCCTTCAGCCAGGACAGTCCCATTCCCACTTCCTTCTTTGTAACAGTCTCATCTGCCTCAGCTACTAATGCCCACGATTGCATCCAGTTTAGAACTGAGTATTCCTCTACCAGGCAGATACTCCAGTGACCCCAGCGGCTGTAGGAAATTTATCACCCAGTGTGAGCTGACTTTCCGAGTCTGGCCAGGTCGGTTTAGTGATGATGCGTGCAACCTGGCTTACATGGTGAATCCCTTAGACAGACTCCACACTCAGCCTGTTCAATGCTCTGTGAGAACAAGGCTCTGCTGTATCCCAGTCTTTCCAGCAATTTGTAGTCGAGTCCAAGAGAGTGTTTGATCTTCCAGTACGGGGTCGGGAGGCTGCCCACCAACTCCTGGACCCGCGTCGAGAGAAAAGGATAGTGAGGGACTAAGCAGTGAAGTTCGGCACACTTGCAATTGAGACTGAACGGAATGAGAGATCCCTCATCACTGCCTTCCAGCATGGGCTGAGCACAGGGGTCCAGCATGAGATCACTGTGCATGACAAGCAGGACAGCCTGGATAACCTGATAAATATGGCCGTCCGCAACGACAACTGAGTGCCCCTGAGAAGGAATGCCCTGAGCTTTCTAATCTTTTGATCCCTGTCTGTCTTCACCCTTCCCTTGTTACCCAGTGCACGGTCTGCAGAGAAGCTTATGCATCTATCTCAGGATGATCTCTGTAGCACCCCCAGATTTCATGTCTCAAGTACCCAGTGAAAGAGAAAACCTGTCAGTAGGAAGGGGGAGTTCTGACAGGTCAATTCTCCAAGCAAGCATCTTCACTTAATCATGTAATGCTCCCAACATTGTTATTGTGGGACCCACGAGCTTCAGACATTGACTCTGGGGCAGCTGAGAACCTCATGAAGATCTCTCTGGCTCAAAGATGGAGAGTTCCAACTCAGCAAATGAGAGAGAATATCGATGCCAAGGCCCTGGATGGTCAGCCTCTGGGCACAGGCAAGATCCACCTTTCCACACAACCCCTCCAACACGTGCTAGAAGGCAACCATGGGAGCAGCTCTCCTTCCATCTCATTGATTTGCCTGAACTGCTGCTGGTATTTTGTCTTTCCCGGTTATCTCGACACAGCCCACTTATCAATTGGTCCTTAAAGGCACCCCAAGAGTGGGGACTATCTGTCCGAGTACAGCTCAAGCCCTTGTCAGTGTAACCCCTCCTGTACCAATTGCCAATGTGGACCTGTCTGATGTCCCAGCTGAATATGTTGACCTTCTTGAGGTAATTTATCCATCTATCAACCTCACCAGCAGGGGTGGGCTTCTTTCTGACCAAGAAAGATGACAAGTTCTGTCCTTGCATTGATTACCGACCCCTGAACAACATCATGCTGAAGAACCACTCCCCTCAGCGTCTGAACACCTCCAAGGAGCAACCATGTTCTCCAAGATAGATGAGTGCAATGCTTACAGCTTGATTTGCATCTGAGAAGGGGACGGGTGGAAGACAGTATTCAGCACTTCCATTGGCCACTATGAGTACCTTGTGATGCCATTTGGTCTGGCAAACATCCCAAATGTTTTTCAGGCCCCGGTCAACAATGTGTTCCAGGACATGTTGAATCAGTTTGTTGTTGTGTATTTGGACAACATTCTTATCTATTACTGTTCGCGCTAGGAACACATCCTTGAGAAGAACCTTTATGCCAAGCCAGAGAAGTCGGCTATATCCTCAACCCACGTGAAGTTCAGGCACTCACAGAGTGGAACAAGTGAGGCAATTCACACGGTATGCAAACCTTTTTCGCCACTTCATCATAAACTTCAGTTCCATTACGGCCCCCAGAAATGCACTCACCAAGAAGACTATTGCAGGATTCCTTTGGACAAATGAAGCATTCTCAGAATAAAGCGATGCTTCACCACTGCCCTGGAGCTGCAACATCCAGACCCATCCTGTTCATTTATCGTCGAGATTGACGCATCAAATGTCGACAGTGGACCTGTTCTCCTCCAGTGCTCTTCTGTGGATAATCGGCTGCATCCCTGTGTTTTTTTTTCCCAGTTGCTTGACTCCTGCCATGCGGACTATGATATTTTTAACCGAGAATTTCTGACTGTCCAGGAAGCCCTGGAGGCATGGCAACACGTGCTGGAGGGGGAAGAGCACCCCCTTCTGGTTTGGACAGATCACAAGAACCTCTCCTACATTCATGGTACCAAGAGACTCCACTCCTGTCAAGCTTGTTGGGCTCTGTCTTCACCCAGTTTACTTTCACCCTATCCGACCATCCTGGCAGCAAGATTAGCAAGGCCAGTGATCTCTCCTGCATGTTTCAGGTCCCTAAGGATGCCAGTCTAGAGCCCATCCTTCCTCACTCAAGCATTGCTGCTCCAGTGATTTGGGGAATAGAGGTAGAGGTGAGGGCTACCCAACAGTCAGATCCAGGCCCAGGCAGGCACATTCCAACCTGCTGATTGTCCCTGCCACTATGTTCCCCAGAGCGTTGGAGTGGGGTCACTCTTCCCATCTGGTTGGCCATCTGTAGATTCAAGGGACCCTGGAATTTATAAAGAGATGATTTTGGTGGTCATCTGTATCTATATTCCAGAATGTCCATGAGCTTGCCTCTGCCTGTCCCACTTGTGCCTGTGTTGCCCTTAAGGCATTTGTTTAGTTTATTACATTTTCGCTTTAGTAATTTGTTTGTAATTATTTTCTAGTTAAAGTTAAGGTTGTTGAAAATAAATACATGGTCTGTGATATATTGCATCATGCGATGACATCACACCTGGTTTTGTCACGTCTTGTGGGAAAATACTGGTTTGGAGAAACAGGAAGGAGGGGGCTTGTGTGTGCAGGATCAGCGCGAGAAAAGTTTTCTTTCTATGCACTAAGAAACATCATAGAAGCAACGCCATAAGTTCATAAGACAATCGATATGTTGAAGTAAAAAATGTTAACGCTGATTCTATTAAAGGTAATGACGGTTGATAAAATTTATTTTCTTGTGCTATTGAAAGCGTTACTGGATAGCTTGTGTGAAGTGTATTTAAAGCCAGTTGATGGTGTAGGTAGATTCTGACTGTATGTTGTACTTTAATGTAATATAGTTTGTAGTAGTTTTATTTTACAAGTATTTATGATGTAAGTGTGATGCCACGAAGGAAACAAATACTGTATATATTTTGTATTGTTTTATCAACAGTTTTCACCATACGTTAATGTGGAAGAGTGAACAGTAAACGGTTAATCTTACTGCGATCGTAACCTCATTGACTACGGTTTACCTCGGTGTTTAGTTCAGAATTCCTACACCTGTACGAGAACACTACAGTGCCCACAACAAGATGTCATGTCAGTGTCCTGCCGGACTGATCTCCAGTGTCTCACCACCACTGGTCCCACCTCTCAGTGGATTTCATCACTTGCCTGCCTCCATCAGATGGAAACACCACTATTCTGGTGGTTATAGACTGGTTCTCCAAAGCTGCCCACTTCATTGCTCTCCCCAAGATCCCGTTGACTTGTGAAACTGCTCCCCTTGTAGTTCAGCACTTGTTCAGGCCTCACGGCTTCCCTGAGGACATGGTGTCTGACTGAGGACCACAGTACATGCCCTATTTTTGGAAGACTTTCTGTTCTCGTTTGGGGAGCCACAGCCAGCCTCTCGTCTGGTTTTCACTCCCAATTAGGAGCTGGAGACAAATTTCAAAGTAAAACTTTTTATCAGAGTACAAGTATGTCACCACATACAACCCTGAGATTCTTTTTCCTGCAGGCATACTCAGAAAATCTATGGAACAGTAACTGTAAATGGGATGAATGAACAAGAAACTGTGCAAATTCAAATAGCAATAAGTAATGACACCATGAAGTAATAAGATAAAGAGTCTTTAAAGTGAGATTATTGGTTGTGTGAACACCGGACATAGAATGTGTGTAGTTATCCTCTTTAGTTAAAGAGTCTGATATTTGAGGTGAAGTAACTGTTCTTGAACCTGGTGGTGTGAATCCTGAGGCACTTGTACCTTCTACCTGATGGCAGCAGCGAGAAAAGAGCATGGCCTGGGTGGTGGGGATCTTTGATGGATGCTGTTGTTCTATGGCAACGTGTTATGTAGATGTGCTTGGTGATTGGGAGGGCTTTACCTGTGATGTACTGGGCCAAATCTACTACCTTTTGAAGGATTTTCCACTCAAAAGCACTGGTGTTCCCATACCAGGGTGTAATGCAGCCAGTCAATATACTTTCCACCATCCATCGATAGGAGTTTGTCAAAGTTTTTGAAGATATGCCAAATCTCAGCAGACCCCTGAGGAAGTAGAGGCTTTCTTTGCAGCTACGTTTAATATGATGTGTCCAGGACAGGTTCGCTGAGATTGTGACACCCAGGAGCTCCCCATGGGTTTGGGCAAAAATGGCCCACACTAACCGCCAGTAATTCTCCACTGTCATGTATCAAAGTTCACTTATTACTAAAGAATGTATAAATTAAACTGCCTTGAGATTTTTTTGCTTACAGGCAGCCACAAAGGAAGGAACCCCATTTAAAAAAAGATCAAGACCAACCCCCAAAGTGCAGAGAAAGAGCAAAAAGCAGATCATGTAAACAATAGAAGCGAGCAACACCAGCATTCTGAACGAAATGGTGACCCCAGATGAAAATCCCTAGGGCAGCTCAGAGTAGGCCCAAAGCCTTGGTATTCAGTCATCATATGAGGTGGACAAATCACCATGATGTTTTCAGAGATGAGGCACAGAAGCTGAGGGTAGTTTCACAGCCTCAGTGTCACGGAGAGAGGAGCCCCCAGTCTATCTGAGTCAGCGTTTAAATCGCCCAAATAGTGGATTGTACCTTGCATTAGGACCCAGGCTCTGCTGCAGCGAATCTCTCCAGGCCTAGGTTGCACTGCTGAAGGATTTCTCCAAGTCGGCTCGGCGCCCAGAGTGATCCAACCTCCCTCCACCCTCAACATCCTGCGTTTCCCCCCTTTGATCCCAGAAGGGATTCCAGCTGCCACTCTCCCCTGAGCAAGAGACTGATGAGGGAGATCTTGCTCCAGAGCATTCGGTCCAATGCTACAAGCACACATGGAGACAGGCCAGGGCTATTCTGGTGCGCACTCAGAAATGATATATGCCTGGCAGGCTGATTGGCTCCACTGGCAGGTGAAGCCTCTCAAGCCAGGGGGAGAAATGTCAACTGGTGTCCAGAGGTCTTCCTGTGAATGTTGAAAGCTGTAAGTTGCCCCCACGGTTTGTGGGACCATACATGGTGGAGTCTACCAACAGTCTCATATGCACCTATCATCATCAATGAAGATCCATCCAGTGTTCCATGTTTCCCATCTCAAGCAGATGACTACCTCTTGCCTTGCTCCAGTCACGCCCCCCCCCACTTGGGGGATGGGTCCCTGGTCTATACTGCGTGACACTTGCTGATATCTGGTGTGAGACAGAGTCCAGTACCTTGTGCATTGTGGGGGGGTGGCCCTGAGGAACATTCTTGGATTCTGGCTTATGCTATCCTGGACAAGTCTCTCATCCTGGACTTCCAGTGGATACAGGGAGGGGATATAGTAGCACCTTGGGAGGGTTACAAACATAGACTCTGCCATAGGGTCTGGACACCCTTGCAGGCAAACAGCTGAACATGATCAACAATCATGCTTACGGGTTTGCATGTTCCAGACAATTAGTTTTTCATTGTGGTTCTATTTAATTCTCCTCCTTTTCATTCAACGGCTGCACTCCCAACTTATCTTAGCCCTCGTTCTGAGGGAAAAAGGACTGCAGCTTGGATTGCTATTGTAAAGGAGCAGAATTAATTTATTATTAAGCTACTGCTTCTGAGCCACAATATTGGCAATTGCTTTAGTTAGCCTAGCCTTGTTTAATTTTCTTTTCGTACTACCAAAGTTCTTAGTAAAGTTCAATGAACTGTTTAATATCTCCCTCTCTCCCATCTTTATGTTGCGTCTCCATCTAAATGTGCAATTTATAATAAATCATATGAACAACAGGATAGTTAATATAATATAGAGATGCAGTTGTGTCAGCATTACTTAATCAATCTTATGGCCTGGTGGAAGAAGCTGTCCTGGAGCCTGTTGGTCTTGGCTTTTATGCTGGGGTACCATTTCATGGAGAGTGGCAGCTGGAACAGTTTGTGGTTGGGGTGACTCGGGTCCCCAATGATCCTTCAGGCCTTTTTTTTATACACCTGTCTTTGTAAATGTTCTGGATAGTGGGAAGTTTACATCTACAGATGTGCTAGGCATCTACACCACTCTCTGCAGAGCCCTGCAATTGAGGGAAGTACAGTTCCCATACTAGGCAGTGATGCAGCCAGTCAACTGTGCCCCTGTAGAAAGTTCTTAGGATTTGGGGCCCACATCAAACTTCTTCAACCGTCCTGAGGTGAAAGAGGCATTGTTGTGCTGTTTTTTCACTACACAGCCAGTATGCACACACCACATTAGATCCTTGGTGATGTGGAAACATAGAAAACCTACAGCACTATACAGGCCCTTCGGCCCACAAAGTTGTGCCGAACATATCCCTACCTCAGAAATTACTAGGCTTGCCCATAGCCCTCTATTTTTCTAAGCTCCATATGCCTATCCAAAAGTCTCCAAGAAGACCCTATTGTATCCGCCTCCACCACCGTTGCTGGCAGCCCATTCCATGCACACACCACTCTCTGAGTAAAAAACTTACCCTGACATCTCCTCTGTGTCTACTCCCCAGCACCTTAAACCTGTGTCCTCTTGTCTTGTGGCAACCATTTCAGCCCTGGGAAAAAGCCTCTGACTATCCACATAAACAATGCCTCTCATCATCTTATACATCTCTGTCAGGTCACCTCTCATACTCTGTCGCTCCAAGGAGAAAAGGCCAAGTTCTCTCAACCTGTTTTCATAAGGCATGCTCCTCAATCCAGGCCACATCCTTGTAAATCTCCTCTATCCCTTTCTATGGCCAATACACCGTATGTCTTCTTAACCAAAGAGTCAACCTGCACAGCTGCTTTGAGCGTCCTATGGACTCAGACCCCAAGATCGCTCTGATCCTCAACACTGCCAAGAGTCTTAACATATTCTGCCATCATATTTGACCTACCAAAATGAACCACTTCACACTTATCTGGGTTGAACTCCATCTGCCACTTCTCAGCCCAGTTTTGCATCCTAACAATGTCCCGCTGTAACCTCTGACAGCCCTCCACACTATCCACAACACCTCCAACCTTTGTGTCATCAGCAAACTTACTAAACCATCCCTCCACTTCCTCATCCAGGTCATTTACTTGTTATGAACCCCGTAACTGGGTCACTTACCAGCAAAGATCGAGAGGTCCGTTGAAGTCTGATGGTACTATTTTTAAAAGTCTTTATTTATAAAGGGCACAAAAATAAGATTAATACAGACATTCAGATAATATACGTCGTCAATACTCAATCTAAAAATGCGGGTATAATAATAATCATCAATTAAGCAATAGCTCTAACATTTGTCTAGGGGATATTGTATTGTCCGATGGAAAGATAAAAGTCACTGTCCTTTCAAGCTGCAGCTCTTTGGGTTTAAGAGAGACAGTTTTAAACTTGCCCGGGTCTTTTATGAGGCCAATCCATTGAGTCGGGGGAGTTGTTTCCCCGTTGTTAGTTCCAAGTTGTTTTCCGTGGTACCAGCCATCAGCCCTCAGGCAAGGGAACCGAACGCACGTGGCTTCCTTCAAATGGCTTCCCGCTATTACGGGATCGCTAGCGTTTCTTCTGGTGCGTCTGAGGGGCTGTGCCTACAGCCCCTCTTTTATCTTAACTCGCAGGGTAGTAGATGTCAATCAGGTTGGGGTGATGCAACCACTTTGCCCGAGGGCTTGCACGTAGCATAGTCCCCAATCCACAAACGTTGTCTCCAGGAGACAATGGCCATGTCTCTCTCTCATTTCCTGGGTCCTCTGACCCAACCCAATAATGCTCTTGCGATTCTCTCAAAGGAGGGGGCTGTGGGCGTAACATACCAAAAATCACGAAGAGTAGGGGTCCCAGAGCAGATCTCTGAGGCACACCACTGGTCACTGACCTCCATGCAGAATATGACCATCTACATCCACTCTTTGCCTTATGTGGGCAAGTCAGTTCTGGATCCACAAAGCAATGTCTCCTTGGATCTCATGCCTCCTTACTTTCTCAATAAGCCTTGCATGGGGTACCTTATCAAATACCTTGCTGAAATCCATATACACTACATCTACTGCTCTTCCTTCATCAATGTGTTTAATCACATCCTCAAAAAATTCAATCAGACTCGTAAGGCACGACCTGCCCTTGACAAAGCCATGCTGACTATTCCTAATCATATCATTACCACTCCAAACGTTCATAAATCCTACCTCTCAAGATCTTCTCCATCAATTTACCAACCACTGAAGTAAGACTCACTGGTCTATAATTTCCTGGGCTATCTCTACTCCCTTTCTTGAATAAAAGAACAACATCCACAACCCTCCAGTCCTCCAGAGCCTCTCCTTGCATCAATGATCTTTGCAAGGATCATCGCCAGAGGCTCAGCAATCTCTTCCCTTAACTCCCACAGTAGCCTGGGGTATATCTCATCCAGTCCCAGAGACTTATCCAACTTGATGTTTTCCAAAACCTCCAGCATCTCCTCTTTCTTAATATCTACATGCTCAAGCTTTTCAGTCTGCTGCAAGTCATCACTACAATCACCAAGATCCTTTCCCATAGTGAATTCTGATATGTGGTGGGCAACAGTGAAGATAGAATTGAGTCAGGTTTTATAAACAAACATGAATATTTATTAAACTCTGCTCAACAAAAGAGAAAAGTAAACAAATGACTAACTTAACTGGAAATTAACTGCTATATGGCATTTTAACAAACAGTCAAATTCTGGAATAGTTCTTAAAGTGATAAATTTGAAAGTCCAAGTGATTTATACAGTCAGTAAGGAGAGACTTCCCTGAAAACTGATTTCTTTGAAGACGTGATGTTACTGCTGATCCTAGCCGAGCGACTCCTTGTCCAAAGGATTCATGATGAAGGAAATAAAATGGCATAAAGGAACTGCCCTTTTTGCTAGAGGGTGAACTCTGCACAAATCTTCCTGACCTTGCAGGGTTATCTCAGATGCAGGTCACTATTCCTGAACGAAGATGCAATCAGGTCGATCCTTTATAAAACTGCTGAACGACACCAACTTTACTCAATCCTTCAGGTTTCTGTATTTTGGTAAAATCTTCATTCTCCAATACTAGATTGTGGGGGTAAAACAAAGGTGCACCAAACCAGAACCAGCAGTGATTGGCAAAACTGCCGGCACAACAGTTTTACCTTACAATAGAAAGTAAAAACTCCACTTTAAAATGAAACTGCGTCGAAATGAATATGAAGCAAAACTAACTAATGAACTAACCGCGTGACAACAGGGGTTTCCCCTTATATACCTGTTGGAACATGCCATCACGTGACCTCACACCAGCGGAAAAATTACATCATGTGACCTCACACTGGCGGGAAAATTACATCACCCCACCATCACAAGACAATTGCATCATGCTCACAAGATACTCAATTACATCATGGTCATAAGACAGTCACAAGAGACCCATAGGGTATGTAACAATGAAATAAAGTATTCATTAAGTACCTCTGCTATTTCCTCCAGCTCCATACACACTTTCCCACTGTCACATTTGATTGGTCCTATTCTTTCACATCTTATCCTCTTGCTCTTCACATACTTGTAGAATGCCTTGGGGTTTTCCTTAATCCTGCTCGCCAAGGCCTTCTCATGGCCCCTTCTGGCTCTCCTAATTTCCTTTATTAAGCTCCTTCCTGATAGCCTTATAATCTTCTAGATATCTAATCCAGCTCTCTGAACCTTTTGCAAGCTTTTCTTTTTTTCTTGACTAGATTTATTACAACTTTGTATATGGTTCCTGTACCCTACCATAACTTCCCTGTCTCATCTGAATGTACCCGTGCAGACTCCACAAAAATATCCCTTGAACATTTGCCACATTTTTTCTGTACTTTTCCCTGAGAACATCTGTTCCCAATTTAAGCTTCCAATTTCCTGCCTGATAGCCTCATAATTCCCCTTACTCCAATTAAATGCTTTTCTAACACGTCTGTTCTTATCTCTCTCCAATGGTATTGTAAAGGAGATAGAATTATGATCACTACCTCCAAAATGCTCTCCCCTGAGAGATCTGACACCTGACCAGGTTCATTTCCCAATACCAGATCAAGTACAGCCTCTCTTCTTGTAGGCTTATCTACTTACTGTGTCATGAAACTTTCCTGAATACACCTAACAAATTGCACCACATCTAAACCCCTTGCTCGAGGGAGATGCCAGTCGATATTTGGGAAATTAAAATCTCCCATCACAAAAACTCTTATTATTACACCTTTCTAGGATCGGTTTCCCTATCTGCTCTTCGGTATCCTGTTACTGTTGGGCAGCCTATAAAAAACACCCAGTAAAGTTATTGACCCCTTCCTGTTCCTAACTTCCACCCACAGAGACTCTGTAGACAATCCCTCCATGATGTCCACCTTTTCTGCAGCTGTGACACTTTCTCTGATTAGCAGTACCACACCCCCACCTCTTTTGCCTCCCTCCCTGTCCTTTCTGAAACATCTAAAACCCGGCACTTGAAGTAACCATTTCTCTCCCTGAGCCATCCAAGACTCTGTAATGGCCACCACATCATAGCTCCAAGTACTGATCCACGCTCTAAGCTCATCCGCTTTGTTCACAAGACTCCTTGCATTAAAATAGACGCAACTCAAGCCTTCGGTCTGAGCACGTCCCTTCTCTATCACCTGCCTAACCTCCCTCTCACACTGTCTACAAGCTTTCTCTATTTCTCCTCTTCCCCAGTCTCTTCAGTTCGGTTCCCACCCATCCAACAATTCTATTTTAAACTCTCCCAGTAGCCTTAGCAAACCTCTCCGCCAAGATATTGGTTCCCCTTGGATTCAAGTGCAACCCGTCCTTTTTGTATAGGTCACACCTACCCCAAAAGAGGTCCCAATGATCCAGAAATCTGAATACCTGCCCCCTACTTCATCCCCTCAGCCATGCATTTATCCTCCACCTCATTTTATTCCTTACTCACTGTCGCGTCGCACAGGCAGTAACCCCGAGATTACTACCTTTGCGGTCCTGCTTTTCAACTTCTTTCCTAACTCCCTGCAGTGTTTTTTCAGTACCTCTTCCCTTTTCTTACCAATGTCATTGGTACCAATATGTACTGTGACCTCTGGCTGTTCTCCCTCTGACTGCAGGATATCTTGGACGCAATCTGAAAAATCCCGGACCCTGGCACCTGGGAGGCAAACTACCATCTGAGTTTCTTTCCTGCGTCCACATAATTGCCTGTCTGATCCCCTAACTATAGAGTCCCCCATCACTACTGCCTGCCTCTTCCTTTCCCTACCCTTCTGAACTTAAAGCTGTTCACCCTCTCAACCTCAGATCCATTGATGTCAATAGGGGTTAGCCTGTCTCCATTCCTCCTGCAGTCCACACAGCGCTGTCAGTGTCAGCCTCTACCATCACCTTTGGTAGGGCATTCCTTCTGAGTAAGGAACCAACTTCTGACATCCCTCCTATACTTCTCCTCCAAATACTTTAAAGTCATGCCCTCCCTCTTATGTTAGGCATTCCTGCCTTGGGAGAAAGTCTGACGATCCACTCTATCTATACCTCTTATCATCTTGTACACCTCTATCCATTATTCAAAATGTTGCTGAGTCCACACCTGGTGCATTGGTTCCACTTCTGGTTACCTTGTCTATAAGTCAAAAAGAGTGCAAAAAAGGTTTTACAGGTCTGTTGCCAGGACTCAAAAGCCTGAGTTGTACAAAGAGGTAGGTAAGCAAGGACTTTATTGATTGTATTATGATGTTGAGCAGAAGCTAAAAGCATTTGCAATGATTGTCCTGGTTTGTTGATGGCTGTACCTGTATCTCCTCCATCCAGCTGGTGTGGTTGAAATGTTCATTTCCCATATAAAGTCACTGGTAACACAAAAGAGCAGGCCCTTCAGCCCACTGAAAGAGTGCTAACTTTCATCCACCCATTTACCCTTTGATCACTTTGCACTGAAATGGACTTAGTTTAATCATGTAAAAATTATTTATTTTTCTTGTGGATGCAGCTTGTATGACACTATATGTCATGTTGTTGCATGTAAGGCATTTCATTGTACCTGTAGATATATGGCAATAAACTCGCTTTTTACTAAACCCAAAATTAATCCCAGTTCATTCCCCTCAACTCCCCCCAGATTCTGATGCTCTCTCGAAGCAACTTACAACAGCCAATTAATTCACCAATATTTACAAAAGCTGGATGAACTCAGCAGGTCAGGCGGCATCTGTTGAAATGAGCAGTCAACATTTCGGGCCGACCTGCTGAGGTCATCCAGCTTTTGTACGTGTTGATTTGACCACAGCATCTGCAATGTACTTTGTGTTTAAAATTCACCAATATTGTTTGGAGTTCATATATTTCATTAGAAGTTTGAAGAAATTTGGCATGAACTAGCATGGATAACTTCACTCACCTCAACATTGAATTGATCCCACAACTTATGGACCTATTTTCAAGGACATTACAACTCATGTTCTCAGTATTATTAATTATTTGTGTTCTTTGTACTTGCATAGTTTGACTTTTGCACATTGATCGTTTGTCCGTCCTTGTTTGTGTAGGATTTCATTGATTCTGTTGCATTTCTCTGTGTTCTGTTATGAATAACTGAAAGAAAATGCATCTTAGTGTTGCGTTTACTACTACAGTAATAAATTTACTTTGAACTTTGTTACAGCCACCCAATGAGTGAGCAGTTTGGCACACAGTGTCCTTATGTCACAGTCTGTGAACTCCAGGAGCTGATTGTACATTGTGAGCTCACCTGATGCTGGCAAGCCTCTTTAAAGCTCAAGTAAACATGACTGCAGTGTGCTAAGCTCTGAATTCTCCAGAGATTGTTCCACAAGGGCACTTTGAGTCCCTATTTATGTAGATAAGGACAGGATGCAATTAGGTATGCAATTGCTGCAATCATTGGGACATGCTTAGAAGGGCTGGACTGGTCGCTCAACATTTCAGGGTTTAGACTCTATAGCACGATAGGGAGGGGTGTAAAAGAGGAGGGGGCATTACAACATTGCTCAAAGAGACCATCGCTACAGAAATGAGGGCCGATGTCTAAGAAGGCTTTTCAAATGCCTGTTCACATAATAAAGGCGCCACAGTAGTGTGGCGGTTAGTCTGACACCAGTACAGCTTGTGGCTTTGGAGCTCAGAGTTCAGTTGTGGCACCTTCTGCAAGGAGTTTGTATGCTCCCCCCGTGACTGCGTGGATTTCCTCCGGGTGCTCCCACAGTCCAAAGGCGTGCTGGTTATTAGGTTAATTGTCCAGTGATTAGGTGGGCTGCTAGGCATTGTGGCTTGTTGTGCCAGAAGGGCCTGTTTTGCACTGTGTCTCTAAATAAAATTGAATGGGTTTAGGAATAAAATGGGGCACTTTGTTGGGTTTATATAACTGGCCACCTAACAATCAGTGGGAGATAAAAATGTAGGGAAGTCATAGGGTTGAGTAAGAGGAATAGAGTTTTAGCAGTAAAGAAGTTCACTTTTTCTAATGTTGTCACGGTCTGAAAGGATTAGATGGTGTGGACTTTTTAAGGTGTATTCTTAACAGCGTGTTGGAATTAGTGAGGCCTGGTTTGGAGTATTGTGTACAATTCTGGTCATCTACCTATAGGAATGGTTGTAAGTGTACAGAGAAAAATTATAAGGATGTTGCCGAGACTTGAGGACCTGAGTAGGTGAATAGGCTGAATAGGTTAGGACTTTATTCCCAGGAGCATAGGACAGATTTGATAAATGTACACAACATTATGAGGGGTGTAGACTAGGTAATTGCAAGTAAGCTTTTTTCCACTGAGGTTGGGTGAAACTAGAATCAGAGATCTCCATCTCTGGAGACGGCTTATCTACAATATTTCTCCTTTGGCTCCTCCCACTTCTTCCAAACCAAAGGTGTTGCCATGGGCACCCGCATGGGTCCCAGTTATGCCTGCCTTTTCGTTGGCTTTGTGGACCAGTCCATGTTCCAAGCCTGTACGGGTATCTGTCCCCCTCTTTTCCTTTGCTACATCGATGACTGCATTGGCACTGCCTCCTGCACGCATGCTGAGCTTGTTGACTTCATTAACTTTGTCTCCAACTTTCACCCTACCCTCAAATTTACCAGGTCCATTTCTGACACCCCCCTCCCCTTTCTTGATCTTTCTGTCTCCATCTCTGGAGATGGCTTATCTATTGAACCTTCTCCAGCTCGGCATCCCTTTTGCCAATCACCTTTCTGGCTCTCAGCTTCACCCTACCCCCTCCAGTCTTCTCCTATCATTTTGCATTTTCCCCTCCCCCTCCTACTTTCATATCTCTTACTATCTTTCCTTTCAGTTAGTCCTGATGAAAGGTCTCGGCCCGAAATGTCGACAGTGCTTCTCCCTATAGATGCTGCCTGGCCTGCTGTGTTCCACCAGCATTCTGTGTGTGTTATGAGTTCATAGGTTAAGGGTGCAAGGTGAAATGTTTGTGGGGAACATGATGAGGGTGGTGCAAGTGTGGAACAAGCTGTCAGTGGAATAGGTGGATGCAGTTTGATTTCAACATTGGAGAAATTTGGTTCTTAGATAGGAGGTATGGAGGACTATGGTCCAGGTGCAAGCCGATTTGAATAGTTTGGCATGGCCTAGAAGGGCTGAAGGGCCTATTCCTGTGCTGTGGTGCTTTATGACTAATTTAATTGTGAATGTTATGTCCCTGATGCTCTCTGCCCGTGACGCTGCTGCAAGTAAGCTTTCCATTGCATCAGGTAGTAAATTCGACTTTGAGGTGATGTGCCAAATGTGGTACAGCAGCAAGAATAAGCTAGGAAATCATGTAGTTGTAAATCAATAGACAAAAAATCTTAAGGACAGGATTGACATGCTCTTAAAAAGGCAGAGATTGAGCTGGGTTAGGCAGAATGGGTTTTGTCAGAGGCAAAGACTCTAAGAAGTGTGTGTTACACTTGATATCATTCGGTTCCTGAATATTATTATATTACAATTATTATTATTACAATATTATTACTGGGAAAATATCCAGCCCTTCCAAATTGAATTGAGTCTTGAAGAATATGATCCAATCTTGTGATTAACAAAATGTCAATATGATTTATTCTGGGGAAACTTGGAGTTTGTATCATGCAACAAGAAAAAGGAAACACCATATTATTCAATTTCTGGGTATTTCTACCAGGGGTGATTGATAGTTTGTGGCGTAAGGTATAAGGAATCAATTTTAGAAAACCTAGCAAATTTATTTTTCAACATAGTCCCCTCCTACATTTACACACTTAGTCCAATAGCGTGAAGCATCCGTAGATGAGATACACAGCTCTTGTTACATGCACATACAGTTCAACTCTTTGAGTGATTATGCAGGAAGTTTGAAGTTGATAACTTGATAAGTTTCTGTAACTTCCGCCACCTCCAACGGGATC
The DNA here is from genome assembly GCF_030144855.1 of Hypanus sabinus. Lineage (NCBI taxonomy): Eukaryota > Metazoa > Chordata > Chondrichthyes > Myliobatiformes > Dasyatidae > Hypanus > Hypanus sabinus. The sequence goes on along the minus strand of NC_082707.1, from coordinate 183,025,852 downwards.
CCACTACCAAACACATTTTTCTCTCCCCTCCCTTTCTGCTTTTCGCAGGGATCACTCCCTATGCGACTCCCTTGTCCACTCTTCCCCCCCCATCCCTTCCCACTGATCTCCCTCTTGGCACTTATCCTTGTAAACAGAACAAGTGCTACACCTGCCCTTACACTTCCTCCCTCACCACCAGACAGTCCTTCTAGGTGAGGCAACACTTCACCTGTGAGTCGGCTGGTGTGGTATACTGTGTCCGGTGCTCCCGGTGTGGCTTTCTATATATTGGTGAGACCCGACACAGACTGGGAGACCGTTTCGTGGAACACCTATGCTCGGTCCGCCAGAAAAAGCAGCATCTCCCAGTGGCCACACATTGTAATTCCACGTCCCATTCCCATTCTGATATGTCTATCCCTGGCCTCCTCAACTGTCAAAATGAATCCAAACTCAGGTTGGAGGAACAACACCTTATATACCGGCTGGGTTAGCCTCCAACCTGATGGCATGAACATTGACTTCTCTAACTACCACACACACAAAATGCTGGTGGAACACAGCAGGCCAGGAAGCATCTATAGGGAGAAGCGCTGTCGACATTTCGGGCCAAGACCCTTCGTCAGGACTAACCGAAAGGAAAGATAGTAAGAGATTTGAAAGTAGTGGGGAGAGGGGGAAATGTGAAATGATAGGAGAAGACCGGAGGGGGTGGGATGAAGCTAAGAGCTGGAAAGGTCCCTTTCCCTTCTCCAGCTCTGTATCACTTTCACCAATCACCTTTCCAGATCTTAGCTTCATCCCACTCCCTCCGGTCTTCCCCTATCATTTCGCATTTCCCCCTCCCCCCTCTACTTTCAAATCTCTTACTATCTTTCCTTCCTCGTATATACTGTACTCTGCTCCACGATAACCGGCGATATCTCGTAGTGGGCGACCCGCCAAGCACCAGGATTGCCTCGTCCCGTGGCTCCCCGCGCCCTCTCGATACCTCCCGCCCGGGATCACCCAGGGTTCCCCCACTCTGGGAACCCCCGGGACACCAGACACCCTCTTCACTCCGGAATGTCCCCTTCCCTCCAACTCCGGGATCTCTGCCCCACCCCCCACCGCAGGTCAAACTCCAAGAGCTCTTCTACCCCCGAACTCCGGGATCGCCCCACCCACACACAGGAAATGTCCTAAATTCAGCTCCGAGCTCCCAGACTGGTGACACCCACGACTCCGGGATCAGTAAACTCCAGCCCGCCCCGCCCCGCCCCGCCCTGCCTCCACCAACAAAGCGGCGGCTGCGGCGCATGCTTGGTGCGGCGGCATGGTGGGCTCCTTGCTGTGTTATGTCCTGGCGCCGCTCGCCACTTTCCTCAGCTGGATCACAGGTGGGCGGCGGCGGGCCGGCCGGGACCGGGCTTTCTCTGCGAGCGGGAGGGCGGCCGGGCCTGGCTCTCGCCCCTTCCAGCCGCCCGGGCCAGTTGCCCTGTGCGCCGTTTGGGTTGAGGCCTGGCCTCGGGGTATCCCGGGATCTTGCCCCCTCCCCTCTATTTCTCAGATCCTTTCACCATCACCGACTATACGTCCCCGTCACCTTCCCACCTTCCATCTCCCTGTTCCCTTGGGTCCCCCCCCCCCAACCTTTTCAAATCCTCTCCTCAACTCCTCATCCCTACCCCGTACCCTCCTCACATCTGCCCTTTCGTCCTTTTCACTCCTATCCCCGAACCCCGTTATTATTCAGGGAAAGTAACAAAAGGTGTAGAATTGCCAGGTAATGGGGAAAATAATATTATCGTTTGTATCGGGACATGTCTGCAAAAGTAGGTAAAACTTATAACGAGTCAAAATACATCTGGAGTGCTGTTTACAGTATTGACATTCTTATTAAAGGTGGATTCGTGACCTCAGTGTACCTCATTCTGGCATTGCATCTTATTGTCTACCTGTACTGCACTTTATTTTGCATTGTTATTGTTCTGTGTGCTACCTCAATGTACTTTGGAATGTCATGATCTGTATGTGTGGCATGTTTTTCACTATGCCTCTACACATCTAACAGTAATAAATCTGCCAATTATACCAATTTAGTTGCGATTGGTTTACTACAGTTACGTACAGTGAAATGCTTTTGTTTTGTGTGTTAAGCGTTTGGATTATGCTATATACCATACACAAAATGCTGGAGTAACTCAGCAAGTCAAGCAGCATCGATGGAGGGAAATGTGTTTCTGTCTGAGACCCTTCATCAGGACCCCTAATGAAGGGTCTCAGCCTGAAAGGTCGACTATTTATTTCTTCCTTGGATTGATTTGCTGAGTTCCTCCAGCATTTTGTGGGTGCTGCAGAGATTTCCAGCTTCTGTGCTTTAAGATCATTCCTCAATAGTACATTGAGGTAGCAAAAAGAAAAACAGGATGCAGAAACGGCTGTAGCTGCAGGAAAAAGTGCAGTGCAGGTAAAGAGTGCAAGGGCAGTGACAAGGTAGATTGGTGGTTCAAAGTGCAGGTACAGCAAGCAAGTAGGAAAACCTTCAGAATGTTATCCACTGTATTCAGGAGATTTGCAAAGTTAGAGAGGTTATACTTCAGCTATTGGTAAGAACACATCTGGAGTACTTTGTTCAGTATTGATCCTATTTAAGGAAGTATGTATATGTGTTGGAAGCAGTTCCAAGATGTTTTATTGCACTAAATTGTGGAATGTATAGCGAGTCATAGAGCACTACAGCACAAAAACAGGCCGTTCAACTCATCTAATCCATGCTGAATTCAACCTAGTCCCACTAATCTGTACCTGGGCCATTAGCCCTCCCATCCATGTACTTATTCGAACTTCTCTTGAATGTTGCAGTCAAATCAGCATCTCCCACTTCCACCAGCAGCTCGTTCTGCACTCACACCACCCTCAGGTTTCCTTTAAACATTTCACCTTTCACCCTTAACCCATGACCTTAAAGATAGGTTCTAGTCTCACCTAACCTCAGTGGAAAAGCCTGCTTGCATTTACCCCATCAGTACCCTTCAAACTCTTTTGAGGAAATGTTTGATAGGCTGGAGGCCTAGCTGCTCAAGATCAGGATTGCAAGAAAGGATTTGATTGAAATATATGATCCTGAAAGGGAGGATGTGGAGATGATATTTTCCCTTTTCCTTTGAAAGAAAATCTCGATCACTGTTTAAACATATGTGGTCATCTGTATATAACGACATATAAGATAATATGACATGTGTGCAAAAGATGCTGGAAATCAGGAGCAATAAACACAGTGCTAGAGGAACTGAGCAAGTCTGGCAGCATCGATGGAGGGGAAATATAAACTGACTTTTTTTCTGCACTTGAGGCTATTTGGAACTCTTAAGGGTGATGGAAGGAGTGACATTAAATATTTTTATAGCAGAGGTAGACGTAGGTGAGGAGTGAGAGGATGAATGGTTGGAAGAAATGTGGAGTGTTACATGCACAAGAATATGTATGCACAGGTAAAATGAAAAACTTGCATCACAGGCACATAGTATGAGAAAAGCAGTATTTGCAAAAGAAATATAAAAATCATACAATTTTTGAATGAGAAAGAACAAATTCAGATCAAAGTTCAAAGTATGTGTACTATATACAACTTTGAGATTCGTCTCCGTACAGGCAGCCACAAAACAAAGATACCCAAGAGAATACATTGAAAAAAAGACCACCAAACACCAAAAGTGCAGGGAAAAAATAATGCAAACAATAAAACATTTAGAACTGAAATTCATGAAAGTAAGTCCACAGCCATAAAGCCAGCTATCATTGCAATCAATCCAGGAGCCCGTTAGTTGCAGGTCGCAGCCTCAGTTCAGTGCAGAGATGAGTAAACCTCGCAGAGCAGTGAGCTGAGAACCGACCCATCCCTTGCCTCCAGTCTTGACTCCCTGACCTTTTCAGTCTGGCCCGGTGCTTAAGTCGGCCAAGCAGTTCCTTGCTCTTGGACCTGGACCATGCAGCTTCAATGTACTCTTGGGTCCGAGACCCGCCACCTCGATTCAGCCCATACCCGAACTTTCCAATTTAGTTCAGTGCGTAAATTGGTGTAACCCCGGCTTGGTCCTTGCTCTTGGGCCTGGAGCCATTGCCTCGATTTTATCTTGCCTCAGTTCTGCTGTTTCAAATCACCTCCAAGTCCACTCCAGCGATGGCTCATTTCCCAGTGTCGGGCCCGGGCCCAGACCCTCCTGCCTCAATTTGACCCACGTGTGCTATGCCGCAACCATCCTGCATTTTCGAGAACTAAATTCATAGTGCAGATATTGCCAGGTTGTATAGGTGGTTCAAAAGTTCGACTCTGAAAGGGAAGTTATGGGCCATTGATTGTAGTGTTTGTTTCTGAGAAAAGGTATGATTAATAAAGTAATTAATATTTGTTTTTGCTGCCAGCAAGTCATTGCTGTGCTTCACCAGCACTGTCTTAAATCAGAAACCAAAAGGTCCATTATTTTGCAAAAAGTTGTTGTAATGTTTCTATACTGAGGTAGTGATTAGGCTTGTGCAGGTTGTTTCAAGAACTAAATGGTTGAAGGAAGGTAGTTGTTTGTGAACCTGGTTGTGTGGGAGTTTGGGCTTCTATGTCTCCTGCCTGATGACAGCTGCATGAAGATGGCATGGCCCGGATGGTAGGGATCATTTATAGGTGTTGGCTTCTTGAGGCATGTAGGTATTTACAAGAAGTTGTAATCAGTTAATTGGATCAGGTTGATTTTACTAAACGTCAGAGTAGGCTTGAGGAGTTTGTGTGCTCATGTAACTTTTTTTTATGCTCAAATGTAAGGGGAGAGTGTACTGTGAAAGGCAGGACACTTAGGAGCCTTGATGTACAGACAGCACGTCTATAGCTCAGTGAACATAACACAAGTAGACAGGGTAAAGGTGGCATATGGCATGCTTGCCTTCGTCTGTCAGGACAATGAGTACACAAGTCACGAAGTCATGTTGTAGCTGTAACAAACTTTGGTTAGGCCACGCTCGGAGTTCTGGCCACCTCATTAGAGGAAGGATATAAAGGCTTTGGAGAGGGTGCAGAAGAGATTCATCAGCATGCTGCCTGGATTAGAGGGTGAGAGGTTAGACTAATTTGGGTTGTTTCCTTTGTAGTGTCAGAGGCTGAGGGAAGATCTGATAGAAGTTTATTAAGAGGTATGGATGGGGTAGATAGAATCTTTCCCAGCATGGAAATCTCAAATACCAGAGGATGTCACAGGGCAGATTTTGTTACACAAAGTGGTGGAAGCCTGGAATATGTAGCGGTGGTGGTAGTGGAAGCAGACATGATGGTGCCGTTTACAAGGCACTGAGATAGATATATAAATATGCAGGGAATGGAGGAATCTGGATCATGTAGAGGCAGATTGGTTTCGTTTAATTCGGCGTTATGGTCAATACACACTGTGGACTGATAGGCCTGTTTCTAGGCTGTACTATACTTGGGAAAAATTAAGAGGATGAAAGTGTTATGTCTATAGAGCTTTGGCTGGAGGGTGACGCTGTAGTGTAGTGGTTAATGCATCACTACAGTGCTTTTCAATTCGTCCCGCTGCATGTATGAAGTTTGTACATTCTCCCCGAGACCGTGTGGGTTTCCTCTGGGTGCTCCAGCTTCCTCCCACAACCCGGGTATGTACGGTTAGTGTTGGTGAGGGGTGGGAATGCTATGTTGGTGCAAGAAGCATGGCAACACTTGCAGGTGGCCCAACAGAGTCCTTGCCCATCTGATTTTGAAACAAAATAACACATTTCACTGTGTTTCCATAAACTGTACTGTACATGTGACAAATCTAATCTTTAAATTTGGAATTAGGATTGTCTGGCAGCCCTTGTTTCTTGGTGGAAAACACAGATGTGTTCTTGGATGTAATGTTAGTCTGAGCCTTTGCTTATTAAGTTTGATGTCAGGAAATCTGTAATGAGGTAAGGGTGGTTTGTTTGATATGAACCTTGAGTTCTTGAAGGATCTTATTATTTAAGAGGGGATCTGAGGAGTTTAATGGTGTAGTCCTGGGAAAACGTCAGTGAGAGAGAGACAGTGCAGTGAAATGTGCTTCCTAGGAAATCTTTGAAAAACAAAATAGTTAACAGTGTAAGAAGCAAGATGGAGAATTTTTAAATTAGGAAGTAAATTTTTATGATGATTGGAATTTACAGAATCATTGAAACTTATGGCATTTGTGTGCTATTGAACTCTTGTGTGCTATTGGAATTTTTAATACCTCCGGTTTTCATTTGGGGATTGAGTTCTGAATACACATTGCCCTTTGGATGAAAATATTTTCTTTCAACTTCCCTCTATCCAATTTATTTTTTTAATTTCCTTAAACACTTCCTTACAGTGGCTAATGTGTCTTTTCTGTTAACTTGTGTACAGGCACTCAATTTCCATTAGTAATTTTTAAAATTGCTTATACAAATGTAAAGGCTCATTTGCATGATTTATTTCTCAGGTCCCCGCATTGATGATGACATTGAAGAAGAACGTCCAGAGGATTCGTGCTTGGAAACTGATGAAGTGTCTGGCAGTGGTTCCACTTCATGGTTCCCACTTAGCAAAGACCAAAGTGTTCTGCTGCAGGATTGGCTAGGCGTGCCAAGTGCAATTTCGAGAGGGGTATCAGAAGAGGAGAGGGGCACAAGTGTTGATGCTGATCAGGTCCCCCAGCAGTCTCTGACAGAGATCTTGGAGTCAGAAGAAGCCGCCATGACATGGCAGCAAGCGAGGAGCAGGCCAACATTGGGCCCACAGTTGGATCCGTGTCAGGTTGCTGCAGACCAGGGGAACACTGAGGCCCAGAGGACATCTACACCAGACACCTCCGTGAGCTGGACGCCCTCCCTTCCACAGGGTGAAAAGAAGGAGACCTCAGGTTGGATGCCAGCATCTCCCCAGAGTGCAGACAGGGTCCTCAGACCCCCTCCGACTAGGTGGCAGTTCCAACCTCAACAGTATGACCACCAGAATGTGGGCACGACTGATTGGCAGTTGATGGCATCGCACAGCATGAGCCAGCCTGCTGGCAGCCAGATATGGCACTTGCCCACTGCATTAGGCGTGAATGAAGCAGCAGCAAATACACTGTGGCAGTTCCAAAATGAAGGTGATCTTCTGATGAACATAGGTGAGAAGATCAATAGTTTGAAGGTAATTCGTAGACCATAGAACAGTCTAGCACAGTAAAGACCCTTCAGTCCACAATGTTCTGCTGACATATTAACCTAGTCCCAGGATCAATCTAACCCTTCCCTCCCACATAGCCCACCATGAGATGGTGTTGAAATTTGATGGTTTTGTTGATTCTGTTAATTAAATGGCTTGAATTAAATCCCAATACTGGCACTGACTGTACAAAGATGGCTTATGTTGAGATACTTAGTTGCTGAATAAATAGGCTTCAAGTTTTCAGTGATTTGGTATTTCACTTTATCTTCTCGTTATAGTTAATAAGTAATTAAGTCAAATTCAAGTTTTTGTCAGGTGAGCACTGGTCCAATGGGAAAACTTGCAGCATCACAGGCACGTGGCATCGGATAGACAACATTCTCAAGAAAAACAAAAAGAAAGACAACTTCAGAAGGAGAGTTTTTACAAGAAAGAGCACACTTAGAACAGACAAAGTCTATTTTAATGCAAAGTGATAGTGTTGCTGAACTGTAGTCATTAACGTTGTGCATTAGGGTTGTTCAACAACTGAATGGTTGAAGGAAATAAGTTGTTCCTGGATCTGGTAGTGTGGGACTCCAGGCTTCTGTACCTCATGACTGATGGTAGCTGTGAGAAGATGGCATGGCCCAGATGGTGGGGATCTGTGATAGCTATTGCCTTCTTAAAAAAACACCACCTGCAGGTACTATGGATGGATGGTGGGGAAAGATGTATTGGGCTGAGTCAGCTGCTCCCTGCAGCTTCTCACATTCCTGTGCATTCAAACTCCCATAAGAGACTATGATACAACCAGTCAGGAAACTTCAAACAGTACATCTGTAGAAGTTTGTTAGAGCACTCGGTGACAAGCTGAGCTCCCTTAACCTCCTAAGGAATATGCTCATGGATCTTTACTTTCCTGTGATAGATCCAGAGATCAATCAAGGACTCCGTGGAATGTAAACCATAACCAATCTCCCATGGCAGTCTCCTGATTTTCCTTAGCTTCCTCAATACTGAGGAAATTCATTATTCAATTTAGGCCAAAACTTGAGCTGTAGTTTATCATGGGATAGATAAATTACATTTCAGTGGAAAATAATGTAAATACAATTCAAATTATGTCATGATCAACAATTCACCAGATACTTGAAAGCTGATTATTCAGTTATTACATGGTTCAAAATATCTTGGAATCCAAAGAGTTGAGAATTTTTCCTGACTGGGAATAGAAGATATGCCTTTAATTACAATTAAAATTATGTCTTGTGCTCCCATCAGAATCAGAGTGCCAAAGGTTTTAGGGAGAAGGCAGGAGAATGGGGTTTAGATGGAAAATAAATCAGCCATCACTGAGTGGCAGAGCAGACTTGATGGGCCAAATGATTAATTCTGCTCCAATCCCTTGTGGTCTTACGGTAATCAGCTCAGAATGCCTGAGTAGCAATCGCTTTACAGCACCAGTGACCTCCGTTTGGGATTTGATTCCTGCCACTGTGTGGAGTTTGTATGCTCTCTCTGTGACCACGTTGGTTTCCTCCAGGTGCTCCAATATTCCACGGGTCAGGGTTAGTGACTTATGGGTGTACTTCGTTGTTGCCGGAAGCATGGTGACACTTGTGGGCTGCCCCCAGCACAATTCTCACTGATTTGATTTGACACAAAATGACACAATTCACTGTATGGTTCAATGTGTCTGTGACAAATGAAGCTCATCTTTAACCCCAGGGAAATATTCTTCGCAAAGTACTGCCTTATAAACTAATTGCTGGAGTCACCATGTGTCTTGCATCTGTTAAATGTATCAATATTCTTGACTGGCCTCATTTCTTAGTCTGAGTCCAGATAGCTGAGACAGGTCTTTGAAGAGTCCCATGCTGGTCAGAGTGTTGCATTCTCATCAACGTTCCTCTGACATTCCAGCACTCACCTACACGCTAGGGGCAATCTGCAGTATGTAACTAACATACCACCCTCTACCCCTTTCACCCAAACGAACCTCACAGGGGGAACAGATAGCATCCAAGCTCAGGATTGAAATTGGGTTGTTGGGGCTGTGATGCATCTCTGTGCTGCCCACTATGATAATCACCTGGTCCACAGCTTTGCTATGCCTTTGGCAGTAGGTGGGGGTGAGAATAGACCTTAATTAGAAAGGAAGAGAAGAAAAATTTGCTTTATTTGTCACAGTTACTGTACATTGAAACATTCAGTGGAAAGCAATGTTTTTGCATCAAATTAAATCAATGAGGATTATGCTGGGTAGCCTACAAATGCCACCATCTTTCCAAAACCAACAAAGCACACCCACATTAAAGGTAAATGTTATTAACCTTTACTGTATGGTTTAGGAATGTGGAGGGAAACCCGAGCACCAGAAGGAATCCCACACGATCACAGGGAGAACCTCAATCTTATGGTTAGCTAACAGCTATGATATGTATTTATTGAGATGCACTTTCAGAACCATTGACAGTATAAATTATTTCTGTTCCTTTGCTGCGTCTGGGGGTCACTGATGTGCTGGTTTGGTTCTCTCCCAGGCCAACTATCCAGAACGTGGGAGCCTTTAAAGAGACAGCGTGTGGATGAAGCCAGTAAAGGCGGTCTATTTGAGTTCACCATCATGTCATATAATATCCTATCACAGGATCTTCTGGAGACCAATAAAGATCTATACTCTCACTGCCAGCCAGAGTTTCTGACCTGGGAATTTCGATTCCAGAATATTATGGAGGAGTTTGAGTCCTGGGATGCTGATGTGAGTACGCCAGAAATAACCAATGCTCATTAACCATCCTGAATGTTCAACAAGTTCTTGTGCTCTCTAGAGTCCTAGAAAATTTGCAATGTTAAAGAAGCCTATTCACCACAGAAGACCCACCCAGCCTGATACCACTTTCCAATGCTAGGGCTGTTTAAGGCCCTAACTGGTACTTCTCGGTGACACTGTCCACGTGTGAATCCATTAGAGATAGTTATAACCAGTGCTGCTGGTGTGATCTCCTCTACATTGGAGAACCCTGATATAGGTTGAGGGATCACTTCTCGTTGAGCACCTTTGCTCTGTCCACTGTACCAGCCAGGATCTGGTGGAATTTAATTTCATCCCATTCCCACATCAACATGTTTGCCCACAGTCTCATCTAAGGCAAAGTTGTGGTCAGAGACGATTAGAAGAATAGCATCTCATAATCTGCCTCGGTAGTCCCCAAGCTGATGTTAGTTGCTCTAACTTACAGTAAATGTTCCCTCTTTTCCACTCTACCTTCCTCCACACGCATCAGCCCATCCCTTTCCCCTCCCACAAGTTTCCCTGCCCACTTGCTTTCCTTTCTTTCATTGTCCACTCTCCTCTCCTATCAGATTTCATCTTCTTCAGTCCTTTGTCACTTCTATCTTTTATCCCCCAGTTTCTTATGTCATTTCCACTCTCTTCTTGCCCCCCCCACCACATTTGCCTGTCTCCCCCCCCCCCACCTGAAACATCAACTGTCCATTTCCCTCCATAGATGCTGCCTGGCCTGCTGAGTTCCTCCACCACTGGATCTGTGGTCCTTTAGGTTGTGGCTCAATTACACTTCCAATTGTTAATGAAATATGAAATAAAAATGCTGAAAGTAGCAAGTTGGGCAGCATCTATAGAAATAAAAAGAGTGATGGCATCAAAGACTTTGTCAGACCTGGGAAAGAAAGAGGAAATACGAGGAACACGAGGAAATCTGCAGATGCTGGAAATTCAAACAACAACACACACAAAATGCTGGTGGAACACAGCAGGCTAGGCAGCATCTATGGGGAGAAGGGCTGTCGACGTTTCGGGCTGAGACCCTTCATCAGGACTCCTTCATTAGAAAGAGAACAAGTTAGTTTGGGTGACACAGTAGTGTAGTGGTTAACACAGTGCTATTACAGCGCCAGCAACCAGAGTTCAGGTCTGCTGTCTGTAAGAGTCTGTGCATTTTCCCTGTGACTCCTCCAGCTAGTCCGGAGTCCTCCCAGATTCTGAAGACATAAAGGTTAGTAGGTTAATTGATCACATGGGTGCAATTGGGTGGCACAGGCTTGTTGGTTCAGAAGGGCGTGGTACTGTGCTGTATCTCTTTATTTTAATTTAATTTTTTTTTGCTCAGCATAACAAAACTTACAATTTACTTACAACTTACATTTCTTCCCCTCACAGTTATCAGAACATGGCCATCAAAATATAGACATCACCACAACATCCTATACAAAAGCCCATGTTAGTATGTAGTAGCAGTAGTAGAAGGCCTCTGTTAGTCTCGATAGACCATGGATTTGCACCTTAGAAAGTTTCCAGGGTGCAAGTCTGGGCAAGTTTTTTTATGAAAGACCGGCAGTCGTCCAAGCTGCAAGTCTCCCCTCTCCACGCCACCAATGTTGTCCAAGGGAAGGGCGTTAGGGCCGATACAGCTTGGCACAGGTGTCGTTGCAGAGCAATGTGTGGTTAAGGTCGTAGTTCGAGCTTTGGCTGAGGCTTATCAGTATAGCAGATAGGTTTACATCTATATGCTGCTGAAAAGGTTGCCATGTTTTAATAACAAGTTTTAAGTTGCAGAAAAAGATCGGGGTAAGTGGACAGGACAAAGGGAGGAGATAAGTTAATAGAGTCATCTGGTCAGTGTATAAATGGGGACAATTAGAAAGTAAATGAACAAGGATGAGAGCATATAGTGATTGAGAAAAGGTGTAGAATGCCAGTTCACCTGTGCTTGTGGAGAGAAAATTGCTGAGCCAATGACACAGGTGAATGTTGAGGTAGCCGTTAGCATAACACTATTACAGCAGCAGTGACTCTGATTGAATTCCACAGCTGTCTGTAAGGAGCTTGTTCTTCCTCCCCATGACTGCATGGGTTTCCTCAGTGTGCTCCGGTTTCCTCCCACATTCCAAAGGTGTACAGGTTAGGAGGTTAATTGATCACATGGGTGCAATAGGGTGGCGCGGGCATGTTGGGCCAGACAGGAGAAAGTAAGATGGCAGAAGTTGTAGAATTAGATTTGCATCTGGAAGGCTGCAGTGTGCCCAGAGATGTGGGAGAGATACCTTGTTCAATGAGGCATGAGTATTAGTGCTGGAGGAGAGCCTGCATTGGGAGGGGCTTCATTTCAAACGTGCTGGTACTAATAACTGAATGTAATGTGTAACTAGGTAGTATTCAATTAATTGGAGTTGGGGTGAAGGTTCAAGTGATAAAAAGTTTAAAAGGGAGATGAGAAGACTGACATGGTGTAGTGAACATATGTGGAATATGGAAGAGTACAGCACAGTCCAGGTCCTTCAGCTCATGTTGTGCCTACTGATAGATCATTCTAACCCATGTCACCCTCCTAGCCATTCGTTTCTCATCCATGTGCCTGTCTAAATGTCCCTAATCTATCTGCCTCTACCATCACTCCTAGTATGGCAATCCAATCACCCACCATGTCTGTGTTTTTTTTTAAAAACATCCACCTCTGAATTCCTCCCTATACGTTCCTCTGATCCATCTTAAAATTATCCCTCTTGTCTTAGCCACTCCTCCCCTGGGAAAGTGTTATTTACAAGATCATTGCGTCTTGTGTTGTACACTGTGATCAAATGAAAGGAAAGTATGACCATATAACAATTACAGCACAGAAACAGGCCATCTCGGCCCTTCTAGTCCTTGCCGAACGTTTACTCTCACCTAGTCCCACTGACCTGCTCTCAGCCCATAACCCTCCATTCCTTTCCAGTCCATATACCTATCCAATTTTGCTTTAAATGAGAATACCGAACCTACCACTCCTACTGGAAGCTCATTCCACACAGCTACCACTCTCCTCCCCGTCTATAATTCAGCCTGAGTCCGAAAGGAGTTCAGTTTCAGTTTGTCGCCAGCAAAGAAGCACTACATGAAGTTTGCTGTTAGAGAGGCTATGTACTGGCAGAGAGAGACTCAGTCCTCCTTTTCACAAGACTACTATTCAACAGTGGAAGCTGAAAGTGAGAGCAGCAAGCACTACCCACTACACTACCGCTCTAGATGTGTCACAGCAACCATTTTGATACCAGTTTTCATGTGCTGAGGTTGTAATGAAGCATGATGTAAGTACAGGGTACTTATGAGGCAAGAAGCAGAAGGGAAATGAGTGAAAACCTTTCCAAGAATGGAGGTCTGCAGTTGATTGTAGCTTCAAGTGGTGTGTCAGTGTGTGGCTGTGCTTGTGATACCCAACCTCTACTTGGCTCCTTCCACCACTGTTCTGTTTGTTGTAACCAACCAAAACTTAGCCACATGGAAGTTACAACTGGGAAATAGGAAAGTCCTGATTTGTACAGCAGACCTTCAGGAGAGAGAGTCCAGGAAGATCCAAGTGAACGTCACCCTCCTGACACAATGTTTTAGACTGCAAGCAATTAACTACATTTTCAATTGCTAAGATCACCTACTTTAATATTTTGAATCTAGTCAGCTAAGTTTACTGAGTTAGATATTTACAGTGGTAGCATATCCAATTACCAGAACCCCTGTGAATATTGATTACTAGTGTCGGTTCCAAAAGCCTCTGAGTGTAAACTCCAGACACCCAAAATAAACCCCTTTTGTTACAGTGCTGTAACAAAACATGGCCAAGTGATTAAGGCTTTGGTCTAATCATCCGAAGGTCACTAGTTCGAGCCTCAGCTAAGGCAGCATGTTGTGTCCCTGAGCAAGGCACTTAACCACACATTGCTCTGCGACAACCCCGGTGCCAAGCTTTATCAGCCCTTGCCCTTCCCTTGGACAACATTGGTGGCATGGAGAGGGGAGACTTACAACATGGGAAACTGCCGGTTTCCCATTCAACCATGAAACTTTCCAAGGCACAAATCCATGGTCTCTCGAGACTAACGGATGCCTATGTTACAGTGTTGAAAGATGGCTCCATGAATATACAACTGGACAGAATAGTGAATGATGAAACAGATTTGTCCTGAAGTGCATTAAGTGTTGGGGATAGACAAGTTTAACAATGTGCTAGTAGCAGGAATGTACAGTAGAATGTAGAACATAGCAGCACAGTACAGGCCCTTTGGCCCACAATGTTGAGGCAGCCTTTTAACCTACTCTAAGATTAATCTACCTCTTCCCTCCTACATAGCCTCCATTTTTCTATCATCCTTGTGCCTATCTAAGAGTCTCTTAAATGTCCCTAATGTATCTGCTTCTACCGTCACACCTGACTGGGGCTTCCACACATCAACAACTCTCTGTTGATATAGAACAATTTACCTCTGACTTTCCAACCCACCAAACTTTCCTCTGGGGGAAAAGTCTCTGGCTATTCATTTGATCTCTGCCTTTTGTCAGCTTGTACAGCTCTTATCATATCACTTCTCATCCTGCTTTACTCACTAGACAAAAGCCCTCACTCACTCAGCATATCCTCATCAGACATGCAACTCCTGATTAAATTGGAAGGATATTCCTAACACTTTTTTTTAGGTTGAATTTGTAATTGGCTATTGAGCTCTGCGGACAGTACTTGCTAAGATCACAGGGTTGCAGTCCTGTCTGATGTGATGTCATTTTTCAAAATTATACTGAGTACATTCAGCTCTACCACACCACCACCTCTGTTGACCCCCTGCTCTGTCTGTAAATTATCAGACTGTGTGTCCAACTTTGTATTTGATGAGTGGAAATTTTCTCTGACTGTAAGTAACACAGAAGTCAGTGGATTTGGTAATTGTTATAAAATAAGATCCTAAGAAACAGGAGCAGGTGTGTGCCAACTGGTCTGTAGAGGTTGCTCTGCAATTCAGTAAAATGATGGCTGATCTGGCTGTGAACCCAGCTTCACCTACCTGCCTTTTCCCTGTAACTCTTAAACTGGACAAGAATCTATCTAAATGTGCCTTAAATATATTTAATGAAACAGTTTCTACTACTTCCCTGGGCAAAGAATTCCACAGATTAATTTCTGTCTGGGAAAAGTAATTCCTCCTCTGTCCTAAATCTTCTCCTTTGAATCTTGAGGTTATGTCCCCTAGATCTAGTTTCACTTACCATAGAACATAGAACACTACAGCACTAAGCTTTTACTAAGGCCACCAACACTGCTCGACTCCACTCTTGCTTCTGTTTAACTGCTGCTGAAGATTTAACTGGCTTTCTCTCAGATTTTATCCTCTCTAGACCTAGGGTCATCCAAAGTACAGCTGCTCCTGTTGTAACAGAATCTAGCTGAACTAGATTGACTGCCACTTAAGTATTATTTCTATTTAAAAATTATAAACAAGAATATGAAATCTCCTCAATTTTTTTGAATCTTTATAATTTTTTTTAGAACCTTTATAGTCTCTGTTCTCCTCTAACTTTGGTCTCTGGAATATCCCTAAATTTGACCACATGGGTTTCCTCTGGGTGCTCTGGTTTCCTCCCACATTCCAAAGACATACCATTGAGGTCACTAAATTGTGGGCATGCTATGTTGGCACCAGAAGCATAATGATACTTGGAGGCAGCACCCACCACATCCTTGGACTGCTGGTCGTTGCCACAAACAATGCATTTAGCTTGTAGAGTAAACAGTACACATAGCAATAATAAATGGGCAGTTCAGTAGCATAACGGTTACAGCACCGGCGAACCAGGTTGAGCCCTGCCGCTGAATGTAAGGAGTTTGCCCGTGACCATATGGGTTTCCACTGGAAGCTTCTGTTTCTTCCCACGTTCCACAGATGTACAGGCTAGTAGGTTAACTAGTCACATGAGTGTAATTGGGCAGCACCGGCTGGTTGGGCTGAAAGGCTAGATCTCTAAATAAATACTCACCCCACCATTGACAGCTGTGCCTTTCAGCTGTTGGATTGCTTCCCATTGCTTCCTTCAAGACGTTACTTAAAACTTGCTTCTGGTCAGTTAACATGGCACTGTGACAAATTTTGCTGGGAAAATGCTCCCATAAAGCACCTTGTGTTAAATGTCTTTAATATCTCTTATATCAGTGTGTGCTTGCTTCAGCACGGTGCCTGGTCGATGCAAACATGAAGGCGTTTGGGCGGCGTGGTAAAGTAGCGGTTAGCGCATCACCTTTCTTGTGGCTCAATTCCCACTGCTGTCTGTAAGGAGTTTGTATGCCCCCCACCCCCATGATCACATGGGCTTTCTCTGGTTTCTTCCCACATTCAAAAACGTATAGGTACAGTTACTAAGTTGTGGGCATGTTTTGTTGGTGTTAGAAACGTGGCGAAGCTTGCAGGCTGCCCAGCACAATCTACATTGATTTGATTTTTTTTACAATATTTTTATTCAGAAGAAAAAAAAAACAAGATTTACAGAGTGCAACACATAGATACATCTCAACATAACTTGTGTACATTCATATATTGCGATAAAATTGATCAAAATGTTATAGCATAACACATAAAGGTATACCACTCTGTAATCAAAAATTTAAAGATAGGTCATACATCATAAAAGAAATTTTTTATGTAAAAAAAAAGTCAACCCTCTACCAACTACCAAAGACAAAAGCTGATGGATGATAATGGATAAATTAGAAAAGAAAACGTATTCACTTAAGAAGAGAAGATAAAAATATACATAAAAGTCTGTGCACTGTTAAACTTTATAAATTGGAAAAGTAATTTAGGAAAGGTCCCCAGATATAATAAAAAGATTGTTTCGAATCTAAGACTGAGCAGCGGATCTTTTCTAAATTTAAATAAGACAATATCACATAGCCATTGAAGATGTGTAGGAGGGGTAAACTCCTTCCATTTAAGCAAGATTGCTCTCCTTGCTAAAAGAGAGGTAAAAACTAAAACCTGTAGGTTAGAAGTATTTAAAGTTATATCTTCATCTGCAATAATATCAAACAGGGCAGTAAGGGGATTTGGGTCAAATTGGACCCTAAAAAGTTGTGAAAAGGTATGGAATACTTCCCGCCAAAACTTTTCAATTTTAGGGCAAAACCAAAACATATGAATTAAAGAGGCATCAGCAGAGTTGCATTTATTACAAAGTGGTGAAACATTCGGATAAAAACTGGACAGCTTCTGGTTAGAAATGTAAGCTCTATGAACCACTTTAAATTGTAGGAGAGAATGATGAGCACAGAAAGATGATATATTAACCCGTTTAAGAATTTTATTCCATCTATCATCAGAAATCTGACAATTTAGGTCATCCTCCCAAGCTTTTTTATTTTATCTAAAAAGTCTTGTCTAGAATCAATCAACAAGTTATAGATACCGGTAATAGAACCATTAACAAAAGGTTTTAAATTTAAAAGATCGTCCAGTAAATTTTCATCAGGACCTATAGGAAAAGTAGTTAATTGGAAACGTAAGAAATCTCTAATTTGAAGGGTATCTGTAAAAATGTGTTTTTGGGAGTGCAAATTTAGTTGACAATTGGTCAAATGAAGCAAGAGATCCTGAGATAAACAGATCCCAAAAACACTTAATACCTAGTTCATCTCAATCCTTAAAGACTTTGTCAGTCATGGAAGGGATAAAAAAAAATAATTAAGGTGAATGGGAGATGATAATGAAAAATTCGCTAAACCAAAAAATTTCCTAAATTGAGACCAAATCCTTAAAGTTTGCTTAACAATTATGTTATCTGTTATTTTATTTGCTGAAAAAGAAGAATATGATCCAAGAAGAGACAATAGAGGAATTTTTTACAGAATTAACTTCTAAGGAGACCCATGATGGGCAATCTTTACGATAAATATAATAAGACCAGAAAGTAATATTCCTTACTATTGGGCTGCCAATATAAAACCTAAAATTAGGTAGGGCTAATCTACCCATCTCTTTAGTTCTTTGTAGGTAAACTTTACTTAAACGAGCTTGCTTATTATTCCAAATATAAGATGTTAAAATTGAATCTAAAGAGTCAGAGTAGGTCTTAGGAATAAAAATAGGTAAGGCCTGTAAAAGATATAAACATTTAGAGAGAATCTTCATTTTAATCGAATTAATTCGGCCAATTAGGGATAAAGAAAGAGGAGACCATTTAGAAAGCGCCTTTTTCACATAATTCAATAAGGGGTTTAAGTTTTCTTTAAATAAATTCTTGAAGTTTTTAGTAATTGTTTCACTTAGATATGTAAATTGACTTGTAACAACTTGGAATGGAAATTTGGCATTTGATGACATTAGGTCATTTAAAGAAAATAGCTCACTTTTATGTAAGTTCAGCTTATATCCTGAAAAAGAACTAAATTGGGAAATTAAAGAAAGAACCGAAGGTAAAGAAGTTTCAGTGTTAGAGATAAAAAGTAAAATATTATCAGCGTATCATGAAATTTTATGAGTTATACCTTCCCTTAGTATACCAGAAATGTCCTTAGATTCTCAAAATGCTATTGCTAAGGGTTCTATAGCTAAAGCAAAAAGTAAAGGACTAAGAGGACAACCTTGTCTAGTTCGCCGCTGTAATTTAAAGGGCTTAGAAATTTGAGAGTTAGTAATAACCTGCGCAGTAGGAGACAAGTAAATTAATTTAACCCAACAAATAAAATTAGGCCGAAAATTAAACTTTTCTAAGGTCTTAAGAAGATAATTCCACTCAATCCTATCAAAGGCTTTTTCTGTATCTAAGGATAATATACACTCTGATCTTTTTTTGGATGGTGAATATATCACATTCAATAACCGATGTATATTAAAATGTGAGTAACAATTTTTAATAAATCCTGTCTGGTCATGTGATATAATAGATGGTAAAATATTTCAAGTCTTCGAGCTAAGATTTTGGATAAGATTTTTGTAACAACATTTAATAAAGAGATCAGTCTGTGTGAAGAACATTCCCCTGGATTTTTATTTTTTTTAAGAATAAGAGAAATAAAAGCTTCATAAAAAGATTGAGGGAGTTTACCTGATTTAAAGGACTCTGATAAAACAGAGGATAAATAAGGTGTAAGTAACGTAGCGAAAGTTTTATAAAACTCCCCAGGAAAGCCATCAGGTCCTAGGGTCTTACCAGAATGTAAAGCACATATAGCCTCAGCCACTTCTTCATTGGAAATAGGCTGATCTAACTGTGTTAGGCTATCAGCAGACAATGTATATTACTGAAAAAAGCGTTCATATAGGTATCATCTAAAGAAGAGTCAGACTGATACAACTTAAGGTAAAAGTCTTTAAATACGTTGTTAATTTCAGAATGGTCGGATATCTTAGTACCATTATCTTTAAAAATTTCTGTGATTTGATGATTAACTGTAAAAGATTTTAAGCGATTGGCTAATAAACTACCTGTTCTATCCCTGTGAATGTAAAATTGAGTTTTATCCCTCAACAGCTGTCGTTCAATTGGGTAAGTCCTCAGAAGATTATACTTGAATTGGATTTCAATACACTGATTATATATAGTTGGATCTGGAGGTAGAGCATACTTTCAATTAAGATCTTTAAATATCGCTGCTAGGTCAGACCTTTCTTTATCAGCTTTTTTCTTTATATAGGTAGAGTAAGAGATAATTTCTTCACGAATATATGCTTTAAAAGTATCCGAGACCATAGTACCAGCAGTATCTCCTTTAAAATTTTCTTTAAAGAAAAAAATAATATGGTTTTCCAAAAACTTTAGAAAATTTTTATCAGATAACAATGATAAGTTAAAACACCAACTTCTATTTGGTACAGAGTAAACAGGTAATCGTAAAGCCAGAAGTACAGGTGCATGATCAAACAAAGTAATCTCCTTATAATCACAGGATCGAACCAGTGGAAGCAAGTTTCTATCTATAAAAAAGTAGTCAATCCCAGAGTACATATGATGAACCTGAGAGAAATATGAATATTCCTTTTTTTGGGGGTGTAAAAAACGCCACACGTCGAGAATACCACATTGAAATAGAAAAGATTTATAAAGTAGGACTGATTTATTCATGACAGGGGTTTTACTTGAAGAGCGATCTAATATAGGGTCAAGCCAAAAATTGAAATCTCCACCCATCACTAAGGAATACCGATTCAAATCAGGCAGAAAAGAGAAAAGACATTCAAAGAACAAGGAGTCATCTGTATTTGGAGCGTATACATTCGCAAATACGATTAGTTTATTCCCAAGACTACCCGAAGCAATAACAAAGCGCCCATTTGTATCAGAAATTACATTATGTTGAATAAAGGATACATTCTGATCAAACAGGATAGAGACGCCTCTCGATCTAGAATGAGAGGGTGAGTGAAAATGTATACCCTTCCATCCTTCGAAAAAGTGTGAAATATCATCTTTATGAATATAGGTTTCTTGGAGAAAGATTATACTAGTTTTAAGTTTCTGGATATAAGAGAAAATCTTATTTTGTTTAACAGGGTTATTTAGACCTTTCACGTTAAAACTGAGTATATTGAATCCATCAAGTATCCTTTAGTAATGTATAAAAGGTAATCACAGACATGTAGACAGCAAATAAATAAAACAGTAAAAACCTCCAATCAGCTTTCTGGAAGAACCCTTTCCCCCCCTCCCCCCGCCAAAGAGAGAAATCAGCCAAGGGAGGCTGAAGGCTAATCCTAACGTTCCCAACCCAAAACTCCGGTGGCTCCAGAAAATATATATGTATAGCTGAGCTGAATAAACAATTGTAAATATATGTATACAAAAACAAAATATCTAAGTAAATAAGTTCACTATTTATGAGGAAAAAAACATGGGAAAATATATTAATCTCAGTAAAAAGGAAAGACAAATAAGGAAAATCAATAAGTAAAAACAACATATACTTACGGGTGCAAAGAAAAGGAGTAAAGAAACAAATAGAAAATAATCAGAAAGGGAAGCGGTGTAGATAGCTTCCTACATGACTAAATTAAGGCATTCAAGGGAGAAAAAAAACCAAAATGACAAAATGTAAAATAATGAAAAAACCAAAAACCAACAATGGAATATTGTATACTATTGAAAAACAGTAAAAGACCGAAAAGTATATAAATAATCAAAAGATAGGAAAAATCTGAATGAATTTAAAGTAAAGCAAAACACCCTATAGTTTCATTCCTCAGTAATTACTGCATGTATACCCTACATAATTACTTTCAGTCAAATTACTAAAAGGAGGGTAAAAATAAAAATAACACTGAGAGAATATAATGTTTTGTTTAAAAAGAGCTGCGAGAAGGTAACATGAAAGGACCCATATAAAGGTGGAAAACAACAAAAGAGAAAATGGATGCAGTCTGCTTGCATATTTTGCATAGTTTGAAAGATAACAAGGCGCCAGTTACTTAATCAAACAAATGATTAAAACTTCATAAAACCAAGAAACCTTGTTATCAACGAAGTGCCAATTACTTGATTGGACACCTGAAATTAAAACATTTAGCATAAAGCAACTCAAGGTTAAATTTAAGGATGGAGACTTCGTAAAAATTTCTTAGCTTCTTCAGGCTTCGTAAACCAAGAAACCTTATTATCAGAAGTAGTAACCTTGAGTTTACGCGGATTTCTGAGAGAAAGGTGACAGCCAAGCTTAAAAAGATCAGACATGACCTCTTTAAAAGCCTATCTAGCTCTTAAAACTTCCGATGGATAATCTTGAACGATCCGAAACTGTTGATCACAAAATTGTAATATACATTTCTTCCTTAATTCACGAAGGATCTGTTCTTTATTCTGATCGTCATAAAAGCGAATGATAATATGGCGAGGTTTGGCAGGATCCCAATTAGGCAGTGCAGCTCGGTGAGCGCGCTCAAATTTTGGTAGTTCCGATAATATATCAGGGAATATATCTTTCAGCATTTGAGCGCAAAAATTGATAGGTTGATAACCTTCCAGTTTTTCAGGAAGCCCAAGAATTCTGATATTGCACCTTTGGTTCCTGGTTTCCAAATCTGTAAGTTTCTTCAGTAACGCGTCGTATTTTTTAAGTTGTTCCTAAGAAATTTTCTTGAAACCTTCAGTATCCTTCTGCAACACCGGCAGAGATTCTTTGTGTAGCTTAATACGAATTTCATGGTCATTCACAGTCTGCTGTATACTTCCAAGTTTCCGATTAAGTGTTTTCAGTTCAGATTTAACCAGGTCGAAGGAATTCTGTAACAAGTCAAACTTGGATTCCAAGTTATCCAGTTTATCCAATTTTTCGAGTCTCTCGGTGACATTTGTTGAGATATTTCAGCCAAAGTCTCTAAAGTAACCTCTTTTCTAGAGTGTTTTCTACTCGTGGTGCTCTCACCCAGATAGGATTAAACAACAAAGTAAGCGAATAGTTTCGGAGCATGTAGCTATTGTAACCTACTCCATTACAGCCACCGGAAGTCCTCATTGATTTGATTTGATCCAAAATTACACATTTCACTGCAGGTTTCAATGTACATGTGACAAATAAAGTTTATCTTTAAAGACATAAATTTTAAGTTGCTACTCAGTCCTCTGCTCCTGTGACAACCTAAATATCTTCTATTTCCCTATCAGATTATGTGCCTGCAGGAAGTTCAGGAAAACCATTACTATCAGCAGTTTCGGCCAGCTCTCCAGCTAAGGGGTGAGTGACCCAAAATGTACTGGAAATTATTTTTGCTACCCCTCCCCATCTTCTTATTCTGGCTTAGTCCTTCACCTGGCTTAACCTATCGCTTGCTGGTTTGTATTCATTCCCTCCCACCTTCCCCCTCATATTTATTCTCTCCCACCTTCCCCCTTCTTATTTTGGCTTATTCCCCTTCCTCTCCAGCCTGAAACTTCGACTGTTTACTCCTTCATATATCTCAGCGTGTACTCTCCATAGATCTGCTGAGTTCCTCCAGCACTTAGTGTGAGTCATTTTGGACCTTCAGCATATGTATTGATTTTTTTTTTCTCTATTCTCTAAGGAATAGATTATATTAGCTTTACTTATCACACATACAGTGGAATGCATTTTTCTGCACCAATCAAATCACTGATGATTGTGCTGGGGACAGCCCACAAATGTCACCCTGTATCCAAAACCAACATAGCATGTCCAGCAACTTACTGACCATAAGACATGGGAGCAGAATTGGACCATTCCGCCTATCCCATACACTCTTGGAATATGGGAGGAAACAGGAGTACTGGGATGAAATCCATGGGGTCATGGGGAGAATATTCAATCTCTTCCAAACAGTGGCGGGAATTAAACTCCAGTGGGTGATCGCTGGCACTGTAAACCAATGTGCTAACCACTATGTTACTCCACCACCCACACAAGGTATGTTTTTCCTTCCTGCAGACTTAAGAGTTGTATGGCACCATACAGGACCTTTTGCCCATTGTACCCATGCTACCCATTTTGCTCATTAACATTAGTCCCGTTTCCTGCATTGGCTCTATATCCCTCTAAACCCCTCCTATCCATGTACTCATCCAGTTGCCTTTTATATGTTGTACCAGCCTGAAACACTCCTCTGGCAGCTATTCCAAATATCAACCATTTTCTGCTTGAAAAAAGTTTCTCCTTGGGTCC
This sequence comes from Hypanus sabinus, assembly GCF_030144855.1. Classification (NCBI taxonomy): domain Eukaryota; kingdom Metazoa; phylum Chordata; class Chondrichthyes; order Myliobatiformes; family Dasyatidae; genus Hypanus; species Hypanus sabinus. The sequence goes on along the minus strand of NC_082707.1, from coordinate 183,002,290 downwards.
CTTTTAAATCTTTTCCCACTCAGTTTAAAACTATGCCCTCTAGTTCTTGGTTCCCCTTCCCTGGGGAAAAGACAGTATTCATTGCCTCAATTTATACCACTCTTTGTTTTATACACCACTATAAGATCACCTCTCAATCTCCTGATTTCCAAGAAATAAAAGTCCAGCCTCCCAACGTCTCCCTCTGGCTCAGACCCTAGAGTCCTGGAAGCATCCTCGTAGATCTCCTCTGCACTCTTTCCAGTTTAATGATGTCTTTCCTATAAAGGGCGACCACAATGCTGTGCTCAGTTTTGGTAGATTTACTTAAAAGAGTTCTGAATTTCACTACTCAGTGAGCCTAGACTAAATTTGAACTTACCCTGATATGTTCAAGCCAAACAAGAGAATGTGAATGATTTGAAAATTGCCTCCAATAGGTTGTTAGGTGAGGGGAGGGGAGTGCATTATATTATTACTGAGCCAAGGCAGAGTTAAACTACTGTTGGATCCTGATGCTTTTGGAAGTCAAGAATGAGGCATAAAACTTGTTGCTTATGGCCATTTCATTAAATGTTCCAAGAGCAAAGAAGAAGTGTCCAGGGAGCAAAGAAAACAAACTAAAAGCAGTTGTGGTCTTCTCATGCTCAGACTAGTGATAGCAGCATTTCGGTGATACAAATAACCTGTAAAATAGCCAGATTCAAGTGGTGTGACTTGCTACTGAAAACTAAGACATTTCTAGAAAAACATAGAAGCAACTGTACAGTGATTCCTGGAAAATTCACTGAACAAAATTTCATGTATATATAGTAGATAGTTATATGAAAATACAAGCAAACACAGGAAGGTTAAACTACAAGGAAAATAAAAATTCTACACCTCAATCCAACTTAACGAGAGCGGTCAATTCAGTTGAATAGCAGAACAACTTGATAAGGTAACTGGGCAAATCTTTAACGTTATCTCATCACTTTTAACACAAAATTTCTGCTGCACATTGACTTGCAAAAACTTCCCCTTTTTGTTACAGTTCAGTGCTGGAGGGGCTTGATGTCACAACCTCAGAATAGAGGCACTTCCATTTAGAACAAAGATGAGGAGGAATTTCTTTAGCAAGAGGGTGGTGAACCTGTGGAATTCATTGCCATGGACGGCTGTGGAGACCAAGTCAGTGGGTATATTTAAAGTGAAGGTTGATATGTTCTTGGTTTGAGACGTAGAGAAGTACAGCACGGAAACAGGCCCTTTGGCCTATCCAGTCTGTGCTGAGCCATTTAAACTGCCTGCTCCCACTGACCTGCACTAGGACCATAGCCCTCCATAGCCCTATCATCCATGTACCTATCCAAACCTTTCAGCCTTAACCCATGACCTCTGGTTGTAGTCCCTCCCAACCTCAGTGGAAAAAGCCTGCTGGCATTTACTCTTATCTATACCCCTCATAATCTACTGAATATTGAAAGGCCTAGATTAGTGGTCACTAATCTTCTTAAGCCCAAGATCCACTACCTCTGCCTTAGTGAAAGGCAAGATCGACCTACTAAATCGGTTAGTCACATGCATGCGCACCAGGCAGAAAAGACCAAAAGTAAAACTCTGGAAGTAGAAATAATGTATGTACACCAGGGGTCACCACCCTTTTTTGAACCACGGACTGGTTTAATATTGACAATATTCTTGTGGACCGGCCGCCGGGGGGGGGGTGGGGGGGTTGTTAAACAGCGATACTTGCTTGAAGGGGGTTCCTTATGTCCAGTCTATCCCGCAATTTAGTTTACGTGGTTCTCAGCTTCTGTCTTGCTTGCTCATGGTTTTTTGCTCAAAAAAAACTCAACGGTTTGTCTTTAAGTGCGGGGTGCTTGGACTCAATGCACTGGAGCAGTTTTGAGGGCTTCATTGCCTCATTAGACAGACTCCGGGCCCAAACTCCAGCCTCCCAGCCATCCGCCACCAGACGCCTTAGCCAGGTGCGGCTGGTCATGGGTGGAGTGAGAGGACAAGGTCAGGGCCAGAGGTCCCTGTGCCAGGGCCGCAGTGGTCGCAGTCCGGAGAGAGTGACCGACCGAGCGGGGAGTGTGACAGGGCGCGCACCCACCCTCCCTTGTGTGATCTGTTGGCCATACTATTGGGATGACTTTCAGTAGATTGCAGCGAGGTAGCTGCTCTGCTACTTACGAAACCCTGAGCCCGAATTAGGTCTTTTGCGAATATTTTAGCACCGGGTTCCCCACGAACATCCGGTATGCTAAACAGGATTAGAGGCAGCGCCCGTCTGTCCACGCTCCAGGCCAGTAGCAACGGCATTTCCCATCTTGGACGGCCGGTTACCTGAGGCCAACCAATGATCCCTGGCATGAGGGTATCACTGCGCTTAGGCGGCTGATGACCTTGTGTGCATTCAGTTCAACAATTGGCATGACAGGGAATGAGGAAAGGTGCAGCTGACTCATACCGTTTCATATGGACAAATCATATCATATCCTCGTAGCCCGGTGGTTGGGGATCACTGAAGTATACTGTGTAGTGTGTGGCGGGGGAGCTACACACACGCGCACTGGGCAGAAAGAACGGAACTAAAACCCTGCGACCCGGAAACAATCAACAGTATTTGTGCATTTATTTTTCATTTTTTTTGAGATCTACTGGGAAAGTCGCAAAGATCGACCAGTCAATCGCAATCGATGGGTTGGTGACCACTAGCCTAGATAGTGGACGTGGCATGGATGCCATGATTTACTATAGTGGAGGAGTCTAGGACCAGAGAGCACAGTGTCAGAATGCAAGAATGTCCCTTCAGAACAGAAATGATGAGGAATTTATTTAGCCAGAGGGTGGAAAACCTATGGAATTTATTGCCACAGATGGTTTTGGAGGTTTTTTTAAAAGCAGAAGTTGATAGGTTCTTGATTAGTAAGGACATTGAATGTTATAGGGAGAAGGCAGGAGAATGGGGATGAGAGAGATAATAAATCAGCCATGGTCAAAAGGCAGAGGTCCAAATGGCCTAATTTTAACCCTACGTTTTATGGTCTACCTGCACATCCATTTACAAGAGGATGCTGCGGAAACCTCCAACAAAGTAAATAGGAAGAGTTAACTCCAGTGAGTCTTTTGGATATTACCAACTAATTACAAAGCAGGAATAGACTGGGTTAATTTTCCCTGAGCTGGAGGCGGCTGGGAATGAACCTGTAGAGGTAGACAAAATTAGCTAGTGTAGTGAGGCGTGAAGGTCCAAGTCCAAAGGCTTGTGTCCAAGATCAGAAGTCTGCAAGTCTGACCCAGGGAATGGAGGTTGGAGGCCTGACACCTGCGAATCTGGGGACAAGGACTGTCAGTCAGAGGCTCAGAGGTGGCCGGTCCTAGGGTTGGAGGCCTGTCTATGTGAGTGGATGGGTGGTTGAGAGGGTGAGAAAGGGGCTTGTTTTGCTTTTGCCTAATTCTCCTCCTGTGTCTTATGGTCTTATATTAAATGCTGCAATGTAAATTTATTACTGTAACTTGCAACCTTTTGCTAAAATGCCAAGGAACAAATACTAATACTTTATTGTCACCAAATAATTGATATTAGAGCATACAATCATCACAGTGATATTTGTTTCTGCTCTTCGCGCTCCCTGAAGTGCAAGTCGAAGTAAATGTAATAAAAATTTAAATTATAAATCATAATTAGAAAATAGAAAAGGGAAAGTACGTTAGTGCAGCTTCTTCCAGTCTTGGACAGGACAACTTCCATGCCAGGTTGTGATGCAACCTAGAAGAATGCTTTCTACGGTGCATCTATAAAAATTAGTAAGGGTTTTCGGGGACAGGCCAAATTTCTTCAGCTTTCTCAGGAAGTAAAGGTGCTGGTGGGCCTTCTTGGCAGTGGACTCTGCTTGGTTAGACCAAGTCAGGTCATTTGTGAAATTCACAAACAGAGGGAAGTTTAATTATAAATACGTCATTAGAAACTCGGTTGTCATTGTTTTACTGCCCTATTGTAACCGTTTATGGACTTTACAAAGTGCCACAGCCAGTGAGAGAGAGACAAAAGGCTGGTCAGCAGGTCAGAAGGGAATAAATGGTCAACATTTCAGGACAAGGCATTTTATCGTGACTAGAAAGGAAGGAGTAAGAAACCAGAATAAGAAGATGGGGGAGGAGGGGGAAGAGTACAAACTTGCAAGTGGTGGGGGAGGGGGGAATAAAGTAAAAAGCTGGGAGGTGATAGGTTGAAGAAGTAAAAGGCTGAAGAAGAAGGAACCTGATAGGAGAGTGAACTGTGGAATAAAGAGCAGGAGGAGGGGAACCAGAGGGAGGTGATGGACTTGCAGGAAGGAAAGATGTATGAAGAGAGCCAGAATAGAGAACTGAAAAAGAGGGAAGAGATAGAAATTGTATGCTGAAAGGGATACTTCCATTAATGAGAAAATCTGCAGATGCTGGAAATACGAACAACAGACACAAATGCTACACCTGCCCCAACACCACCTCCCTCACTACCATCTAGGGCCATAAACAGTCCTTCCAGGTGAGGTGACACTTCACCTGTGAGTCTGTTGGGGTCATATACTGTGTTTGGTGCTCATGGTGTGGCCTCCTGTACATCAGTGAGACCCGATATACAAACCCCATTTCCAGAAAAGTTGGGATATTTTCCAAAATGTAATAAAAACAAAAATCTGTGATATGTTAATTCATGTTAACCTTTATTTAACTGACAAAAGTACAAAGAAAAGATTTTCAATAGTTTTACTGGATTTTCAATAGCTTTACTCCCGAACTTAATTGTATTTTGTAAATTTACACAAATTTAGAATTTGATGGCTGCAGCACACTCAACAAAAGTTGGGACAGAGGCATGTTTACCATTATGTTACATCACCTTTCCTTTTAATAACATTTTTAATAATTTTGGAACTGAAGATACTAATTGTAGTAGATTTACAATTGGAAATTTTGTCCATTCTTGCTTGATATAAGACTTCAGCTGCTTAACAGTCCGTGGTCTCCGTTGTCTGATTCTCCTCTTCATGATGCGCCATACATTTTCAATAGGAGATAGATCTGGACTGGCAGCAGGCCAGTCAAGCACACGCACTCTGTGTCTACAAAGCCACACTGTTGTAGCCTGTGCAGAATGTTGTCTGGCATTGCCCTACTGAAATAAGCATCGATGTCCCGGGAAGAGACGTCGCCTTAATGGCAACATATGTCTCTCTGAAATCCTAATATACGCCTCAGAGTCAATGGTACCTGCACATACATGCAACTCACCCATGCTGTGGGCACTGATGTACCCCCATACCATCACAGATGCTGGCTTTTGCACCTTTCACTGATAACAATCAGGATGGTCATTTTCATCTTTGGCACGGAGAACTCGAAGCCCGTTTTTTTCCGAAAACTAGCTGAAATGTGGACTCATCTGACCACAGCACACGGTTCCACAGTCTTTCGGTCCATCTGAGATGAGCTCAGGCCCAGAGAACTCACCAGCGTTTCTGCATAGAGTTGATGTATGGCTTCCTCCTTGCGTAATACAGTTTCAAGTTGCATTTCTGGATGCAGCGACGGACTGTGTTAAGTGACAATGGTTTTCTGAAGTAATCCCGAGCCCAGGTGGCTATAATTGTCACCTTTCTTAGGCAGTGCCGCCTGAGGGCTCGAAGATCACGCGCATTCAACAGTGGTTTCCGACCTTGCCCTTTACGCACTGAGATGTCTCTGAATTCTCTGAATCTTTTCACAATATTATGAACTGTAGATGTTGAAAGACCTAAATTCTCCGTAATCTTGCGTTGGGAAATGTTCCTTTTGAAATGACTAACAATTCTCTCATGAATTTTGGCACAAAGAGGTGAGCCACGACCCATCCTTACTTGCAAAGACTGAGCCTTTGATGAACGCTACTTTTATACCCAGTCATGATACCTCACCTGCTACCAATTAGCCTGCTTAATGTGGAGTCTTCCAAACCAGTGTTACTTGAATATTCTGTGCACTTTTCAATCTTATTTTAACTCTGTCCCAACTTTTGTTGAGTGTGTTGCAGCCATCAAATTCTAAATTTGTGTATATTTACAAAATAAAACTATTGAAAATCTTTTCTTTGTACTTTTGTCCGTTAAATAAAGGTTCATGTGAATTAACATATCACAGATTTTTGTTTTTATTGCATTTTGGAATATATCCCAACTTTTCTGGAAAAGAGGTTTGTAGATTGGAAGACCACTTCGCCAAGTATCTACACTCCATCTGCCAGAACAAGTGGGATCTCCCAGTGGCCACCCATTTTAATTCCACTTCCCATTCCGATTCTATTATGTCCATCCATGACCTCCTCTGCTGTTGTGATGACCTCACTTAGGTTGGAGGAACAACACCTTGTATTCCGTTTGGGTAGCCTCCAACCTGATGGTTTGAACATTGATTTATCAAACGACGTAATGCCCCCTCCACCCCTCCATCCCCTTTTCCCTCTCTCACCTCATCTCACCAATCAACTTCCCAGCTCTTTACTTCCTCCCCCTCCAGGTTCCACCCATCACCTGGTGTTTCTCTCTCCCCTCCCACCACCTTTTAAATCTTCTCCTCAGCTTTTTCCCTCAGTCCTTCTGAAGAGTTTCAGCCTGAAACATGGTACTTTTTTTCATAATTTAAACTCCTCCAGTATTTTGTGTGTGTTGCTGGGATATTTCCATTTCACAGCCAATGGTACATTTTGAATTGAGGCCTCTCTTAGGAAATGCAGTAGCCAATTCGCTGGCAACTAGCAACAAATGGCAGAATGATTATGAGAAAATCAATAATGTTGATATTGCAGGATGAATGGATAAATATTGGCCAGGGCACCCAAATTTACTCCCCTGTTCCTCTTTAAATGGTGTCATGAAATCTGTAGTTGAGGAGGGAAGATGGAACCTTGGTTAATGTCTTATCAAAGATTTCTCCTCTGCTGATTCAGCAGAGTCCTACATGCAGTTGTTAGTGAAGGTTCTGGGGCGGCTTCCCATTCACTTCAATCAAAGGGTCACTGAAGGTTCCGGGTTAGCGTGGCGTGGTAGCATAGTGGCTGGTGTAACAGTTTACAGTGCCAGCAGTCAGAGTTCAATTCCCACCACTGTCTGTAAGGAGCTTGTACCTTCTCCCTGTGACTGCATAGGTTTCCTCCGGGTGTTTGGTTTTCAAAGACAAATGGGTTAGTAATTTGTTGGCACCAGAACATGGCAATGCCTGTGGGCTGCCCCCAGCTCATCCTCACACTGTGTTGATCATTGGCATTTAGAACACAGCGCTGCAGCACACAATGTTGTACCATCCTTTTCGCCTACTATCTAACCATTCTCTCTTTCGCAGTTCTCCATTTTCTATTATCTCTAACAGTCACTTAAATGTTTCTAATGTATCTGCCTCTAACACAATCCCAGTTGAGTGTTCATTGCATCCACTACTCTCTGTATACAGTTGGCCCTCCTTATCCGTGGATCCCGCATGTGCGAATTCAACAAACTGCGAATCGTGAAAACCCGGAAGTGCTCTTCCAGCACTTGTTCGAGCATGTACAGACTTTTTTTCCTTATCATTATTTCCTAAACAATGCAGTATAACAACTATTTTACATAGCATTTATATTGTATTAAGTATTATAAGTAATCTAGAGATGATTTAAAGTATACGGGAGGATGTGCGTGGGTTATCGTGGATCGGGATCGAAAAAATCATAAGTTCTCTTACTCAGTAAGTCAGAACAGGTACATCCGATATTATTTAGCGTCAGTTAGTCAAATGTTTGTCTTAGTATATAGTATATATTTTACCTTTCTATGCATATAAAACACTTAAGAACGTATGTTTCAGTGCTGGGTCAGGAACGGAAATTCTTGGGACTCAGGACAGATCACTCCTGAGCTCTCCACTGTGCCGGGTTGATATGGAGGATCAAAAACTCAAAACCTCAAAACCTAATAATTAAACCACTGTGTTGCTTAGTAATAATTGTAGCTTTCATCAGGGCAGAGCCTTTCTCATTTTATCCTTTAAAATTGTTCTGATCGTTGACCAACTTAGCCTAACGCTTTTTCAATGACCGATGGCGTTTCACCTCTTTCCGATCGCTTTATTATTTCCACTTTATTTTCAATCGTGATCGTGATTATTTTTGTGAACAGAAACACTGCGGATTCAGAGCTCTGGCGCCAGGTCCTAATGTCCACCGCACTGAGACAGGTTAAATAAGGTCTGGGGTTCCGCTGGGTCCTAAGGTCCACCACATTGAGACAGGTTGAATAAGGGACTTGAGCATCCACGAATGTTGGTATCCAGGAGGGGTCCCGGAACCAATCCCCCGCGGATAAAGAGGGCCAACTGTATTTGAAGAAAAACACCTTACTTCTGACATTGCCCTCACCTATACTTTCCTCCCATCACCTTAAAACTATTTCTACCCTGGGAAAAAGTCTCTGGCTATCCGCTATCTCTTTGCCTCTTATCTCTTATCAAGACGCCTCTCATTCTCCTTTGCCCCGAAGGAAAAAGCCCTAGGTCACTCAACCTTTACTCACTGTCTGTTCGATGTACATGTGATGAATAATGTTTACCTTTGTCTTTCCCATCTGTGAACCTGCTTGTTTTCTCTCCAGGTTATGACTGCATATACAAACGGCGCACTGGCATCAAGACAGATGGGTGTGCTGTGTGCTTTAAGCGGGACCGATTTAGTTTAGTCTCTGAGCACCCTGTGGAATATTTCCGACCCATTGTGGAAACGTTGAACAGGGACAATGTGGCACTGCTGGCTTTGCTTCGGCCCCTAGCTCCAGGCTCCAGCCAAGACGTCTCAAAGCTGCCCGACATCTGTGTGGCAAACACTCATCTCATCTTCAACCCAAGGCGGGGGGACATCAAACTCACCCAGCTAGCTGTGTTGTTTGCTGAAATTCAGCAGGTGGTGCAGGCAGCTCAGGGTGATGGCACACCTTGTCCCGTCATCCTCTGTGGGGATCTGAACTCTGTCCCAGACTCCCCTCTGTATAAACTCATCTGCAATGGAGAGCTGTACTATTATGGAATACCTACCTGGAAGGTAAGGAGGCAGCATGAGATTTCAATATTTCCAAAGCTATCATTAGAGGCATAGAGCTCTGCAGTACAGAAACAGTCTGTGTTGAACTAACTCAGCCATTGACCTGCACTTGGACAATAGCCCTTCGTACCTTTCCATCCATATATTTATCCAGACTTAAGTGTTGAAATCAAGCCTGCATCCACTAGTTCTGCTGCCAGCTCATTCCACGCTCTCAACACCTTCTGAGTGAAGTTCCCCTTTAACATTTCACCTTTCATCCTTAACCCATGACCTCAGGTTCTAATCTCACCCAACCTCAGTGAAAAAGCCTGCTTGCATTAACCCGATCTATACCCCTCATAATTTTGTAATGCTATCAAATTGTCCCTCATTCTCCTATACTCCAGGGAATAAAGTCTGACCCTATTCAACCTTTCCCTATAACGCAAGTCCTCATGTCCCAGCAACATCATTGTAAATTATTTCAATCTTGCTGTATAACTTTCCAGGTTTTTTTTGTAATGAAATGCCTCTGGTCCTTTTGCTAGTGATCTGTTTTTATTATAATTGATGTTTCGGCAGGTATCCTGTCAGGAAGATTACTCTAATCAATTCTGTCCGAGGAAACTCTACGGTCCTCTTTGGCCGAGCAGACTCAGGATAACTGACAACTGTCAGTATGTGGCTGTATGTGAAAAGAAGACTACAGGTTAGTTACAGATCTCCTCATGCGATCCTCGTACTCTTTCTGTTGGAGGATATTTTTAGGACTGAGATTTTGTCTCATTATTCCTTCAAAATCCCTTCCCTCTGCAAAGCCTCATTTTTATTTATGGCCACAGCTTGGTAACAGGCCATTCTGGCCCAACGAGCCCATGCTGCCCAACTACATCCATGAGACCAATTAACCTACTGACCCGTATGTCTTTGGAATTTTGGGGGGAAATCAGAGCACGCGGAGGAAACCCATACAATCACAGGGAGAACGTACAAGCTCCTTACAGACTGGTAAAATCGAACCTGGCTGCTGGCACTATAATAGTGTTGAGCTAACAACTATGCTGCTATGCCACACTATTTTCCATGGTCTCTTCCCAAATGTTGCTCCAGTTCACTTTGCATTTAATTGCTTTTGGAGAAAGGTAGTACTTTGGTGAGACACACCGGAATGCTAATTGGAACATAGAACATAGAATAGGTCAGGAATAGGACCTTCAGTCTACTGTGTCTGTGCCAACCATGATGCCAATTGAAATTACTCCCATCTGCCTGTACCTGGTCTGTTTCACTCTATTCAAGATTAAAACCTTTTAAAGATTAACTTTATTTGTCATCCAAACATTGAAAAATACTATGAAATGCATTGTTCGTGGCAATGACCAACACGGTTGAAGGATGTGCTAAGGGTAGCTCACAACTGTCACCGTGCTTCTGGTGACAACATAGCTTGTGCACAACTCAGTAAACTTAACCTGTACATCTGTGGAGTGTGAGAGGAAACCCGAGCACTTGAGGGGAAACCCATGTGCTATGAGTGGAACATATGTACTCCTTGGAGACAGCAGCAGGAATTAAACACCAATTGCTGATCACTGGCGCGGTAAAGCATTACGCTAATTGCTACTGTGCAAAATGTCCAAATGCCTCCTAAGTGTTGTCATTAAATCTTACTTCACCCCCCTCCCCCCGGTGTTGTATCCCAGGTATTTTTGTGTATGTGTGTGTGTTTGTTTTTAAAAACTTGTCTTGAAATCTCCATTGTCCTGATTTCCCTTCTTTTCCCTTTTGAAACAGGAACATCACCGTCTATGACTCAGTCTTCTAGCACCTCCCCTGTGGCTAAAAATAATTGAGATTTCTAGTAATTATAGTCTCGCTTGCTTTGGTAGATCTCATCGGTGTTTTTCAAGACATCCAGCGCCACTTACTGCTCTAGAACAGTGTTACCCAAACTTTTTCTTTTAGCCCAATACCCCCCCAAGCACTTTCAAACTTTCTGATGCCCCCCTAAAGCACCTTCATACTTGCCACACCCCGCTTAGGCATAGTATACTTTCCGGCACCCCCTAAATGTAAAAACATATCTAGCATATGCTAACATGAGAAAATGATTCTGCTTTCAATTTTTATTTGTCGTTAAACTTAGTGTACACAGTACCTGTGTGCTGTACAGCAGCTTCAATATCAATGTGATCCTTGAGCTTGATTTTTACCAAAAGTTGAAATATCTGGTTCAAATTGTCAGCAAAAGCCTTAAGTCCCCACATGTGACAATGTCCAAGTGGTTTCTTTTTTTTTGTCAGTATGTGGTTCACTGCACTGAAGCCTCTTTCAACAAGGTAGGAGGATGGAAATGCAATGACGAGCAGTTTGGCTCTTCTCCAAAGACCAGGAAACTTCGTATGTCAGTGTAGCCACATACTGACATTTTTGAAAAAGCATTTTTGCTTCTTCATCATTCTGAATTTTGATCATTTCTTCTTGCAAGCTCTCTTCCTGCTCTTTCACCTTGCAAAGAAATGGATTTATTGCCTTTTGACAACCAACACACTTAAGTGTTAAGCAGCAAGTGTTCAAACTTTTCATCATTATCTTGACATAACTGGCAAAATATTTTGCTATTTCATGGATGACCTTTAATTTTGTTGATAGCAGATATTGCTATGCTTGAAAAAAGTCACTGGCCGAGGTTTATGACTGCAAGATGTTGACGAAGAATTATACAGTGGATTGCAAACAGACTTGGAGTTTTTTTCATACATGCCACTAAACCAGCATGGTGATTTGTTCCACAAGAAATCATGTTCCTAATTGGAATTCTTTTATCCTTGATGTATGTATTGAGCTCATCATTGATCGATTCTCCCTTGATATTTGGTTTTAACTTTTTGCAAAAGAGAATCTCTTCTTAAACTTTTCTATTTTTGATCAACCGTACCATCAGCGATGCCTTCTTGTCTCTCACAGTTGACTCATACAGTTGTATCCCACGTTCTGTTAGTTGTAGCTCTGCATAGTTGATGCTTAGTATCTTCACTTATTTCGTCAATGCGACAAACTTCTGAGTTATTACTCAGGAATTGTTTTTTAAATTCTGATATCCATTTTGAGAACAGTGGTGAGCACTTCTGATACATTATTCATCTTTCACCAATTGTATGAGATTATCTACTGCTATTATTTTGGAAATGTTATAAGAAGCATTGAGACCACTTTCAAGGTCATTTTGTAGTTTTCTTGGCAAATGACTCGAGTGCGCCAACACTTTTCAAATGTTCCTTTCATCTTCTGGAACTGAGAAATACCATAAGTCTTTTCAGGGTCTTTGATGGGTGTTCCTGCAATCTTGGTGGTTTCATGGCTTCATTAGACAGTGCACTATTACAAATAAAGACACATGGGGCATTGCTGATCTGACGGCAGTGGAATAAAACCATACTCCAAGTATGTAACATTGGATTGACCCACTTTCTGTAGTTTCTGTTTCTCAGCAGGATTAGAATTAAAGACCTGAACACCTTCAGACTCATAGAGATTGCACTGTATGTATTTATCCTCATTAACAGGGCTAAATTAAAATTTACATTAACTGGGAATGTCTATCGGATGTTGGTGGCAGCGAATTTACACAGAAGAAACTATGGTAGCGGCATGCAAAGGTGAAGATGAATACGATCACAATAGCAAAAAAAATATGTTGACAAGGATTCAGGTTGGAATCTGAATGTTAGTTGGGATGGAGCTGGTGATCGGCAAGCTGCATTTATACTATTCCAGTTAGCGTGATTGGGGATTATGAAGATCTGAATCCCCAAAAGATGGCTTCTGACTGTAACATGAAGCCAAGGTCACTTTGAACTCCTCAGTAGGAATCCTCAGGGTCGGCAGGTTCACTGATTGGCTCTATTGCACCATTTGGTTCTGGCCAGAGCTGTATTGTTGAATAACCTGTTTTCCATAGATCCGTAGAGAAAGTTGAGAGGGTGTACTTGACTTACCAACTATTAAATTGCATGAACTTGTTCTGTGCCATGAGTCAAGAGGAACTGTTGGGCACCCTGGTTGCTAATTAATTCCCCAATAATGTCTGTCTGGTTGGTAAGGTTGGATGAGATTGCCGAGTTTCAGTTGCTTTGTGCTGACGAGTCTCACCACTTGCAGAGCTATAGTTCTTCCTGTGTTCCAGTGCCTCATCCTTTTTTAATGTAAGTGCCTGCTCTACTAAGGGTCAGTCAGACCTCGTGCCTCAAGTTAGGGTGCCACTTACCGCTCCCCCACCCCCAAGAATCATGAACACCCCCACTGATATAGACAGGTCTCCAACTCCAGGCCTTTATGCCTCTGACCAATAGTCTTTGGCCCCAGATTCGCAGACATCGGGCCTCCAGCCTCCATTCCCTGGTCAGACTTGCAGACTTCTGACCTTGGACACAAGCCTTTAGACTACAGTCTTCGGGCCTCACTACACTATCTAACTTTGTCTAGCTCTACAGGTTCATTCCCAGCTGCCTCCAACTCAGGGAAAACTAACCCAGTTTTTTGCTGCTTTGTAATTTGTTGGTAATACCAGTTGGAATTAAGTTTTTGTATCTGCCTTGTTACAGGATTCCACAGCATCCTCTTGTTTTGTTATTCCAGCGATGACCTGGCAGTGACTGATTTTGTTTATGTCTTCAGGAATCCGGAGGTACGGCCGTGAGTTCCTCCTCCAATTTCGATTCTCCACACCGGCACTAGTGCGGCCAGAGCATCTCGATTTTATTGAAGGCGTAACGGATGCTAAACCAGGTATAGCCAGACTGACATGCACACAGACCAGAAGACTACGGGCAGAATTTTGATATTTACTAATCAAGAATCTATCAACGTCTGACTTATATATACTTAATGACTTGACCTCCACAGCCATCATACTAATTGGGGTACAAGATCATCTACCTTATTCTGTATACTGCAAGCATTCAAATATAACATCTTCGGTTCGTATTCATCACCCTTCTTGATTTTGCCCCCATTTTACACTTTAATTCATCCCACTGACTGCAAGTTTGCCCTGTCATTTGCCTGTTCATCCTCACAGTCTCATTACACACTGCATCGACTTGTAACTGCCCCATCCTCAACCCTATCTTCCCACCAAATTAGTTTAAACCCTCCCAACAGCTCTTACCCTGCCTACAAGAATATTGATTGCCCTCTGGTGTAACCCATCCTTTTTGTACAGGTCATACCTTCCCTGGAAGAGATAGCAATGATCCTGAACTCTGAAACCTTGGCCCCTGCACCACTTCCTCAACACTCATTCAACTATGCTATCATCCTATTCCTGCCCTGACTGGCACCTGGTCCTGAGAGTAGCACAATGGATTGCAACTTGGAGGTCCTGCTCTTCAGCCCCCTCCCTAATTCCCCATACTCACTGCTCAGGACCTCTTCCCCTTTTCTACTTCTGTCACTGGTGCCAATGTGCATCACAACCTCTGGCTGCTCACCCTTCCCCTTGAAAATCTTCTGCAGCCACACTGAGACATCCCGGACACTAGCATCTGGGAGGCAATACACCATCCTAACATCCTGGCTTCTCTTTCAAGGCTATAGAATCTTCTGTCCACCCCCTATTGAATCTTCTATCATCACCTCACAGGCAAGTCCCGAGAAGCCCTGCTTGCATTTCCAAACTGTGGTGCGTGAAGTCTCTAACTCACTCTACAATCTCCCGTTCCATGATCCCTTCCCCATCCCGCTTTCTAAACTCCAGTGAGTACAGCTCAGCTCTGGCAGCTGTCCTTCCTCTAGCAGCTCAATCCATGTCCCATCACCTTGTATATGGCAAAACTTGCCTCTCAAGTCTCCGTCAAATGTTTCCCCTCTCACCTTCAAAGTTATGCCTTCTAATTTTAGTCTCCTCTGCCCTGTAGGTGATGGGGTGCAAAAATACTGAATATCTACGTCCCTCATGATTTTATAATCTTCTATAAGGTCACCCCCTCAGTCTCCTATGTTCCAGGTTAAAACATATCAGAGCCTATCCAGCATCTTATGACTCGGGCTGTCCGGTCCAGACAACATCCTTGTGACTCTTTTCTGCACCCCTTCAAGCCTAATCAGATCCTTCCTTTAGCATGATGACCAGAACAGTGCACGTTACTCTGTGTACAATATGTGTCGGGGAAGTGAGGGTGAGTTAATGCAGAGGCCACTGTTTCTTTAAGTATATAGTCTTTCATCTTCTCTGTTGACACTGCTGTGGTTTCTGTCTCCACTCAGAGCCTCCTGGAGATGGGTCGGAGCGCTATGTCAGGGTGTCTGATCCAGAGGACGAACTCTTCTGTAAAAGGTACCATTACAGGATTGATGTGGAAGGCGTGCAGAGGAGATTTACCAGGATGCCACCCAGATTAGAGAGCATGTCTTATGAGCATAGGTTGAGTGAACTAAGGCTTTTCTCTTTGGAGTGATGGAAGATGAGAGGTGATTTGATAGAGGTGTACAAGATATTAGGAGGCATAGATTCCAGGGTGGAAATGGCTAACATGAAGGGGCCATAACTTTAAGGTGTTTGTCGGAAAGTATCAGGGAGATGTCAGATAGTTTCTTTTCACACGGACTGCTGAATGCATGGAACATGTTGCCAGTGGTGGTGGTAGAGGCAGATACATTAGGGGCGCTTTAGTGACTCTTGGGTAAGCACATGGCTGAAAGAAAAATAGAGAGGGATGTGGGAGGGAAGCATTAAATTAATCTTAGAGGAAGTTAAAAAGTGGGCACAACATTGTGGGCTGAAGCACCTGAACTCTTCTACAGTCTTTGATGTTCTACACCAACTGAGGTAATGGGGTTTGTGCTCCCAACTGTGACAGGATTTCTTGTCCATGGTAATGTTACAGGGTGGTAGCAATGTATAGCTGGGATCTTAACATCTATTGTTCTGGTTATAGATAGACAAGGAGCGAGATTCACCTGTTTAAAATAATTCAGCGGTACAGTTGATGACCTCCATTGACCCAGCTTTGATCCTGTCCTCTGGTGCTGTTTGTCTGGAGTTGACATGTTCTTCGCCCCCCCCCCCCCACCCCCCAGACTTAGTTGTTTATTGATTCAAACAGCAAATATCACCACATGTTTTAAAGTGCATGTGACAAATGAAGCTAATCTTTAATCTTTGGAATATGGGGTGAATAAATTGGGCTAGGGTGTAATTAATGTAAAAACAGGTGTTTGGCACAGACTCAAGTCAAGTGGCCTGTTTCCATGTTGTGTGACTGAGTAATGGTGATTGTGTATCCCAGATGATGGAAACTATCTGTCTCACCAACCCTTTTTCTGTCTGTTCCACTCAGGTCTCCCACCACCATCCGACACAACCTCAACCTGACCTCAGTCTACACTCATTTTCAGTCTGACACGGGACGACCTGAGGTCACGACCTGCTCGTCGGGCTTTGGCCTCACTGTGGATTACATATTCTACTCTGCGCAGCCTGTTGCTGACACAAGTAGAAAAGGTTGGTGGGTTTTCTGTAGACCATGAAGGCAGAGTAGGGAAGGTATAGTGTCCCATGAGTCTTCATGTTCCAGATGTATTGCAGTGTTGAATGGCATAAGTACAAAGTTCAAAGTGAATTTTATAATCAAAGTATGTATATGTCACCCATTACTACCTTGTGATACATTTTCTTGCAGGCAGTCACAGTAGAACAAAAAAACGCAATAGAATCGATGAAAAACTACACACATGCGAAGACTGACAAATAACTAATGTGCAAATAACAAAAGAAACTATAAGACCATAGGATATAGGAGTAGAATTAGACTATTCAGCACATTGAGTCTGCTCTGCCATTCGATGATGGCTGATTTATTATCCCTCTCAACCCCATTCTCCAGCCTTCTCCATAACCTTTGATGCCCTTACTAATCAATAACCTATCAACCTCTTTTTTAGATATACCCAAAGACTTGGCCTCCACATTTGTCTATGACAATGAATTCCACAGATTCGTCGCTATCTGGCTAAATAAATTCCTCTGTTCTTAGGGGATGTCCTTCTAAAGTGGCATGCAAAAGTTTGGGCACCCCTGGTCAAAATTTCTGTTACTGTGAGTAGTTAAGTGAGTAGAAGATGGACTGATCTCCAAAAGTCATAAAGTTAAAGATGAAACATTCTTTTCAACATTTTAAGCAAGATTAGTGTATTATTTTTGTTTTATACAATTTTAGAGTGAAAAAAAGGAAAGGAGCACCATGCAAAAGTTTGGGCACCCCAAGAGATTTGAGCTCTCAGATAACTTTTCCCAAGGTCTCAGACCTTATTAGGGCTATGGCTTGTTCACAGTCATTGTTAGGCAGGGCCAGGTGATGCAAATTTCAAAGCTTTATAAATACCCTGATTCCTCAGACCTTGTCCCAATGATCAGCAGCCATGGGCTCCTCGAAGCAGCTGCCTAGCACTCTGAAAATTAAAATAAATGATGCCCACAAAGCAGGAGAAGGCTATAAGAAGATAGCAAAGTGTTTTCAGGTAGCTATTTCCTCAGTTTGTAATGTAATTAAGAAATGGCAGTTAACAGGAATGGTGGAGGTCAGCCCACGATATTTTACCAACCTTTTAACCTACTAACCCTTACCTCTCACATAGTGTCCTTTTTTATTTCATCCATGTGCCTGTCCAAGGTGTACATAATGTATCTATCTCCACCACCAAACCCAGCATGTTTCGTGCCCAGAACTCTTTGTACAAACCCCATTTCTAGAAAAGTTGGGATATTTTCCAAAATGCAATAAAAACAAAAATCTGTGATATGTTAATTCACGTGACAAAAGTACAAAGAAAAGATTTTCAATAGTTTTATTCACCAACTTAATTGTATTTTGTAAATATACACAAATTTAGAATTTGATGGCTGCAACACCCTCAACAAAAGTTGGGACTGAGTTGAAATAAGATTGAAAAGTGCACAGAATATTCAAGTAACACCGGTTTGGAAGACTCCACATTAAGCAGGCTAATTGATAGCAAGTGAGGTATCATGACTGGGTATAAAAGTAGCGTCCATTAAAGGCTCAGTCTTTGCAAGTAAGGATGGGTCGTGGCTCACCCCTTTGTGCCAAAACTCATGAGAGAATTGTTAGTCATTTCAAAAGGAACATTTCCCAACGCAAGATTACGGAGAATTTAGGTCTTTCAACATCTACAGTTCATAATATTGTGAAAAGATTCAGAGAATTCAGAGGCATCTCAGTGCGTAAAGGGCAAGGTCGGAAACCACTGTTGAAGGCGCGTGATCTTCGAGCCCTCAGGCGGCACTGCCTAAGAAACCGTCATACTACTGTGACAATTATAGTCACCTGGGCTTGGGAGTACTTCAGAAAACCATTGTCACTTAACACAGTCTGTCGCTGCATCCAGAAATGCAACTTGAAACTGTTTTACGCAAGGAGGAAGCCATACATCATCTCTATGCAGAAACGCTGGCGAGTTCTCTGGGCCCGAGCTCATCTCAGATGGACCGAAAGACTGTGGAACCGTGTGCTGTGGTCAGATATCTGTGTCCACATTTCAGCTAGTTTTTGGAAAAAACGGGCATCAAGTTCTCCGTGCCAAAGATGAAAACGACCATCCTGATTGTTATCAGCGAAAGGTGCAAAAGCTAGCATCTATGATGGTATGGGGGTGCATCAGTGCCCATGGCATGGGTGAGTTGCATGTATGTGAAGGTACCATTGACTCTGAGGTGTATATTAAGATTTTAGAGAGACATATGTTGCCATCAAGACGACGTCTCTTCCCGGGATGTCCATGCTTATTTCAACAGGATAATGCCAGACCACATTCTGCACGGGCTACAACAGCATGGCTTTGTAGACACAGAGTGTGTATGCTTGACTGGCCTACTGCCAGTCCAGATCTATCTACTATTGAAAATGTATAGCGCATCATGAAGAGGAGAATCAGACAACGGAGACCACGGACTGTTGAGCAGCTGAATTCTTATATCAAGCAAGAATGGACAAAATTTCCAATTGTAAATCTACTACAATTAGTATCCTCAGTTCCAAAATGATTAAAAATGTTATTAAAAGGAAAGGTGATGTAACATAATGGTAAACATGCCTCTGTCCCAAATTTTGTTGAGTGTGTTGCAGCCATCAAATTCTAAATTTGTATTTATTTACAAAATAAAATTAAGTTCGGGAGTAAAACTATTGAAAATCTTTTCTTTGTACTTTTGTCAGTTAAATAAAGGTTCACGTGAATTAACATATCACAGATTTTTGTTTTTATTGCATTTTGGAAATATCCCAACTTTTCTGGAAATGAGGTTTGTAAAAAGAACTTGCGTCTGACATCCCCCTCTATACTTTGCTCTAATCGTCTTAAAATTATAACCAACATGCTAGTCATTTCTGATCTGGGAAAAAGTTTCTGGCTGTCCTCTTGATCTATGCTTCTTATTGTCTTGTATACTTCTATCAAGTCACTTCTCATACTCCAAAGTGAAGTAGCTCGCTCAACCTGTTCTCTGTGCTCTGGAATGCAGGCAGCATTCTGATAAATCTTCTCTGTGCCCTTTTCAAAACTTCCACATCCTTCTTACAATGAGGCATCCAGAACTGAACACTACAGTATACTCTAAAGGTGGTTTAATCAGTGTTTTATAGAGCTGCAACAGTACCTTGTCGCTGTTGAATTCATTCCCCTGACTAATACCTGTACAAAAGGGATAGGCTACACCTGAACCCAAGGGGGACCAATATTCTTCCAGGCAGGTTTGCTAGAGCTGTTGGAGTTGATAGTTTAAACTAATTTGGCAGGGCGATAGGGGCTGGAGTGATAGGGCAGAGGATAGATAGTGCTGTTGGTTTACAAGCAGAGGTAGTGTGTAGTGAGACTGTCAGGAATGACAGGCAGATAATGGGGAAAAATGCAGTCAGTAGGATGAATTGCAATGTAATGAGAGAACAAAATCAAAAAGGGCGACGAATACAGGACTGAAGGTGTTATATTTGAAAGCACATAGTATGCAGAGTAAGATAAATGATCTTGTAGCGTAGTTAGACTTCGGCAGGTTGATGACATTGTGGGCATCACTGAGCCGTGGCTGAAAGAAGATCATAGTTGGGAGCTTAACGACCAAGGATACACATTGTATCAAAAGGACAGGCAGGTAGGAAGAGGGGGTGGGATAGCTCTGTTAGCAACAAATGAAATCAAATCCTTAGAAAGAGGTGACGTATGATCGGAAGATGTAGAATCATTATGGGTAGAGTTTAGAAACTACAAGGGTAAAAGACCCTGATGGGAATTACATATAGGCTTCTGGACTGTGATCGAGATGTGGGCTACAAATTACAACGGAATTTAGAAAATGCATGTCAAAAGGACAATGTTAGGATAGTCATGAGGAATTTCAATATGCAGGTAGATTAAGAAAATTAGGTTGGTGCTGATTTTGATTCCCAAGAGAGAAAATTTGTAAAATGGCTTTTTAGAGCAGCTTGAGGTTGACCCCACCAAGGGATCAGCTGTTGTGGATTGGGTGTTAGATAATGAAACGGATCTGATTTGGGATCTTACGGTAAAAGAACCTTTAGGAGATAGTGATCATAATATGATTGAAGTCATGCTTCATTTTGAGAGGGAGAAGCTAAAGTCAAATGTTACAGTGGAGTAAAAGGAATTACAGAGGCATGAGATAGCATTTGGCTGAAGTTGAGTGGAAGGGGACATGACGGCTGAGCAGTAATGGCTGGAATTTCTGGGAGCAATACGGAAGGTGCAGGTTAGATGCATCCTAAAGAAGAAGTATTCTAAAGGTGGGATGACGCAACAGTGGCTGACAATAAAAGCAAAAGAAAGGGCATATAACAGCAAAATAAGTGGGTAGTTGGAGGAAGTTAGAAGTTAGGGATGCTTTTAAAAACCAACAGAAGACAACTGAAAAGCAATAAAGAGAGAAAAGATGAAATATGAAAGTAAGCTAGCCAATAATATCAAAGAGGATACCAAACATTTTTTTTCCAGTATATAAAGGGTAAATGAGAGGCGGGAGTAGATACCAGACTGCTGGAAAGTGATGCTGGAGAGGTAGGAATGGGGGACAAGGAAATGCTGGATGAACTGAATATGTATTTTGCATCAGTCTTTACTTTGGAAGGCAGTATAAGTATGCTGGAAGTTGAAGAGTGTCAGGAGCAGAAGAAGTGAGTGCTGTTGCTCTTATTAGGAAGAAGGTCCTTGGGAAAGTGAAAGGTCTGAAGGTAGTTAAGTTACTTGGACCAAATGGATTACGTCTCAGGGTCCTGAAAGAGATCACTGAAGAGATTGTGGAGGCATTAGTAATGATCTTTCAAGAATCAATTGATTCTGGCATGGTTCCAGAGGACTGGAAAATTGCAAATATCACTCCATTTTTTAAGAACGGAAAGAGGCAGAAGAAATTATAGGCCAGTTAGCCTGTCGTCAGTGGTTGGGAACATCTTGGAGTCAATTGTTAAGGATGAGGTTTCGGGTTACTTGGAGGCACGTGATAAAATAGGTCAAAGTCAGCATGGTTTTCTTAAAGCAAAATCTTGTGTGACACATCTGTTGCAATTCTTTGTAGAAATAACAAATGGGATAGAGAAATGAATTAGTGGATGTTGTATATCTTGATTTTCAGAAGGCCTTTGTCAAGGTGCCACACATGCGGCTGCTTAGCACGATAAGAGCCCGTGATATTACAGGAAAGATACCAACATGGAAAGAGCTTTGGATGATTAGGAAAGAGTGGGAATAAAGTGAGCCTTTTCTGATTGGCTGCCAGTGACTACTGGTGTTCCACAGGGATTGGTGTTGGGACCACTTTTTACATTGTATGTCAGTGATTTTGATGATGGAATTGAAGGCTTTGTGGCCCAGTTTGCAGATGGTAGGAGGATAGGTGGAGGGGCACGTGTTGTTGAGGAAGCAGATAGGCTGCAGGAGGACTTAGATTCAAAGAACGGGCAAAGAAGTGACAGATGGAATGCAATGTCAGGAAGTGTACGGTCATGCACTTTGGTAGAGGGTGTAAAAGTGTCGGTTATTTTATAATTGAAAAAAATTCAAAACCGAGATGCAAAGGTACTTGGGAGTCCACGTGCATGAATCTCTGAAGGTTAAATTACAAGTTGAAGGCAAACGTGATGTTAGCATTCGTTTTGAGAGGACTGGAATATAAGATAGTAGGAGCAGAATTAGGTCACTTGGCCCATCGAGTCTGCTCCATGGTTCATTCCCAGCCATCGCCAGTTCAGGGAAAACTAACCCAGTCTATTCCTGTTTTGTAATTAGTTGGTGATGTCCAAACGCCCACATGGAATTAACTCTTCCTATTTACCTTGTTATAGGATTCTGCAGCTTCCTCTTGTAGACGGACATGCAAATTGAACGTAAGCCAGAGGGTTAAAATTAGGCTATTTGGCCAACTGGGTCTCTTCTGCCATTTCACCTTTGCTGATTTAATATCCCTCTCAGCCCCAATCTCCTGCCTTTCCCCATATCCCTTCATGCCCTGACTAATCAAGAAACTATCAACCTCTGCCTTAAATATGCCTAAAGACTTGGCCTCCACAGCCTCCTGTGGCAGCAAATTTCACAAATTCATCACTCTCTGGCTAAAGAAGTTTCTCCTCATCTTCATTCTAAAAGGACACTCCTCTATTCTGAGTCTGCGTCCTCTGGTCCTAGACTCCCCACCATAGTAGCCATCCTCTCCACATCTACTCTATCACAGCCTTTCAACAGTTGATAGGTTTCAATTTGGTCACCCCACATTCTTCTGAATTCTAATGAATACAGGCCCTGAGCCATTTCTGGCTAAAAAAATGTTCTCCTTGCCTCTGTTCTAAAGAGTTGCACCTCAGTTTTGAGGTTGTGCCCTCAAGTTCTGGACACCCCCACCATAAGAAACATCCTTTCCACATCCACCCTATCTAGTCCTTTAAACATCTGGTGGTTTTCAATTAGATCCCCTCGCGTTCTTTTAAACTCCAGTGAGTACAGGCCCAAAGCTGCCAAATGCTCCTCCTATGATAAACTCTTCATTCCCAGAATCATCTGTGAATCTCCTCTGGACTCTCTCCAGTGACAACACATCCTTTCTAAGATATAAAGCCCAAAACTGTTGGCAATACTCCCAAGTATGGCCTGACTAGTGTCTTATAAAGCCTCAGCATTATCTCCTTCCTTTTATATTCTATTCCCCTTGAAATGAATGCCTTCTTTACCACAATCTCAACCTGTAAATTAACTTTCTGGGAGTCTTGCACAAGGACTCCTAAGTCCCTTTACACTTCTGATGTTTGAACTTTCTCCCCATTTAGATAAGTCTGCTTTTTTATTCCTTTCACCAAAATGCATTATCATACATTTCCCAAAACTGTGTATCACCTGCCACTTTTTGCCCATTCTTCCAATTTGTCTAAGTCCTTCTGCAACCGCGTTGCTTCCTCAGCACTACATACCCCTCTGTGCAAACTTTGCCACAAAGCATCAATTCCATTATCTAAATTATTGACAAACAATGTGAAATTGAGAAACCCCTAAGGGACACCACTAGTCTCAGGCAACCAGCAGAAAAGGCCCCCTTTATTCCCACTCACTGCCTCCTGCCTATCAACCATTCCTCTATCCATGCCAGTCTCTTTCCTGTAATGCCATGGGATTTTATCTTGTTAAGCAACCTTGTGTAGCACTTTATCAAATGCCTTCTGAAAATCCAAATAAATGACATCCACTGCCTCTCCTTTGTCCACCTTGCTTGTCACTTCCTTGAAGAACTCTTAACAGATTTGTCAGGCAGGACTTCCCTTTACAGAGACCATGCTGAATTTAACTTACTTTATCATTAGTCTCCAATAACCCAGAACCTCATCCTTGATAATGGACTCCAACACTTTTCCAACCACTGAGGTTAGGCTAACTGGCCTATAATTTCCTTCCTTTTGCCTTCCTCCCTTCTTAAAAAGTGAAGTGACATTTGCAGTTTTCCAGTCCTCCAGGACCATACCAGAATCAAGTGATTATTGAAAGATTGTAACCAATACATCTGCTATCTCTTCAGCAACCTCTTTCAGAACTCTTGGATATAGTCCAAGTGATTTATCCATCTCAAGAACTTCGAGTTTGCCTGGCACTTTTTCCTTTGTAATAGCAATGGCACTCACTCCTGCTCCCTGACACTGACCTCTGGCACACTGCTAGTGTCTTCCACAGTGAAGCCTGACACAAAGCGTTAATTAAGTTCATCCACCATTTCTTTGTCCCCCGACACTACCTCACCGGCATCATTTTTCAGTGGTCCAATATCAATTCTCACTGCCCTTTTACTTGTTATATAACCGAAAAAACTCTTAGTATCCTGCTATATATTATTGGTTTGTTTGCCCTCATATTTTTAAGTTGCCTTTTGTTGGAGTTTAAAAATTTCCCAATCATTCAACTTCCCACTCATTTTTGCTACATTATATACACTTTCTTTGGCTTTTATGCAGTCCTTCACTTCCCTTGTCAGCCACAGTTGCCTACCCTTGCCATATGAAAACAACTTTTCCTGTGGGACATATCTAACCTGTGCCCTGTGAACTATTCCCAGAAACTTCAGTCTCCTCTGCTCTGCAGTCATCTCTGCCAGTAGCCCCCTCCAATCCACCTGGGTAAGTTCCTTTTCATCCCTCTGTGATACTGATACATGTGACTTAAGCTTCTCCCTCTCAAATTGCAGTATCAATTCAATTATGTTATGCTCACTGTCTTCTAAGGGTTCCTTTAACTTAAACTCCCTAATAAAATCTAGATTATCACACCTAATCTAAAATAACCTTTCCCTGAGTAGGCTCAAGCACAAACTGCTCTAAAATGCCAACTCGTAGGCATTCAATAAATTCCCTCTCTTGCAATCTAACACTAACCTGATTTTCCCAGTCCTGGTGCATATTGAAGTCCATTACTCTTGTGACATTATCCTTATTACATGCTCTTTCCAGCTCCCTTTGCAATCTCCATCTTTTATATCAGATCTTTTCCATCTCTAATAAAGCCACATCACTACCTATGCCTTCCTACCTGTCCTTTTGATACAAAGTATATCCTTTGACATTATGCATCCAAGTATGACCTTAATTCAGCCAACTCAATGATGCCCACAATGTCATACCGATCAATCTCTAACTAAGCCATGAGTTCATCCACCTTATTCCAAATACTACGTGAATTTAAATACAGCACCTTCATTCTTACATTCTTTGCCCTTTTGAACTTTGCCTCTGTGGTACAATTTAACTCTTTGCACTGTCTGCATTTGTACCCAATCATTGGCTTGTCCTTCCTTGCATCCATATTATACCCATCATCGACTTGTAAACCTGCTGGCTCATCCTCAGCTTTGTCATATTGGTTCCCATCCCCCTGCTGTATTAGTTTAAACCACTCTCAATAGCTCTCGCAAACCTGCCCACAAGGATATTGGTCCCCTTTGGATTCTGGTGCAACCCATCCCTTTTGTACAAGTCACACCTGATCCAGAAGAGGTCCTAATGATCCAGAAATCTGAATCCATGCTCCCTGGTTTAATTCTTCAGCCATATATTTATCTGCTACCTCATTCTATTCCTATTCTCACTAACACAATCCCGAGATTATTACCCTTGAGGTCCTGCTTCTCAGCTTCCTTCCTAACTCCCTGTATTCTGTTTTCAGGACCTCCTCCTTTTTTTCCACCTATGTCATTGGTACCAATATGTCCCATGACTTCTGGCTGCTCACCTTCTCTTTTCAAAGACCTTGTCAAAGGTCCAAGTACACAACATCAACTGATTCTATCCTGCTTGTTATTTCTTCAAAGCATTCCAACAGATTTGTCAGGCAAGATTTTCTCTTGAGGAAACCATGCTGACTTACAGGCCTATTTTATCATGTGCCTCCAAATACTCCGAAACCATGTCCTTAACAATGCAGTCCAACATCTTCCCAATCACTGAGGTTGGACTAACTGGCCTATAATTTCCTTTCTTCTGTCTCTCTCCCTTCTTGAAGAGTGGAGTGACATTTGCAATGTTCCAGTCTTCTGGAACCATTCCAGATTCTTGAAAGATCATTAGTCTCTTCAGCCACCTCTTTCAGAACCCTGTGGTGTATCCATCTGGTCTAAGTGACTTATCTATCCTTGGACTTTTCAGTTTCCCAAGAACCTCTCCCTAGTAATGGCAATTCCACTCTCATCTCTCTTTTATGCTTTATGTATCTGAAAAAACTGTTGGTATCCTCTTTAATATTATTGGCTAGCTTACTTCTGTATTCCATATTTTCTTCCCTTGATGACTATTTTAATTGCCTTCTTTTGAAAGCTTCCAATCCTCTTAACCTCCCACTAATTTTTTTCTTTATTATATGCCCTTTCTTTGGCTTTTATGTTGGCTTTGACTTCTCTTGTTAGTCATGGTTGTGTAATCTTGCGTTTAGAATACTACTACTACTATGGGATGTATATATCCTGCACCTTCTGAATTGCTTCCAGAAATTGCTTCCTGAATTCCAGCCTCACTGCTGTGCTGTCATCCCTGCCAGTGTTCTTTTCCAATCAACTTCGGCCAGCTCGTCTCTCATTCCTCTGTAATTCCCTTTACTCCACTGTGATACTGATATAAACCAAGGATGTAATGCTGTGGCTTTAAAAGGCACTGCTGAGGTCTCACTTGGAGTATTATCAGCATTTTTGGACCCCTTATCTAAGAAAGGATGTACTGACGTTGGAGAGGATTCAAAAAAGGTTCAGGAGAATTATTCTGGGAATAAAAAGCTTATGATATAAGGAGCATTTTGTGGCTCTTGGCATGTACTCACTGGAAATTCAAAGAATGAGGGGGAGTCTCATTGAAACATATTGATGTTGAGAGGCCTAGATAGAATGGATATGGAGAGGATGTTTCCTCTGGTGAGGGAGTCTTGGACCAGAGGGCACAGCTCCAGAATAGAGAGACGTCTATTAGAACAAAGATGAGGAATTTCTTTACACTGAGGGTGGTGAATCTGTGTAAGTCATTGCTACAGGCGGCTATGGAGTGCAGGTCATTGGGTGTATTTAAGGCAGAGGTTGACAGATTCGTGATTAGTCAGGGCTTGAAAGGTAATGGGGAGAAGACAGAATGGGGTTGAGCAGACTCAATGGGCAGAATGGCCTGCTCCTGCTCCTATGTCATGATCTAATGAATGTCAAAACATCATACTCCTCCTTAATCACCTTATCAGCTTGTGGGTTCTAATGTTATATAGTTTCTACAGAATATACAAACAAAAGGAAAAGGGATACAAATGTTGGTGGTGAAGTTGTGATCTTGGAGTTGTGACTTCCCAATCTGGTGGCCATGACCTTTGCGTTCTCTCATTACCAGGGCACCGGCGATACCAGGATGGACCGCTGAAGCTGCTGGGCCGGCTCTCCCTTCTCTCTGAGCACGACATCTGGCTGGCTAATGGTTTACCCAACACCATCTGCTCATCTGATCACCTGTCCCTTCTGGCCAAGTTTGGGCTGAAGCCCCACGGTTGATCTTACAAAGAAATGGAGAGAGAACAGTGAGACTTGCTACTGGCAGGTGCCTTTGCAAAGCTTTTTGGACAGGTGCCCCTTGGATGGGTAGAATGAAGTTCCTTGTAGGGTACATAATTGCCATTTTATGGTCTGAATTAGGCTACTTTAATCTTTTTGCTTTTTTAGTGGTCTGGAATATCGAGTACACTGCTTTAAGATAATGAAAATACAGATGGCCTTTTGGCTGATGATTTTGTCACCAAGAGTTTCCAGAATGTGATTTTCTTTTGTTTCCCAGGCAAGAGCTTCCTTGAAAGCCAATTGGACATAGTGATAATTTGCCAAGTGTTATTTCTGGGCACTTTGTTACCCCTGAACCCACCCCCCCCCCCCCCCATACATACCTTGGCTGGATGCTGAACTGTGCTGGATCCCCTAGAGGCAAGTCATTTTATATTCCTTTCATTTGCACTATACAAGGCAGAGTCCACTGTCTGTTAACCAAATCTCAACTTTCTTTCCCCCTCTGGCCCTGGGGTTTTAAAATCTTCCTTCTGCCTCTCAGCAGGTCGCAGTCAATTCAAAAACAGTGCTGGTTTGCACCTTTGGACGGGCATGCATGGTTTGGGGAAGGGATGGGAATGGGGTGGTTTTTAAGTCCCTCTAGGGAACTAGTACATTAATTCAACACTAACAGGTTCTTCTTCCTTGTCAAGCATAGTTTGGCATACTTAAGTACCCCTGCTTCTGGCCTTTCCCATTTCATATATATACACACACAGACACACACATAAATTTTGGACCTTGTCCACAAAATAGTGTAGTGATCCCTACTTCTGAAATTCCTTCCTTAAATGAAAGCAGTATCGGGGTTCTGTCTTCTTTCCATGGTAGCCTGACGTGAGTTAGTAACAGGTGTGATGCACTCTCTCTATCCCTGCATCAGGTTTCCAGGGGATTCACTGCTGCTTATAGGTGAAGCAGCTGAAGAGTGGGTTGACTCAGGGAGACCAGAACTATTGGAGACAAATTCACCAAAAATTAAGGGTTCTTTACCTGGTGCCCTCTCTAATTTCTTCATTGCTGGATAAATAACCAAAAACAACGCACATAAAAAGTGCTTTAGGAACTTAGTGCAAGCCAGGCAGCTTCTACAGAGGAGAATAAAAATATTGATGTTTTGGGCCAAGACATCAGAATCAAGAGATCAGAACAGACCTTCTTGGCCCGAAACGGCGACTGTTTATTCCCCTGCATAAATCCTACCTGATCTGCTGAGTGCCTCCAGCAGTCTGTGTGTGTTGCTGAAGATTTCCAGCATCTGCATGAACTCTTGTGTTTATAAATGAAGACTGATAATGAGGCAAGAGATTTCAGGTGCTGGAATCTGGAGCAACAAACAAATGCTGGAGGAACTCCCCGGTCAGGCAGCATCTACAGATATGGGGTTTGGGGTGTGAATCTGTTGAGGGGTCTCAATCAGAAATGTCAACTGTCCATTTCCCTCTGCAGATGCTGCCTGACTGAGCTGCTCCATTGGTTTATTTTTGCTGACTGTTGTCTGCCTGTGCTTTAACTGTGTGATGCAGTCAATGTACTGAATATTGTCTTTCTGTCACAGCAGAGTGCTTTTTGCTCTCCGAACTGAAAATCAGAGCCTTTCCACTAGTTCACTGCCAAATCCCAGCCACTCCCGCTTGCTCCATTTTTAAAACTGTTTTTCTCTCTCTCCCTGACCCTGAGCCCCTCTCTTTGTGTCTCAGTAGAAGGGAAGGGACAACAGCTGGGATTCCCACCACATCTCGTCCTCCATTCAGGACGAGGTAAGTGTGTGAATCGAGGCCCTGCTCAAAGCTCCTTGCTCTCCCACTCGTCATGTTCAGGTAATAAGGAAGGGCAGATTGAGCTTTATTTAGCTTGCATTTCAATGGCACTGCTTGAAATGTTGTCCCAGTAGTCACACGGAAACACGAGAAAATCTGCAGATGCTGGAAATTCAAGCAAAACATACAAAATGCTGGTGGAACGCAGCAGGCCAGGGAGAAGTACTGTCGACGTTTCGGGTCAAGACCCTTCGTCAGGACTAACGGAAAAAAGAGATAGTAAGGGTTTGTTGGGGTGGGGGAGACCCGAAATGATAGGAGAAGACAGGAGGGGGAGGAATGAACCTAACAGCTGGGAAGTTGACTGGCAAAAAGGATATAAGGCTGGAAAAGGGGGGAGTATCATAGCCTTGGAAGAAAGAAAGGTGGAGAGGAGCACCAGAGGAAGATGGAGAACAGGCAAGGAGTGAATGTTAGAGGGAAAGAGAGAGAAAAAAAAATTAAAAATTAGGGATGGGTTAAGAAGGGGAGGAGGGGCATTCACAGAAGTTAGAGAAGTCAATGTTCATGCCAGCAGGTTGGAGGCTACCCAGACAGAAAATAAGGTGTTGTTCCTCCAACCTGAGTGTGGCTTCATCTCGACAGTAGATGACAGTCTTCCTGGTGGGGGACTGGACATCCATGATGAAAATAAGACGATTGGGGCCAGGGAACTTGACAAAACAGTGTCGAGGTATGCAGAAATGAGTTTGGTGGGGCAGCAGCAAGCTGAAACAATGGGTCTACCTGGACAACACACACAAAATGCTGGTGGAATGCAGCAGGCCAGGCAGCATCTATAGGAAGAAACGTTGACTATACTTCTCCCTATAGATGCTGCCTGGCCTGCTGCATTCCACCAGCATTTTATGTGTGTTGCTTGAATTTCCAGCATCTGCAGACTTCCTCGGGTCTACCTGGACAGGCAGGTTTGTGGATCTTGGGTAGGAGGTAGACACGAGAAGTGCGGGGTGTGGGAACTGAGGTTGGTGGCAGTGGATGGGAGAACCCCAGAGCTGATAAGGTTGTTGATGGTGTGGGAGACAGTGGCCTGGTGCTCCTTAGTGGTGGTCATGTTTGAGGGGCAAATAAGAGGAGGTATCAGCGAGTTGTCACTGTGCCTTGGTCAGTACGCCAGACTACTACAGCGCCCCCCTCCCCCCCCTTATCAGCAGGTTTTATGGTAAGGTTAGGATTGGTGCGGAGGGAGTGGAGAGCAGAGCGTTCGGAAGGAGTTAGGTTGGAATTGTGGTGAAGTCGAGATGGTTGATGTCCCATCGGCAGTTAGCAATAAAAAGATCCAGAGTGGGGTGTCCATGAAGAGGAGGAGGATTGAAGACAGGAGAAGGGGTCATTGGTGGTCCTTGCTGAAGAAGTAAGCTCGGAGACGGAGACAGCGGAAGAAGAGTTCAGCGTCATGGCGTACGTGGAACTCACTGAGGTGTGGGCGCAGGGGGACAAAGGTGAGGCCCTTACTGAGGACAGAGCGCTCTGCCTCAGAGAGTGGAAGGTCGGAGGAGACGGTGAAGACCCAGCATGGATGCGAGCTGAGATCAGAGGGGGAGGTAGGTTGGTAATGTCAGTGGAGAGGGGAGGGTTGGGAGGAAGATGGAGCCTCTAGCTCTCCATCTGGAGCTGTCTTACCTTGTGCCAGCGAGTGCAAGGCTCTGCTGAGCACTTAGCAAGTGCCACCACACAGTGTGGCCTCTTGCCACACAACTTATCAGTGTGTTGTGTGCTGCTGGGGCTGAGAATAATGTGCACCTTACTGTGGAAGGGAATCCATGTTCAGTACCTGTAACACTACATTTGGACATGGCGAGGAAATAAAGGAGCTAAGTATAGCCCTTCAGGCCTCTTCTACTTGAACTTAGGGCTGATCTCTCTCTCAACTCAATGTGTCCTTGCAGTGAACCTTTTAATGTAGAGGTGAGGAAAAATATGAGCCAGGTTTCTTCTGGTGTGCAGATTCCGTGTTGGGATGGGAAAAGGACCCATCCTGGTTAACCATGACATTTGGGCAGGTTAATGTCTCTGCAGACATTGTGATAAAGTCAGATGAAGTGAGGAAGGACACAAGGGAGTGTAGGAACCTCTTAAATTGTGTTTTGAGGCTTTGTGTCGCTTCATTGCACATTTTGGAAATGAAACTCGTGTCTCAAAGCAATGAGCTATATTGTTACATGACTTCTAGCTCTTCTGGGAATGCTCACGAGACAGAGGGGCATTGTTAGTGTGATGGGAACTCTATTCCCCAAGTGAGTGACCTGTTCAGTGCATTCTGCATCACGTCTCGGGATCTTTCCCAGATGAAGCCATAATAATGGCCTTTGAGTCAAGAGATAAAAATATTGGACATTCGTAATGTAATTTAAACACTACCTCCCAAACAAGCAGACAATTGCCATACATTTAATTCTTAGCTGCTTTTGTAAATGTTTATACGACTGGTTTCTGCATTTAGAGATTGTTTTGGATTAATTGAAGTTTAAAGTTATGTAATGTGGATCCAGTCTCAGCTAAAGGACCAAACCCCTCGGTCAGCTGGAATTCTGGGGCTTATGGATTTGTGCCTAAGGTTTTAAACAGTTAGTGTTTAAAAATGCATAGATAAAGCATATATTCAAATGGTGCAATTCAAAGGCTGTGTTTTGCTGATATTTTTGTGACTTAAGGAAATAAAAGCTCGTTTATTTGAGGTGTTGTCATTTTTGCTGTGGGTGAATGTTTGCAATGCATTGATAATGTGTTTAATAACATATGGCTGCAATTGTTGCAAGCTTTGTGGAACTGTCTCTGAAACAGACACAAGATCTGCAGATGCTGGAAATCCAGAACAGTACACACATTAGCAAGTCAGGCAGCATTTACAGAGGGAAATGAATGGTCAACGTTTTAAGACCCTTTATCAGTATTGATGAAGGGTCTTGGCCCGAAACATCGACTGTTTATTCCCCTCTGTAGATGATGTCTCACCTGTTGGCTTCCTCCAGCATTTGGGGTGTGTGTGTGTTTCTTTAAACATAGTTTAATACATATATTTTCTGTACTCTAAGCAAACTTGGAACTAAATCTGGATGTGGATGGATGTTTTGAGAGGCAATGTTGTAAACTAGATAAACACGGAACAATACAGCATGTTATACTTCTGCCCATGATGTTGTGTTGACTTAACGCACTCCAAGATCGGTCTAACCCTTCCCTTTCATATGGCCCTCCATTTATCCATGTGCAGAAGGTACTCTTAAATGTCTCTAATTATCTGCCTTTACCACCACCCCGGTAGCACTCCCTTATCACTCTGTATGTGTGTGTGTGATAGCTTTTAAAACCTATCTCTGATAGCCACCCTCCAATCATCTTATATATCCTTGTATTAGTTATTTCCACCCTGCGAAAAAGTCTCTGGCTGGCCATACTATATATGCTTTTTCATTTTGCACATCTCTATCAAGTCGTATCTCATTCTCTTTCACTACAGAGAGAGAAAATTCAGCTCACTCAACCTGTTCTCAAAAAACATGCTCTCTAATCCAGGCGACATCCTGGTTAATCTCCTCTACCCTCTCTAAAGCTTCCACTTCCTTCCTATATTCAGGTGACCAGAACTGAACATAATAATCAGAGTGATCTAACCAGTTTTATAGAGCTGCAACATTACCTCATGGCTCTTTAACTCAGTCCCTCAACTAATGAAGGCCAACACACCATAACAACCCTGTCAACTTTGAGGGATGAACCCTACATCCAGGTTTGAGAATGTTCTCCAAGCCTGCCTTGTTCCATGCAACAACTAGGAGCCTCTGGTCCACCACCATTCACTGTGGAAGAGCATGCGGGGTGGCATTGAGAACCTCGAGGACAGCGTTGGGAGCATGTGTGTATGATGTTCATTATAGCATCAACATAAGGTGTTGCACCAGTTACTATGCTACTGTTTGTTATTGAGACCAATTCTTAAGTGACCTCACGGACTCCTGCACACCAAGCCATCTTGTTGGAAACTGCCTCTCTAAGATTCCCCGAGGTCATACGTATTGTCCGAGTAATATTATCTATCATAGCCTCTGTCGTCCTCTCCTTTTACCTAACATGACATTCTTCTACAAGGAATCCTGACTTCTCATGATGTGGCCAAAATATTTGAGCTTTTGTCACATAATCAAGCCTCCTAGTGAGCTTCAAGTATTGACTTGTTGGATCTTCCTATTGTCCATTGAACTCTGAACACTTTCCTCCAGCAACGAAGTTCAAAGGTGTCGATTCTTTCGTATTCTAATAACAAACTGGTTCAAGATTGGGAAAGGAGTACGACAAGGCTGCATACTGTAACCCTACTTATTTAATCTAATACTGAACACATCATGAGGATGCTGGTCTAGAGGACTCAAATATTGGAATCAAAATTGCCAGACAACCTCAGATATTCAGATGATACCACTCTAATGGCTAAAAGTGAGGAGGATCTGAGGAAGCTTCTAATCAAAGTGAAAGAAGGAAGTGCAAAAGCTGGCTTGTTGCTCAATATTTAAAAAATAAACAAGATTATATCGACCAGCCCAATTAACTCCTTGGCAATAAATGGAAGTGGAATCAGTAATGGATTTTGTCATGGTAACGGCAGCCATGAAATTAAACAGCATTTACTTCTGGGAAGGGCAGCAAAGACAAATATAGATGAAATACTGAAGAGCAGAGACATCGTTTATGAAAATCCACGTAGTCAGGTCTGTGGTATTTCCAGTTGTGATGTCTGGCTGTGAGAGCTGGACTATTAGTAAGGCTGAATACAAAAGAATCGATGCTACTGTAGCACCTCTATTGACCCCTTCTTCCTCCATCCTCCCTGAAGCTTTTGTCTCTTTTAGTGCTGCCTTCATTGCTCAGTGGATTGTGTACAAGAGTTGGATGTCATTATTACAAATATGCAAGTGGATGTGGCCACACTTGCGTGCAGTTCCTGTCATCCAGCTATAGGAAGGATGCCATTAAGCTGGCGTGGTACAGTTAAGATATGTTACTGGGCCTGGAGGACTTGAGTTGTAAACGTTGCTGAGGCTTCTTTCCCTGGAGCATACGAGGCTGAGGTTGACCTGTGTGTAGAATTATGTGGGGCATAGATATGCTGAGTATTCATAACCACCTTCCTAGGATAGGGGATCAAAAACTACATGGCATAAACTTGAAGGAAGTGAGGAAATATTTACTTGAGAGGCAACTTCTACACACACTCACACAGAGTGGGAATGAGCTGCCAGAGGAAGCTGTAGAGGTGGGTACAATTCATCATCATCATTATGTGCCGTGTAGTATGACATGGACGATCATGGTTTTGACAGAAGTGGTTTGCCATTGCCTTTGCTGCTGGGCGCTGTCTTTACAAAGTGGATGACCCCAGCCATTATCAAAATTCTGAAGAGATTGTCTGCCTGGTCACATAACCAGGACTTGTGATAAGCACCAGCTGCTCATACAGCCATCCACCGCCTGTTCCCGTGGCTTTTTGCAACCCTGATTGGGGGACAAAGCAGGTGCTACACCTTGTCCAAAGGTGACCTGTAGGCTAGTGGAGGGAAGGAGCACCTTACACCTCCTTTGGTAGAGACGTATCTCCACTCTGCCACTCAAGTTTAAAGTAAACTTAATATCAAAGTAAGAATATGTTAGCATGTACCACCTTGAGGTTCATTTGCTTGCAGGTATTTACAGGAAATACAATATTTATGAAGATTACAGATAAAAAACCACTGACAAGCAACTAGTGTGTAAAAGATGGCGAATTGTGCAAATAAAAACTACCAGGAACATGAGTTGTAAAGAGTGCTCCAAAGTGAGTGCCTGGGTTGCAGAATCAGTTTAGAGTTGCGAATGAAGTCGTCCATGTTGGCGTGGATTGGAAGGGTTTAGAAGGATGTAAGTCAATCAAGGGTAAATGGGACTAAATTAGACAATTTGTCTGCTGTATGACTCATTGACATACTCTTGTTATCTTTAGGGATGGGGGGGCGGTTGTGGTATAGAGTCCCAAGTTTTGTTTGTTTCTGTGAACCTCCTTTATTATGCAGTCAGTCCCATGTGCATCACCTACTTCTCTGGATTAAGTTTGATTTATTTAATCTTCCATACCTTCCTGCAGTTTAAAGGAGTATCAGAGGGGATAAATATCAATACCGAAAGTGAATGTATTTATCTGTACTAAAACCACAATTAATCTTTCAGATTAAGCTGTGGTTGGGCATTTAATAGTAATTGTGGAGCCTACTGGCACCCTGTGGCTCCGCGTAGTATTGCATCGTGACTTTTCCCAAAGAGATTTAGAGATTAAAGATCATCTTTACGTACAAACAAGCTGGATGAACTCGGCAGGTCGGGCAGCATCCGTAGAAATGAGCAGTCAACGTTTCAACGGATGCTGCCCGACCTGCTGAGTCCCTCCAGCTTGTTTGTACATGTTGATTTGACCTCAGCATCTGCGGTGTACTTTGTGTTTAAAAATCATCTTTAGTTGTCACGTGTACAATGAAACACACATTAAAGTGTTACTTGCGTCAAAGACGAACACCATCGGAGGATGTGCTGGAATCAAATTTAGCGCGACTTCGTTACGTGCCTTTAATCCTGACCCACGGGCCTGCATATCGGTGATTATTTTGATTTAACTCCTACCTCTGGATTCCCTAAAAATAATTTAAAATAATGCCGACGGACTCCAGTGTTAGCCATATCCACAGTCAGTCAGGGCAGCACGGTAGTGTGAGGTTCCAGTGACCCAGCTGCTGTCTATAAGAAACCCGACACCGTATGGGTTTCCTCCGCTGGCCGGCTTTCCTCCCACATTCCAAAGATTTGCACGTTAGGGGTGGTGAGTGTGTTGGCGGCAGAAGCGCGCTCACACATGCAGACTGTTGTTGACGCAAACGACACATTTCACCATGTGTTTCAATGTACATGTGACTAATAAAGCTAATCTCTGAATTTATATTTATAGAGAAAAATCTCTGGTTTCTGCTTTGTGGGAAAAGCGATCATTGGTTAATCGAGCTTCAATTTTATTACCTGTTATTCAGAGTTCCTTCACCAGAGGAAACTTCTCGTACCTGTTTAATAGATTTATCACTTCTTTTTGTATCCGCCAGCCTTTGTGGGAAAGAGTTAATTACAGAGCTCCTTTTGGACTGAATAAAACACTTGCTGATACAGTAAACATTTCAGGAGGAGTTTTAGCCAGAGTGGGCAAACCACTGCCATCTGTGGTAGAAGGTACGGACATAAGGGCAAGAGTAAAAGTTCCCCTGTATTTGTCACGTGTACATCGAAGCATTCAGTGAAACGCCAACGACCAAAAACAGGCAGAATTTGTGCTGGGGACAACCTGCAGAAGTCACTATGCTGCCCCTGCCAGGATTAGCATACCTACAACTCCCTTTTGAATGTGGGAGAAAATCGCAGTCACAGGGAGAACATTCTCCCCCGTTACAGATAGCGGCAGGA
Source organism: Hypanus sabinus (assembly GCF_030144855.1). NCBI lineage: Eukaryota > Metazoa > Chordata > Chondrichthyes > Myliobatiformes > Dasyatidae > Hypanus > Hypanus sabinus. The sequence goes on along the minus strand of NC_082707.1, from coordinate 182,965,356 downwards.
ACTGAACCCCGATTGCTGGCACTGTAAAGCGTTACACCAACTACTACGCTACTGTGACGCACCCTAGTAGTAGGCCACTCAGCCCCTCTAGCCTGTCTGGCTCTTCAGTCTAGGTCATGGCTGCTGTACCAACTCTCTGTGGCCTTCCATTTGAGGCAAATAATTTGGTGCATTAAAACGAAGTCCAGAGGTCTTATCCAAGGATCCAGCAAGAGGTACGAACGAAGTGGCTGCCAGCAGGCTACTATCGTGTTGTTGAAACTAATTCACAGGTATGTCAAGGAGAGGAAATGAACTTCTCTGCTCACTTCAGCGTGGCTGACCCTCAACTCTCCTCCGCAGTGGCTGAAGAGGGCCTCTGGAGACATGGGAGATGGTGGACAATGGAATCTGGAGCAACACACGGAGGGACCGAACAAAAACTTTTGGTGGACACCCTTCATCTGACCGGGACCATTTGCTGAAAGGCTGTGGGGATGTGGGAGTTTGGTATTGTCAAACTCCGACCTTGAGAACGAAAGCAAAAGCGCGAGGGAACCTGGAAGGATTAAATGGAGGGAGTACAGCGGACTGTTCTGGGCACCACGCAATTAGGAAGGATGTGATTAAACGAGAGCGGGTGCAAAAAAGATTCTCAAGCAAGGTGCCTGGACTCTAGAGCAGGTGGGGGGGGGGGTGTTACACAGGGTGTAGGCAATGTGCCGATGATGGTCGAGGCAGATACATCTAAGAGACGCTTAAATGGGCATATGAATTCTTAAACAAATGTAGGAGGGAACGGTTAGATTGATTTCAGAGCAGGTAAGACCGCTGAAGGGTCTGGACAATGCTGTTATATTCCCTGGTACAAGGAGAGACTGGACAGCCTAGGACTGTTTTCCCTGGAGCGAAGGACGCCGAGAGGTGACCTTAGAGAGGTTATTAAAATCATCAGCGCAGAGATACGGTGAATGGTCACAGTCTGAAACTGGAAGGTGAAAGGGAGAATATTTAAAGGGGGCCTGAGGGCAAGCAGGTTTTTCCGCCTGGAGAGTGATGGGTACATGGAATGAGCTGCCGAGGAAGTGGTTAGGGCACGTATATTAACGTTTAAAGTGCACAGGGCACGTATATTAACGTTTAAAGTGCACAGGGCACGTATATTAACGTTTAAAGTGCACAGGTACTCGGATAGGTAACGTGAAGATTTGCTTGATTACCTCGAAGCATCCAGTCAAATCAAATCAGCGAAGATGGTGCTGGGCACCTCGTTTCCAGAGCCAACATAACGTGCGATCCTTAGAATATGGGAGGAAACCCGCACCGTTTTAGGGAGAACAGAGACTCCTTACAGGCAGCGGCAAGATTCAAACTCCCGATCTTCCAGCTGGCCGTCCCAGAGAGATTTGGGCCACACGCCGGCAAACTCAGATACACAGCCTGGTCAGCGTGGACTAGTCAGACTGAACCTAAGTAGGTGGAGGAGCCCAGTGGGGCACGTAAATACGGAGTAGAGTAATACGCCAGCCAAGGTGCCTTCCTGGACTTGTCCCTTTTGCCTGCGTTTGACCCACGCTATTATAAACTTTGCCTGTCACGTGTCTTAACTTTTCAATTGTCATCGCTTCTCTGCGGATCGTCCCCTTGCCGTGGTGGAAGGGGTTGTGAGTTCCTGCGATCCCGAGAGCAACGCCGTCGGGAGTTTAACACCTGAGAGGGTTCAAGGGGAGGTTCCAGACAAACAGCGACCAGCCAGGTCCGGCGGTGGAGCGGCTACATCCGCAGTAAAGGTAGAGCAGCAGTCGTCTTGCATTCCAGCCACTGGACCCTGATCACAAACTGTCAGGGACCGTGTTATGACTGCGTGTGCACCAGCCTCCCCATGTTAAAGTCACGCACAAACGTTTTCCATTGACATCCTAGATTGGGTATAAACGGGTCCCTAATCGGCCTCCACAGCCACCCGAACCCCTAAAGAGAACATCGTACTCGACTCGAGTGATCGTTCCCACCTCTACTAATTCCTCTCTACCATCTACTACTGCTCTCTGGCTTCTCCCGCTAAGCCAGTTGACCACAGAACAGCCGCGATGGGCTGAATGGCCCGCTGTGACCTGGTCATACTGTTGACAGCAAGTAACCCGCTAACCACCAGCAGGACTCGCCGCAAGGAAAAAATGCCCAGCAATTATGTGTAATTTAGCGGGGGTGAAGGTGATTGCGATGTTTGTTTTGCGTTGATCCCAGCCGGTGACGGTGCTGTAAATCTTCGTGTCGGACTGTCTGGCCTTCATAACAAACTGACAGCCCGCTGGGCGGCACTGGCCTTGACGTTGACTCCCTGCCCCAATTTCCTCACTTCAGGCCCCTCTGAGAGTCGACGAGACTTCAGGGTTTCGTCATCTTCCTGACTTGCAAAGTGTTCGTGGGGGTGGGGTGAAAGACACGGCCGGGTTGATTAGGTTGATGCCGGAAAACTTGTCAGAGAGCTGTACAAATACATAAAGGTTCGCCTTCAATTACTCACTTCTCCATGGCAGATTAAAGTTGTAAGCAGCCGAGGGAGGGGTTGACTGCGTGTGCTGGTGGGTGTCCGCAGGAGGGCCACAGGGAGACCAGGCAAGGGGAAGAAATCAGAATTAGGCTTATATAGCCAACGTATGTCATGAAATCGGTACAGGGCCACACATAAAAATCACTATCACACAGTCATAGAGTCAAAGAGCACTATAGCACAGAAACAGACCCTTCGGTCCATCTAGTCCACCAAGAACTACAGTATTATTTTACCTAGTCACATGGATCTCTACCCAGACCCAACATATCCCTCCCATCCAAACTTCTCTAAAATGTTGCAGTCGAGTCTGCATCTGGTTCCACACTTGCTTTGTCCTCTGAGTGAATAAGTTTCCCCTCCTGTTCCTCTTAAACATTTCACCTTTAAAGCATGACCTCAGGTTCTAGTCTCACACAATCACAATGGGGAAAGACTGCTTGCATTTACTCGGTATACATGCCTCATAATTTTGTGTACATTTATCAAGTCTCCCCGCATTTTCCTACGCTCCAGAGAATAAAATCCTAGCCTATTCAACCTTTCCCTACAACTCAGGTCTTCAAGTCCTGACAACACTATTGTAAGTAATAAGTTGCAAAAAAATTTTATAAACAGCTATATAAAGAGGAATAGTGAGAGAGTGTTTGTGAGTTCATGGACTGTTCTGATGGCAGAGGGGAAAGCTGTTCTTAAGATGTGAGTGTGTGTATTCAGACTGCTCTACCTCTTCCCTGATGGTAGTAACGAGAAGAGGGCATGACCCAGCTGGTGACGAATGCTGCCTTCTTGGTTGTATCAATGTGTTGGGCCCAGCATTGGTCCTCTGAGATGCTGACGTACATAAACTTGGAACTGCCTGCCCTTTCCACCTCTGACCTCTCAGTGAGGACTGGTTTGCATTCTCCTGACTCGACCTTCCTGAAGTCCACAGTCATTTCCTCACTCTTGCTGGCATTGAGTGGAAGGTTGTTGCTCAATCAGCTGATCTATCTCACCCGTGTACAGCTCCTCATCGACATTTGAGATTCAGGGTAGTGTGAGTCTGTAGATTGGTGTCCTTCACTGCTAATGGAATGGCCTTTCTGTAGAAGCAGTGTTTGGGTTATGGTTAGAGATAACAGCTGCTTTGGAATGAGAGCCGTCCAATGGGGGAGTGTGTTTTCGTGCTGTGTTTGCCTGACACTGAGGGAATCTGGGTCTTTTGTTCAGGTGAAGATGAAGAGAGAAGATGCTAGAACGGAGTGGTCACGGACACCAGAAAGGAGTGGGCTTGGACTGGGACCGGGAGTCAACAGAGCCCGGGGGAATCGATGAAGGACCAACGGAAGAGAAACTGTGAACTCCAACGTGCACATTAAACTGTTTCAGTAAGATGGGCCCTTTACCAACCCTCTAGTCAAATTGATAATTACAAAGCTAAATTATTTAATTGTAACAGGGTACACGTCACAAGCATCCACACAAACAGGAGGTTTTACACCTCAGATTTCATGCGTTTGGCAGGGCCAGAGACTGCCTTCCGTAGACTAATGCCGCCGGCCGAACCTGAGGGTTGTGGTGTGCCTAGCCACACAGCCATGAGTGTAGAGAGAGAGTCGAGCAGTAGGCTAAACATGCATCTTTGGGATGAGCCCGGCTTGACTGTCAGCTCAATGATATTGACCTTGTGCTGATGTTGTGTTGCCCAACCTGCTGAGTTCCTCCAGCATTTTGCGTGTTGCAGAGAGCAGATATTTTTACTGATCTGCACTGACTGTCGTCTCCAGATTAGAAAGTCACAGATCCAGTTGCAGAAGGAGGTACAGAGGCCCTGGTTGTAAAGCTTCTCAATTAGTAAGGTGTGGGGGACAATGGTATTGAACGCTGAGCTGTAATCAACAAACAACAGCCTGGCGTATGTATTGTTGTCCGGATTTACTCTCCATGTGACTTGCAGGGAAAGCAAAGGAGAAACAACATTGAAAAGTACCGAATATTGAAAGGCCTAGATTGAGTAGATGTGGAGATGAGCATCCAGACCGAAGGGTACAGCTTCAGAAAAGAAAGTCATCCTTTTAGAATAGAGATGAGGAGGAATTTCTTTAGCCAGAGTGTGATGAATCATTGCTACAGATGACTGTGGAGGCCAAGTCATTGGATATATTTAAAGCAGATGTCAACATGTTCTTGATTAGTAAGAGCATCAAGGGTTACAGGGAGCGGGCAGAAGAAAGGATAATAAATCAGCCATGGGGCTTGATGGGCTGAATGGCCTAATGTTGCTCTTATGCCTTATGTTTTTATGGTCTAACTGTAGTCTTGAGCTTCTTTGATTCCAGTCCTATTCCACCCATCCACCACAAGCTCTCCTGCCAACATGACTGGTTCTGTTTCGTCTGTTTTCGACAGCAGCATCTCTTAAGCTGAATAAACCAAAGGATCTACAACAAGTTTCCCTCCTCCCTCTTCAGCCAAGGACCGCCTTTCAGCTAATCCCACAATGTCCGACTGGTGGCCAAAACTCTCTCTGATTTTGCACCACGGTGTATTTATTTACTACATTCCCCCTAGGGCAGTGGGAGAATCTGGTTTCCATTGGACACACCTGAACCTTAGCCCTCCATACCCTCCCATCCATATGCTTATCAAAACATCTCTTAGTTGAACCCACAACCACCACTTCCACCGGCAGCTCATTCCACACTCACACCATCTTCTGAGTGACGAAGTTCCCCCTCAGGTTACCTTTCACCTTAAACCTATGACCTCCAGATCTAGTCTCACCCAAACTCAGGGAGAAAAGCCTGCTTGCATTTACCTATCTATAACTTTGTAGACCTCTATCAAATCTCCCATCATCCTCTCATGCTCCAGGGAATAAAATCCTAACCTACTGAACCTTTTGCAAAAATTCAAGTCCTCAAGTTTCGGCAACATCTTTGTAAATTTTCTCTGTACTCTTTCAATCTTATTGATATCTTTCCTGTAGGTAGATGACCAGAACTGCACACCATACTCCAAATTAGGCCCTACCACTGTCTATACAATTTCAACATAACAGGCCACCTCCTGCACTCAATCCTTTGATTTATGAAAGTTAATGTGCCAAAAGGTCTCTTTACCACCCTATATCTGAGGAAGCTGGGCAAAAAAGTTAGAGACCAGTTGACTGTGAGCCACCTATTATAGTTCACCAGCTTCCATTTTCCCTAGCTGATCAAGACCATGAATTCTTACACTGCTTGGTATTCCAGAATTAAATTCCTTTCCTCTTGTATCTTGAACTCTTTGTTACCAGGGTAGATGCTGCACAGGTTAGAACACAGACCACAGAACAGAGCAGCACAGTATAGGCCCATGATGTTGTGACATATTTTTAACCTATTGATCAATCTATCCCTTTCCTCCTACATAGCCCTCCATTTTAAAAAAATCATTCATTAAGAGTTTCTTAAATGTCCCTAATGTATCTGTCTCTACCACCACCAATGGCACCCAAGATTCTCTGTTAAAATACTTACCTCTGACATCCCTTAAACTTGCTTCCAATCACCCTTAAAAAAAAGTAAGCCCATTTGTGTTGCCATTTCTACCTTGGAAAAAAAGTCTCTGGCTATCCACTCTGTTTATCCCTCTTATCATTTTTCACACCCTTAATAAGCCACCTTTCATCCTCTTTCACTCCAAAGAGAAACCTTAGCTTGCTCAACCTTTCCTCATAAGGCATGCTTTCAAATCCAGGTAAATCTCCTCTGTAGCTTCCACATCATTCCTGTAAAGAATCGACCAGAAATGAATGTAGTTCTGAATGTAATTCAGAAATGAATGAAGTGTAGTTTAATCAGGATTTTATAGACCGGGAACACTACCTTGAGGGTCTTGAACTCAATCCCCCCACTAAAGCACCATATATCTTCTTAACCATCGTATCAACTCACTCTGCAGCTTTGTGGAATCTATGGACGTAGCCCCAAACTGACTCTGTTCCTCCAACCTGCTAAGAATCCTGCCATTCATATTGTACTTTGCTCTATGTCTTACCTACAATGGCTTGGATAACATTTCCCTTGAAGAAGGAACATGCAAATTCATAGTTCTTTAAGGAACATTTTTAACAACTGTGTGAGCAGGAGACTGTGGTATGGAGGGGTGGGAAGAGACCTTATCTTGTGGAGTATCTGGTCATTGGTCAGTTTCCTGATCTCTCGGCCGTAACTGGGAATCATCAGGAAACCAACAGGTTGCTGATACCCTCTTCTCATTGGAGAGGAGGTGCAGGAACCTGAAGACAAACACCCACCATTTTAGTAACAGTTTCTTCCCCTCCACCATCAGATTTCTGGACCCATGAACACTACCTCATTATTTTTGCTCAATTTTTAAATATATACATTATTTCTTATCATAATAAATGGTATGTTTTATGTACTGCACTGCCACAAAACAACAAATTGCATGACATATGTCAGTGATAATAAACCTGATTCTGATTGGGAATTATGGAACAGTTCCCGAGGATAAATCCAGAAAAAGCAAATGCCCTGGTTTCTTTCAAATCTTAAATTATTTTCATTTTAAATTTGTGCTTGTAAATGACTTGTAATCTATGATCCGGCCTGCCAGCGATGAGTGAAAGGAATCAGATGGACCCAACCACCATCGCTCAGGGATTAGCCAGGAAATGAATCCTGGGGTTTCCTAGCACTGAATAAATTATGTAAATAAAGAATAAACAAATTCTCCTTACATCCACTACTTGAGAATAAAGGGGACATTCTCCTCATTCTTTTGGCTTTTGATATTTAGTTTAACAGGAAGGGCGCTGAATCGAGGCCAGTCTATATTTACACCCCTCCAACACAAGTCAGCGGGAGAGACCCTGGGGAATGCACAAATCCACTCACACCTCGCAAACAGAGAGGCCGAGAGCTCCCTAGAGCCGCATCTGGAGAGAAGGATACTTGGTGAAGTTTCCAGATGCCATTTGACCTGCACATTTAAACTCAGACTATTCTAAGCCCTCCGTTTATACTTGCGAAAGTGCTGTGTTCATAAAATAACCAAACAATTTCTGCCCTAACACTGAGCTGATGCGGCAACAGCCACACAGCGTTGTAGAGAGACACAGCGCAGCTCGTAGTTCAAAAGTTGCAAGGTAGTGATGCAGCTCTATAAAGGCCTGGTTATACCACACTTGGAGTATAGTGTTCAGTTCTGGTCGCCTCATAATAGGAAGGATATGGAAGCTTTAGAGAGGGTGCAGAGGAGATTTACCAGGACGCTGCCTGGATTAGAGAGCGTGTCTTATGAGAATAGGCTGAGTGGGCTAGGGCTTTACTCTTTGGAGTGAAGGAGGATGAGAGATGACTTGTTAGAGATGTACAAGATTATAAGAGGTATAGATAAAGTGGATAGCCAGAGATCTTTTTTCATAATTTTAAGGTGGCTGGAAAAAAGAATAGGGGGGATGTCAGAGGTAACATTTTTACCTGGAACGTGGTGAGTGCATAGAACGCGTTGCCAGGGCTGGTGGCAGAGGCAGATACGTTAGGGACAGTTACGAACCTCTTAGATAGGCACATGGATAAAAGAAAAATGGAAGGTTACGTAAGAGGGAAAGGTTAGATTGATCTTAGAGAAGACTGAATGATCAGCACAACATCGTGGGCTGAAGGGCCTGTACTGTTCTGTTCTCTGTTCTATGCAGCCCAACCCGTGTATACCAATCACAGTGCCCATCCAGCTAGTTCCAATTTCCTGCATTTGGCCCATATCCCTCCCAGTCCCACCCCTCCATGTACCTATCCAAGTGAATGATACTATTGCACCAGCCTCAACCTCTTTCTCTGGCAGATCATTCCATATAGACACCACCCTCTGTGTGGAAAACATTGCCCTTCATGTCCCTTTTAAATCTTTCCCCCCTCACTCTAACCCATACCCCCTAGTCTGGAACCCCCCCCCCCCCCCGTAACAATCCTATGCCTCTTACAACTTGAAACACATCTGTCAGGTTGCCTCTCGTTCTCCTTCGCTGCAAGGAGTAAAGACCAATCTCTCCTAAAACTCATGCCATCTAGTTAGCAGTACCCTCAGGAATGTTTTCTGCTGAACCATGTCTCTGCTTTAAAGAGATTAGGTTAGCTTTATTGGTCACATGTACATCGAAACATACAGTGATTGTGACAACAACCAGCACACTCCCAGGATGTGCTGGGGCAATCTGCAGGTGTTGTCATGCATGGCATTCCCACAGCTTGCTAGTCCTAACTCGAGGCAGTGTTGGGGTTCATCACTTACAGACTTGTGTCATTGAGCTTCCAACTTCCAAGTCAGTTCAGACTACTGAGGTTTGCCTGCTGTATCTGGTGTAGCTGCCTCTACATTGATGACACCTGATGTAAACTGGGGGCCCGCTCTGCTGAGCGCCTCAGCTCCATCTGCCAACCATTTCAATTCCTATCCTCATTCCCGTTATGACGCGTCAGTCCTTGGTGTCCTCTTCTGCCACGATGAGGCCACTCTCAGGCTGGAGGAGCAACATCTCATATCCCATCTGGGTAGCTTGGACATCTATTTCTCCAGCTCCTGTTAATAGTTCTCCTTCTCCCCTCCCTCTTCTTCATTTTCCCTCACTGGCCTTTTCTCCTCACATGACAATCACCTTCCTCCTGCCCTTCCTCCCATTCTCCCCTCCTATCGTATTCCTTCTACTCCCACTCTTTGCCTTTTCCATTTATCATCTCCCAGCTTCTTACTTCACCAGACCTGCCCCCACTCACCTGGTTTCACTTACCTAGCTCCTCCTCCTCCTCCTCTCCCCCACCTTCTTATTCTGCCTTCTTCCTCTTGCATTTCTGGTTCAGAAATGGTGGAAATGTCTTATGAAGATAGTTTGAGTGAGCCTTTGGAAAGGAGGAGGATGAGAGTTAACTTGATAGAGATGTACAAGATGACAAGAGGAGTAAATAGACAGAGAGAGAAGTTTTCCCAGACTAATACAAGAGGGCATAATTTTAAGGGGACTGGAGGAAAGTATAGGGGGGATGCCAGAGTTAGCTATTTTTACCCAGAGAATGATGGGTGCACGGAATATCCTGCCGGGGGTGGAGGTGGAGGCAGATACATTAGGAACATTTAAGTGACTCTTAGATAGACACATGGATGAAAGTAAAATTGAGAGCTCTGTGGGAGAGGAGGGTTAAGTTGGTGAAAAATTGGTGGAACAGGTGAAAAACTCAGTACAACATAGTTTTATTACAAAGATATGTTTATTACAAATGACACACTACAATAAGCACAGCGACAATAACAGAGACTAACACAAATAGCATAAAATTTTCCCATCCCTGTTAAGGGATAACATTTATCTTCTGTGGTGTCCAACAGCCATGAAAAACATCCATGGTACCTGCGGACAATGTGTGCTCCCTCCCCACAGTTACCCGGGCATGGACATACCCCTGGGACAGGGCTTTTCTTCTTGGGCATCCAACTGCACACATTCATGTTGGCCGGGTCACCTGGGGCTCGACTACGAGGTGTGTCAAAAAGTCCACACAAAGTGGTGGATACAGCCCAGTCCTTTACCGGAAATTCGCCCCCCACCACTGAGCACATCTAGGAGAACTATGAGAAAGCAGCTCCCATCATCAGGGACCCCCACCATCCAGGCCACGTTCTCCTCACTGCTGTCATCATGAAGGAGATACAGGAACCTTGAGTCCCACGCCACAAGGTACAGGAACAGTTACAACCTCTGAACCGGCATGGACAACTTAATTCGCCTTAACACTGAACTGATTCCAGAACATATAGATTCACTTTCAAGGACTCTGCTACTCATTCTCAGTATTATTTATTTACTTTTTATGATTAGTTCCACAGCTTGTCTTATTTTGCACATTGGTGTGTCGGAGATCACAGAGGGGGAGCCTATCACCTCCTACCAAGTACCTCTTCATCTTCTCCTCACACCTTCTTACTCTGACCTTTAATAGCTGATTTTCTAGTCCTGAAGAAAGGTCTTGGCCTGAAGCATCGTCTGTTTACACTTTTCCATAGATGCCTGCTAGGCTGCTGAGTTCCTCCAGCATCTTAGAAACATAGAAAACCTACGGCACAATACAGGTCCTTCAGACCATGATGCTGTGCCGAACATGTACTTACTTTAGAAATTACTAGGGTTACCCTTATCCCTCTATTTTTCTAAGCTCCATGTACCTATCCAGGAGTCTCTTGAAAGACCCTATCGTATCGGCCTCCACCACTGTTGCCGGCAGCCCATTCCATGCACTCACACTCTCTGAGTAAAAAACTTACCCCTGATATCTCCTCTGTACCTACTTCCAAGCACCTTAAACCTGTGTCCTCTCATGTTAGCCATTTCAGCTCTGGGAAAAAGCCTCTGACTATCCACACAAACAATGCCTCTCGTCATCTTATACACCTCTATTAGGTCACCTCTCATCCTCCGTCGCTCCAAGAAGAAAAGGCCAAGTTCACTCAACCTATTCTCACAGGGCATGCTCTCCAATCCAGGCAACATCCTTGTAAATCTCCTCTGCAACCTTTCTTTAGTTTCCACATCCTTCCTGTAGTGAGGTGACCAGAACTGAGCACAATACTCCAAGTGGGGTCTGATCAGGGTCCTATATAGCTGCAACATTACCTCTCAGCTCTTAAACTCAATCCCACAGTTGATGAAGGCCAATGCACTGTATGCTTTCTTAACCACAGAGTCAAACTGCACAGCCCCTTTGAGTGTCCTGTGGACTCGGACCTCAAGATCTTTCAGATCCTCCACACTGCCAAGAGTCTTACCATTAATAGTATATTCTCCCATCGTATTTGACCTACCAAAATGAACCACCTCACACTTACCTGAGTTGAACTTCATCTGCCACTTCTTAGCCCAGTTTTGCATCCTATCAGAGTTCCACTGTAACCTCTGACAGCCCTCCACACTGTCCACAACACTCCCAACCTTTGTGTCATCAGCAAATTTACTGACCCATCCCTCCACTTCCTTAGCCAGGTCATTAACGAAAATCACAAAGAGTAAGGGTCCCAGAACAGATCCCTGAGGCACTCCACTGGTGACCGACCCCCATGCAGAATATGACCCGTCTACAACCACTCTTTGCCTTCTGTGGGCAAGCCAGTTCTGGATCCACAAAGCAATGTCCCCTTGGATCCCATGTGTGTTTTGTGTGTATTACTCTCAAAAAGACATACAGGTTGGGGTTAGTTAAAGAGTGGGCATGCTATGTTGATGCCAGAAGCATGGTGACACTTCCTGTGTTGGTCATTGATGCAAGCAACACATTTCACTGTATGTTTGGATGTACCAATGACAAATAAAACTTAATCTAATCTCTATCCCACTGTATAAGACGATTGATTGGTTCCCAGTATGATAAAGTGGTCTCTTTACCTCACAATCTACTTCATTGTGACTCTGCACCTTATCGTCTACCTGGTCTGCATTTTCTCTGTAACACTTTACCTTGCATTCTGTTGCTGTTTTCCCTTGTACTGCCTCAATGCACTGTTGGAATGAAATGATCTGTATGGGCGGTGTGCAAGACAAGTTTTTCCCTGGACCTCAGTACGTGTGACAATAATAAGCCAATTTACCAGTTAACATTGACCACTCTACCACTGATTGTGTGTCAGCCTTTGTTTATCAAGTTCAAGCTTAATTGTCATTGAACTGTATGTGAATACAGCCAAACGAAACAGCATCATTCCGGGGGCCAAGGTACAAAACACTGCACCGACAGTCATACACAGCAGTGTATGTATAGCACATATAAGACTGGGTAAAATACAGTCACACAAAAAATATAGTCCAAATCCTTGAGTCCATGAATGTTGCAGCAGTCTGCAGTCAAACACAATACATCTTGTCTTCCGCTGAGCAAACACTGGAGAGCAGCACTGACTCCAAAATGGACACTGATGCCAACTCTGGTGCCTCTCTCCTGGGTGGCTGCAAGCAGGAGACACCACGGTCTGAGGCCTAATCCTCGCTACGACTGGGGTCACTCAGCTTGCCCTTGGTCTTCACCCGCCGTTTGCCAGCAAAACAGTGAATTGGACTTGCAGCATTCCACACCACCAATGTCCCACAGGGTCCTGCAATCACAAGGAAAGTGACCAAGACGATCACTCACTCTTAGACTGCACACTACCTTCACGCACCGATTCCTCTCTGTCGTAGGCAACAGCACAGTCCTCACCGAGTCCAGCTCCTTCAGATTCTCCACCTGTGACCAACTCGGTGATGGGGCAGATCCAGTACTTAATGTCCAGCAGGGTTATGTGATTGCAAAAAGTACACTTTAAAAAGACAATAACACCTTTGATTGGCCTCGTAGAAGCCAGCACACCACCATCATACTGGAACTTTTATGTATAGTTTTTCATAAATTCTATCGCATTTCTTTATTTTCCTGTAAATGCCTGCAAAAAATGAATCTCCAGGTAGTATATGGTAAGATACACGCACTTTGATAATAATTCAATCACAATGCCCATGACCTCAGCATTCCCCGGCCTTTGAGCCCCCTTCTCCAGCCTCTTTGTGACTTCCCCACTCTCTGACCCAACTTGTTCTTAAAGGCCCTGCTGTTAGAAGATGAAAACAGATTTTTTTCTTAAAAAAAAACTTTTTCCCTCGGTGGTGGAAACCGCATTAAAAGTTTACGAGGAGTAAACGCCCTGTATCTGAGCAGGGCTCATTTCACTCTCGTTTCACCTCTTAAAGTATTTAGTGCTGTAAATCTGTACGAGGCTGGTCAGGAGCCAAACCACCTCATCAATCAGCTTCCCATCAAAGGGCTGGAGGTAGCGAGAGAGTGAAGGCGCAATTCTCGATAACCTGCTGCATTTCCATTCATCTAATAATGAGCGTTACTTCACTGACCTGTTTAACATACCACTTGCCACTTGCATAAACATAAAGCACGTCCAAAGATAATTTAGCCAGCAGGCTTTGGGAATGTTCCAACGTCGATGGAACTGAGTAGACGCTCCCACCTCCTTGCATCACTGCCACGACCACCTCCCACTCCCATTCCCAAGCTCATTTTACTTTCTTTCAGCCGGAGAACCTTCTTTGCCAAGTCGTCAAAGGATAAAAAGTTATGAATGTTTTATCTGGGATGGATTTTCATTCCATAGTCTATTTCAATGGTACCCAAGCTCTCCTTTGCTCTAGAATTGTCTGCCCCCAATTTCAGGATGTGTTGCTTTTATTATAGTAATTGGAAACTCCAAGCCTCTCGCTCAAAAAGAAAGCACATGAGAAAAGTCATTGGCTGCAGTCATACCAACGCCGCAGGACTTGTTTGTGTCCAGGACAAAGAAGTGGGCGGGGAAAATCATTGCAGACACTACTCACCCTGCAAAGTGCCTTTTCCAAAAGTTCCTTCTGGAAAGTACTATAGGGCAATTAAAACAAAAACCTCACAGCATCATAGAAGTTTTGTCCCCCAGGCAGTTAATCTGATCGACCGTTCCAGTAAGCCTTCCCCCACCCCCCTCTATCACTCCAGCCACCCAGTGTAAACAACTTAAACCGCTTCTTATAATGCTTTTTACATTGGAAATACGTGCTGGTATTTATCTATTTATGCACATTTTATTCTATTTCTGTGCTAACTTTATTTCTCTGTAATTCTTTATTCTGTATAGTTGTTGAATGTCGCACCCCGACCAACACACTGCAGCAAATTCCTAACACAATTAAATGCTTTTTGAAGCTTTCTGTATGACGCACGGCTCCGGGGTCGTACCTCCAATGGGTTCTTTTTTTCTCCTCACTTTTCTTGCTTAGTAGGGATTTTTTTTATTCACAAAAATTTTTCAATCCTTAAGATAATTTCTTCTTTTTTGAGGCATTGTAAGTGCTGTTACTTCAATGTATTTGTACTATTTTTGAATAATAATAATACTATTAATAATAATAATAATAATAATAATAATAATAATAATAATAATAATAATTAAAAGATTTGAAAAGAACACAATTAAGTGTGCAAAGTATGGTGAAGAGAGTTGATCCTGGGTCATTGATTCGTCCCTGGTGTAAGAAAGTACCAAATAACGGATGCAGTCAGAAGTGAATGAGTTTGTTTTAGCACATTAAACAGGATTGGATTGGTTTATTTTTGTCAAATGGAACATATATAGAAAGCACAGTACAGGTCCTTCACCTCATGATATTGTGCCAACCTTTTAACATACTCTAATATCAATCTAACCCTTCTGCCCTACACAGCCCATAACCTCTCATTGTCCTTACAGTAAACCCATCTGCCTATCCAAGAGCCTCTTAAATGCCCCTAATGTATCTGCCTCTATCACCACCCCTGGTAGGATGTTCCAAACACTCACCACCCTCTGTGTAAAAAAAAACCTACCTATGACATCCCCCCTATACTTTCCTCCAATCACTTTAAAATTATGCCCCTGGTATTAGTTATGTCTGGCCTGGGAAAAAGACGCTGGCTGTCCAATCTATTCCTGATATCAGCTTGTACTTCAGGCAGGGTCCATGAAGGGGAGGCTAGCTCCCGTGTAGTTACGTGCAGAGCAGTTGTCGTACCAAGCTGTGATTCTTTCTATGGTGCATCAATAAAAACTGGTGAGGGCCAAATGAGACAAGCCAGATTTCTTTGGCCTTCTGGGAAGATGTTGGTGAACTTTCTTGACCATACATACATGAGACCATACATGAGACTGTATGTATGTATCGATCTATGTCTCTTCACTAGAGGGATGTGGAGATCTGAAGGTGGAGGGGGAATACATGCTCAAAAGATAGGAGAATTGAGGGCAGTGGGGAACTGGCAAAGACGAGGAGTTAAGGCCAGCGTATATCAGAAGGGTGGGGCAGCGTGGCCTCCTCCTGCTATCGTGTTCGGCTCGCTGTTGTATGCGATGCTCAGCTGGGGTTCCACTTACACTTCCAGCTGAGAAGCTTGGCCAACTGGCACAGTGAGTAGAGCCACAGCCTCTCTCCTTTAGAGTCCCGAGTATTTCTTAAATCTCGTTCCTTTGTAAACAGAACACCAAACAGAACGGCTCAGGTACAGGCCTTTCAGCCCACAATGTCTGCGCTGAACACAACCCTAACTTTTGCCTGCACGGGATTCATATCAAGGATCAGCTTCATTCACCATATACATTTCCATGTGTTAGGAGTTTGCTGCGGTGTGTTGTTCAGGGTGCAGCATACAACAAGATTCAACACTTACATAAAAATAAAGTTAGAGGTTAAAGTGTGGTTATGGTTTAAAATGTGTGTAACTCTATAAACACCAGCATGTTGACAAAAATTGGTAAGAGTCAACAGGGTCGTGCTGAATTTCTTTACCCTCCTGAGGAAGTAAAAGATTTGGTGAGCTTTCTTGCCATGACATCTACTTGTTTGGACCAGGACAGGCCACAGGGGAAGCCCATTATCGTACCTGCTTCCACCACCACCATCCCGGCAGCCTGTTCCACACACCCACCACTCTCTGCCCCGTATATCTCCCCTAAACTTTCTCCCTCTTGTCTTTAACCTATGTCCTCTTGTATTCAATATTTCTACCCGGGCGGCGGGGGGAGACCAAACATCTGCCCTATTTATGCTTCTCATCATTTTGTAACGTTCCCCTCTCAGCCTCCGACCCTCCGACACTCCAGAGAAAATAACCCAAACTTGTCATGACTACCACCTTCTTGGGTAGAGGATTTCAGGAAATCCTTTGGGAGCTAAAGATGATTCTGATGGCCAATTCTGATTGGGTGTACTTAAAGCAGAAGTTGACAGGTTCTTGATTGGTGAGGCCATCAAAGGTTAAGGGGTGAAGGCAGGAGAGTTGGATAGGGAGGGATTATTATCAGCCATGATGGAATAGTGGAGCAACTCGATGGGCTGAATGGCCTAATTCTACTCCTATGTCTTATGGTCTTGTGGTCTTATGGGGAAAAAAAAACTTTCTCAGAAGGCTCTAGCTCTTACTCCTTTCCCAAATCCCATACCCGGCCCAACACCGTGTGTTGTCCGAGTAAGCTTTTACCTGTAGGTAGCACAGTGTAAACTCTGCCAAAAGTCTCCCACCCCCCATCCTTGACTCCATCATTCCTTGGTTGTTAACGGAACAAGCCTCATTATCGCTAACGTGTTTGATGAATGTTCCATTTTTCCCAATTCTGTTGTTTTTGTTAGCAAATATATTTTCAGACAAGTTGCAGTGAACCAGTAATATTCTGTAATCAGTGAAATATTCGGCAAATGCCAAGGAGAACATTTACTTTGGTCTCTCGGGTAATAGGGCATTTTGCAAAACATTCAGCTAATGTTTACACTTTTGGTTTTCTATATATTTTTTCGGAATTGTTATGTGCTCAAGGCTATGCCAAGTAAGTCCACTGTAGCAATGATTTTGTAAGAATCTGCTCCCTCCCAGAGGGTCTAATGTCGACTTTAGTTTCAACAAGTAAAATATGGCCCTGACGGAGAGGGAGAGGGCAATGTTTTCAAAAATTACTGGAGTCTGTGTGAGGATAGAGTGACAGACAGACACACACCCAACGTTTTAGGAACAGCTCCTTCCTCTCCGTCATCAGGTTTCTCAGAGGTCCACGAGCTCTACCTCAGTAATTTTCCTCTCTTTTTGCACAATTTAGTTTTTAATGTAATCTATTGTAATTTATAGTTTCTTTGTATAGCACTGTACAGCTGCCACAAAACAATAAATTTCATGGCATACCTCCTGTACCTGATAAAGTGGCCACTGGGTGTATGTCCATGGTCTTCGGCTGCTGGAGCCCATCTACTTCGAGGGGTTGTGTGCTTTCTGCACACCGCTGTTGTAACGTGTGGCTATTTGAGTTATGAGTCTACCAGTTAGTGTGAAAGTACCTGGCCTTTCTCTTCTGACTTCTCCCATTAACGAGGTGTTTTCACCCACAGATTGAATGTTTTTTTGCTTTTCACACCATTCTCTGCATAAACGCTGGAGACTTGTGAAAATCCCAGTTTCTGAAATACATAGGTCATCTTGTCTGACACCAACAATCATTCCACGTTCAAAGTCACTTAGACCACATTTCTTCCCTATGCTGATGTTTGGTCCGAACAACAGCTGAACCTCTTGATGGTGCCTGCATGTCCTTATGCATTGAGTTGCTGCTACAAGATTGGCTGACTAGATACTTGTATTGATGAGCAGGAGTACAGGTGTAGCTAATAAAGTGGCCACTGAGCATATGTCAGTGATAATAGACCTGTTTCTGATTCTGATTATGAGAAAGCCCCTCGAATGTTTCGAGTTGACCAGGAAAGCCGATGTAGGCTGCATACAGGACAAAGAAAGAAAATGTTTAGCAATATTCTGGAGGAAGCCAGTGGGTCGAGCAGCATCTGTGGGTGAAAAGGGAAATGTTGATGTTTCCCATTGAAACGTTGCATCAGGACTGAGAGTGGAGAGGGAAGATGCAGTAACTGTCAGCTGTTTCTGCAGATGCCCCACTGAAAGCCTCTGATCACAGCCTGGTAATACAACTGCTCTACGGGTGACTGCAAGAAAAACTGCAGAGTTGCGGACTCTGCACTTTAGGAACTTTAGGAAAACAAGTCTCCCCTCCATGGACTCTGTCTAACCCTCTGGCTGCTTCAGTAAAGCAGCCAGCATGATCAAAGACCCCACCCGCCCCAGACACTCCCTCATCTTCCCCCCCCCACCGCATCAGACAGAAGGTACAGAAGTCTGAGAGCACGTATCACCAGGCTCAAGGTCAGCTTCGACCTGCTGTTGTCAGACTCTTGAACTGTATGATAAAATGGACTCCTCGACCTTGCTATGACCTTGCACCTTATGGTCCGCCTGCACTGCACTCTCTCTGTAACTATAACACTTAATTCTGCACTCCGTTACTGCTTTGCTTATGTTTACTGTAGCTCGATGTTCTTCCGTGTGCAATGAACTGTTCGAATGGCACACAAACAAAAGCTTTTCACTATATTGTGGAATATGTGACATTAGTAAACGATTATGAGGATAGCCAGTACGGAAGGACGAGGGGGAGGGTGAGACCGTGATTGAAGGGCAATTATGTGCTGGCTATCTCCCCGTCCACTCTCAGATCTGATGCAGGGTTTCAACAATTCCCATACACTCACAGATGGTGTACAACCCACTAGTCCCTCCAGCAGATTGTGTGCTTCCAGCCTGTCTTGCGTCTACGAACAAAAAAAACCCCAGGTAATTTGGCCCATCAAGTCTATGCTGGCTCTCAGAGTAATCCCACCATCCCCACTCATTTCTCTGTAAACAATTCTCTCGTACAAGCCCATTAATGTCTGTTGATCCTACCCACCCATGGTTGTCCATTTCACCCACCAACCTGCACGTATTTGGGGCGTGGGCAGAACTGAATCAGGTTTACTATCACTGATATATGTTGCATCTTGCAGCAGCAATACAAAGCCACATATAAAAAGTTACTAGTCACGTGAACGTTGAATTTTCCAGTAACCAGTAACCCTTCCCTCTAACAGGTTGCTTCCACCTTCTCCCTCTTTGTGATTCTCCTCTGATGCTCCCACTTTCCATCCCTTTGCCTTAACCACCCCTGCCTCCCAGCTCTCTGTCACCCATCTTCATCACCCTCCCCTTATAGTTTGATCCACCCACTTACAGACACAGTTCACCCACAATTCTCACAACTGCCCTTCCCCTGTCTGGTTCTAGTTCCATCTGCCATACACCTCTCCTCAAATGGATCCCATTTTCACCTCCTATATTTCACAGAGTCCAGCAAAGGTGGCCTTTGGAATTCTTGTTGATCTCCCTCCTGTGACTGCCTCCAACCCTCACACACCCCTCCTCCCTCCTCACTCCACCTGCCTCTCATTTCTCTTCGTCTACTCCATCAATCATCCAACTGCCGCTCTCTCCCGACACTCTTCACTCCCCTCCCCTATCTCACTCAACGAGCCTGTTACACCCTCATTTCTATTTATATGTGTATCGCTCTCTCTCTCTCTCTCTCTCTCTCTATTTATCTCTGCCGCTCTGTTTACCTGTCGATTTATCTACCTATCTTTCACTATCTATCTATTTATTTATTTATACAGGTATACCTACCATCAAAGATCCCCGCCTTCCAGTCCATGCCATCTCCTCTCAGCCACCATCGGAGAGGAGATACAGAAGCCTTAAGACCCACACTACCAGGTTCAAGAGCAGTTACTTCCCTTCAACCGTTCAGTTTTTGAACTAATGGGCACAACCCTATTCACAGCAAGAGCACTTTGATCACTTTGCTCTATAATGAACTTATTGTTTGGAAAAATATTCCAAATTCCAAAGAAGTTTCCTTTTGTTCTATTTGTGTTATTTCTTGTAATAAGTGTGTGTAGTTTGTTTTCCTTGTGAATGCTGCCTACCTGAAGCTGTGTGTTGGTGTCGCTGCTGCAATAAGTCTTTCATTGCAGCTGTGCAGGCATGGACTTGTGTATATCAGTGCACACTCGACTTGGACTTTCTCAGTCCAGCAGTCACCTGGGTCAAATGTCCACAGAGGTACGGTGGAGGACCCTCTGACCGGTTACGTCACCGTCTGGAATGGAGGTTCCGAGGCGCAGGGTCGGAAAAAGCTGCAGAAGGTCGTAGACTCAGCCACTAGCCTTGTCACCATCAAAAAGCGATGCTTCAGGAATGTGACATCCATCATGGTGTGCACTTTCATCCATTATATGCCCTCTTCTCGTTACCACTTTGAGTGCAGGTACAGGAATCTACTCCCCTCCACCGCCAGATTTCCGAATGGTTCATGATTCCATGAACACCACCTCACTAATTCACTCCCTTTTTGCACTATATGTTTATTTTTCTTTCTTATTATAATAACTAACAGTAATTTTTTTATGTCTTGCATTTTCTGCTACCACGAAGCGACGAATTTCGTGACATATGTCAGTGATAATAAACCTGATTCTGATTCGGAACCCCCCTGTTCTGCTCACTTTGTGACCGCGAGGCTAAGCACAGCCCCAATGCCACACTTCCATTTGCTGACTCCGGCTGGATCAAAGATGAGGACAAAACAGCATACAGGAGGGAGACGGAGAATCGGGCTGAATAGTGCCACAACAACCCCTCACTCAACATCAGCAAAACCAACAAGGTGATGATCAACTTCAGGACGAAGGAACCAGGGGTCCACGAGCCAGTGATTGGAGGTGGACAGGGTCAGGAACTTCAAATTACTTGGCATTACCATACCAGAGGATCAGCAAGTTACGGGGAAAGCACGGCAGCACCTCTAAGTTTGCACAGATTCAGTATATCGTATAAAACTTTGACGAACTTCTGAGGATTCACCGCAGAGGGAACACCCTGACCAGCTGCATCGTGGCCTTGAATGTAAACACCAACACCCAAGAAAGGAAAAGCCTGCAAGAATTAGTGGGTACAGCCTGGGAAAAGACCTCCCCACCATTGAGCACGTCTACAAGGAGCAGCGCCACAAGAAAGCAGCGTCTATCATCAAGGACCCCACCCTCCAGGCCACGGTCTCTTCTCACTGCTGCCACCAGGAAGGAGGTACAGTCCTGAACCAGCCTGAATAGCTGCACTTACCTCAACACTGAACTGCTTCTCCAACCTATGGACTCACTGTCATGGACTCTACAACTCATGCTCTCAGTATGAGTTATAATTTATTATTATTACAATTGTTTGCTTTTTTGCAGTTGCACAGTTTGTCTTTTTTTGTACATTGATTGTTTGTCAGTCTTTGTGTATAGTGTTTCATTGATTTTATTGTATTTCTTTGTTCTACTGTGAATGCCGACAAGAATATGCATCTCAGGGAAGTTTGTGGTGACTAATATGTACTTTGAACTTTGATTCAGATTCCTGTCTCACCGTTTCTCTTTATACTGACCACCTCCAGTATATGGAAGGAAGAGTCCAGAGACAGGACATTGACATGGAACGTCACCAGTTCTTTTCCCCCACAAAAGACGCTGCTCCACCCATAGAGATCCTCCAGCAGGTTGTGTGTTGCTCGAGATTCCAGCCTCTGCAGTCACCGGTGTCTCCGGTGTCGGCTGTCTTGCTGTCCTGCTGTGCCGAAATATATGCCATTTCTGCTAAATTGGCATGTCATTGACCATGAGGCTAATTACGACAAATCAGAGGTAGGTCACACCCAAGTAATATCTCAGCACAGTTTTATTACTTAAAAAATAATCACACATACGTGCACGCACACACACCTAAATAGAATATGTATATGTACAGAATTTACAGCAACATGGGTCCACTGAATGGACAATGTACAAGGCAGCAGCCGCAAGCTGTTGAGTGTTTCTGGTCACCTTGGTTGTCAACTGTCTGAGTCCAGCTCGCTCTCTGGGGCTGCAGCTCTCTCTTCCCTTAGGGTCTTCCCAGCCGGGCTGGGTTTCAAGTTTTTGATCCATTTCTGGGAGTCCGATTCCTCTGAGGATGACCTCTTCTGCCTCCTCCATTTAGCTCGCCGGTTTTTAAACCAGACCTGGATAAAGGAGAGGAAAACAGAGATAGAGAGAGCGAGAGAGAGAGAGAGAGAGAGAATTAGGCCATTTAGCCCATCAAGTCCACTCCGTCATTCGATCATGGCTGATTCATTATCCCTCTCAAACCCATTCATTTTATACAATACAGTTTGTTGTGTACCTGAGCACTTTACAGCTCCTAAGTTCTCATCTGGGATCATAAGATGATGAGACAGAGGAGCAAAATAAGGCCATTAGGCCTATCAAATCTAGTTCACCATTCCATCAATGCTGATTTCTTACCCCTCTCAACCCCATTCTCCTGCCTCCTCCCGGTCAGCTTTAACACTAATCATGATCGATCAACCCCCACTTCCAATATGCCCAATGACTTGGCCTCCACAGCCATCTGTGGCAATGAATTCCACAGATTCACCACCTTCTAAAGAATCTCCTCATCTCCATTCCATAGGGACATCCTTTTATTCTGAGGCTGTGCTCTCTGGTGCTGGACTCTCTCACTACCAGGAAAACCTCTCCACGTCTACTTGTCACAGGCTTCCAGCACCAACACAGCATTCCAATGCCCACAACTTCTGACACCTGAGTAACTTTGCTCTGTTTTTGCACTACTTATTTCATTTCATTTGTATATACCTGTATATATATTTCTTATTGTAATTAATAGTATATTCTTATGTTTTATACTGAACTGATGCCGCAAAACAACAAAGTTCACAACTTATGTCAGTGATTATGAAGTTAATTCTGATTCTGATTACTAACCCTAGCTGGTTTGTCTTTGGAAGGTGGATGGGAATTGAAGGGCCTGCACCGTTCTGTGTTCTCCAGTCTCTCTTGTGTCACATTCCTTCCCAGAATCACTGAGTTTTGAACAATTTTATCCTGTTTGATGTACCATCCCTAAAGCCACTTAAAATGCTGCAGGTGCATTACAGGGGTTAAGGGAGGAACATTACAGCACGGTACAGGCCTTTCAGCCCTCCATGATGTGCCGACTGATAAAAAGCCTACTCCATGACCAATCTAACCCTACCCACCACACAGCTCTCCACGTTTATATCATCCATATGCCTATCTAAAAACCTCTTGAATGTCCCTAACCTACCACCACCCCTGGTAGCAGGGCCCATACTCTCAGATGTAAAAAAAAACCTATCTGACATCCCCCCTATACTTTCTTCCAATCACCTTAAAATTATACTCCTTCGTATCTGCCCTGGAAAAAAAATCTGTGTGTCCACTTCATCTATGCCTCTGATCATCGTATACACCTCCAGAATAGGAATCAGAATCAGGGTTATTACATGTGTTTCTGGCAGCTGCACAGTGCATAATACTGTATACATTAAACATTTTAATAAGAAATATATTTTAAAAAATTAAACAAAAAGAGAGCAAGGAAACACCTTTCCTCCAATCATCTTAAAGTTATGGCCTTCGGAGGTTGCAGTTCCGCTACACGTCCCTGTGTAGGCTGATGGGTTAAATGGCTGTTGTAAAATTGCCCCTGGGGTGTAACTGAGTAAGTAGCATCAGTCTTTTTGCTTCATATAAGACAGTGATAATAAACCTGATTCTGATTTTGCAGAGGAAGTGGGGAAATACAAAGAGATTTATAAATGGATGTCTAGTGTGGGTCGAAGAATTAATTGTATGACTATGAGATATAAAGCACTGCCTTAAAAGGCATTGGTCAGACCACATTTGGAGTATTGTGAGCCATTTTGGGCCCCTTTTCTAAGAACGGGTTTGCTGACATTGGAGAGAATCCCGAAGTGTTTCACAACAATGATCTGGGAATGAAAGGGTTAACCACTGTTTGATAGCTCTGGGCTGCACTTGCTGGAATTCAGAGAAAGAATGGGGTTCTTTCTGAAACTCATTGAATATTGAAGGCCCTATTGAGAGGATATTTCCAATTGAGGGGGTGTCTGAGAGCAAAGGACCTAGGCTCAGAATAAAATGGTGTCCCTTTGGAAAAGGGATGAGGAGAAATTTCTTTAGCTGGAGGGTGGAGAATCTGCAGAATTCAGATGACTGTGGAGGCCAAGTCCTTAGGTATATTTAAAGTGGAGGTTTGATAGCTTCTTGATTAGGAAGAAGCTCAAAGGTTATGGAGAGCAGGCAAGAGAATAGGGTTGAGAGGGTCTGATTGGCCTAATTCTACACGTGTGTCTTTGTGTTATGGAGTAAGAACTTGCATTCACTTAGTGTTCTTACATCACCGAGTATTTTACAGCCAGTTGCTCCGTAGACACCAGTGTGATGTCCCTCTAACAAATTTAACCTGTTCATTAGTAATATTGAGTGAAGGAGCTACAGTACCCTGAAAAAATATTCAGCCCCAAAACTAATTTCACATTTTACTGCCTTATTTTATAAATTTAAAACATATTGAAGTAGGCTTTTTAAGCAAATCTACAAAACATGATGCATCATGTCAAAAAAATTCTAAAACCTGTCAACAATGTACAAAAAAATTTAAAACCAGAATTATGAGGCTGAAAAAGTATTCATCCACTTAATTACTGCACTAACTTTTCTCAGGTACAATATACTATAATCTTACCAGCTCACTCAATTTGTTGATGTAGAAAATTGGAGGATCACCTTTTTAAATGAAATCATAAGAATAAATATCCCTCTCTCTCTGTAAGGTCCAACAGTATAGTAGATGTTCAACAGACTAAACCAAAATGAAAGCAAACGTAAATTCAGGACAAGTCTGGGAAATGATAGTAAAGGCACTGAACACACATTGGAGCTCAGTGCGGTCCACGAGAAAAATGAAGCCACAGCCACACTGCTTGGATCAGGCCGCCTATCTAAACTTAGTCACTGGAGAAGAGTGGCACTTGTGAGGGAGGCGGCTGTGGCGCCAACAGTCACTCTGAGTGAGCTGCAGAAGCCAGTGGCTGCAACCGGAGATGAGTTCATGGCTCCACAATCTATAAGGCCTTTCTCAAAATTTGTACTTCAAAGTTAAAAGTTCAATGTAAACTTATTATCGAAGTACATATATGTCACCAAATACAACCCTGAGATTATTTTTGCAGGCATACACAATAAATCCATAATAGAATCAATGAAAGAACGCACCAGCCTGGGTGTTCAACTAGTGTGTAAAAAACACAAACTGTGCAAATACAAAATAATAAATAAATAAATAGATAGATAAGCAAGCAAGCAAGCAATAAATATTGACAGCATGCAATGAAGAGTTCTTGAAAATGAGTCCATAGGTTGTGGGAACAGTTCAGTGAAGTTGAAGTGATCACCTTTGGTTCAAGAGCCTGATGGTCAAGGGATAGTAACTGTTCCAGAACCTGGTGGTGTGCGTCCTGAGGATCCTGTACCTGCTTCCTGATGGCAGCAGTGAGAAGGGAGCATGAGCTGGGAGGTGGGGGTCCCTGATGATGGATGCTGCTTTCCTGCGACAACACTTCATGTAGATGTGCTCAGTGGTTCAGAGGGCTTTACCTGGGATGTATCCTCTACTTTTTGTAGCAGTTTCCATTCAGGAGTATTGGTGTTTCCATACCAGCCTGCGATGCAGGGAGTCAATGAATTTCTCCACCACACCTCTATAGAAATATGTCAAAATTTTAGATGTCATGCTGACTCCCAAGGAAGTAGAGGCACTACCGTGCTTTCTTCATAATTGCACTTAAATGCTGGGCAGGCCCTCCAAAATGAGCTGACCCTCTGATTGAGGACTGGCTCCTGGACTTCTGGTTTCCTCCTCTTAAGGAAGAGTGGCAAGGAAGAACTGGCTAAAGAAAAAGCATTTCCTTGCCCGTAAAGGCTTTGCAAAGTGTCACTTAGAAGATACTGTAAAGATGTGGAAGAAGATCTTGCGGTTGGTTGAGACTGAAGTGGAACCTTTTGGTCTCAACACTAGCGGTACATGTGGCATAAATCCAATCCTGCACATCTGCCAGTTAACAGCATCCCTACTGTAAAGTATGGCAGAGGTAGCACCATGCTATGGGGACGCTTTTCAGCAGCAAGAAATAGAAATCTGGTCAGGAATACTGGGAAGCTGAGTGCAGCTAAATACAGAGAGATCCTGGATAAAACCTCTGCCAGAAAGCTTAAACCGGGAAGAAAGTTCATCTTTCAGCAGGACAGCAACCCAAAGTACACTGCCAGAGCAATCATGGAGTGGCTTCAAATGATGAAAATTGACTTCCTTGAGTGGCCCAGTTAGAGTCCTGACCTTAAACCAACTGAACATCTCTGGCAAGACCTCAAAATTGCTGTGCACCATCACTCCCCAACTAACCTGGTACAGCTTGAGCCATTTTGCAAGGAAGAATGGGCAAATCTTGCTCCGGCACATTGTGCAAAGCTAATAGAGACTTATTCATTAAGTCTACTGGCTGTAATATCTGTGAGAGGTGGTTTCAACTAAGTACTGAGCAAAGGGGGATGAATACTTTCGAAGTGCAGACATTTCAGCTTTTGAATTTTTAGTTTTTCATGCTTTACAATTTCCCCTGTTTTTTGGGCTCTACTGTGTAAAGAAGGAACACGTGATTCGCAACTAAAAATTCTCAGTTAAATTGATCAAAACTCCTGGTTGTAGTACTCACTTAAGTGAACAAAGGGTTGGGGCTGAATACTTCTACAATGCACTGTAACTGTAACAGAAATCATGGTTAATTGGATCCTTGCTTTGTGCAGTGGGTAAGCTGGACCCACTGGATAAATGAAATTAACAGGGACATGTGTCAAAGGGTTACAGCACCTTATAGACATTCTGCAGATGCTGGAAAACTTGATCAACCCACACAAAATGCTGGAGAAACTCGGTAGGTCAGTTAGCATCTATGGAGGGGAATAAACAGTTAATGATTTGGGTCAACGAGTTTCAGTCCTGATAAAGGGTCTCAGCCCAAAACATTGACTGTTCATTCTCTCCATATACGCTGCCTGACCTGCTGAGTTCCTCCAGTATTTTGTGTGTGTTGGTTACAGCAGCTTCACGACCACACTTACTGGACAACGGACAGACCTACAGCTCTAAAAGCACATTGATACCCCTACTTCCTCAAGGAAATTTAGCATGTCCAAGGATAATTTTTATGGATACATCACAGGGAATATTCTGTTCCGATGCTTCACAGCTTGGCGTGCAGTCGCTCTGCAAGGAGCTGCAGAGAGCTGTGGGCACAGCTCAGCACGTCACGGAAACCAGTCTCCCCTCCGCGGACTCTGTCTATACTTCTCACTGCCTCAGAGAAACAGCCAGCCTAATCAGAGACCCCAGGCAGCCCGGTGATTCTCCCTTCTCCTGTCGTGCAGAAGCTATAAAAACCTGAAAGCACGTCCCACCAGGCTCAAAGACAGCTCATATCCTGTTGTTGTCAGACTTTTGAACGGACCTCTCATACGCTAAAGATGAACTTCTGACCTCCCAGCCCACCTCATCATGACCCTTGCACTCTAGTTGTCTACTTGTATTGAACTTCACTTTAACTACAACACTATAGTCTGCATTACGCATTCTCTTCAGCACAGCACTGCAATTGTGATTTCAACGTTTAAGAGAAATTTGAATATGCACATGGATGGGAGGGGTGTGGAGGGCTATGGTCCCAGCACAGGTCGATGGGACTAGACAGAATAATGGTTCAGCATGGACTAGATGGGGCAAAGGGCCTGTTGTGCTATAGTGTTCTATGATTACGTATGGAATAATCTCTATGGATTGGCAGGCAAGACAAAAACTTCTCAGTATCTCGTTACATGTGACAATAATAAACTGATCTGAATGCATATCAGAACCACTGCCCTTTAAACGTCAGTGGTCTAAGGTGAGAGGGGCGAGCTTTAATAGGAAACTGAGGGGTAACTTTTTCACCCAGAGGGGTGTTCAATATATGGACCGAGCTGCCAGAGGAAGTGGTTGAGGCAGGCTCATTAACAACATTACAAAGTTACTTGGACAGATACATGGATGGGAAAGGTTTAGAGCAGGGGTTCCCTATCTTTTTTATACCATGAACCCCTACCATTAACCGAAGGGTCCACAAACCTTTGGTTGGGAACCAAAGAGGTGTGTGTGTGAGAGAGAGAGTGAGAGGTGTGTGTGTGAGAGAGAGAGAGGTGTGTGTGTGAGAGAGAGAGTGAGAGGTGTGTGTGTGAGAGAGAGAGAGGTGTGTGTGAGAGAGAGAGAGTGAGAGGTGTGTGTGAGAGAGAGAGAGGTGTGTGTGTGAGAGAGAGAGTGAGAGGTGTGTGTGTGAGAGAGAGAGTGAGAGGTGTGTGTGTGAGAGAGAGAGAGGTGTGTGTGTGAGAGAGAGAGTGAGAGGTGTGTGTGTGAGAGAGAGAGAGGTGTGTGTGTGAGAGAGAGTGAGAGGTGTGTGTGTGAGAGAGAGAGTGAGAGGTGTGTGTGTGAGAGAGAGAGAGGTGTGTGTGTGAGAGAGAGAGTGAGAGGTGTGTGTGTGAGAGAGAGTGAGAGGTGTGTGTGTGAGAGAGAGAGAGGTGTGTGTGTGAGAGAGAGTGAGAGGTGTGTGTGTGTGAGAGAGAGTGAGAGGTGTGTGTGTGAGAGAGAGAGAGGTGTGCACAATACTGTATGTGATGAAATTGGGAACCTTTGGTTCAGAAGGATATGGGCTAAATATGGACAAATGGGATTGGCTGAGATGGGAATCTTGTTGGCATGGGCCACTGGGACAGAAGGCCTAACTAATTCCATGCTGTATACCTCTAAACCTCCATGACAATCCCTGGCTGGACCTACCACTCTCCGTGTAAAAATCATTGTCTTCTAAATCTCCTTTAAACTTTCCCTTTCTCACCTTAAACCTACACCCGGTATTATTTGACAATACCACCCTGGGATAAAGATTCTAACTCCCCTCCCTGTCTTTCTCTTTCGTAGCTCACCTTACCTCTCCCTCATCAACTCTACACGAACTGCTCAAACAATTCAAAGCCCCATTTTCAATCACCCTTCTGGTAAAGTATTTTTTCGTGAATACCCCACTGAATTTATTAGTCAATGTTCTAAATTTATGACAAATATTTCCGACTTGTTTCCACCTAACCTGAACTTTGAGTAATGCTTACAATTATGGGAAGGACGTGGAGGATTTGGAGATGGCACAGAGGGGTTCACCAGGATACCACCACTACTACGTTGACTTGGGCCTAGGGGCACGATGACAGACTCTCCACTCCTCCCTCTCCCTCGTCAGTGTGTGTTCACCAGGATGCTGCTTGGATTTGAAAGTGTGGATAAACTTGGTTTGTTTTCTCTGGAACATTGGAGAGACCGGACAGAGTTTCTAAGACGCATAAATGGACAGTCAGATTCTTTCTCCTGGGGTAGAACTGTCGTATGAGAGGGCATGAATTTTTGGTGAGAAGGAATATATTTAAAGAAGATGTGCAGGACAAGTTTTCTATGCAGCGAGAGGTTGCCAGAGGAGGTGGTAAAAGCAGATAAAGAGTGTTAGACAGACACACGAACATGCAGAGAACGGAGGATATGGATCATGTGCAGGCAGAAGAGATTTAGTTTAATTTGGCATTGTGTTCAGCACTGACATTGTGGTTCTGAGGGCCTGGTCTTGTGGCGTACTGTCCTATGTTCTATGTGACAGCAGCCATGGTAGTGTTACAGTTTAACACAACAGTTCTCAACTCCAATAATCACCGTTCAGAGTTCAATTCCCTCTGCTGTCTGTAAGGAGTTTCTCTGTTCTCACTGTGACCGTGGAGTTTCCTCCAGGTGCTCTGGTTTCCTCCCACATTCCAAAGATGTACGGGTCAGGGTTGGTGAGTTGTGGACTCTCTAACCTGGGGGGGGGGTTGCCGGAAGGGTGGTGACACTTGTGGGTTGCCTCCGGCACAGCATCAGACTCTTTCGGTGGTTAACATATACAATCCATTTCACTGTATATTTTGATGTCCGTGTGACAAATAAAGGTAATCTTTAATTATTTTATATTCAGGGAAGACCTTGACCAGCCCTCATCATGGCTGAGACTTACAACCAATGTAGCCCTATTGATGTGTCTAATGGGGATCAGTGGGAGATGGCTTCAAAGCAGAGGTGGCACTTGGACTCCCCATCATAAGACCTGAGTTTAATTCCACTCAGGGGAACTGTGAAATTTGAATTCCATTAATAAACTGGAATTTGGGTGGAGGAAAGTGAGAATTAAATGCAGTATTTTGACCCCAAAAGTGATCAGATTGTTGTAAGAACCCATATGGCTAAATATTCAGCTATTGAACTAACTGACAGTGTCATTGAGTTATACAGCATGGAAACAGGCCTTTTGGCCCAACTCCTCCATGGTGACCAAGCTGCCTACCTGAACCAGTCACATCTACTTCCATGTGGCCCATATTCCTCTAAGCCTGGGTACCCATCTTGGCATCCACGACCCCTCGGTTAATGGTGGGGGTCCATGGCATATAAAGGCTGAGAACCCCTGCTCTAAACCTTTCCTATCCCATGTATTTTTTTGCCCCAGGAAAAGAGAACCAAAAACTAGAGGGCATAGGCTTAAGGTGAGAGGGGAGAGATTTAAACGGAACCCGAGGGGCCAATTCTTGACGTAGATGGTGGTGAGTACATGGATCGAGCTGCCAGAAGAAGTGGTTGTGGCAGGAAAATAGCAGACTTAGCTCATAAAGAACATAGGTCGCAGAGTCATATTGATTTTAGATTAGGTCAAAAGTCAGCACAACAATGTGGGCCAAAGGGCCTGTACTGTGCTGTATTTTTCTGTTGTCACGTATATCGGGGTACAGTGAAAACCTTGCCTCATATACCAGCCGAACAGAATGGTGCTTAGGGTTGGACGGCTAGCATAACGCTGTTACAGTGCCAGGCGATTTCAATCCCGACACTCTCTGTAAGGAGTGAGTTTCCACCAGCTGCTCCGATCTCCTCCCACGTTCCAAAGACGCACTGCTCAGTGACATTAGCTGATCACACGGGTACAGTTGGGTGACACGAGCTCATTGAGCAGCCTGTCACAAAGCTGTCTCTCCAAATACATAAAATATAAATATAGAAACAGTATAAAGTAAAACAATAACAGCATAAAGCAGGCATGCAGAGGCTCGAAGCGGCTCAACACACCTTTACTTCTCAGTAAAGAATGGCCAATTCCAGTGGAGAACCAAGGGGACCTTTGAGGTCCACGTCCATAGACCTTTCAAAGTTGCCTGGCAAGTTGGTAGGGTGGTTAAAAAGGTGTCTGGTGTTTAGGCATTCAATAGTTGGAAGGTTGAATACAAGAGCTGTGAGGTAACGTTGCAGCTCCATAAAACTCTGGTCAGACCACTCTTGGAGTATTGTGTTCAGTTCTGGTCACCTCATTATAGGAAGGATGTGGAAGCTTTCGAGATTTACCAGGATTCTGCCTGGATTAGAGACTGTGTCCTATGAAGAGCTAGGGATTTTTAAGAGTGTCAGGGGGCAGAAGTGAGTGTCGGTGCTATTGCTAAGAAGAAGGTGCTTAGGAGGTTGAAAGGTTTGAAGCTAGATCAGTCACCTGCACCAGATGGGCTGCACCCTAGGGTTCTGAAAGAGGTGGCTGAAGAGATTGTGGAGGCATTAGTAATGATCTTTCAAGAATCACTAGAGTCTGGAATTGCTCAGGAGGACTGGAAAATTGCAAATGTTTCTTCACTCTTTAAAAAGGTGTTACAAGGCTTACTTAGTAATAAAGATCGGTTAGGTAAAAAGAGAATCTGTATTTATAGACAAGTACCTTCATTAACTCAGTTCCCAAGCATGTGAACTTATACAACCTGAGCACACATCTGCTAAGTTTCTCTGGCCCTCCATGAACAGTCAAAGAATAGAACAGGTAATACCCAGAAAAGGGGTCAATGCTGGGCATGTGTTCCTCATGGTCCTGATCCAATCTCCGTATGTCCGTGGGATACTTCAAACTGCAATGGTTAGTCTCTGGAGAGTTGTCACTTCTTTGCATTCAAAGCCTCTGCTTTTATTTTCCTTACCAGTTCAAAGGTCACATTTCAGTCTCGTTGGCTGTGGGTCAACTGACTGACCCATACCACCTTCTTATTGGCAGCATCCATTTATTGCCCTCTTCCACAAGTGACAACTGATAACTCTTGGCTCTTTGTTCTAAATCAGTTAGCGAACCAGTAACCAGCTCAGATCACTCAGAACAGACACAGGCCACACCATTCACAAGCCTGCATGTTATATCATACCAAAGAACACCTCACAAATAACTTCTTATTTGGAAATTATCTCTAGTCCAGCAGATTACCCAGAGCATCATTGTCTCTACTTTAAACACTGATTCAGCCAAGCAAAGTCAGTTCACAAAATGGAGGATGCAGAGCAGCTTTACAAAATGGCAGCCTCCATTCCTTCAGCCTCATGGCAAGAACAAAGACTGTTGGTATGTCTAATTCCACTGTTCTCAGTTAATTAAAATTCACTAATTTGTAGACTGTGGTTCTTTTTGGCCAAAGTAGGGGAGGAGGCAACTTTAGTGAACACTCCAAGCACAGGGAGCAATGATAGTCATTAGAATCCAAATCAGGTTTATTATCACTGACATATCTCATGAAATTTGTTGTTCTGCAGCAGCAGTACAGAGCAATACATAAAAATTACTATATGAGTTACAATAAGAAATATAATAAACAAATGAATGGGGCAAAAAGAGACACAAAATGGTAAGGTAACATTCATAGGTTCACAACCGTACAGAAATCTGAATGTCGAGGAGAAGAACTTTGAGTGTAAAGGCTGTTGTAACTCCTCCGTAATGGTAGTCATGAGAAAAGGGCATGTCCTGGACGGTGAGGACACTTCACAACGGACGCTGCTTTCCTGAGGCCACACCTTTTGAAGATGTCCTCAATGGTGGGGAGGCTAGTGCCTTCTTCAGAGAAAGGAGTGACGAAACTAGACTAAATGTAGAAGTACTTGAGCCAAACTAACATTGGCGGGGAACAGTGCACGTACAGGCTCACCACAGATGGTGAATGTCTTAACCAGTTGTCGCTGTGTCGGAATGTCGGAAGGGGCAAGTTTAAACCTATTTCCCAGGTGAGATGAGATTATTTCCTTGCACAGTTCATTTGAAAGAAAAATAAATCTATTTTTCATAAACAAATCAGTCTGAGCACACAGAATTCCAGAGTGAAGGAGGCTCTGTGAGGGAGGAGAAAACAAAATTCAAAATATTATTGTACTAAGAGGATTTATTCTTTACACATAGCCTTCAGACTGATGGAAAGGGAACTAGGTGGCCTGTCATAAAATTTAATTTGATTTAATTATGTTATTTTTATTTAGAGATACAGCACATTAACAGCTGTCCAATTACTCCCATGTGACCAATTAACCTACCAACCCGCACATCTTTGGAACGTGGGAGGAAACCAGAGCACCCGGAGGAAACCTACATGGTCACGGATAGACTGTATGAACTCCTTACAGACAGCAGTGGGAATTGAACATGGGTTACTGGTGCTGTAACGTTCTGCCCAACGCTATGCTACTGTGCACCCCCGATCACGTTGAGCACAGCTGCCCCCCCAGGGATGTGTGCTGTTCCCGCTGTTGACTCACAACTGCACTGCGTCAAATCCACTGATGACACAACAGTGCTTGGCCTCATCAGCAACGATCAGGGTGCAGGGAGGAGGTAGCGAGGCTTATCACATCGTGTGAAAGCAACAACGTGGTCAAGACAAAAGGGATGATTGTGGACTTTGGGAAGACGCAGGTCAACTGCTCTCCATTGCACGTCGATGGCTCTGCCGCGGAGAGAGTGAAGATCACAAAGTTCCCTGGTGTGCACATAAAGGACTGGCAACATGTCCTCACTAGTCAAGAAGGCACGGGGCGGCCACACTTTCAGAGGAGATTGAAGTGGGCCTCCTGTTTGTGACAATCACTGGGACTTGCTCACGGTATTGTTGAGGATCTCCACCACCCATCCCACAATCTCTTTGACCCACTACCGTAAGGACGGAGGTGCAGAAACATCGGGATTAAGACTGCTTCTTCCCTCAGGTTGTCACACTGATGAATACCCTGTTGCCACCGAGGTTCATCACTAGGACAGCGAGCTGTTGACTGGACACATGGTTTATTAATAAGGTATGGTGAAATACTTTGCTTTGCAGGCCATCCATTTCGATCACTCCTAACGTAAGTATATCAAGGTGGTACAAAGGGAAAAGGAATAACAGAATGCAGAATTATGAGGGGGTACAGATAGGGTCAGGGTGGCGGAGCGAAGATCTGTCTACCAAAGGTGCTCCTTCACTCCACTAACCTGCAGGTCACTCTTGGACAAGCTGTAGCACCTGCCTAGTCCCCTGATCAGGGTCATGTGAAGCCATTGGAGCAGGTGGGTGATTGTTGTAAAAGCAGCCGGTGCATATCACAGGTCCTGATTATGTGACCACTGACGCCAGGCAGACAATCTCTGAAGAGTACTGATAATAGCTGGGGTCACCCATCTCGTACAGACACTGCCCAGAAGAAGGCAATGGCAAACCACTTCTGTAGAAAAATTTGCCAAGGACAATCATGATCAAAACCTTGACCACTCAGGTCATATGACATGGCACGTAATGAATGAACCCTCGACCTTACCGCCACGGGTGACCCTACCAGGAGCGTAACTCCAGACGGCATCGCTCTCGGGACCTCAGGACCACACAACCCTCTCCACCACGACAAGGTGACAATCCACGGAGAACGTCGAGGGTGAGGTCCCTGACAAAGAACAATCCAACCAAGACCTCAACGGTGGAAGAGGCAGACGAAGTTACTTCGAACTCAATGGCTGTAAAGGCAGATGAAGGCTGCAACAAATGCATCAGCTCCAATCGTCGTGGTTTCCACACCATTGGAATCAGTTGGTTGATTTGTGAAGTATCGTGTGCTTCTTGGAGTGCAACATCAAGTACACGTTAAACAAATACACACACAGGCGTCTTTGCTCTGTGGACGAACTTTCAAAGCCAAGATTGGACTCATGAGCCACCTGAGAGCCCATAAATAGATCAACGGAACGAAGACCATCATCCTCGACCTTGAGTGATAGTCACCACGATGACGAATGAATGAAAAGATGTGGTAAATGCAAACAGGCTTTTTCCCCTCACACCCAGTGAGACCACACTAGAAGTCATAGGTTTGGGTGAAAGGTGAGATGTTAAAGGGGACCCTGAGGGGAACTTCACTCAGAGGGTGGTGCGAGGTTGGAACTAGCTGCCAGTGGAGGTGCTGAAAGAGGGTTCAAAATATTAACATTTCAGAGAAATTTGGGGAGGTACATAGATGGGAGGGGTAAGGACGGACATGGTCTGGATGTAGATAGATGGGACTAGACAGAGGACCAAGCCAGCACAAACTAGTTGGGCCAAAGGGCCTGTTTCTGTGCTGTAGTACTCTATGACTTTAATAAAGTGTTACAGAAAGAGTGCAATGCAGGCAGACAGTATGGTGCAAGGGCCACAGTGAGGTTAGATTAATCAATCATCTTAATTGTACAAGAGTTCCGTTCGGGAGCCTTATAATAATGAGATTGAAGCTGTCCTGGTAGTATGAGTCCTGACGAAGGGTCTCGGCCCGAAACGTCAACAGTGCTTCTCCCTATAGATGCTGCCTGGCCTGCTGTGTTCCACCAGCATTTTGTGTGTGTTGTTTGAATTTCCAGCATCTGCAGATGTCCTCGTGTTTGCTCTGGTAGTATGTGTCATAGGTTTTTGTATTTTCTGCCCTATAGGAGAGGCAAGAAGAGCGAATGTCCCAGGTCTTCGATTCTGCTGGCTGCTGTACTGAGGTTGCGACAGTGTAGGCGGAGTCCAGTGAGGGGAGGCTGCTTTCTGTGGTGTGTGGTGCCGTTTCCGGTGGTCCTGGGTGGAGTTGCTGTGCTAACAAGTTGTGGTGATACTTTCTGTGGTGCATCTGTGAAAACCGGCGAGGGTCAACAGAGAATATGTCCAGCCTTCTGAGGACGTAGAGGCACTGGGGAGCTTTCTTGGCTGTGGCGACGTCAATGTGGTCAGACAAGAAAGCACATCAGAGCCTCTGCTTCCTCCAGAGCCCAAGTAAGTTCAACCCAGCAGAAATCCGGTTTGTCTGTGAGTCATTTATGTGTGTAATAGGAACCGTGTACTGTACTGGCATTGTGTGGATGGACTGTGGTGCCCACTCGCCGTAACAATCCTCAGTCACTGCTCTTTGATCCAGGGACTGCCATCCCAACAAAATCCTCATCCCCCGACCTTCTTATTCTGGTTTCTGCCCCCTTTCTCTGAGTTCCTCCACCATCTTGAGTGTGTTGCTCAAGATTTCCTGCATCTGCAGAGCCTCTGGTGTCCAGGTTTTCCAAGTCCCTCCCTGGCCAAGGGACTATTGCAAAGAAGACAGATTTTCTCTCCAGGGTCCAATTCTAGTTTGATCGGCAAATGATCTGTTCACTGTTACTGTACAGTACAAATGGACTGCCTAGTTCCTGTATCACACTGGTGACTACAACTTAAGAGATCTTCAAATATTGAATGAGGGAGACGCTGGCCCACATGCAATATAGTTTACTTTCATGAACCAAATACTCTTGGTTATTTTTGAACTGGTCCCAAATTCTGATCACATCAAATGTATTGCTGGGATTATTAATTACTCCACGGTACAGGAGCTTCCTCAGAATAATCTGTGCATAGTATTTGACAGCACATAAAAATAATGTCCAGGCTAACCCACTGAGTTACTGCTTGTCTCTTGTCTCACACAACACTCAAGATGTAGCTCAATAAAACATCTGGAAGACCTGAATCAAAGAAGGAGGAATGGAACTGATTTGGAGTTGAGTCTCGGTCCCATTTCATCTCTGAAGTTCGACTGTATTTGTTCCATAAGCAAGCTTGTTTGGATGGTTTATGCACAGCCTGTCTTGTAGATTAATAAAGGATGGCAAGGTAGCACAGTGGTTACAGTGCCAGCGATTGGGGTTCAGTTCCCGCCCTTGTCTTTAAGGAGCACGTATGTTCTGTGTGAATTTCCTCCGGGTGCTCCAGTTCCCTCCCACATTCCAAAGATGGTTGGAGTTAGTAAGCTGTGTTGGCTCCGGAAGCATGGCAATACTTGTGGACTGCCCCCAGCTGGGTGAGGGGGAAGGTGGGTGGGGGTGGGGGGAGATGATTTAAGAAAACATCGCATCGCCCTCTCCTCTTGGATTCCTTCTTCTTCAGCTCTTTACCTCTTCCACTTATCACCTTCCAGCTTCTTACTTCAAACCCCTCCCCAATCCCCCAACCTGGTTTCACCAGCTTGTACTCCTTCCCCTTCCTCCCACACCTTCTTATTCTGGCTTTTGCCCCCTCCCTTTCCAGTCCCGATGAAGGCTCTCAGCCCAAAGCATTGACTGTTCAATTCCCTCCATAGGCACTGAGTTCCTCCAGGACTTTGCGGGTGGATACTAGAATTGGTATGGGCATTATTATTGTCACATGTACAGTGAAAGGCTTGTCTTGCAAACTGTTCCTACAGATGCACTGAGGCAGAACAAGGTAAAACAATAACAGAATGCAGAATAAAGTGCAGTGCAGATAAACAATAAAGTGCAAGATCTTAACGAGGTAAATAGTGAGGTCAGGAGTCCACATCATCATACTAGATCACAGGATCATCACCAGTACAGACCATTTTAGGGTTAAATTGTCACAGAGAGATTCAAGACCGATACAGTCCCTCCACCCCAACAACTCTATGCTGACTTTTTTCTCTGAAGTCTTAACAAAGTATGGCTTTTAACCTTCCTGATTCTATCCAGTGGTCCATTCCACGAGATGGTACCCTTTTATACGAAGTAGAGATTATTGAGCTAAGTCTCGAATTTTTGACATTTTTAGTTTGATATCAACTTTCAGTTGCACCTTTCTGAGGCTGAAGAGGCGAATGCACCCTTCCAGGCCAGACTTTCAGACCACAGCACAGCCCGTGGCGTCTGAATGATTCTCTTGCACACTGGGAAAGGAGAGCTGAGCTTTAGGCTGGAACAGAGCAGGCCCAAGAGTTTGGTCTGATTTATCGTTTGTAGTTCTGGCCGCCCCATTCCGGAGAGGCCTGGGAGAGGGTGCAGAAGAGCTTCACTGGGGTGCTGCCTGGATTAGAGGGTGTGAGCTGTCAAGAGAGATTGGACAGAAGGCTGTTTTCTCTGGAGTATTGGAGGCTGACGGGAGACCTGATTGAAGTTTTATAAAACTATTTTATTTTATTTAGTGACTTAGCACTCTAACAGGCCCTTCCACTTCTGTGACCAGTTAAGCTGCTATCCTGTACGTCTTTGGAACGCGGGAGGAAACACGGTCACAGGGAGAATGTACAAGTTCTTTCCAGACAGCGGAGGGAAATGAATGCGGGTCACTAGCACTGTAATAGTGGTATGCCAACAGCTACACTACCCACCCGTCCTAGGTCCTATGAGAGGCATAGGCCAGAGTACATACACTGAAGGTGAGAGGGAAGAACTTTAAAGTAGATATGATAGTGGCATTAAAGAGGCTGTTAGAGAAATATGTATGCAGAGAATGGAAGGATATGGATTAGCATTGTGTTTGGCACAGACATTGCAGTCCAAAGGACCTGTTTCTGAGCTCTGGTGTTCTATGTTCTATGTCCTGTACAGTGGCAAGGTAGTGTAGTGGTTGGCACCAGCTGTAAGATTGGGGCTCAATTCCTGCCGCTGTCTTGAAGGATTTTGTACATTCTCCCCATGAAAGCGTGGGTTTCCTCCTGGTGCTCTGGTTTCCTCCCACATTCCAAAGATGTTCTAGTTAGAAATAGTATGCTATGTTCATGCCAGAAACATGGTGGCCCTTGGGGGCTGCATACTACTGGGAGGGGAAGACGAGGGCCTCGGGACTGAAGAAAAACGAATGGGAGGAAGTAAGGAGCACTAAAGAGTTTGGATACCAGAAGTTAGTGCCCTTTCAACCCTTTCCTTCCCCTCACCTCCCTGATATCTTCCTACTTCCTTTTTTTCCATCGTCCAATGTCCTTTCCTATCAGATTCCTTCTTCTTTAGCCCTTTACCTTTTCCACCTATCCCCTCCCAGCTTCTTACTTCATCACCCCTCCTCCACCCACCCACCTTCTCCCTCACCTGGCCTCACCTATCACTTGCCAGCTTCTGCTCCATCCTCTCCCTCCACCTCATTTGGCTTCTGCCCCCTCCCTTTTCAGTCCTGAGGAAGGGTCTCAGCCCAGAACATTGACTGTTTATCTCCCTCCATGGACACTGCCTGACATGCTGAGCTCCTTCAGCAGATTGTGTGTGATGACCTTCTTGTGGTTGTGTTGTCTGATCTGTGGACTCTGGCTGATAGCAGGCACTCCCTGTTTTATAGCAGTGAGCATACCTTGAAAGAAGGTCATTGATCAAAAAGCACTTTAGGATGTCCTATGCATCCAATGAAACCATTGGATGTGGGAGCAGAATTAGGCCATTTGGCCAATCGAATCTTCTCCATCATTCCATCAACGCCATTCTCTTGCCTCCTCCGCATACTCATCAAGAACCCATCAACCTCCACCCAGTGACGTGGTCCCCACATTCGTCTGTGGCAATGAATTCCACAGATTCACTACCCTCTGGCTAAAGAAATTCCTCCGCGTTTCTGTCCGAAAGTAACTTCCTTCTATACTGTTCTAAAGGCTGTACCTCCTGGTCTTTGACTTGCCCACTATCGGAAACATTCTCTCCATGTCCACTCTCTCTGAGCCTTTCAATATTTGGTAAATTTCACTGAGATCTCCCCCTCATTCTTCTGAACGCCAGTGAGTATAAGCCCAGAGCCGTCAACTGTTCCTCATACATTGACCCACATTACCACTCTTTACCATTAGTCCATAAGACATGGGAGCAGCATCAGGTCATTTTGTACCATCAGACTTGCTCCACCATTCCATCATGGCTGGGTTATTATCCCTTTCAATCCCATTCTTCTGCTTTCTCCCTACAACCTTTAATGTCCTGACTAATCAAGAACCTATCAACCTCTGCTTTAAAAGTACCCAATGATTTGTCCTCCACAGCCGTCTGTGGTAATGAATTCTATAGGTTAACAACCCTGTGGCTAAAGGAATCCTCCTTATCTCTGTTGTAAAGGGACGTCCCTTTATCTGGAGGCTGTGCCTTTATTGTTTTGTTTATTGATAGTCAGTGAAGAGCCGTTCTCTGGGCTGCGTCTCTCTGTGACTCGATGCTGGTGGTGCACGCAATGTCTTTCTGTTTGGTTTACCTCCACTTTTTCCTCACGGAGATGGACCCTCCGAGCTAGCTGTTCTCTGGTGCCCACATCTGGGTACTTGGTTTCCTGGAAGAGGTTCTCCAAGGCTTCCAGCTGCTCATCCGTGAAGATGGTCCTGTGGCGGCGTTTCCTCCGGCAGTGAAGCTGGTTCAGTAGCTGGAGGTCAGTGCGGGACAGGGCGCCCAGGCTCACGTAGGGCAACACCTGGGGGGCCATAGGGGAGAGGTAGGCCGAGGTAGCCCCTTCCAACCCTGCCAAAGAGAAAACAAATGTCAGCTGACTGTAGAACTGAGGCACAGAAAGAGAGAAACATTCTAACGGTTTACCGGGACTTGAGGGATTCACTTAGGGTCATAGAGCCACAGAGAAGTCCAGCACAGAAACAGGCCCTTCAGCCCATCTAGTCCATGCTGAAAAGCATTTAAACTGTCTTCTCCCAGTGACCTACACTGGGACTTTAGCCTCCATACCCCTACCATCCATATTATCCAAACTTCATTTAAACGTTGAAATTGAGCTTGCATGCACCACTTGTGCTGGCAGCTGATTCCACACTCTCACGACCCTCTGGGTGAAGAAGTTTCCCCTCATGTTTCCCATAAACTTTTCACCTTTCTCCCTTAACCCATGACTTCTAGTTGTAGTCTCACCCAATGTCAGTGGAAAAAGCCTCTTGCTTTACCCTATCTATACCTCCTCATAATTTTGTATATCTCTATCAAATTTCCTCTCAATCTTCTATGTTCTAAAGAATACAATCCTAACCTATTCAATCTTTCCTTTTCACTCAGGTCCTTCAGACCCGGCAACATCCTTGTAAATTTTCTCTGTACTCTTTCAACCTTGTTTACATCTTTCCTGTAGGTAGGTGACCAAAACTGTACACAATACTCCAAATTAGCCTCACCAATGTCTTTTACAACTTCAACGTAACATCCCATCTCCTGTACTCTGTACATTGATTTATGAAGGCCAATGTGCTAAAAGCACTCTTTACCTGAATAATGGACCTGAACTCCCAGATCCCTTTGTTCTACCACACTCCTCAGTGTTCTACTGTTCTCTGTGTAAGACCTGCCCTGGTTGGCCCTACCAAAGTATAAAACCTTGCACTTTTCTGCATTAAATTCCAACTGCCATTTCTCAGCCCATTTTTCCAGCTGGTGCAGAGAGATGTTAAACCAGATGATAAACCAGACTTACATTGATGTTAAACCAGATGATAAGCCAGACTTACAGAGAGATGTTAAGACCATAAGATATCGGAACAGAATTAGGCTACTTGGCCTGCTCTGCCATTCCATCATGACTGATTTATCATCCCTCTCAACCCATTCTCCTGCCATCCCCCCGTAATTTTTGATGCCCTTACTAATCAAAAACCTACCAACCTCCATTTTAAATATAGCCAATGACTTGGCTCCCACAGATGTCTGTGGCAATGAATTCCACAGATTTGACACCCCCAGGCTAAAGAATTTCCTCCTCAGCTCTGTTCTAATGGGACGTCCTTCTATTCTGAGGCTGTGCCCTCTGGACCCTTTCCAAGCACAGCATATCCTTTCCTAGAAAAGGGGTCCAAAACCGCTCACAATACTCCAGGTGCAGCCTCACCAATGGCTTCAGCAGCTTAAGATGGTTTCCATTGGATCATAGGAGAATGAGTGGTGATCACAGAGGGCAAAGGCTCAAGGTGAGTGGTGGGTTTTACTGGGAACCTGAGGGGTAACCTCTTCACTCAGAGGATGGTCAGTATATGCAACAAGCAGCTGAGAAAGTAGTTGAGTAAAGGTTTGCACTATTTGTTACATTACATATATATTTTATTATGAATAAAGTCTATTTTTGAAATTAGAAAATGTCAATGTTTGAGGCAGGTATGCTAACAATATTTAAAAGACACTTGGACAGAGAAATGGGTAGGAAAGATTTAGAGGAATAGGGACCAAATAGTCATGGTCAGCATGGGAGTTGGGCCTGGTTATATGCTACACAGTGTGATCTGTGATTCTGGGACACTACAGCCAGAAGGAAGTCACATAGGCCATATCAGAATGCAGAACACAGGAACAAGCTCTTCATCCCAGTCTTTTCACTGATCCCAAAGTTGAACTAAGTTAAATCTCTTCTGCCTGCACACGATCCATTCCCTTCATATTCATGTGTTTATTGAAAAGCCTTTCAAATTCCACTAGTGCATTGCTTGCGTCATTACATCCGGCAACCCATTCCAGGCATCCAGCACTCTGAACAAAAAAAACCTACCCTCCACAACTCTCTTCAACTTTCCCCTCTCACCTTAACTGTGTGTCCTCTAGTGCTTGACATCTCTACCCTAGGAAAGAGATTCTGGCTGAATACCCTGTCCACGCTTCTCATAACTCTATAAAGTTCTGTCAGGTCACCCTTCACCACGGAAAGAAAAAACAATTCTGGTTTGTCCAACCTCACCTGTAATCCAGGCAGCACCTCTTCTACACCTTCTGCAAAGCCTCAAATCCTCCCTGTAATGGGGCAACCAGAACTGACAACAATAGTCTAAAGTGAGGGCTAACTGATATTGTATACAGCCGCAATGTGATGTCACAAGGTAAGTCAGCAGACTGTGATTAACTGTAGTGAGAAGAGAGCGTGACATGAGAACTTTGGCATCTAATCAAGTGTCCACAATCCCTCGCCTCCCTACAAATCACCATCATTTCCAGGTAAGGCCAGGCCCAGCCATTTCACTGACACCACTCGTGAACCCCTCCAGCGTGTCACTCTGCCCCACCAGCAGTCAGTCCTGGGATGCTGTAAGCAGACATGATAATGAGCTTCAAAAGGATTTAGACAGGCACGTGAACGTGAAGGTAACGTGGGGATGTAAAGTTGTTCTCTCCTCCCCTCTTCCCATCGGGCACTAGACACAAAAGCCTGAAAGCATGTACTACCAGGCTTAAGCACAGCTTCTATGCCACTGTTATAAAGATTTAACTATTAGCTTCATTTATCATACTGTACATACATTGAAACATGAAACACTTTGTACCAATGACCAATGCAGTCTGTGGATGTGCTTGGGTCAGCTTGCAAGTGTCACCGTGCTTCTGGCACCAACATAGCATGTCCACAGCTTAGTAATACTGACCCATACGTCTTTGGAGTGTGGGAGGAAACCAGGGCACCCAGTGGAAACCCACGTGGTCATGGGACAATGAATAAACCCTGCAGAGAGCGGCAGGAATTAAACCCCAATCTTACAGCCTGTGCTGGAAAGCATTTATACTAACCACTACGCTATCGTGCTTCCCCTAAAAACATGGAACGTTTTGTGAATGTTCATGTCAAATGTACTTGTACAACTATTAAATAGTTTCCTAGTATGATATCATGGACTCTTGACTTCCCAATCTACCTAGTTGTAACCTTGCCTCTTGTTTGCCAGTACTGCACTTTCTCTGTAGCTGTTCCACTTTATTCTGCATTCCGTTGTTGTTTTACCTTGTTCTACCTCAACACACTGTGTAACGATCTGATCTATATGAACCGCATGCAAGACAAGCTTTTCACTGTATCTCGGTACATGTGACAATAATAAGCCAATTCCATTTTCTGGACCATGTGCGGGCAGATGGGATTAGTTTCATTTGGCATGGTCAGCGCAGGCAAAGTGGGACGAAGAGCCTGTCCCTGTCTTGGCCTGTACGTCTGCCCTGATCCTTCACTCCGTGCCTCGGGCACTGCCTCGTGCAAGTACAAAGTAACTGAGCAAAGAGTGAAGAGGAACAGTCAGATCAGACACAAGAAAGATTGCAGATGCTGAAATTGAACAACATGCCAAAATTGCTGGAGGCAGGATTTTTTGTGTGTTGCTCCAATCAGATTGTTTTTAAAACCAAAATAGAATCAGAATCAGATTTATTATCAGTGAC
This sequence comes from Hypanus sabinus, assembly GCF_030144855.1. Classification (NCBI taxonomy): domain Eukaryota; kingdom Metazoa; phylum Chordata; class Chondrichthyes; order Myliobatiformes; family Dasyatidae; genus Hypanus; species Hypanus sabinus. Next base: position 182,921,075 of record NC_082707.1, on the reverse strand, counting down.
CTATGCCATGAAATTTGCTGTGTTGCAGCAACAGTTCAGTGCTATACATAAAGTATACTATAAATTACAGTAAGAAATATATATATAAAAAATAGATAAGTTGTGCAAAAGTAGTGAGGTAGTGTTCATAGGTTCCTTGTCCATTCAGAAACCATATGGCAGAGAGGAAGAAGCTGTTCCTGAATCGCTGAGTGCATGTTTTCACACTCCCGCACCTCCACCTTGATGGTAACAATGAGAAGAGGGTATGATGTTGACAGCGGGTGTCCTTCTGAGGCATCAGCTTTTGAAGATGCCCTCGCTGTGGAAAGGGTTGTGCCCATGATGGACCTCTGATCCGCTGCAGTGGCCCCCTCCATTCCAGCTGGTGATGAAACCAGTCAGAATAATCTCCATGGTACGGTAGAGTTTTCGGTGACATATGAAATCTCCTCCAACTCCTATATGTCTTCTTTGTAATTGCATCAATATGTCGGGCCCCCGATAGAGCTACAGAAACTTGAAAATGCTCACCCATTGACACTGCTGACCCTCGATGAAGACTGGTGTGTGTTCCCTCGACTTTATTTGTACAATACCTTTTCGTTCTGACATTTCTAAACACTGTGTTTAGTGCTCAAAAGCATTATTTAAACCATTGGCACTTGTTGCCACTCATGTGGCCCCTGGGGAGGTAGACTATTGCAATAATTGAGGGGCTTCTCACCTAAGCTGGCCCTTCCCTCTCCAGTAGCAGAACCCCGTACTGTGGTCCTCCCCCACCGGTGGCTGCACCAGGCTTCAGTCTGTGCCTGGCCTGCAATGTGCGTGTCAGCAGCATATCGAGGTGCTGCCAGACCAGAGGGAGTTCCTCACTGAGTTTATTCAGAGCAGAGTGCTAAATCCACCAGGGCACGATGAAATCATAGGGAAACAACCCCTTCTGGTGGTCAGATGTCAGAGTGTGCGTCACCAGCACAACCGCATGTTTGCCCCTGCACTCTGCACGTGCTGGTGATGAATTTAAGCAGCGGGATGCTCACATACCTACTCCCTGCTACCGAGTGGGAAAGGGAAGAAGCTGGAGTAAGAAGGAAGGGGGGAAGGAGAGGGAGAATTATCCCACTCCCACTTCCCTCTTCTTCCTCTCCCCACTCTGGCTCCCCTCTTCTCACCTTCCCCTGGTGCCCCTCCTCCTCCTGTGGTCCACTCTCCTCTCCTCAGATTCTTTCTTTTTCAGCCCTTTCCTCCATCTATTGGCTCCCAACTTCTCACTTCATCCCCTTCCCCCTTCATCCACCTGCCTTCTCCTCATCTGTGACCTTCTCCTTGAACTTCCCTTTAGCCCACCATCTTATTCTAGCTTTTCACCCCTTTCTCTCCGCTCCTCGTGAAGCATCCGTGGCCTGAGACACTGACCGTTTATTCCATTCCATAGACGCTGCCTGACTTTCTGACTTCCTCCAGCATCTTGTGTGTGTCACTCTGGATTTCCAGCATCTGCAGAATCTCCTGTGTTTCAAATCAAGCATCGTTCTGCTCATCAATCATCTTATCTAAACAGACAACCAGATTTAAAGCATTGGGCCCACTATTTTTCACATTATATGTCAATGATTTGGATGACAGAATTGATGGCTTTGTGGCTAACTATATAGATGATACAAAGGTAGGTGGTGGGGCAGTTAGTGTTGAGCAGGGAGTCCACAGGAGGATGTGGGCAGATTCGGAGAATGAGCAAAGTGGCGGCAGATGGAATACAGTATCCGGAATTGTATGGTCATGCATTTTGGTGGAAGGAATTAAGGCATAGACTATTTTCTAAATGGGAAGCAAATTCAGAAATTGGAAGTGCAAAGGGTCTTGGGAGTCCTAGTGCAGAATTCCCTAAAGGTTAACTTGCCGGTTGAGTTGGTAATGAGGAAGGCAAATGCAATACTAGCAATCATTTTGAGAGGATGAGAATATAAAAGAAAGGGTGCAATGCTGAGGATTTATCGGGCATTGTTCAGACTGTATTTGGAGTAGTGTGAGCAGTTTTGGGTTGCATATCTATAAAAGCTTCTGCTGGCGTTGGAGAGGTTCAAGAGAAGGTTTATGAGGATAATCCCTGGAATGAAAGAGTTAATACATGGGAAGCACTAATGCCTCTAGGAGGCTGTATTCACTGGAGTTTAGAAGATTGGGGGTGGGGGATCTCATTGAAACCTATGGAACTCTTTGCCACAGATGGCTGTGCAGGCTGGGTCATGGGTACATTTAAAGTGGAGGTTGGTAGGGTCCTGATTAGTAAGGGCATCGAAGTTATGGGGACAATGGTATTGAAAGGAAAAGTAAATCAGCTGTGATCAAATGCTGGAGCAGACTCGATTGGCCTAATTCTGCTCTATGTCTTATGGTTTTATGATTTTATGACAGATCATCGATCCTGTTAACCATTTTCCCTCCTCAGATGCTGCCCGGCCTGCTGACTTATCTTCAATACTTTCTGATTTTGTTTCAGATTTCTGGCATCTGCATCTACTTTCTTTCTACCATCTGGTTCTTGAAGCAATCTCCACATCTCTAATCACTGCCTTGTTATAGCTACACTGTGACCACTTTGCACCGCAATTGTTCTAATCGTGCTCTTTAGAGTCATAGAGTAATACAGCATGGGTATAGGCCCTTCAGCCCAACCAGTCCATGCTGACCACACTGTAGTCCCAGTTTCTTGAGTTCAGCCCATATCCCTCTAAGCCACCCCTCCACGTGCCTCTTAAAGGGTACCATCATACCTGCCTCAACCACTTAGTCTGGCAGCTTGTTCCCACACCCACCGCCCTCTGCGTGAGAAAATTGTCCTTCAGGTCCCTTTTAAATCTTTCCCCTATCGGCCTAAATCAATGCCCCCTAGTTTTGGGCTCCACTACCCAGGGGAAAAGACCGTCCAACTTAGCCTGGCCAACCTTTCCCTGTAATTCAGGCCCTTTATTCATAGTAACTTTCTTGTAAGAGTGCTCATTCCGATTTAACCACGTCCTTTCTATAGCAGGGAGACCAAAACTGTACAGAGCATTATTTGTATAATTTTTTATGTTTTTCTTGTGAACGTTGTGTCTCTGTCGCTCTGTGCTTGTGACGCAAGTAAGTTTTTCATTGCTCCTGTGTACACCCGTACTTGTGCAGATGACAATAAACGCTATCTGAATTTATTTATGTTCATCCTTAACAAAATCTCCTCGATCGGTTGGTATTTCTTCAAACGCTCTGTCGGGTCATTTTTCTTTTTTTAAAAAAAAAGCGACATTAGAAATATTTCCAACTCAACGGGGCGATTCTCAAATCAATAGGGTTTTGAAAGATTCGGACCCTCGGCATTCTCCTCACTCACCTCTTCCAGCGGCCTGGGTTAGAAACCATTAGGTCCCCCTCATTTAATCTATCCAGGCCTCATTACAACCCCATTGCAGATTTAAGAATTCTAACAAATCAATTTGCCACTTCAAATTAAATTCAGTTCTTTTTCAACCGCACACTGTAAATTACAATTTGATTTATCCGGTTCTCTTCCGAGAATTGCGTGAACTAATGAGACATACCAGCAACAGTATTCACGTTCGCATCGTGATATTTGTCTCTAATTCTAACTCATTCTGAAGTGTGATTACTTGCCCGCTTCTCGGTGAGAAGGTAAAGGATCAATGTTTTATGGCCAATTTCTTCCCCTCTGCCATAAGATTTCTCAATGGTCCATCAACCCCTCAACACTACATCACTACTTCTCTTTTGCACTGTATAGTGTTCGTTTTCTGTAATTATGAATTACAGTATGTTTATATGCTGCTCAGCACCGCTGCCACAAAAGTAACAAATTTCACGATGTATATTCCAGTGACAGTGAACCTGATTCTGATTTAACTATTACAGGGAGGAGGTACAGGGGCCTGGTGGCACACACTCAACGCTTTAAAAAGAGCTGCTTTCCCTCCGCCATCAGATTTCTGAACGGGCAATGAACACAAGAACTGTTACTCGCTTTTTGCACTGTCTGTGCGTGAGTGTTACTGATCCTGATGTTGATTTAACTATTACAGGATCCCCTTTATCTGCCTGCAAATTACCTTCCCCCCCCCCCCACCGCCGTTGTAATGTAGTCGTTAACATTTTCACGCGTTGCTTTTATGTTACCTGGCTGTAGTTTGTGTGTTGTGTCTTTATATATCACATGCCGAGTTTGTTTTAAATTTCCTCTTCGGCAAGTTTTCAATGTCCACGTTGCTCTCACACATGGCGCTGATCGCCCTTGGCCAACAGATCCCCACCGCTGTCTTTCACGCTTAATTTTGCCTCGTGTATTGATCTTTGCTGATGGAGTGTTCGCAGGTTGTGTTTGCTCTGTTGCGCTATATAAATTGGTCTCGAACTGAGACAAAACTTGTCTGACAACCTCCTGGAGTTTCACTGTGTTCTCACCTACTCAGACGGGATTACCCTGCCCAATGTGAGGTCTTATTTAAAACCCAAACTAATGGGTTAAACCAGCAAACACAATCACATTCGTTTAATTATGTTTGTTTCTAATTCCAACTAATTCTCGCCATGTTAATTAATTCTCCCTCCCTCTCCCTTCTTAAATTCAATATTGTCTCCTAAGTTTTAAGCGTCAGGGAATTGTCATGGGTATCCATTATAATCTAACCTCTCTCGGCGACCCGCATTCGGTCAGCTCCCGACCCTCATCCCGGGGCCGGGGGAGCCCCTCGACACCGTTGGGCAAAAATACCTCACACACGAAGTGTTGGAGGAATCTACGGAGGGGAATAAACATTGTACGTTTTGGTCCGAAATCCTGTGTGTGGCTATACTTGTGGATAGAATAGTACAGCATCGAAACAGCCCCCTTGGCCTATTTAGTCCATACCGAACTATTAATCTGAATCATCCAATCGATCAGCATCCGGATCACAGCCCTCCATATCCCTCCCATCTACATACCTATCCTAATTTCTCTTAAATGTTGAAATCGAGCCCGCGTTCCCCACTTCCGCAGGAAATTCGTTCCACACTCACACCTCCCTCTGAGTTAAGAAGTTCCCCTGTATGTTCCCCTTAAATCTTTCACCTTTCACCCCTAACCCATGACTTCTAGTTCTAGTCTCACCCACCCTCGGCGGAAAAAAGGCTGCTTGCATTTACCCACAAACTTGGGGATCCTTGGCGCACTGCACTCTATGTTTCGACGTACACGTGATAAATAAATCTGAACCTTGAGTTTTAGCTGTTTATTCCCCTCCATAGATGCTGCCTGGCTTGCTGAGTTCCTCCAGCACTTTGTCCGCGTGTTGCTCAAGATTTCCAGCCTCTGGCGTTTCGTGGATCAATCGATAAATATTTCTCATGTTCATTAGCTCAACAGAGAATGGAAACTAACCAGAATTTTACCTTTCACATTGGACAGCTAAATGAACACCGCACTGCGTAAGGGGAAACGTTTATATTATTACTCTGGAAACAAAGAGAGGGTTCGACCTGTAACATTAACCATTGTTGGTTCAGACAGATTTCGACAGATCTGTACCCACCACTTTGTTTGTTTTTAATTTCACGTTATCGAAAGCTGACATCATTGATACATGCACAAACACGTTTAGTATTTTGGTGGGAGACGTATCGAAAAACATCGAAATACTAAAAATGAACATCCATTTTAAATCGATCCAAATACACATTAAAATTTCAGAATCGGGTTTACTATTGCAGACATATGCCGTGAAGTATGTTGTCTTGCGGCAGGCATAAAAATATTCCAACTATCCTACAATAAGAATTTTTAAAAATAAATCAAGAGTACAGAAATATAGCCAAATAGTGAAGTAGCGTTCATGGACCATCCGCAGATCTGATGGTGGTCCGTAGTTTAGAATTCTCACAACCCCAACCAGAGCTCGGTGATTTCTGGCCTGTGACGTGTAAATATTTCTCGTTATTATTTTCACATTATGATGATTGCCAATACTACAGGATATCTGTTTAAGGTGAGTGGAGGAAAGTTTAGGGGAATGTGGGGGTAGTTTTTCTTTGCACAGAGAATAGTGGGTGCACGGCACGCGATGCCTGGGAGGGCTGATAGTATAGGGACTTGGACATTGGCATTGACATTGGGGTTATATAGAAGGGTCTGGCCGTGGAATGGGTTCATACTGTTCTATGTATCGAGACACAATGAAAAGCTTTCGAATGCTTTCTATCCAGACAAATCTTGGGTTTTGACAAGTCAATTTCCTGACACGTTTACAACAAAAAACGCCCCAGTCCCGCGCTTATCCTTCCGAGAAAGCAGGCTGAAAGCGCACGTAAAGCGAGTCTCCCTCCGCCTGAACATCGTACAAAGTCAGCGAGTGAGTTTACCTGGCGGCAGACAGGAGCAGTGTTGAGTGTTCAGCGGCTGGCAACTGGGCACGGTGCTGCAGCACGACACCCTGGTCGTGCCCGGGACGTAGTAATAATTGTAAGCCATCCTCGAACCCCCGACTGCCAGGCTGGGATGTTGAGGGGTCGGCGCTGGCGGAGGAGGAGGCGGAGGCGGAGGGGCGACGGCCGGAGTATAGAGCCCCAGGTACTCCGTACTGGCACAGACCGTGTCCCCGGCGATGCCAGGGTACGCCGGCAGCGGGGCGGTGTGGAGCCCCGTCGAGTCCTTACAGTGAGACCTGCCTCCTGATAAAATACTATCGATGCTGAACATCTCCGCCGGCATCACCAACATCCAATGGAGGACCAAAGAATTCCGTCCTTGTGAGTAAACCAAGAGTTAAATCAACTTCCCAAAAATACGGTTATATACATACTCTACTACACGATTCAACAAGTTGGCAAACAAATTCAGATTGTGGCAGGAAGCTGGGACTCTTTATCACTACTCCTACTGAAAGGGTGTCCACGGGGCTTTATATGCACATAATCCACGTCATGGATTTTTTTAACCCGTTGCTTATGTAATTGGAAGGGAAAACAAGATTTCTCTGGTTTTAATACCCCCTTCCTTTTTTTAATCTCTCCCCTTCTCTCTCTCTCTCCAGGATCCTCTGCTCCCCGGATTAAAGAAATTAACTACGATTTTTGCACCTCCCGATTAAGCGTTAAAAGGCTTTGTATTCGGGGTTTAAAGCGACCCCCAATGCCTTCACCAGCGGCCCCTCCCCGCCAGCAGCTAATTACAGCGATTAATCCGATTAGTGCAATAAACCGGTTTGCAAACACTCCCCATCCGAAGCCCCAACTTCCTTAAATCCCCTTCAATCATAAATCTTCTCCCCCCCCCACCCCCGCCATCTCTCTCCGCAAACCCAAAGACAACTCAAAGGCCTTAACTTGAAACTCTTTCAGTGTTTGTGAGCACGGATTTAGAAAATGGTCTAGCGCCAGTGACGACGTGTTCATTAGACAGTGGCAGTTTTTCTATTATATTTTAAGATTGTTTTAATTATTCGATTGATCTTGAGTCTTACAGTGAGGGTTTGTTCGGAGTTTTGCAAGAAAACGTAGTACTTTGCTGTACAAAAGTACAAACCCGTTTTACACCCCTCTCCCACCAGAGAGCCTCTCTATTCGTTTGTCTGCTCATCGCCTCAACGGGATATATCTACAAGATCCACACCTACATCATAAACAAATACATTTTAAATTGTATTTGTTTATAGTATAGGTAAGTGGATTTTAATCATAGATAACTGTAAATAGCTAGCTGCCTTATAACAACATGTATTCACCTAATTACAGGCACATTTATTTCCGCACGTCAATCGTTCTTTGTCCACTTGCATACTGATATATCTATCTATAAATTATCTGTGCGTTCTCAATGTGCCTTGAACGCTGCTGCAAGTTTTTCATTGTACCTGCATCTCGCCGTAATTGTGCACATGGCAATGAACTCGACTTGACCGATTGTCTTTCTCCCTCCATCTATCTGCTTACCTGTCCGAATTCTTTCAGCCTTTCGCTTTCTCCGTCTGCCTCTCGCTCAGTCTATCTCTCTATCCATTCTTCCGTCTCCCTTTGTCTGCCTGTCTCCATCTCTCTTCCTCTTCATCTCTACACGCTCTCTCTTACTCCCTCTCTCTCTCTCTCCCTATCTGCCTATCACTTTATCCATCTGCCTATCTATCTATCTACTCCATCGATCTCTTGCTATCAGAATATTTATATCAGAATCAGGTTATTACCGCTATTTATCTGTCTATATATTGTTATCTATTTTTCGTCATTTATTTATCCATCGTTTTATCTATCTCTCGCTATCCAATTATTTATCGTTTTATCCTATTTTTCAGTCTTTCTATTACTCATCATCTATCTAACTGCAACTCCCGCCCCCCCACCTGTGTCTTCCATTACCTCTTTATCCATCGACCCTTTTTCCTGCCCACCTGTATGCCCGGCCCTCCATTCCTCCGCTGGTTCGGCCGCAACCTCCCCGCCTTTCCCTGGCCGCTTCTGTGCAGAATTCCACGGATAAATTTAACACTCTAACTCCGCTCAAATGCCGCAAACGCGGAGAAACATTCGCCGCCTCGAAATTAAATCTAAAATTGTTTTATATTGCGTTTAATTCGTAAAAGCATTATTATACCGGAGAAGAAAAATAAACGCCTTAAATCAGGCGATAAATCCGAGAAAGGAATTCATTAAATAGAAATGAAATCAACCTTTTATAACCGTGGATATCAAAGTAAAAGGTGGAAGTATATTTTATTATAAAAAGAATTAAAAAGGATAATTTGACGAACATAACCGAAATTATTTCGGCGAGGAGTGGTTGCTGAAAGGGGTCTATGGAGAGTCTAAGAATTTACACAGCCTCAGCGCTAAATGAGGCAACCCCAGCCATTTGAAGTTAAACACTGAAGACAATAAAATATTTTATTTACAATCATTAATAGCAAAAATTAACA